>NC_064534.1:17426511-18052287 GCF_023856365.1 Brienomyrus brachyistius
AACAAGCTACCAAAATCCAACTGATCTGGAGAGTCCCTCACTGCCCTCTATCGCTTTTGGGAACACCTCATCATCAAACTAACATCATCCCCTGCCGTAGACTCTTACTTATTCACTGTGCAGTTGCTTGCTTGGGACTTCCAGACACTTATCTGTGTATTAATATTCCACATAGACATCGATCCCCCATCCATCCACCTGTTTTCATGTCCTATAGTTTCTTAAAATAGGTATTATGTTGCATCCTAGTTTGGGGTAAAGGAAGCTCCTTTAAGGTTGCAGTTGGACTCTTGATAGCACACCCAGTTGACTTGGAAGCAGGATTGCCAACTCTCATGCAAGCTTTCAGACTCGCAGCCTCAGCCAAGAAATCTTATGGCAAACCTATATTATTCCATTATAAAGCTAAAACTAGCTACATCAAAAGCATAGAAGTAGTTTGCAAACCCTAAAGCCCATTTACAAGGTATAAACTGTCACATACGTGTAAATGTGTGTGCATGTGTGTGCAGACTTGTATCGAATTGAAAATGTCACGCGCTGTGGAAAGATGTTCTGACCTTTGCATTATCCTGACGGTGCTGTATTACTCTTACCGATGATCTTTACACCATTCCGTGATCTTTGAGAGTACAGTTTTAGTACTGCCCTGATCTGTACCTTTCTGAAATAGGTTTATAGCACTCTTTTAATAGTTATTCTTTTTGACCTTTGTGAATTATATAGAAATTATCAGTTTTATACTGTGTTAAACATAATCGCTTCAGTTTGTTTTTACAGAATCATAATGATTATGAAAGGGTCTTACATGATATCTCTTGGTTTTATCTGAAATTTCAGTAAGGTTGTAAGTCACTGAAAAATACGTAATTATGTTACGGGAATAACGCCTAAACGCCCACTCCACGCAAAGTACGTAAGACATTTTCGATGAGCTGTATGAACTGTACAGAGTACACAAGATGCGTTTGTTACTTACAGTTCTGTCACGCTCGAAGAAAGTTCGATTACAAGTCGAATCATGTGGAGGAACTCTAGCCAAACACATGTAAAATACAATAATAACATGATGTTGTAATAAGAGCAGAATTTGGGCTACAGCGGTGTTTTTAAATTCTTGTCCCGACTAACCACTAGATATACTGGTTTTTGTTCCAACCGAGTTCTTTAAGTAATTTTGATAGAAGAATTCATTTAACAAATTGTGCAATTAATATTCAGTTTTACCAGCTGCATTAACTAAATACTGCCCTTAATTTTTGTGTTCAACTTCACACTGTGTTAAATTATCAGGAAGAAATACTAAATCACTTTAATTTGCATTATTTATTAATAGTGGAGTCAATAAAACAGCGTTCGTTTTAATGAAGTTTAGTTCAATTCCATTCAAGCTTATAACAACTGTTCAGTTCCACATCGTGAGTAACACCATACTTGTAATTACATTTGAAATCACCCTCATTAATGATGAACGCAGCTTGACCGAAGACCACACTAGAACGCCTTGGGCAGCTGTGACCAGTACCAAACAAGCACTGGTATTTGGCAGTCTGGGTGTAATTACCGCCATATTGGTATCTTCCGATTAACGTGATCTCCCGCTTTCATGATTTCTACAACTTCCGGTTGTCTATGCGATTGCAGTGGCCGGTAAGTTATTCAGTTAAGTTTAACTCGTGTATTTTTCAGATTAATTAATAGTACGTCGTGTATCGACACAACAGCTTTTAATAAAGGGGCATTCATTGGCTTGAATAAGGTTAGGTTACAAAACGGAGTTGCTGTTTTATTTCGCGGCGTTATCTTTCCAGACAGCTCGATGAGGTAGCTAGCTAAATAGCTACGTGTTTTGCTAGTGAGGTAGCGTTACACATGGTTAGCTAAGCAGGTCGGAGTTAAAGCGTTTTAGATATCTTTACGATATGTAAACTTTTTAATCATACCAGGATTATACGTACGAAGTCCAGATTATTACTCCACTTCGTGGATGTAACACCACAAATGCTATCGAAGCTAGTGGAGATTGTTCGCATGTCGTTCGGCTAGATATTTTATACATAGAATACTGTGTGGTGTCGTTCGCCCTTGATTTTAGCCACATGGTTGCGCATTGGCTATCTGCAGCGAACTAGCGCAGACCAATCCTAAAGCCTATTGGATCTCGCCGTTTAGCCTATTTCGTGGCCTGTACATAGCAAAAAAATGGCCGGTTCCTGACAGCTGGCTAAATCTAATAGACTGCAGACTTTAAAATAAATTAGATAGTTATTGCACGGAAAAATCCTTTTCCGATGTGGAAGAATCTGTCTCCGAAGTAAAAAATCCTTCTCTGTGCGGTTAAATATAACTATATAGACCCAATGTATACTGAAATATACTTTTGAAACTTTTCAGTTGTATACTTTTTTTTGGTAAAATTTGTTGAAAAGTTTTCCAGACTATGCTTGTAGCAATAAAAACCTGAATGACTGACTTAAATCTAAACCCTAGTTTTGGCTTTATTTACAGATGTTATATGGAAGTATATTAATGACTTCGTTAGATCTTGATCTGATGTCTCCCCCCCCCCCCCCCCCCAAATTGCGTTAGGTACTGCAGAGTAAGCAGAGAACATGCTGGAGAATGAAGCAAACCTGCAGGAATATCAAAACAGGAGGAAGAAGAAAAAGAAGATGATGGTATCCGGGAGTGAGAGTGATGGATATCTTATGGAGATATCCTCAACATCAAGCCTGTCACTGGAGCAGCTACATGAGAGTTTGGCTGCCAGCTCAGAAATGCAGTCAGGGGAGGAGAAACGCAGAAAAAAGAAGCACAAGAGGAAAATGGAAGGTGGCATTGCTGAGGAGTCTGTGTCTGAATCTATAACGGTAGGACAAGGAGAAGGAAGGAAAAGGAAAAGGCGGCGGCGGCGGCAACAGCAGGGAAACGAGGAGGAGGATGGTGCCCCCGTGGTTTCAGAGACAGAGGGGGCACTGGTGGAGGAAATGGAAAAAAAGAAGAAGAAGAAGAAAGGGAGTGAGGTGAGTGACGCTGAAGAAAATGCTTTAGAGGTGCCTGACAGGGAGACTGTAATTGCAGAAGAAAGAGTGAGAGACAAAGAAACGAAGAAAAGACGGAAAGATTCCAAAATGGAGCAAGACAACAATATAATGGGTGCAGAAGAAAGAGTGAGAGAGAAAAAGAAGAAAAGACGGAAAGATTCCGAAATGGAGCAAGACAACAATATAATGGGTGCAGAAGAAAGAGTGAGAGAGAAAAAGAAGAAAAAGAAAAAGCACTGCGAGAGGGAGGAAAACAGCGATGGGGAAAGTTCCAGTATGATGCTGTCAGATGATCTAGAGGAGCAAGGGATGCAATATAAGCTTAACAGTAAAACACAGAAACTGACCACTGCTGATGCTGTAGAGAAGGACTTGAAAAGTGTAGATGATGATCTTGAGGGTGAGGAGAAGAATATGTCCACCTGGTGAGTGTGGTGATTTATTAACTTAGCCAGTGTGCTGGGAAAGACATGTACATGTTGCAGTTAGCGTGACTGGGGGACCTCAGTTGAGTTGCACAGTTATTCCTGACCCATTAGGCATGTTGGGTTTTGCAACAGTAGGATTTCATTGGTTTTAACAGCTCAGTGTCATTCAGTTGTAAATCGACAGGCTGAAAAGTGATCTGTAGTCCTGTTTGACTGCCCATACTCATTTTTGATCGGATAAAACCATATTTTTGACCATGAGTTGCACTTTTAAAGTTGCACCTTCAAATGAATCCCTGAGGAAAACCCTTTAGTCCATGTTTAAATCTAAGTGCACAAGTTTGAATTTGATCCAGCATGATGGCTTCATGCCTTGTTTATATGTCACATACGGCGCTCACAGAAAGTCTTGAGATGCTTGCTTAATTCTGTAAGAATGTGGCAGATTTATTGGACTCATGACAAAAGTTCATCGACAAGCATTGTTTAAGATATCCGCACTTACATTCTGAATGGGCATTTTCTTTTTATTACGTGTCATAATGTATTTGACTGACCCATTCAGTTCTGTTCTTGCCATTTTGCTATCAATTACAATTATAATGATTGGCTCTCAAAGGGACGCTAAGCACAGATGTTTGCTGCTTTATGTTATTGCAAAGGTGTTAATTAAAAAGCACCCAATGATGCTTCTTGATTAACTTTTTAACACAGAATTGCTCTTTTAGAACAATGATTTCAATTTATTTTTAGTTGAAATTAATGTTTTACTTCTAAAAACTATTCCGCTGTTTCTAATGTGATATATGCACAAATGAGTAAAGTAATTGTTAAAAAAAAACAATACATTTGCAATATTTTTATTGAATTACGCAAGCGGTATGATTTTATGTGAGTGTATGTGTACACATGAATTGGCCACCAGATAGTCTTGAATATCTTTGAGATGTGCTGAAGACTTTACGGAGTGGTTTAAATTCCGTCGTCAATACAAGATCTCAATGAGAAGTTAATGGAAATTTGGGTGAAAAAAATGTTGATGTTGCTTAACCACGTAGAAACAATGCATTCACAAATGTGAATAATCGACGCTAAAGGCAGTCCAATGAAATATTTAAGTATACGACTTCTTGTTTTTTTGGTCATGCAGTGTATGTAGTAAACTACTTCTTTAGTCAAAGAACTTATCTTGCTGGTTAAATGCCATTTTTTTTAACAGTAGTATTTTTATATTCTGTAAACCTTCCTATAAAATGGTAGTTCACGTCACAATATAGTTATTCTTTTTACCATTATATGTACTCTGACTGATCCTAGTCTCTCCATATTATTTTAAAAGTGCGCAGTACTTTATGGATGCTGGCATGCAGAGATGCATAGAAGAGCTGAAAGAGTTTATCCCTAATGTGGAAATGAAATCTCCTTCTGTTGTTCACCACTTGGTAAAATATGACCTGCCGAGATTCAAGACATTAAGGCAAGAAGGTAAGAATGACTAATGAGCTGTATTTAAGGGTGGGAAGGTGCTTCTGTGGTTGGCATCA
The DNA here is from genome assembly GCF_023856365.1 of Brienomyrus brachyistius. Taxonomy (NCBI): domain Eukaryota; kingdom Metazoa; phylum Chordata; class Actinopteri; order Osteoglossiformes; family Mormyridae; genus Brienomyrus; species Brienomyrus brachyistius. The sequence continues at coordinate 17,431,528 of NC_064534.1, forward strand.
TCTCACTTCCAGAGTGCAGGGTTCAGATCTGATGGTTGTGTGGCTCTGCTTATTCTCCCTGTGTTGTGTGGGTGTCTTCTCGGCCTTCCAGTCTTCCCAAAGACCTGCAGTTAGATGTATTGCCATCCCTAAATTGCTTTTTGTGTGTGTGTGTGTGTGTGCGTGTGTGTGTGTGTGCGTGTGTGCGTGTGCGTGTGTGCGTGTGCGTGCGTGTGCGTGTGCGTGCGTGTGCGTGTGTGTGTGTGTGTGTGCACACTGTGTTGCCCGAGAGGCTCGTTGCCTCCCTGCAACCCAACACAAGGAAAGCAACTAAATGGATGACTTGACTGAAGCATAGATTTGCTTGCAACTTCTCATTGGACAATAGGATCTAGAACTGGCAATTTTTCTTAATGGAAAGAGAGAATGTGGTATTTTCTGTTAATTTCTTTTCCTTCAAGCTTGTATTGTTTAGTTTTTAGTTTTGAAAGCCAAATTTAAGTATGACAAACTACTAAGTGAATACCGTTACATATTTGGATGCTAGCCTTATACTTTCATGTTAAGTTTGCCTACCTCATTTGTGCTATTCCCCAACCAGATGCACATGTATTTATAATCCTTGATTGCAAAGATATGATTCATTTACAGGAAGTTTATAAAATGCCAGAACAATTGAAACGAACTTGCTTGTGATACAATGGGTGAATCCCTAAGAAGCCATTCAGTAGATCCCTGTGGTACGAGTTGGAATGTCAGAATACTTAGATTCTCAAGAGTGAAATTTCTTACAAGAGAAGCTCTTATTAAAATGAGTGAGATTCACTGCCTCGGCTTCTTCTTTTAATCAGGCGAATCTTTTAAAAGTGGAAGATTCAGCGCAGAAGAGAATGGGAAATTACTTCAGAATATCAAGGACTTCCTGGCTCTCACGGGCATTAGCAGTGGTGCCAAACTCTTTTTCCCCAGCCGCTACCCTGAGGAGGCAGCTGAAATAAAGAACATGAAGAACTTGCACAAATTCCATTCACAAATCGGTGAGTATCTTGTAAACTAGCAAGTTATTGTTTCTTGTCTTTAGATGCATTTAATTCCGCTGAGTTTCCGCCTGCCCATAGTTTTACCAGCATCATGCCCATTTCTTTCTGTAAATTTGAAAGCACTTTGTCACCCTCTACGTTTCCCATTCCAGCTGTCGGTATCTTCAGGCCTTGGCATGAGATCTATTCCCGTGGGAGGAAGGTCTTCGATGACTTTAACTACAAGGGCAGGTGAGCTTCTCTGTCAACCAACCCACTTAGGGATGATAGCAATATTCCCTTTTTGTATATATACTTTGAAGTTGATCTTGTACCAAGAATCCCTAATATGTGATTTAATTTTATAAAACATATCTGAAGTAATGAGTGGCTTTTAATGCGATTGCTGTAATTCTCCCTCAGCCAGCAAAGGTTAACGTCAGTACACTTGTCTAATAACCAGTAAATTCAGTTGTTTTCATTTGTGGTATTTATGCATTGGCTCATTCAAATAGTTATACTTTGTTGAGAAGAAAGGAAACTATACTTTAAGTGTCTTCAGGTTAGGCTAAGAATGAGTTTTGCCAAGTATGAGAAGTCGGATAAGGCAAATGAAACTTGAAATCAGACAGTGTTTGAAAGACACTAGTGTAACATGTCTCCTTCTCTTCCGTCAGGTATACAGAAGATGAACTAAAAAACCTGAATAAACTGCAGAACTTGTATGGCAATAACTGGATGAAGATTTCAGAGCTGACTGGTCGTAGCAACACTTCCTTGGAGAAGCGGTTTTCTCAAATCGGTTGGTCCACATCTGCAGGGTCTGCTGCCAACGTTTATTGGTTGCTTTTGGTCAATTTGACAGTAAAGTGTAAATAATAGAAAAAAAAAATTACAGTGAAGCTTGCAGCTGGAGAATATTTAACAGTAACAATACGAGCTACTTTTGTGGCACTTGGTTCGGTGCATTCAGTCAGGTATTCGCTTGAATGCCTTCCAACAGTGGGAAAAATGTTTTCAGTTATTTCCAGATAATTCTATCCACTGGTCCCAGATTTTGTCTAGTGTGGCTTCATTTATTCGACTTGTCAATTAAATATTCCATGGCCACAGAAACTCTGTGTTTGCAGGGTTTAAATAGCAGCATGAGCTTTCCTCTGAAGCAGTGTTTCCCAATCCAGTCCTTGAGGACCCACAATCAGTCCAGTTGGTCCATGTTTTTTTTTTTCTCCCCCCTCAGACACAGTCTGGGAGGGAGCAAAAACGCGGACCGTCTGTGGGTCCCCAAGAACGGGATTGTGAAACTATTTCAACACAATTCATTATCCTGCTTCCCTACTGTGCCAGCCCAATATTTCTCTATTGTCTTTGTAGCACATCAGAAAGGTGAGTGGACAACGTCAGAGCAGAAGAAACTGATGAGAATTATCAAAGAATACATGGTGACACAGGTGGAGCCTAAAGGTGGTACTTCTGAGCCCACCATACGGAAGGAGAAGCTGTACAGCAACGTGCCCTGGAAGAGTGTGTCTGAACGCATGGAGAATCGAAACTGGGTTCAGTGTAGGGTGAAATGGTAAGCTGCTCCTTTTGGGTGAAGGCAGCCGTGGGCTACAGTGCTTTCTGCATAATGGTTGTCATGAAATTGCTTTTAATTGGAATAGGATTAAGCTCCTTACTGAAAAACACAATTGCAGGATGGCAATTCTGAAACAGAAGATGACATCTGGAGCTGACATTTATAAAGGAAGAAAATCGCTGCAGGCAAAGATCAGGTTGATCCGTGCGTAAGTATAGACACTTGCTAATGACGGCAATAACATGGAAGTTTTTAGATAGCGGCTGAGCCTGCAGAGATTTAAGTTTGTGATTTGCATGCTGCCATTTCAAATTGTCTTGCAAAAACTGTCTTGTAAAGTGTAATTTCAGGGGCTATCAGGGCTGTCTTATGATTTGCTTAGACTGCAGACCTCGCTTACCAGGTAATGTCATTCCAGGCTGTATGAAATGGACGTTGAAGATTCATCAGATGTGAAATGGGAGGACCTCACAGTCACCGTTGGGTAAGATTATTCATCAGTATCAGTGGATATTTAGATGCGTTGTCTCTTACAAATACCTAAACTTCATCTTGAATTCATGACAAAAACAAGTCTTTGTTACATTTATTTACAGAAGCTGGTTGCTAGTGTCTCTGGTCAGACCCAATATTGAAACCATTCTGCTGACAATGTCATTTTTAACTAGTGCTCCTCATTGTGCTCAGTTTCCTAGCTGTTTCATTAGGCCAAATGTTAATGGTATTTGGAATTTGAATTTTTAATTTTTCTTTCTCTTCTGATTCTTAAAGAAATGTTCCTCCTGCCTACATACAAGCAAAATTCTACAAGCTGAAAGTCACGCAAGTGCCACTGTGGCAAAGCATGTCTTTCGGTGGTAAGTTTTTTGCCTCTTCCCTCGCTGTTCCCTTGCATTTTTAGCTTGCAGACACTACTTTTGTGACGTTATGGTTCCCTCTACAGGGTAGTTTAGAAAGTGCAATTTAAGCAAATCCTTAAAAGACTGTTATCCATTTCAGATATCATTGACTTCCTGTACAATGAAGTTCTACCTAAACTGGAAAAGGATCTGAAGAATTGTGAAGAAGACTCTGTTCTCCCGAAAGACATCTTCCGTCTGTCTGAGATCTTTGATACTGATGAAGAGTGATAAATAGTCCAAGCTGCAGAATGATGATGAAACTTCCCACGTGTTATCCTAGCTTTTTGGTTGTAAGATGTGCTATTTTGTAACTGGTTCTTTTTTCAATGACAGCCGTATTTAGTATTATTGAACATATTGTATGTACATACTGCTTTCTCACGGGTATTGTCTTTTTAAGTGCTGTTTTTGCTGTATCAAAAAAAATACATTAAAAAAAACAAACGTGAATTTTGAGGGTTGCCAGAAGCAAGATCTGTTGCACTGTGAAGTCAGCAGGAATCTGCTTCCACTTTCTCAGCTCCTTATTAGCATGCAAGTCCTAATTGTGCTTTTTGAATTATAGGCGTGTTTGTACGACATGGGCGAGGCGGCTCGTGAACTTCAGAGAGCCACGCTAGAGAGGGGACGGTGTTAAATTATATCAGTTTTGTTTAATGGGCATGAAGTTAATTTTAACTACAAAGTTCCAAAACGCATCCAGAGGCATGTGTCTGGGCAACAGCACCAATCGGACCTAATTAACAGAGAGCTCAACTCTCAGAAAACACGATTATACATCAAGGAAGCTGGGGTTTTCAGTGATTTGATGAATGCAAGTAGTTCTGCACTTGCCGAAGGTATTTTCGACATTTGATTAATGCTTTTTTTTTTTTTGCTAATGCTAGTTGAGAAAAGTCAATCATCCTGTGTATGTGAATCTGGCATTACACTGAAACGGTGGGCTAATACTATCTAGTAATAACTAATCAAAATACCAGGTTAGTCTCCCCGACGTCTTTTCAGAGGTCAGGAATGCCCTACACAAAACTCGTTCTGATGTGTTCACGGTGAATAGTACATGTCTTACTTTAGGAAATTCATTTGAATTAAGAAAGGTTTTCCATAATTGGTTGTTCCAATGTGTATGAATATAAAAATGCCCCCTAGGTATGCAATTTAGCGTCTCTAATATGCTCTTAACGTGCTCTTCCATTGTGCGGGGTCGGCTCTTATTCCTGGGGGAGTTTTCCAGGCTCAGAGTGTCCTTGTATTACAGAGGAAGTTCTGAATGCTATGGGTGATTAATATAAAACTAAACTGTAGCAGCTTTGTAAGATATAAGTATTTTATCCGTCACTACGGTGCTTTGCATAGTTTTTTTTCCCAGGACATAAGCTCTCAGCATTAGTACAAACAACAGACTTTCAGATTTAAAAATAGTGTTGTAAAATTATACTTTATTCAATTACTGTAGAAAGGTGCAAAATGTGTTACTAATAAACATGATTTCATATGAATTGCATTCTTGGGAATATCTAGGTATCGATTGAATTTGGCAGTTTCTAGTGTGAAATTATTCACTTGAATCCTGCCCCTGTCCTTCCCAGGATAAATTGATGGACAGAACTCTTGTTAAACACACGTCCGAAGCGACAGAAAGTTGCTACCAAAGCAGCCTCCCCTTTCTCCCCTGCCTTTATTTGGTGCCCGGGTCTCGTGACGCGTGGGCGTGGGTCTCGCGGCTCGACGTGACGTAACGCAGAGCGAGCTGCTTGTCTTAGTGCGGGGCCCGTGTCACAAATTTTAATCGACAAGTATTAAATTAAAGCCATGGAGGTCAATAAAGAGACTAGCGCAATGCGAGAGACTCAGAGACGAGAACGTCAGGCTGGTAAGCAATACGGTCCTTATTTGCCAGTAAAATGCTAACATATAGACTAGCCTGATGTTAAAAATGCACTTAAATTTTTCTGTAGCGATACAGATGTGGCTGCAGGGTGTTCAACTGATAAACATACATTTCTTTAATGTTAATAACTAACGGAATATCTTGCATAATTGATGTTATAAAACGTAGGATGGTTTTGCGGCTAAACAAAAAATAATCTATTGAGAATATTGCTGTCTAGGTTACTTGTATCTTGCAGTAGTAAGGTAGTTACATGGCATCGGTGACGCTGCATGGCGAGGGCGTGTCCCGGTCGCCTGAAGGAGGTTGCTGATGGCAGCTATGGTGCTGCGGGCGATAATGCACAGCATCGTCATCATGGAAACCATGTGCGGCGTCAGCAGCAGAGTGGAAGGAAACTTTCCGTTTATTAAATATCAGCATTTACTATCAACGGTTTTTGGAATGAGTGCATCATTCCGCATGCGCAGTTTTCTTTCTTTTATCAGCTCATTTGAATGGACCATATTTTTAACTTTAAAAGTATTCAAAATGATTTTGCGAACCTAATATAACGACATAGTTTCCATGTCAAATATGAAATATGAACTTAAATATTTTATGTCGTTTCCCCGTGTTGCTTCTCAACTACGAAGTCACGGGCCGTACTGACTTCCTGTGCCGTGCTGCCATTATGTAAACATAGTTGGTGTTCCTGAATTTATCCACCGGTTAAAGAAAATTATTCACACGTATAATAAAGGTCCCAATATTTAATTTGGATTCATTCGCCTCCGCAATAAATAGACCTTTATATTTCACTTGTGTCTCCTCTAATATCAAACTCTCTCTTATGCGATTGCATGTGTGCATGTCTCCCTAAATTCTTAACGGTATATTATACATTGTTCTAGCGAAGTGAAGTAATTAGAAAATTTATTTATAATGTGAGTGTAGATTGTTGTTTAGAATGGTTTAGTATAGTTCTTTTTCCTAAGAATGGATGCACTGTTTGTCAGCTTGGGTAGTTACCCCGATCAGCCATAACATTATAACCTCCTGCCTTGTGTAGGTTTCCCCTCATGCCACCAAAACAGCTCAAGCCCGTTGAGGCCTGGACTCCACATGACCTCTGAAGGTCTCCTGTGGTATCTGGCACCAAGACATTAGCAGCAGATCCTTTAAGTCCTGTAAACTGTGAGGTGGGGCCTCCATGAATCAGATTTCATCGTTTGTCCAGCACGAAATGTGACATGTCAAACCAGGCCTCCTCCTTCCATTGCTCCATAGTCCAGTTCTGACACACATGTGCCTGTTGTCGCCACTTTTGGTCCCACACGCAGGAAGCTGCAGTAGCTCTCCTGTGGGATTGGACCACATGGGCTAGCCTTTGCTCCCCACGTGCACCAGTGAGCCTTGGGCGCCCATGATCCCATTTCCAGTTCACCAGCTGGCCTTTGCTGAACCACTTTTGGTAGCTACTGACCACAGCATACCAGGAACACCCCAGAAGACCTGCTCTGACTGTCATCTAGCCATCACAATTTGCCCCTGGTCAAAGTCGCTCAGATCCTTACACTTGTCCATTTCCCTTCCTTCCATCACATCAGCTTCAAGAACTGACTGTTCACTTGCCTAATATATAATGCCACCCTTGATAGGTACCATTGTAACAAGATACTCAATGTTATTCACTTCATCTGTCAGTGGTTCTAATGTTATGGCTGATTGTGCATATAGCAAGGTTAATATGTATAGTTGATCTAATAGCAATGCAGATTGGCAGTTAAACCCTTATAATATCCCCACACCTGTTTTCCATAAAGATAAACTGACCAGTGGCATATGGGGAGTGGATTGTTTGTGTATGATTAAAAAACATTACTTTCACTTGCAAGAAGCTGAGGGACACTCATGACAACCGTGATGCCCATTGTTCTGCCTCTTTAAATGTCATTGTTGTGTTTCTGTATATCCTGCAGCTCTGGAGAACCCAGACAGTAACATAGGAGTTTGCGGTTGGCTTATAGTGCTATTTTCCATCTTGTTGACTGTGCTCACCCTGCCCATATCAATATGGCTGTGCATTAAGGTACCCTCATTGTCTCCAACTCTGATATTTGTCTGAAAGTAATCTTTGTGTCATTTTTAGTTCAACGTAACGCAGTATACCTTTCGTGCATGTCGTGCAGATTGTGAAGGAGTACGAGCGGGCCATCATTTTCCGTCTGGGACGCATCATGCGCGGAGGAGCCAAAGGACCAGGTAGCCAACTACCCTCACTCACACCGTGCACGTCTCTGTTTGCTTTCAAGTGCTGGGTGAAGAAAACCAATTAGTAAATGAGACATTGAATATTTTGCTACAGAGGTGGTTGTTTAAATAAGCTATATTCCTGCTGAAGTGCTACAATTTTTAATTTTTAAAAAGTATTAAAATTAATCTGTCTTTAAAAAGTCTTAAAATTTAAGTCTAAAAAACGGATCTGATGACAGGAGTGCAGAAATGCGTATTTCTGGAAAGTACAAAGAGGAGTTTGTCCATGCTTTACTGTATCGTCATGGTCGCCGCATCCAGCCTGCGACAGCTCGCCGCGAAGATGCCGCTGTGATTTATAATCCTGCAGCTAGTCTCAATCTCGCAAATGAACAGTGGTGGCGTGACCCTCCCTAGCTACGGCACTGTGTTGTGACATGCGCTCTGCTGTTTCCATGACATTGAAAAGCTTCTGGATAATCGTCTCAGCCCTGAACAGGTTCCAGCTGTTGTGCAGTTAGAAACGTACCTTGTAATGGACTGGAATCTAATTAGCTGGGCATCCCCTGCCTTGTATAAACCAGCTTGAACGTTAATGCATTTAGACTGTGATATGTTTTTTAAACAGTGTTTCTTGTCCTTTGCACAAGTAAGTAGGTCATATTCATGCTATGCAGAAGGATGGATGGATGGATGGATGGAAGAATAGTAACATTATCAAAATGCCCAACATTAATCAGAACATGGTTGTATTGTAATTTCAGTACGTGGCTTGTTTTGTCATGTGGAATTCTGCCTGTAAAAATACAGGCCCCAGTCAGTGACTCTTATCCATCAGGCCTGATGCTTCTTTAAGTATCGTGAAGCTGGTCACCACTGAGCAGTGAACGTGTGCAGCTGGATTTCAAAGCAGTTCCCCCTTATGAAAGTTCACATAGCTTCACTTGTGTGGCCTATTAAGCTGTGTCTTGTACAAACAGTGTGTGCAGTACACACAGTCATGCTGCATTACGCAAGCTAAGGCCCTCACTCTGATAACCGGCATTAATCTGGGAGCGAGTGGGTCACGGCAAACAAGGAGTCATCCTGTTAACACAAAAGGTTGCAAATGTTTAGCATTTCGCAAAGTCATGTCTTCCCGAGGGAGACTGCTTACACAGATTTAACAGATAGCGTTGCGTTAGCAGAAGGCTAAGAATGTGTAGAATCTGAGAAGGTTTCAGCGGCTGCTGTCGGAGCATATCGAGAGGGACAGTCTTCTGGAGCTGATGTGTGGTTTCGTCTTGCTTGGATTAAATCAGTCACTGCACCGCTGTGTGAACTCCTGGGAAAGGGGGAGCGGATGGGAATGTGTACTTTCCAAGGTTAAGTTCAAACATGACTTCTGTCCTTAAGGAGTGAAATGCTATGGAGATATAAGCATATACTATAATATAATATCATGAAATGCATTTAGCCTGCTGCAGTACCTCAGGAATACTGGGTACCTACCGCGGAGCATTGTCATTATTACCTCCTGTTTTGTGTTGTTATAATGTTTGTGTAGCTGACTGAATAGCAGGTTGCTTTCCAACACAGTTTCTTTGTGTCCCACACAGGTCTCTTCTTCATCCTGCCCTGCACTGATAGCTTCATTAATGTAGACATGCGCACCATCACCTTTGATATTCCCCCCCAGGAGGTGAGAAACACCGGACGGTCACCTCTGCATTCCTGCCTTAGTAAATCCCTTTAGCCTTACCGTAATGGCCACCGAATGCGTGATAGTTCCTGTCTGGTCACATGTTCAAACCGCTGTGTAGGTCATGACATTGGCAGAAGAATCCAGCCTCACAAACACGACACTGAGAAGCTTTCTTAATAAAAAGCTACAGTAAATACAATACATTGAAATTGACACGTGGATTATTTAGTTTTAACGGTCAGATGATAGTAGTAATTTTAGCTTGCAGATGTACAGTCAGATAAGATTCTCTTGTGTGGTTTTCTGTAAATAGATGGTTCATTCATATCGCTTATCAGAAATGGTTTTATGATATTCTGCAAGGGCATTAATTTCTCGGACCATTTACATGAGGACGATGGCTGAATTTGTCCTGCACAGCTGAAGAGTTTGAAGAGAAAACTGACAAATTTTCAAAAGAGAAAGCTGGATGCATTTTAACAACCAGAATGAAAAGCAGTACAACCAGTACAAAGGACTTGTCAAAAGGACAATTGTTTTTTTATTGTGAGATTCCATACGAACAGGGCTTCATTCCTGTTGCTCTGTTGTGTGTGTTTTCAGAGTGATTTTAACTCAGTTGCAATTTAACACCAGAATTTCTGTAATCCTTGTGGCATGGCGGCTAAGTGGGTCATCATTGTCCCCCTGTCACCTCCAGTTTGAATCCCGTGTCTTTGAGTTGGGTCTTATTCTCTTTGCTGCCTCGGCACTTGAGAGATGGATTGATCGCCATCTTTACAATTAACCTTCATTTTTTTTTGGTCTGTGTTCACACATCGAACAAACGGGAAAAGAAAGTCATTTTACCTATGGGACTGTACCTCTCCTGTTCAGGTTTTAACGAAGGATTCTGTGACTGTCAGTGTGGACGGGGTGGTTTATTACCGGGTGCAGAATGCTACGCTGGCGGTGGCCAACATCACCAACGCTGACGCGGCCACGCGTCTGTTGGCACAGACGACCCTCCGCAACGTGCTGGGCACCAAAAACCTGGCTGAGATCCTGTCCGATCGCGAGGAGATCGCCCACAGCATGCAGGTGAATGCTTAAAAGATTCCTAGCACATTTAGATTTTTAAAAACTCATTGGCATATCTGGATATATTTCATGTAGTTATTCATTGATCATTTGTCCATATTTTACCAAAATGTTGTTGATCTTTTGATCTTGAATATCATTTTTATAGTTTTTATAGTTTTTTTTCATTCCTGATTTTTCCTGTTGCTTCTGTAAGTACCAGCAGGAAGCTGAAATTAGTGTTTCACCTTTCTTTGTAATTATCTGAACTGATTACAGCTGATAGGGGCAGCACGGTGGTGCAGTGGTTAGCACTGTTGCCTCACACCTCTGGGACTCGGGTTCAAGTCTCCGCCTGGGTTACATGTGTGTGGAGTTTGCATGTTCTCCCCATGTCGTCGTGGGGTTTCCTCTGGGTACTCCGGTTTCCCCCAACAGTCCAAAGACATGCTGAGACTAATTGGACTTGCTAAATTGCCCATAGGACTGCATGTGTGAGTGAATGGTGTGTGAGTGTGCCCTGCGATGGGCTGGCCCCCCCATCCTGGGTTGTTCCCTGCCTTGTGCCCATTGCTTCCGGGATAGGCTCCGGACCCCCTGCGACCCAGTAGGGAAATGGATGGATGGATGGATTACAGCTGATGTGTAAAAAATTGCCAAGGCATCTGTTGTGTAAAGCAGATCTACAAACAGTTCTGATAAAAAAAAAACATGTGACTTTCAGAGCTTCTTATTGGTCAGGACTGGTAATGGAACTGATGTGATTACTAGACTGTATTTGGGGGTACAGTGTCTGTGATGAGTATCAGCATGGAGTTTCACTGAAGCCTTGATGACGATAGATGTGTGTCCTCTGCAGTCCTCTCTGGATGATGCCACAGACGACTGGGGCATCAAAGTGGAACGGGTGGAGATTAAGGACGTCAAGCTTCCACTGCAGCTCCAGAGAGCCATGGCAGCAGAGGCTGAAGCGACACGCGAGGCCAGAGCGAAGGTATGAGCTCATGGAGAAACTCATGTAGCATATTTAGATGGGCAAGAATGACCAGGCACACTGGGCAAAACCATGCTTTCAAAGTACCTCATCTACCGATATGGAAATGCCTGCAAAATGACTCACAGCAATACTCACATTGGCAAAACAATTCTGTTTTATTTAGTCTGCCACTTGGTGGGCATTTTGGTGGTCATGGGCAAGAACAGTCAGCGTCTACCTGTGAACATGGCCTCCCAAGCAAAAAAAGGCCCCACAGTTGTTAAACTCTATTGTAATTAAGAAGGTTTCAGGTTCAGTACCACAAGAAGGTACATTTATCTTGCATGTATGGAAGTTTATCTTTCTGCAGTCATAAATCGGTTATCGTATGCCTCTCCCCAAATTTTTAGGCACACATTTTCATTCCATTGTTTTAATAATATTATTGATTTATGGATCTCAGTGAACAAACTACTGACTGCCAATAACAGGCAAGGAGGACTGAATGTGACACACAGGTTATCAGAGATCAAAAAATAGATTATTAGCTTACTGTTAAGCTGACAGCGAGATCAATTAGTATTAGACATCATATGGCCTTGATAATAAACCTTCATTATAGGATTGTATCATTTACTCTGCCCTGGATGACTGTGCGTTTCTTTGTTACACTCACTGCCAAGCCTTTTGTATCAACTTTAAGCTAAAGAGAGTTTTGTTTACACAAATGTTCTGAGGACAAAATGAAAAATGATTGGTTCAGAGAGATAACCAATGTGATCTTGTACAGACGTCAGACCAACCAATGAGATGTCTTGGTCCTGCTTCTTTTAGTTGACTGGACCCGCCTCCTCTGCAATCTGATTGGTTATCTTTCTGACCCAATAACTTTTCGTTCTGCCCTCAGAAGTAAAACTCACACGAGCCATCTTTAATCACCAGGTCACATGGCACTGTATCGGATAGCCAGCATTGACTGTAACATGGGCATCTCACTGCATGCTGGCAACCAGTAATCCGCAGCAGAGCAAAGTCACCTTCACCTTCTTTCCATCTCTCAATCTCTCTTGTTCCCCCCCCCCCCCCCGCAGGTGATCGCGGCAGAGGGGGAGATGAACGCCTCCAGGGCACTAAAGGAGGCCTCCATGGTGATTGCCGAGTCACCCTCTGCCCTGCAGCTCCGCTACTTACAGACCCTCAACACCATTGCTGCGGAGAAGAACTCTACCATTATCTTCCCCCTGCCTATAGACATGATGCAGAGCTTCCTGAAACGCTGATGTATGTCCCAGTCACGGCCTTTCTGCTTCAGGTGCACCGGACTCCAGTCACTGCGACTTACAGAATGTGCTTGTTGTCATTGCAGCTGCAGTGTTAATTAATTTACCTTTTTTATCTATTGACGAAATGAATAACATAATCAAAATGAAATTCAAAGTTGCCTACCCTACTCTCGCGTATCTTGGCGTGACACTCACGCTTTCAGACTCTCACCCTCACGCAAGAAATCTTCCAGCAAATCTGTATTATTCCATTATAAACCTAAGATTAACTACATCAAACGTTTTTGGGTAGTTTGCAAACCCTGCAGACTATTTACATAGTAATAAAACTGTTACATACATGTAAACATATGTGCATGTGTGTGCAAACTTGTCTTGAATTGAAAATCTCACTCCAGCCAGTTGACCAAAGTTGGCAACTCTGAAAATCAAACTTGGACTCGAGCAGCGTGGTGGTGTTGGTAGGTGTGGTACATTTCTGCAGGTTCTCCCATCTTCATGCAGACCTCCTCTCACCACTCCAAGTTTCTCACACAGTGTAAACAGAAAGTTTTCAGTTGAGGAAAGACTCATTTTTCAAAGTGTAAAACCAACTTTATTTTTTAGTATAAAACAGCTACGCTGAAATTTTCAAATAATATACGTTTTTGATATTTCTGAAACCTTAAAAGGCTGTAATGTCAGTGTGGTGATACACGGGGCAGCTTTGTGGGTAGTGTTGCTCAGGCACTTATCCATTGATTCTGGGGAATGAATTTCTACATGGAGAACTTTGATCACGATCATGCGGAGGAGTTGCCCTTTGTCTCACCTGGCTGGCAACTGCCCGGCAACATTTCTCAAAAATTTGCCCTGTGTATCATAACCTTAAGTGTTGAAATTACCTGCAAGAAGCAGATAACTTTCATTCATTCTTTTATTTATAGGTTAAGATGTGTTTTAGAAACATTATTTTTTTGTTATTTAATACTTTTTGTAACTTAAGGTGAATTAGTTATAGTTAGCTCCCTGTTATGGTTGGCACCCCATCCTGGATTGTTCCCTGCCTTGTGCCTGTAGCCTCCTGAATAGACTCCAGACCCCCTGCGACCCTGAATAGGATAAGGGGTTTCAGAAAATGGATGGATGGATGGATGGATGGATAGTTGTAATAATCATTAAAAACCATGTTTAGTTAAATATGATGATCAAGTGGAAGAAAGACCATTATTTGTGGTCTGATAGGATTTAGGTTTAAATTGTCCTGCTCTGACATCATCAGCATCCATTTAAGACACACGTGGCTACAGTCACTTATTGGTAGCTGGTGTACTGAGAGAACGAGCTTTTCAGTAGGTCGTGTCTTTTTACTGTAAAATTAGTTACACTCACCATTTACTCTCTGCAGCCTAAATATGACCGGCATTGACTGATAAAACCGACAGCCTGGTCACAGCCAAACCAATACGCACGGAATGAAACAGCAGTGAGCACGCACTGGGTTTGCTATTCTCCTTCAAGCCATGCCTAAACATCTTTTCAATAATTTTCCGAAATCCCTGGCCCACATGCAGTTAGAATCAGTGCTACATTTAGTTCATTTGTCTGCATTTAACCTAATGAGCCTAGTATTTACATTAAAGCTCAATAATTAGGTATAAGTCTTACCTCTGTGTAGCTACATTTGCTGTGCGTATGTGTTGTGAATTTGCAGCCTTTAATAATTGCCATCTGTGATTGCTAATAATCGAAGCCTTAAGTTAGTGCCATGAAACTGAATTTTGTGCATTCCAAAACAATATTAAATATGCAAACTCATTACACTTCAGGACGTATAGTACAAATGAGTATTTTAATCTGTGGGAATTCCTTATGATTACATGGATATTGTCTGAGTTAGTTTAATTATCAAATCATCTTTGGTTAAGTCAGTTGTTTGAAGATGAATTTTGGCTCTTTATTCTTAACTTTATAGTCTGTTCCAGTCATTGCATCAATTGATATGTATGTTGCATTGTATTATAGTCTAATGGTACTGAAACTTTGATCCAGCACAGAGATGAGACTCTGATGCTTGATAGATCACTGGGTCTGTAATTCTGTAATAATAACTAGTGCCAAAAAGCAGATGCTTTTCCTCGGTTACAATGCCGTTGTGATGGAAGCTCCATTTTTCTCATCCTAAAATGCTCAGATGGCCTTTGTAATGGCAAATACACCAAACTATGCATTTCTACTAATGTTTTACTTAAAAAGTCAAACTTAATCATTTCTATATTCCAGAAACAGTTCTAAACACATATTGCACGTGTTGTGTGTACTTAACATTGAATGCTTTAATAAATCTTTAGACATAATTTGTGATACGTTCATTTGTTTCTTCGGAAACCCACCATGAAATCGCTAACAAACTGTAAGCAAACCTCTAAGAATATTATGGATGCTGCACAACAACTAATGGAAAATAATGGTTTTCTGGGGAAAAGATGTAATTATTTTTAACGATTGACAACCATGACCTGTACCTCATATGGCAAATATATTTTTGGATTTATACAAATATTGCAAGTAGTGTTCATTAAGGCAGTGATATTTGCCCCTTTCATTCAGAGCTTTTATCAATTTTTAAATTGCTATTTATGAATAAACTCAGAATCTACACACACTTACAAAGATACACACTACACCAGGACAAGTGCCAGTAAAAGCCATTTATTCCACACAAATAATGTGTTTATTTGACAGCGTTGCCATTTTCGGAATTTAGATCTTGACAGAAATCCTTCATCTACTTACAGTATCCCTCTGTGTTCATTTAACTGCAATAATATCAATTTACTAAGGTCTTCTCTATTTCATGTCTCATAACTACAGATCTTTCCTATAATAAACACATGGCCTATACTAATAGTATTTACATAACATGGTGGAATATGGAGGAAGGCTTGAAAATATTAGGGGTATTATGTCAAGCTGGGATACCATGTGTATTCATCTGGTTTTGTGTGAGTGAGACTTAAGGTCGAAGGCTAAAGCTTAGGGCTCATATTTCACATCTCCAGCTGAGCGATGGCCCGGTCCAGTGGGTCACTGCTCCAGTGCTCATGGTCCCACCCCAAGAACCAGCCAATGAAGGTGGGTGGCTCGAACCCTTGCTTGATCTGTACGATGGACGTCCTGAGATCCCGGTTAGCAGGATCCGTTTCAATGTAACGAGTCGCTGAAGAGAAGGTCAGTGTTAGAAAATGCTGATGTTGTGTCCAAAGAACCCCCTACAAATGAATTTGTATTCTACAAGCATGCATTGCTTAACTGAATCCTTGACTTTAGCAAATATTCACACTTCAGCGTATTTCAAGAATGCCACAAACATTACAACACAATGTAAAAGCATTGCGCGGTGTTGTTTACCAGAAGTCATCGCCTCAGTCTTCTCCTCTTCATGAGCTTCATTTCCAATCCAAACAAACACCTTCACCAAAGAGAAATGACAATGAAATACCAAACAGATATGACACTTGGGATTCTCTTTATGCCACATGGCAAAACCCCTTTTCACATAATTTTTTTAAACTTTTCTGATTCAATAAATGTAACAGTTATTTGACCATTTGGCTGGTGCTCCTGTCATTGTGGTGATCTTGTTGACTACCTGTATGTTGAAGCCACTATATCACAAGGCTGAGACATGGAAAAAGTCCAATACTACTGCACTATAATGCACTGACTTACTTGGTCCCAGGTGTCTAAGATCATGACATCGTCAGTTGCAAGATCTTCCTGGGTCATTTCCCCTGGTACTTCTTCAATCTGGAATGCATAAAAATGTTTTACTGACCCAGTACAAATAGGACAAAGAATGCTGTAACCAAGTCAATCATTTTCAAATTGCTTGCTGAACTAGAGCAAACACTGCCTGAGTGTTCTCACTTTTCACATATGCCAACCTGGACCGAATTTTGAAATCTCTGGTACCATGAGCCAATATTTGACATATTTATTTAGCATATGGTTTTGTCCAAAGCGATGCACAAGTAAGGATCAGAGCAAATGGGGTTAAAGGCCTTGATCAATGGTCCAGTAGCAAAATCACTCTGCTAACCACAGGATTTCAGCCAGCGGCCATCTGATCGCAGAGCCACACAATGAAGAATTGCCAGGCAGACAATGAGAGTCTTGTGGTCATTTTTAAATTTCAGGATGCACCCTGGCCTTGTGTCTTATGCTGCCTGGCTTTGGCTCTAGGCTGTCAATAGCCCTACTTAGGCTAACCGATAACAATATTGCCTGTCCTTTCACTCAGTTAAATTCATTTTCAATACTGAGTTAATAGTTCAAAAGTAAGTGGAATGCTGCTTTAAATATCAGTTGACTAAGAACAAAAGCATGCTCTCCTACAGCACAGCTGGCTGGTTTCTCTTGATGTGTAGGTCAAAAGATTTACGCAAACTGCATTTTCACAATAAAAAGACAAAAAGCATATTACAGTACCAGCAAATATTATTAAATACAACATGATCTGATTTGCCACCTCCTTATAAATAACCCATAAAAATGGTCCCATTTCCCTAATGCAGAGGAAAATGTACAGTGAAATTAAGTATTCCAGCCCGATTCACCCTTATTCTACTTCAGTACACTAGTGAAAATGTACAATACAGCTTAGACGTACTTAATTTCACTGTACATTTACCAATGTCAATTTTGGCAATATGCAAAGAAGAGTCGTACACTACACAGTACAGAATGTTATTCCCTTGACAGTAAAAAAATGGCTGACAAAAACATAAACCCTGATTTATACAGATTCTGTGTATACAGCATGAAAGAAGCTGGGAAATACTATGAAGCTGTAACCAGCTGAGGGAGCTGCGCCTTCTTGTGGACATAAACTGAAGTGCAGATTAATTAAGCTTGATTGCGGTCACTCACTACGAAGCGTCCTGTCTTGTTGGAGCAGGCAAAGAGGCGAGGGGGATGAGTCACCATCTTGTCCTTCAGCCTCGCGGAGGTACGGTATTCTGCCTGTCCTCCCAGAGCCTCCCAAAAATCATCTGTACCCACAGAAAGAAAATTGTCATAAAACTTATAATTTCACAAGTGTATTAAAAAGTGGCGACTAAGGCACAAAACATTTTTAAAAAGTGGTTTTGAATTACCTATAGAATTGTCACATTAAGGATGTTATGAAAAACAGAAACAACATATTTTCATATGCTTACACGATGTCTGTTCAGCTAACACAGACATGTCCTTTTGGAATAAAATGATTAACCTCATCACTATCTGCAGTGCAATCAAGTCAGTCATCCATGCCAGGGATAAACTGCCTTATCATCAATCGTGACGTGAATCATTTGATCTTTGAATGTTTGGCTTTCTGTGGCTCAAATGATAAAACACCAGAAAGATTTAATTTTCCAAATATACACAGGCAGTACAATACTACCTACCTTGTTACATTGCCATAAACACTAATAAAGACCCCTTTTCACCTGTTTCTGCACCTTCCACCAGCTCAGATGCGGACACCCCCAGAACTTCACACAGCCGCTGGGCACCATCCCTCTCAGGGTCACTGGCACCTTGCCCCACCCACAGGAAGGAGGCGGATGGGGTCACCAAGACAAATGCGTCACTGGAGTTCAGGTTGGAGGCCGTGGCGTCCACCTTGAAAAGAGGGATCGCGCAACTCTGAACATGGGTGCAGGGGACAATCGTGTATGAGGGGACAATCGTGCATGAGGGGACAATCGTGCATGAGGGGACAATCGTGTATTAGGGCACGCCGAGTGCCGGACACAGGGATCAGATGTATGACATGTAGGCTTAGCAGACTATGTTCCTGCCACTTAAAATCGACAACAACCTGTCATAAACTACAACCTCTGATCGATTCTTTTCTTGGGAGCAGCCAGACAGTTTTTATCCCACTAGGCCTTCCCTCCATGCCTCCTCCCCAGCTCTTACCCCCATTTGCTCACCTCCACAGCATGCGTGCAGCCGGCAGAGGTGACGCGCACTTGGAACAGCCGGACATCCTCGGGTGCCGTCTCACCCCCTTCTCTTGAGGTGCCACCTCTGTGCACCACCATAAACCCCCCGAAGAGGCTAATGAGGTGGGGGGGCTCCTTGCCCTGGATGACCCGCACCTTGGCAAGCATGAGAAGCATACACTGAAGGCCTCTTAATACAAGCTAATGTGGACCTATATTTTCCAGTTCCCCGGGTGACCTCCATAATCCCTATGGCACTGGAGCAGATTTGTAATGAAGACAAAAACAAACCAATAAAGCGAAACTAACTGGAAAAATAGCACTGAACTTAAAAGGTAACTATGACTCACTAACTGCAGTTGTCACTCTCCACCAGAGGCAGTGTGCATGAATGCAGAATAGGAAATAACATCAGACTCTCTGCCCAACAGCTTTGTATAGTGTCCTGTCAAGCGTGATTGTGACACAGAAGGTCTGGATAACACATCTTAGTCTACGGACCCCGGAGCATCGCAGGAAGGTGAAGCCCCTGTCTTTCCAATGTGCTTCTTTACATCCATATTAAACAAAAGTCTATGAATTATTGTAAGAGGATCAGGTATCTGGAAGTGATATGAACCTTGGCAGCTAATGACAATGACAGTCTGTACCTGTGACACTTAGCTGTGTAGCATAACACAGAGCAGAAAGAAAGACAAGCCCCCACAATAACCATACTGTTATCCTGAAGATGTGCTGGTGAACGTGACACTGAAAGAGGAGACTGGCAGAGCGTTCGTGACAAGGGTATTCATACAGAAAGGGGGCTCCCACGAACAGCGACACCCCAGCCCACACGAAATGCTAAAGCTTAAAAACGATCTTGCATGCTGTTTTCCAGATAAATCAGAACAAAGACGGCTTCCTACTCCAGCTCGCATAAGTGGCACCAGAAAAATATACTAGATGTCTGGCTTCTCATGCGTTTCACACATTTCAGGCAAAAACACAAGACAAAAGCCTTAAATCGCATCCTGTTATTTTTTTTGTAATTACAAAACCATATGTATGTCCAACTTTTAATATTTATTGACAACACAAATGATCAAACGGAATATTCTTCAGGTAAAATCAGCTTTGAATGGGTTTTAAGCATCTGCATTTGTCAGCATTACCTGCACTGGTGCCCCCCCCATCTCTTCGTCCAGCTGGGCAGCCAAAATGGCAGACTTTCCAATTTCATCCTGAGTGGAATCTGTCCCCTGCCTTTGAACAGCAGTTTTATTTTATTGCCATCCTGAGTTGCAACTATGTAAGTATTTCTGTATTTATAATATTGTTAAGGCATCTAAATATGCATGTTGGGCTAAGCCTAGCAAGCTATATGGTTAGGTTTAATAATAACATTCACATAGCCATAACCCTTTTAAACAACTGTCAGTCTTCTTATACAGCCTGTGATTAATGTCCTTTACTTTGATAAACATTTGTACTGTTAACTCTGAATATGTGAGGCCAGAGCGCTAAATTGTCTATCCACTGTCAGTAATAAGGTAGAAAGCAGTGGGCACCCTGAGCAGAATTCCATTCCATCGCAGGACACACGCACACGCGCATGTAGGGTACACCTATGCTTATGGGGACCGCTCATTCACTTCTATGGAAAAAATGCTAACGTTAACTATGACAACCTTAACCCCCACCCTGCCCTAACCATAACCATAATTAACCAAGCAAAATACAAGAGTTTTTGCAGTTTTAGATTTTTCATAGCAGTCACTGATTTTTATAAAATAGAGTTTTCCCTTATGGGGACCAGGAAACTGGTCATTGTGTCCCCATAAGGATAGGTATACCCGCTCACACACACACACACACACACACACACACACACACACACACACACACACACACACACACACACACAGAGTCATATACTAGGGGTTGTTGTTCTGCTGCCATATTGATGAATATATGATGAATATATCATGCATTGGACAACAGGCAATGAATTTGAGCAATACATATTTTAGGAATGAATGCATTCAAAATATATGATATGGATTTACAGAAATGCCCACTTTCATTTCAAACAAAGTGAAGAACAATTTTCACCACAGCTCTCACCAGATATAGATGATTTGTCCGCAGCGTCCGGCATGCTGGTAGTTATAAAGGATGATGTAACTGTCTCCTCCAAAGAACTGACCATAGAGAGAGGGGTCTACAGGAACCTTGTCTGATTCTTCAATACGCCAGATCTATAGACAGAGATAAATAATATGAAAGAGGGGCAAGACCCTTCGTGACTGAATTCTATGTGGACAAATGGCTTTTTCTTGCATGCTTCTGTAATTTCATCTGCTTCTTCAGAGCGTGAACGCCATCCCAGTCACAACACAGGAGAGCAGTGAATAGGCAGCCCCCAAGGAGCCAGTAATCACTTTACCTGTTTCTGCCCACAGCCCTCGTCCACCATTCCATGCTGAGCTGCCATGGCCGTACTGCTGTGCAGAGTGGAGGCATCGAAAGGCACCTTCTCAATTCTCGCAATCTTGTTGGAGACGTGGGCCAAGCCCAAGTCAACGGTATGGTCCACGTCCCTCCATTTGTTGAAGAACTGCTTGAAGAGCGGCGTCTCCCCTCTCTCAGGAAGGATTTGGACCTGAGTGTGCCTGGGATAACCCATCTTCCTGATGAACTCATCCGCGGCCTTCATCGCTGCACGCCGCTCCTCTGCGTTGGACTCCTTACCTGTACAAACATTGCTATTTATTTGACCATAAGGGCGACTTTCTGAAATACACTGGATTTTAAAAAGTTCATCACAAATCACAGATTCCAGCAGGACATTTGCTCTGCAGTTGACTGTCCCCTGCAAGTTACTTGCTGCATACCTTCGTCAAAGTACAACAGTTTTAATGGAATGCGATCTTTGTGCTGAATGAGAACTGCCCTTCAATGTCTAGTACGAGAAGTGCCTTTTTGACCCATTCTGAACCACAGTGCCCATGGGACCCTCTACTGACCTTTCCACACAAAGATTCTGCCATCAGAGCCATGGTCTAGAATAAAGCAGTCACTGGATTCCAGTGCACTCTGGGAGAATGGGTTTTCTGCTGCCACCATGGCAATGGCCATGTCTCCACCGGCGTTGGACACCTGAGTGAGCAAGAGGGTGGCAATGGGCAAAATTCTTCAGTTATTTTACTATTGTGACAGGAAATCCATCAATCCCTGACTGACCAACAACAATATTCTTATCAAGTTACACTTTGGGCAACAGGTATCTCAATAAATTAAAAACATTGTGTATAAAAAATGTATCTCAAGGAATATTTGCAAATGAAATGCTACACAATAATTAACATATCATATCACCATACAGTTAGGAGATTGTCTAGGAGATTTTTCCCAGTTCTCATACCTTGTATAATTTTGCCAGTTTTCTATTTGAAGTATCAGCTGTGACATCATCAGACTGCCCTTCGGACAAATCTGGTTTTGTTCCAAGAACCTGGAGATGTTACAATGTTTCTGCTAAATATCTACGTTCAAATGGAAGCCAACCAGAGGACAGTATTGCACAGTATTGCTTTCAAGAAAGCTTCATTAACATTTCATTAACTTATATTTTGTGATAAGTTTTATATTTGTATATAATTGAAAACAAAGTACATAAAGTTATGAATTTAAAAAAAATTAACATCTTGTACTTTTTGACCAAAATAATTATCTCAGAAGCATACTCTCCTGGCTGACTTTTTACCTCTATTATTTTCTCTTTCTCTTCTCCCTCTTCACAAATGAACAAACGGGCCCGCCCACTTCGCTCATTGTCACGAATTCCCTTGGCAACCTGAGTCGCTTTAAGTCTCTCAAAGCGGTTGCTCTGAGATCCACACCATTGGTAAATTTCCTTTGGTGGCGAAGACAAAATAAAACAAAATATCAATATTTTGTACACTATACTGACAAAAGTACTGGGACACCTGGCCATTACACCTACAGAAAACTGACATCCCATTCTAAATCCATAGGCATCAATTTGGAGTCGGTCGCCCCTGCAGCTATAACAGCTGCCACTCTCTGGAAAGGATTTCCACAAGATGTTAGAGTGTGTCTGAGGGAATTTTTGCCCAATTCATCCAGAAGATCATTTGCGAGGTCAGGCACTGATGTTGGATGTGAAGGCCTGGCTCACAATCTCTGTTCTAGTTCATCCCGAAGGTGTTTGGTAGGGTTGAAGTAAGGACTCTGTGTGGGCCAGTCAAGTTTTTCCACATCAAATTTACCCAGCCATGCCTTTATGGAGATACAGTCATGCTGGAACAGAATAGGGCTTTTCCCAAACTGTTCCCAAAAAGTTGAAAGGACAGATTTGCCCAAAATGTCTTGGTATGCTGAAGCATTAAGAGTTCCCTTCACTAGAACTAAGGGTCCTAGCCCAACCCCTGAAAAACAGCCCTATACCATTATCCCTCCTCCACCAAACTTTACAGTTAGCACACTGCAGTCAGGCATGTAACGTTCTCCTGGCATCCGCCAAACCCACACTTGCCCATCAGACTGCCAGACACAGAAGTGTGATTCGTCACTGAACTTTTGCTTTGTGCTTTTTATGCGAGTCTTGCACGCAGCTGCTCAGCCATGGATGCCCATTCCATGAAGCTTCCAGCTCACAGTTTTTGTGCTGGGGTTAATGCCAGAGGAAGTTTGTGACTCTGCTGTTACTGAGTCAACAGAGTGCTGGGAACCTTTATGCACTATGCACTTCTGGACTTGGCATCCCTGCTCTGTTACTTTACGTTGTATAACACTTTGTGGATGTTCCCAAGTGCTTCCGCTTTGTAATGATACCACTTACAGCTGTGGAATATCTAGCAGGGAAGAAAGTTCACACACTGACTTATTGCAAAGATGGTATCCAATAACAGCACCACACTTGAATTCATTGACCTCTTTCACGAATGTTTGTAAACCTGACTGCATGGCTGGGTGCTTGATTCTATACACCTGTGGCAATGGGTCTGCATGAAATACCTGAATACAAAGATTAAGAGGTGTGTCCCAGTAATTTTGTCCATATAATGTATCTGGTCTGCATTTCCGATGCGGCATTGGCGATAATTTACATCACATGCAGTGTGTTTCACCAACGAATCTTTTCAATATCTATGGTGATATTGAAAGAAAGACAAGGAACAGTTTTCAAAGAAAATAATATTACTCAATGATTTGCAATTTGGAGAAAGATGATTTTGACATTGTTCATTAAATGTCTTTTTAAAGTGAATATGTATTGTAACCAAACATTTAAATATATCCCAGCCTCTGTTTAACTAATGACCCAATATAAGTTCCAGTCAAATTCAGACCCAAGAAAGAGTCTTGTTCCGCCTCTTTAAATGGACTCACAGAACCAAAGTCCAGGATGTAGCAGTCTCCTCTGTTGAAGCTGGCCCAGCTGAGAGGCACTTCTATCGCCCTGACAACACGGCGACCTTTCACCTGCAGTAAACGCTGAACTGCAGCTTCACTGGACACTATGTGTCTGAACCCTGAAGCGACGCCACCTTCCTGGGACAGGAGGAAGGTAAAAGTTTACTTTTGTTTTCTAGGGACACATACATACCAGTATTGTAACAGCTTTATGGAATAAGAATTATAATGAGTATATATAGTTCTCACCATGTATTTGAGTCCAGATTTAAAATAGCCTAGAAATGTTTGTGACTCGTGGTCCTGGATCTCGCGGTACTGGACGGGCTTGCCTCCCAAATGATCATCCATTTGCACTGTAAAAATAGCAGCCGCTCCACACTCATCAGGAGAGCAGCTATCTCCTGTAATAGTGAAATGGCAGACAGGACATCTGAATAAATTATTAAACATCATTTAAAACCAAAGTTCAATGAGAAAACAAACTTTGGTAACACTTTACTTAAAGCAGACATAATGCATTATAATGCATTCATAAAGTGTCATAAGCACTGCTACAACTAAAAAGGCATGTTTATTATGCATTATGAATGTTCTATGAAGCTCTCATTAATAACTCACTATAAATACCTTCATAATGCAGGACAAAGCATCCTTAATTATTATACTGAATATTATATGCATGATGAAGGTATCTATAGTGTATTATAGAAGAGAGCTTCATAGAGCATTCATAATGCATAACGTATTATGCCTTATAAATGATTAGCCTTATTTATAATACTTATTGCTTATAATGCTTATTGTTTATTAGTCATGTTTATGGTACTTTATGAATGCATTATAATGTAACTGATAGATAATTACAAACGAGGGACAGCTTTGTTAAACAGGACATGGATGACCACTAGAAGAGGGTCTCCTCAGTGGGTGCCCTTCTTACCGAGCCAGAAGTGAAGGTCGTATTGCAGGTAGCCAGACTTCTGCTTGATGGTGTTGAGGATGAGGTAGGCATCCCCAGTGTAAAAGTCTCCATGTAGATTCTCTGGCACTTCAACCAAGTTCATGTTTTCAATCCTCCATACCTGGAGACCTGGCTTTCGGCCGGCCTGTTCAAACTCCGTGTAGTAGACCATGACGCCTAAAGGGTACGAACACATGCACTATGTCAAACTAGAAGCTTTTGTCTGGCATCTTAATATTAGCAGTGTTCCTTTCCTTGGAACAGTGCTACTCGTGGTCGACACTGTGATAGACTTGGTAAATGTCTCCAGTGTCACTGCTATATTGACGAAGCAGCATTGTTTACAGATTTGCATAATGTTCTCTTTTTATGGTGAATTATGCTGGGTCTCAAGACTCTTGTGTCTTGAAATTTATTCTTCATCGCTGCAGGTTCAGCAGAAAAGACAGGCAACAACTGTCCTCATTGTGTACACAGGCCGAGACATCTGAGCAAAACAACAAGGGAACCCTTTCAGGTCCCCAGCAAGTCGGCCCACAACACAAAACATCAAGTGACTCAGATCTGCCGTGCGGCTCAGCACTCCCACCTCCAAAGGCTCATCCCTGCAGACAAACAGTAACTCTGTCTGGACTGCTCTACTCTGTTTACAGCTAGCATACACTCAAAAGAGAGGCGGTACAACAGACGCAGAGGCACTGACTAGCTCCCTAACAGTGCTTATTTGTCCGGGACACATCTACAAGCTCCTCCTTCCCTGACCAGGAATCGAACACATACAAAGTGTGTAATCCATTAAATCAACAACTCCCCCTACTCTGGAGATGTGCTTTTATAGAGTGTAAGCCAGAGAATTTATAAGGCTATAAATAACTCATCTCATCTGAATGATAAAAGCCTGCCTGCCATTTCAGCATCGTATTCTACTTCTGGGTTTTAGACGTGGGTATTTTCAGGATTTCAGAACCTGATGCACAGAAAAGGAGCTAATTATGCAGTAGGCTTAATTAGCAGGTGCTCTCCACTTACGAAGTCATGATGCAGAAATACCACTCGAGTTGTTTACAAAGTTTTTCAGAGGGTCTCTGGAGCATACTGCCAGGTAATTATTTCAACTCCAAAGGGAATAATATTAACCGCAGGTATTATAAGGTACAAAACAGTCAAGCGGTGCAGATTCAGGCACATATCAACTTATCATAAACATGTTATGCTAATTTTCAAACAGTAATGTTGCCTTCCCCTGAAATTCACATTCAGCTAGCATATTTAAAAGTTATGTGGAAAGTTTTTAATTTTCAAATTACCAGAAAATTAGCTACAAATATTACACAAGAGTGATTTTACTAACTTAGTCCATACAAATAAAGAAAATATAAATAATTACATTTAAAACATAAGCTGTCTTTTCGAGTTAAAAGATAAGGTCCAAATAATTGATTTCAACAGTAAAGGGTTTTACAATAGTGCCACTAATGGGGAGTATTGGCTCGTTCTGGCCTCATGCCTTCTATCACAAGGCTAAAATGATGCATCATACAACCAGGGTCAAAGAACTATTTTCCTTTTTCACTTCAAATGTTTAAAATCCATGCTAGATTGCATTTAAATTTATGTGCACTGCTGTTCACCCTCTAATCTTGGCGTCTATCTATCTATCTATCTATCTATCTATCTATCTATCTATCTATCTATCTATCTATCTATCTTAATTGCTATTGCTATTTTTTGATACAAATGTCTTTATAACTAAAAAAGAATTTTGTATAAAAGGATTTCTTGATAATTTTCTAATTGTTCATATCTCAGTTCTTTGTAAAGAATTGCCTATGTTATTGTTTAATAGTTAAAAAAAAACTAATTCGTTTAGAAGTGATCTACTTTAGACATTAAATGCACCAATGCATCTGAAACACTTCTCTCTTAATTAATACACACGAGTAGAAACGGCATCTACATCTGTATTTCAGTTCATCAGTTCACTCAAGCTAATGATGAGATTGGCTAATGGAAACCTGTAAATACAGCAGCCTCCCAGGACCAGGACGGGAAAACCTTCTCCCATCACACCGAGGCTTTGAACACTAACAATATCCTTGCAGAGCAGAAATGGGCTCCTGCTGACATTGTTCCAATGTTCCAAATAATGATACGGTAGACAGAACGGCTACATACATCATGATTCCAGAAAACATTTATCAATGGTCATTTCTGGCTCAGAGTTACAGGGAAAGAAGGTCATGTGACACAGTAGATCGTGTGTCCGTCTGTTTAGCATCAGTAATCACTTCGGACAAAGACAAACAAAAGAAACTGATACCAGTGAATATCAAAAAGAAAGCCTGCTTACAGAGTGCTGAGATGCATACCAGCTACAAGGGAGAAGCATATTGTGCACAGATGAATTGAGTCTTACTGAAATGCATATTAATGATACCACTTTACATACTCAATCAGTGTACATGTATAGAGGCGGTACTGTACCGCAAAGTCACAAGTGTTATTTAATTTAATAGTCCTCTAGGTCACGCCATAGTTTTTGTACATAATAGTCGCATCCTCCTCTAGGAGTGTCAGATTTGCTCAAGATCCCGCTACTTAAGTAATGACAACGTTACCAAATGCATTTAAAGAAATTAATTAATAAAAGTAGAACAATGTGGCAGGTGCAAATGTGATAAGAGGACAAGAACCCTATAGATCAGGACATGCATTGTTTATTAACACACTTGATGTGCTTACAGTTAAAAAGATTAAATGATTAAAGACAAAGTCAAAATAATTCATATGATATCAGTTCACATTATTTTCCTAACAGTGAGAAAGGATAAATGTTAATTCTATCATATATTACATATACAGACGTGGACAAATTAGTTGGTAACCTTCCACCAAAAACAAAAAAAACACAACTATCTCTGAAATAACTTGAAACTGACAAAAGTTTAATGGAATCCCTTATTGTTTAATCCATATTTAACACAAATCAGACTTTGCTTTTGATTATTGATTCAGCTGAATATTTTATATAATTAAACAAATGAAAATGGCAAAGGCAAAAAAGATGGTCGCCTTAATTTAGTATTTTCTGGCAGCACCTTCTGCAGCAATCACTGCCAACGAGCGAATCTCTGTACCTCACAATGAGACTCTGCACTTGCCAGTCAGGAGTTTGTCCCAGTCTTTCTGAGCAAACTGCTCAAGCTGTCTCAGGTTTGAAGGGTGGCGTCTCCACACTGCAGTTTTCAGATCTTTCCATAGATGTTGAATAGGATTAAGATCTGGGCTCATGGAGGGATATTAAAGAATAGCTCTGCCTTTCTTTCCTCACCTATTCTTGAGTGCTTTTAGCTGTATGTGTTGGGTCATTATCCTGTTGGAGGACCCGTGACCTGCGACTGAGGCTGAGCTTCCTGACACTGGGCGGTATGTTTCACTCCAGGATGCCTTGGTAGTCCTGAGACTTCATTGTGCCCCGAGCCAGATGCAGCAGAGCAGCCCCAAGATGAAAGTGAGCCCCCTCCATGTCTCACAGTAGGTATGGTGGTCTTTTCTTTTAAAGCTTCATTTTTTCCTTCTGTAAACATAGATCCAATGTGACTGGCCAAAAAGCTCCAGTTTTGTCTCATTAGCCTAAAGGACATTCTCGCAGAAACTTTGGGGCTTGTCAATATGCATTTTGGCTAATTTTTTTATGTTTTTCTGTCAATAGTGGAGCCCAGTAAGGGTGCCAACAAATTTATCCACGTCTCTGTGTGTATATATATATATATATATAATCTATTTTCCTCTAGAAAATAATGCAAAATAAACAAAATATTTCAACAAGTGACTAACGTAAGCGCAATTCCAGATGACAAGAAAATCCCACGATTTATAAAGGACTTTTAGACGAAAACTAACAAATCCACGTCATGCATCAGCGTCACCAAATTGCTAATCGGATTAGAGAGTGAACAGCAACATTCATTTTCTAAATGAGTCGGATCGGAATAAAAATTATACATAAAATATCTGATATATATATATATAGTGCTGCCTACTCAGCATGAGAAAGTGTTTCAGGCAGCAAAATCATAAATCACACATAAAGCACGTTACCAGTTTTAAATGACTGAGTTCATGCGCGCACAAATACGAAGCGTAAAGATTACGGTAAGCTGCCGAGTTTTGTAAGAACAAGCAAGACAAGACCAGTGACAAAAGGGCGTTGAGTTTGTCTACCTTTAGTAGTAATCGGGTGCTTGTCGATCGAGCAGTACGACCGGCCTGTCCAGAGTGCGTCTCTCAATGCGCAGCACTGCGTCCTTAGATAGCAGGTTTCACCTTAGCCATGGCCAACTCCCCTAAGAAACGGATTGACGGACAGAGGGGCTCGGATCCCGCTGCACGGGCAGAAAAAACGCTGGACAGCGACTCCGACCGCCCTCCTTCTGTTACAAACACGGAACTGCATGATCCGTCCCACTCTGGATATGCAGTGTGTGTTGGAGGAAGATATTTAGCTTCTCTTTTTATCGCATTTCGCTCTCATTGCCGGTTTCTCGCCTGTACATTAATTTATTTTAACGTTTTAAATGAGTATTAAATAAATCCAGATATTAAAGGGGTTAAAGTACTTAGGATCATTCGAAACATCTGCATCAGAAACTCTTTTTGAAAATAATCTTGTCGGGTATTTGATACTAATCTAATACTTTATATTTTCTACAAACATTGAGAATGCGTATTTAATTTGATTCGGATATTAAAATCTATGACTTTCTTAAAATTCGCGTTGGATATATACTTTTTTTAACCATACAAATAACATGTTTGACCTCAATGATCATCATTTAGTGCAGTTATTGCTGGCTTTCTATACTCCAATACATTATTTATTTTAAACTGTCGTTGATGGAAGGCTTAGCCAGTCTTTAACAACGTATTTCTCAGCAATTTTGCGCAGAGATTTGAATTTGCTAATAACATCGAAAATACACGCTAAATAATAGGCCTATCTCACGCACCAAAGTGTTAAATCACTATTTAAATATTAATAACAAAAAAACTGTTTTTTGGATTCGTATTTTCTTAAACAGTCTAATCTAAATTATGACCGTCTATATCTTCTTATATAATTTTTTATCCTCTTTTATTATTATTCTGTTCTCTTTAGATGAATTTTCCATAAACATTTCTCTTTATTTTCTACTTTACTCTAGAATTTGTAAAACGGTACTTCTTTAATAAGGTTTCAAAGGTCCTTAGTCCATAACATAACGTACTTCATGTGTATTTTGCTAGTTTTCTGTAACCATAACAAAATCTGCCTATTGTCCAGTTATAAGAAGTCTGGCTGTTGTCTAGACAGGGATATAGGTTAAAGCAAGATGTCTAATACTGGACATCAGGATTTGGTGCGTGTCATGCAGTATTAGCTCTGTGCGATGTGTGAGAATGGTTGCAATCCCTTCCTGCACAACAATCTCTGAGGCACAAAGTCACTAAGTACTTTTAGGACTTCAAGTCGAAACAAATAAATAGTGTGTCTTTTGATGATGGCCATATAGGTGAAACATTACTACATATGACAGAGTAAAACCATCTAAAATGTTAGATTATGAATTGGTTCAAGAAGCCTTGAATGCTCATCTCCTGCCAGACAATCACACACTATGTGAAATGAACGTAAACGTAACCTATAAACGTAACTGAATTAAACACACATGAACATGCAAACACAAATGCAAACTCAACAAACGGACAGCTATAGACGGGAATCAAACCCGTTTTTTTGCTGTATCCCATTCATTCATGCTAGCATCCATCTCTCAGCCTGTTATTCTAGTCGCAGGGGGTGTGGCCCGTTCTAGGCAAGGGAGGACACATGGCTGATGTACAGGGAGACGGGACGCCACTACATCACAGGCCACATATACACGCATTCATACCCTGTGGCCAATTAAGAGACACCAGTTATATACAACATCAAATGCATGATTATACTAACAGTTCATCAGATATCTCCTAGTCTAGCTAGTAATGTTATATTTTATGCAAGCTGTCTCTGAGCCATCTGCTCTGTTACAGTGTCGCCCAGCATTCTGCCGCTGCTTCTCATCACAGTTTCATATTCTTCCTTTCCTCAGCCTTTTCTGCTTCGACCTGCTGTCACTTTTCTGCTGTCAGGCTGATTAAGGTTACTGTTCCAGTGTCTGACCTCAAAACATGGAAGAAAGAATGCATGACCAGCTGTTCTTTGACTGCAAGGGATTGCAAATCTAAGATCAATGCCCAGATGTCCAAAGATTTCTGCTGTGGCCCTGTCAGCGTCCCAGTAGACTCTCATTTACAAGACCGACGCTACATTTACATGACCACTGCTACTATCCTCATGTAATTCTCTCATCGCCAGGCTACAGCGCTGAAGACAGGGAGCTCAGTGACTTATTTTTAAAGTTACCTTTACAGAAAGAACAATATCAGCTCTGTGAAACCCAGTGATACCTGTTCCAGGGATCCTGAGTACACTTTTCCTTCAAAGAACGTTAGATTGAATCCTTTGATTGCTTCTTAGTTTAACAATGGCTTCCCTCCAGTTCTGATCATCAGTATTATATGAAGTAAAGGAAGAAACCTATAAATTCCACACAATCAGTCAGATAAACACAGACAGACAGACAGACACACACACACACAATAAAGGAGAACACTGGGATATTTTAAAATATAGCTTGTGCATTAATACTGAGATTATTGCTCTTTTCATCTTGCGAGAATTATTTAATTATTTTTCACTGGCTCCAAATGTTTCCATTTAAATATTACTACTACAACTATTATTATTAATAATAATAATAATAATAATAATGATGATGATGATAATAACAACATAGATATGTCCGTGTACATGTATTTTTAAAGG
Organism: Brienomyrus brachyistius; assembly: GCF_023856365.1. Classification (NCBI taxonomy): domain Eukaryota; kingdom Metazoa; phylum Chordata; class Actinopteri; order Osteoglossiformes; family Mormyridae; genus Brienomyrus; species Brienomyrus brachyistius. The sequence goes on from NC_064534.1 coordinate 17,463,402, forward strand.
CACAACGTCGTCTATTTATATATAATTTCTATTAAATATACATGTTTTGAACTGAACAGGCAGTAAGTTTTCAGGTGATTTGTGGCTTTTAATGCATTTGCGGCATGTCAGCGTGCGCGTGCCCTTTGTCCCACGCTGCAGACGGCGGAAGACGCACAGTGAAGGCCGCCATCTTGGATAGGACGCCTACCTTAGCTAGGGATATTCCTCAGATTCGCCTGTAAACCCGGAGGGAAGCATTGCTGGAAAAGCCAAGCCGCGGTGAGTAAACACACGTACGTGCCGTGCCTGCTATAGGAGAAGGTTGTTTAATTCATGAATGATGTGTAAGTGCAAGCGATCTCAAGCTAATGAGACAGTTTATCAAATTTGCTAGTTTTCAGCAGCTAGCCATCAAGCTGCATCGGGAAGACAGTAAACCAGTGGCTTGTTAATAACGTGAAATGTGGAAGTGGCTACACCCACTTCTCAAACGTGACGACTCGTATATCTAACCGTGTATCTCTACGATATGTCGGGCTTTTTTCCCCGTGAACGGTACATCTGTCGTTCTGTTGTTATCTACCTCAGTGGCAATGGTGCAAATCATGTTATTCGCAGCTGTGTGATGACAAGAGAGCCAGACAAAGGCGATATCGCCCTAACTTCTCTCTTGTCTGTCATGTGCTGGGGTAAACGTCAAAGTAATCTTCAGGTTACCGGGAAAGGGCCACTGTCGAGCGATTTAAAGAGCCCGTTTCGACCTGCCGGTCATACAACTTCTGTGCATCTTTAGGAAACTGGCCACACTGGTTAATAGTTAACTGGATGTCTGGCCAGTTTGCAGAATGTTTGTTAAATCCGCCTAGGGTGTAGTGCTCCTGGTCTGCGGTAGCGACGGTGCGCTTGTCTGGGTGTAGCGGCGGGATGACATGGTGACTGGGAGTAGGCCACCAGCGAAGTGCTTTTGTGACAGGCCGTCACCTGCTAGTTACTGTAATTACTTAACCAAAAATGTTCATCCATTGCCTTGTAAGTGCATAGTTTGCCAGCACGGTCCATTTAGCATCCTTGGCGATATCTCGTTAGGTAGCCGTGACCGGCTGCTTCTGTGTCAGTATGGCTGTAGGTACATCAGCAAAGCCCGGCTGTCAGACCGCATACACCGCTGCAAAGCACCGGCCAGTCATTTCCATTTCATTTACGCGCTACCCACTAAAACTCAGCAACAAGCTAGCTAGTTAGCCGGTTAAAATACCTTAGCTAGCGAGCCAGGAGCTGTAGTCAGTTAACTTGTTATTCTAGCTTTTCGTTTACGCTGTCAAAGTAAGTATGTTATTTTTATTAATAAAATGGCTTTTTGTGTCGTTATTTTAATATCAAATGGATAGGTTGCAGGTAACTTCCCATCTTCTGTGGGTTATCCAGTTAGCTAGCTGACTAGCTACTGTCATGTGACACCTGGGTGTAACTGAGCAGTTAAAAGATTTAGCGACCAGGTCCAGCTGAGCAGCTAGTAAAATCAGAGAAGGAAAGAAGACACGCTGTCCAAGTAGCACGTTTTTGGCCTACAAAATGAAACAGGTATGTGGGTAAACTGGGTGACACAGCACCTGTACAGACCTGTATAGACCAGAGCTACAACTTTCTAATCATGTAGCTTATGTCTGAATATTTAAGATATTTTACTGCTGATTATAAGATTAAATACACAAAGAAATCAGCTGCCCACTGGGCATATGTAAGTAGTTACACTGCAGTGTAATTATTTTCTCGTGGCCTGTCTTTAACAACACACTGCCAAATATAATGTTTTTGCTTGAAAATATGTCTGCCAGTATAATGAAGGCAAAGTACATTTGAACGAAACTGTATTTTGCCATTTGTGTATCTTTAATTTTCACATATCCTGTCTTACTTCCCTGTGTGACACGCCTGTGCGAGCGAAGCTGGGGGTCAGAGTGTGGGGTCGTTTATGTGCCCCCCCCACCAGAAGCTTTTGTGTTAAGTGCGCAACAATGATGTGACTGTTATTCAAGGGTCCCACAGTGATGTGATCACTCTACTGGCCCTGGGATTTGAACCAGCACCATTCGAACATGCAGAGCCAGATGCCGCTCCATTGTTGGACAAATTCATAATTTCATATGTAAATTATTGTAATTTATTCCCATCAAGCATTATAAAAATATGTAATTTACCACAGCATATACATGTACCGACTGTTTGCACATATTGAGGGAATGTGTGCTCCGTTTACGGTTTGTGTTTTGACCTCAGTATTATCACCATCCCCTTCATACAGTATATTTTCATCTTTGGCAAACCAAGGAAAATAAACTTGATGTGTTTTTATTTTCCCCTTTAAATTGAGTGTATTACAGCTTTTTATCCATCCATCCATTTTCCAAAGCGCTTATCCTACTGGGTCGCGGGGTCCGGAGCCTATCCCGGAAGCAATGGGCACGAGGCAGGGAACAACCCAGGACGGGGGGCCAGCCCATCGCAGGGCACACTCACACACCATGCACACCTACGGGCAATTTAGCAACTCCAATTAGCTTCAGCATGTCTTTGGACTGTGGGGGGAAACCGGCGTACCCGGAGGAAACCCCACGACGACATGGGGAGAACATGCAAACTCCACACACATGTGACCCAGGCAGAGACTCGAACCCGGGTCCCAGAGGTGTGAGGCAACAGTGCTAACCACTGCACCACCATGCCGCATTTTTATCCTCTATGCTCATTTTTACAGGGCAAAGTGGGAAGCTATGGCACCATGTCTGCATGAGATCTGGAAGAATTTTTTGTATAAATTACTAGTTAAGGCCAAACTGCAGGCAAGTATAGCCCTGCACTCTCATATCTCCACAGTGTGTTTGTGTGTAAATCAGTGACATCTGTGTTTGGTGTTCAGCAGTGTAAGGGCAAGTACTTAATATATAATAATGCTATTAAAACTGAAACTCATAGAAAGCTCTAAGGCAAATGTTAAAATGGTTTCAGTACTGCAGAAATTTGAAGAGAATTACACAAAGAATAAATACACTGGCATGATGAGCCTGTACATGTCACACATCACAAACCTTATCTACTTGTTGCAGTTTTTAATCTGTTTTATCTCCATCTGTTGACAAAGGGATGAGTTGGGGAGAGGCAGCTCCCTGGTGCTGTGGCTGTCATGCTTTCATTGGTTATGCAGCTTTTCTGGAGAGCCAGCTTCATAATAGTAGCACTTAGACAATGACATGCTTAAGAAAAGGGAAATTGGGGCAGCTAGTAATGGTTGGGGCAGTGTGAATCTAAGATGCGCTGTAATATGAATTAAATGTTTGTATGGTTACACACATTCAGTACAAAATGTAATGATGGGAAAATTGTGTTATTTTGAGTTTTTATTTTGTTTGTTTTTGAGCGTGCTTTTTAAGGAAATTCCCTTAGATCATGGGTAAATCTCAACACCAAGTACGCAAAGACTATACTAATACTAGCAGTCTTGGCACGACCGGTCTTGCCAAGTTGCCTTTCAGGAATTATCTCGCAAGATCATGAGGGCAAAGAACGCACTAATAGTGGATTGAGACAGATGTGTACTTGTGTACCTGCTGTTCCACTATACTGTATGCCCAGCAGATTACCCCAGCCGTAATTTTATTGTAGTATTAAATAAATGACACAAAATCTAAATGTTCGGTCTAAATGACTGGTCTGATTACTTGTATTTTTTTCACAAGTAAAGTTTAAGGTTAAAATAATCATTTATTTCAGCTCTGCACAGACACTATAGGTAGGTGTTAGCCATTCCAGTTCAGCAGTCTCACAAGCCAAAGAGGTGAAAAACAGCAGGAAAATACTATCTGACAGAAATGTTACTCCAATTAAGGTCACTCCAATTAAAGTAGTACAGTTAATGGCCAGTTATTGCCATCACAACAACACGCAATGAATCATGGGATTATTCTCGCTTGGCAAGGATGCACCCGATGCATCCTTGATATTTGGGGTGGAGCAAGACCAACATCCGGGGGTTTTTACTGTGCTCTGATCTTGTGGTCTTAGAATTGGAACTGGTCTTCGGTAATGACTGGCGATGTTAAACAGGTACATGAGAAGACAAGTACGGTTAAGTACACATATTGATTCAGCCACTGCTAGTCACTACCGACTAGTCTGGGGACTGGCTACAAGGTTCATAATCTGCAAAAAAAAATCCCACAAAGTAGGTGTATTTGATCCTCTCACTGTGGTATTGATAAGTCATCAGTATGGTGTCTGTCTTTGTCGATTTCAGAGATAATTGTAATTCTTTTGCTTTGAAGTGCTCACTGTTTCGTAGCATCTTCTAATACAAATTTCAGAACAGCGCTTTCATGTGGTGACGCTATTGAGAGAACCAACATTTTGACGGCTGTCATTATGTGACCCAGTGCTTTAACAATTATGAGAAGACCTACGGTCGAACACTTTCACATCAGCTTTCTTTGATAACAAAGACTTCTCAGAGGGCTGCTGTTGCAGTACATACTAAACAGAATGCACAACCTGAGATTCTGTTATGGCCATTTAAACTTTAGTGTTCTTCATTCCTTAACTGCATTTTCATCACATTCCAGCAGAATTCTCATTGCGAGCAGAAGGTGAATTTTAATCATGTATTTTAATACATGAATTGTAATACAAATATATGTATTGTTCTTTGGGGTAGAGTGGGTTTTTGACCATTGTATTTAAAGTTGTTAGTTCTTTTGAAACGTATACTAATATGTAGTCTGGCCTCACGCATTGCAAACTGAGTGCAGAATGGATGGACTTTATCAATTTACATTAGGCGCAGAGCCAACTCCTCACCAGCTGTGGATTTTGGCATTGCACTGTCACAAGACATGGCTCCTGTTTCTTGCCTGGGTATCATTTAACAGGCTAATGAGGACTTCACGATGAAACCCTAGTGTAAACACTGTCCAGATGAGTCGAGTAGCTGGTGTGAGCTAACATGTAGTTGATAGAAATTTACAGTACTTAAGATGATTTTAAACTAGTTTTGTCTGTGTTTTTGTTGCCAGTACATGATGATTTATTTAATTATGTACTTGTTTGTGAAATGTGTAATCCATAGGCAGTCATAAAATCAAATGTTGGTAGCTTTAAGATAATATCGTTACTTTTACAGCTTGGTTTTTAATGCTCGCTCATCATGCATATTGCGATCCAGCTTGGTCAGTCATCTTTCTTGGCTTTCCCTTTAACTTTCTCTCTCGTTTTGCACATCACATCTCCTGATCTTCTCCACTTTTTCTTAAGTGTCTTTGCTGCTTATGGGGATACAGCCATACATCCCCCCATGGTACCACTCAGCCTTTTTCTCACACAGTAACTGATTTAAAAATGTCAGTTTATTGCCTCATTAACTCTCCTTTTGATACAGGCACAGCAGCTGTGAATGGCATCTCTAAATGGCATGTATTTGAATTCCGGTCATTAGATCAGTTGTTTTTAAGGTAATTTGTACTTTGAGATTTTTTCTTATTAGTGTCCTATATAAACCGGTAGCTGTGCCTGTTAAAACCCCAAGAATTTCTTTAGAGACAGAAAATATTACGTGACCAGCCCATAGTTTTGCGTCTGAAAAAGCAGCAAATATGAAGCAGATTTTTAAACGATTTTTGGTTAAGTACCAGGAAAAGGCTGTGATTTAGCTAATATTTTTAACTCAGGCTGGTGTTTTCTTCTTTTCTGTGCATAAAGATGGTGTATTGCTCTTTTATCCTGATGCTGTAAAATGAGATGGAGTGGTGCTTCAGCAGTTAATCATTTGAACTGATTAAGCCCTCTGACATAATTTTCCCCCTCCCTGTAGCATTGCATCACCATCCCAGCCCAGTTTCTCATTGCAATAGTAGGAAAACACAAGTCCAGTGTAGTTCATCCTTGTTTGGCCTTGTTCTTGTCTGGCTTGAGGCCAGGGACAAGAAGCAAATACTTCCTGGGTTTAATGCTGACTCTGTATGTATATTAGGTCTGCACAATGTGCGATGTTAATATTGACAACACATTATCCAAATGCAGTTATGTCATGTCGCAGGGACTACAGTAGTCAGCTGGGTTGAGATTAGGCAGTAGCTAATTTTTCATATTGTCCAGACCGCATTACATGGTACTTTGAAGGTATTTTAAAATCTCATCAAGTGAAATCCAAAATATCACGCATGTTCATGAGAAATTTATCAAAAATGAATGAGGAGGAGAAACAAGAACTGGTCAAATACTCATACGGAAATGTTCTAGATCCTGCAGAGATAATATTGAGCAAATCAGGTGATCAGGCATGAGTCATGGCAACGTCACCAACTTATTTAACAGACTCTCTTGGTAGATAATAAGTAGTTCTGTTTCACTATAGTTGATCTTGATTTGGAGCTGTATTGTTTGCATACTGTTGTATAAAAGTACAGTTTGGTTAAGAAACCTTTTATGTTGGAGTTTCAATAGTCACTTCAGTTTCTTGTTTGGTCAAACAGTGTAATGTGTGGGAGTTCTTTTACTTCCTCTAGTGAAGTCACACATTGATTTTTGGATATTGTTCATTTTGTGATACTATCAATACCTTCTGTTACTAGTAGAAAAAAGCAATATAGTGTAATTACATAAGCATAGCACAATAGGAATTTATAACAACATTTTTAATTGTGTTCTTGTGTTTTTTTTGTGTTTGCTTTTTTCTGTAAGAGCTATATTTAGTGTTCGGTAGTGGCCACTATTAATTGTGAATGTTAAAAAAACAGAAGGTGACACGCTGTAGCAATGTACACTTTTTGGCGTGAGCTATGGTATTCATTTAGTATTTTCTCACAAGCCAACCACACCTTGTAGATCTCTATCAGTAACACAGCAGGGCTTCATCTAAAGTAGATTAGGTGTGACTTAAGTTTAGCATAATCCCATTAAGATTTTTGTAGCAACTTCTCAAATTTAGTATGTCAAAGATGGTTCCCTAGATGCTATAACACAATTCTTTCATTTTCCCGCAGAGCCACAATGGCCACAGCTCCCTACAACTATTCCTACATTTTCAAGTATATCATAATCGGTAAGTGCAGATGTTTTACGTGTCTGTGGATCACCAGTTCTGCCCATCAGGCATGGAGGCCTTCAGTTCGTGGCCTATTAAAATGCGGCATTGATCATAACAAAAGTTGACATTTGGCATTCATTCTTTCCACAGGTGATATGGGTGTAGGAAAGTCATGCTTGCTTCATCAGTTTACAGAAAAGAAATGTAAGTGAATTAGCTTTAAATACTTGAATCCTGCAGGACTACCATCCATCATAAGTGAATGTGTATTTGTGTTAATTTAACTCAACAATAATGTTGTATTTTTGGGGTAGACTGCACATACTTTACTTTCTGTACACATAGAGTAATTTAGAAGTTTTATATTTATAGCAAACATCAGCTTGCAAGAAAAGCCATTTGTTGGGTCCGAATTGGCCTAATTCTACCCAAGTTACCTCCTTCCTGGAAGTTGTCCAGTTCCCTTTAATCATTACTGTAAAAGTGAGAGGTTCCTCGTTTACATAGGGCCCATCTGTTATTCCTTCATTTGTCCTGTAGGTGTGTGGGCCAGCTGCATTTTGTAAGGAGAAACGGAGTGATACATGATCAGTCTTATCACCATTCTTTTTTGTGAACTGTCTAGAAGTATAATAATCCAAAGGGTTTATAAAGTGTTTCTGAGTAGACAGCAGCAAGTTGGTTATCTGTGAAACAAACTGCATTTAATGCTTCCACTGGTATGTTCTGAGGATGCTGGTTAATTACATGGCCCTTTTGAATTATTAGGCACCTGGGCTGTCTCATAAGCAGCTTTCATTGATATTACATCTTACGTTTGCTGTTATTTTAAGCGTACTGTCTGAATTTCTGCCTGTGAAAACATCTGTTTCAAGTACGATTAAAATAGATTTGTTCACTTCCCTTGTCAGTTATGGCCGACTGTCCCCACACTATTGGTGTAGAGTTTGGTACAAGAATAATTGAGGTGAGCGGTCAGAAGATCAAGTTACAGATTTGGGACACGGCGGGACAAGAGCGCTTCCGGGCTGTCACACGCAGTTACTACAGGGGGGCGGCTGGAGCACTCATGGTCTATGACATCACCCGGTAAGCCAAGGACCCATCCCCTCCACTTTCGTCATTGTGCACAAGCTGATGGACTCATTCTTTTATTGTGCGGTTTAGTGAGTGTTTATGTTGGCATGCCAGTTTAAGAGATTGTGTTCTCAACTTAAAAAGTGCAATTATGAACACTGGAAAGCCTTGAAGTATGAGGGTACCATCATCTGTGCAGTTCCAGGATGATGTCATTTGTTTTTTTTCCTTCCCACCTCTCTCTCTCTCTCTCTCTCTCATCCCAGCTCTTTTTCATGTAAAAGATAAAAGTTGAGCTCTGACTGATCTGACGATTATCCGTATGTTTCATTTTGTGCTTCTGTAGGAGAAGCACATACAACCACCTCAGCAGCTGGCTGACAGATGCCAGGAACCTCACTAATCCCAACACTGTAAGTGACCCTCTGCTTTATTATTCTCTCAGACAGATGACGGATAGCTGTGACTAATGACTGTTTAAGGGCTGCATTCATTATCACATTATGAGTCACTGTAAGTCAGTCTACTGAGACGGTGGAGCTCTGCACGTAGGTGGGTGGGTGTGGGCGGGCGGGCATGTGCGTGTGGGGGTCTCTGCTTGTATTTTTGTGGCTGTTAATTAGTGCTGTGCTTTTAAGAAGCAATTTGTCATGCACCTTTAATGCTATGGTAAGAGTTGTATTTCTTTTTTGAAACGTCACAGAAAATTCTGTTTTAGGTTGCTGTGACTCTTGTTACTAAATAGTCATTTTTTTCTATCGTGTATTGGGTTCAGAGGTTGTTTTGTAAAGCATATAGATGTAATTAACTGGCATTTGTAAGGAGAGCTGTGTGCTGTGTTGTCTTTTTAATGGAATGTTGTCATGTGTGTAGTGTGTGTACAAGTGAGACCTTTGCAAGCAGTGTCTTCTGTCTCGTTCCCCCAGGTGATCATTCTCATAGGTAACAAAGCAGACCTGGAGGCCCAGCGGGATGTGACGTATGAAGAGGCCAAGCAGTTTGCAGAGGAAAACGGTGAGACAGTACTGAGGTTAAAAGCGAGTCGTCGCCCAGGCCTCCCTCCCCTGCCGTTATCCCCTAACGTCATGCGAAGTCAGGCAGCTTTCTGTCCACCTTGGCGGTAAGGAGCCGCGAGGCTGTATGAGTAAGACAGAGCAAGGTCTTTGAATGGACATTTCTCTCCAGGTACGTGTGCTGTACTGAGAGCAAATAAGGTTTATGTAGTGGTGGAGAAAATGTTTGTGAGCTGCATTATCTGTATTTCTGGATGGATGGCTGTAAGCTGATAGTGGCTGGTAAGACCTGCTCATTGGGTGCAAGTGGGACCTTTTTAAAAAAGCTGAAGGTACTGGGTAGTGTTGGTTTTCAGTATTATCAATACTTCTTGATACTAGTAGAAATAATAAAAAAAAACAATAGAATGCAATTTAAGTGTAGCGCAACAGAAATTTATAAAGTTTCTATATATATATATATATATATATATATATATTATTAAAAAAATGTGGTGTTTGTTGCTTTTCCTTTTTTTGTCTTGCTTTTTCCCATAAGAATGGGTGTAATGCTGACTATGTATATATTAGGCCTGCACTCATCTTTCACTTCATGTGTATTTTCGGGATGTCTTGCTTGAACACATTGCTCCAAATTGTATTTGATCACTTCAGTGGGATTGAGGTCAGGAGCCTGGCTTGGCCATTCTTGAATACAGGATTCCTTCTGTTTGAGCCACTCCCTTGTTGATTTACTCCAGATCACAAACAAACTGCCATTCTGTTGTAGAATTCCCTGGTACAGCTTGGAATCCTCTGCCGTCAGTAATTGTAAGCCATCCAGGCCCTAAGTCCGCAAAGAAGCCACACACCATTATACTCCCTTCACTGTGCTTCACGGTTGGGATGAGGTTTTGGTGTTGATGTGCATTTTATTTTTACTCTATAGATAATGCTGTGTGCATTTCTGAAGAAGCTCAATTTTGTGTTGCCCAACTACTGGGCCTACATTATTCCTGCAATGGTGTGAAACATTCTGGTGGTACACTTATCTTGTGATACTCACAGATACCGATGTTACTAAGTGCTTTTCCACCATACCAGGTACCATACTTTTGGTACTTCAAGAAAGTACCGTACTTCAAGGTGTTAGTTTTCCACTGGCGTACCGGTGCTGAATGACATCACAATTTGAGGCAGGGTATTTGTACTGAACTAAAAAATTGCTGTAGTATGTTATAGGGCTGGATGATGTGGGATATTAATACCCACATCACATGACATGCACACGCAATTCTTACATTCTTACAGCTGCGTTTAGATCAGGCTTTTTCTTTTTTTTCTGTACGGACATTATAAAATACTAAACTTACTCTGACAGAGGAAAGAACAATTGGCGAGTTTTGCCATTTTAATTATTATTCTTTTAACCCTCTGGGGTCGAGTGCATCGTCAACGATGCAGTGTATTTTTTGCATTGATTTCAGTTTATATCTCGCTGAAATCTTTATGTAGAATCATGAAAAAAACACAGACTAAATCCATAATCTGTTTTCTTTTCAAAACGCCCATTGTTGGAAGTATTACAGTTTTTAAAATTAGGTTAAATAGGCAAAAAATTAAACCATGTCATCTTTCTTTGTTTCACCTGCATCGGGGGCGTGTAGTACCGCTGTTACACAAAGATCACTATTCACATTCTAAATGGGGGGTGGATGTGGCTAGGTGTGAATGGCTCATGCATATACATGAGAGCTCCTACATATTCAGTGGAAGGAGACCTGAAATAGTGACATGAGTTAAATTTTTCTTATTTATCCAACTGAATGTTGCAACTACACCATTCAGTCATCTTCATGTAGCCAAGACTTTGGTGATCAGATATCTGGGATCAAAACAAACTGCCACCACTGCTTACTATGTACTTTTATAATGTTTCTGCAGGTGTTCCAAACTGGATTTTGCGATGTCTATACTTTGTCAAATTACAAACTTAATATAAGCCTGACATATTTAAAATATGCATTAAAATTAAGAGGCGTGTAATGCCAAAACAAATATATAAGAAATAATTTATTTGCCATGAACTAAGTTTATGATATTTAAAGAAGTGTGTTCCCTACCCCTAGTCCCCAGAGGGTTAGTAGATAGTCTAATATGTTTAAAAGTCAGTTTAAAGTTTACCCCCGCTGCTTTTGCATGAGTGCTGCATGCGTTTTCTGAAACAATCATTTTCACCCTTCTTGTTTAAATCACTCAAAGACAGGTTTGTGAGAAACTTATATATTTTACTTGATTTATTGTTTTCTGGGGCAGTATGGTGGTGCAGTGGTTAGCACTGTTGCCTCACACCTCTGGGACCCGGGTTCGAGTCACCGCCTGGGTCACATGTGTGCGGAGTTTGCATGTTCTCCCCATGTCGTCGTGGGGTTTCCTCCAGGTACTCCGGTTTCCCTCCACAGTCCAAAAACATGCTGAGGCTAATTGGAGTTGCAAAATTGCCCATAGGAGTGCATGTGTGAGTGAATGGTATGTAAGTGTGCCCTGCGATGGGCTGCCCCCCCATCCTGGGTTGTTCCCTGCTTCATGCCCATTGCTTCTGGGATAGGCTCCGGGCCCCCCGCGACCCAGTAGGATAAGCGATTTGGAAAATGGATGGATGGATAGATGGATGGATTGTTTTCTGAGTTCACAACTGTTTTAAGATAAGAGCCTCCACGGGTGGGAAATTTGCATTTCACAGTGGCATTGGTATTGTGTTCCAGCAGCAGGCTATTTGCATAACCAGTCGACAAAGAAAGCGTTTCAAGCCCCACCCAAAGTACCGAAGTACTAAAGTAGTAGCCCAGTTCGTTTGGCACTTTGGTACTGGAATTTTTGGTACTACCCTGTTGGTCCCTAGTGTCATCATCTAGTGTCTTTTTAAAGGGTGGGGTCCTGCAGGGGTCTATTCTTCAGTTGTGTATCGGAATCGAATCGGAACTGAAAAAATGTGGCTCAGCCCACTACTAAAATTGCCAAATTCAAATTGATCGCAACACTTGGCATCAGCTTCTCTCTTTCCCAGAGGTCATTATTCTAGAGGTTTACATACTTTCCTCACCTTTATTATGACATTGATCGGAAAATATTTTAAGAAATCCAGATAATTTCAAAGGGGTTTGCGTAGTTTTCATAATTTGTTTGTTTAGTACTAACTGGTGTTAATTTCATTTGCAGGCCTGTTATTTCTTGAAGCCAGCGCAAAAACGTAAGTTTTATAAATTACCATAACATTGAACATGTATCTGTCAGTTTCAGTGCTGAGTATGTAGCGGATTTCACTTCCAGCAGGAATCTGTCTAACATTGCTGCCTGCCTGACTGATTTGGCAGAGGTGAGAACGTTGAGGATGCATTTCTGGAAGCGGCAAAGAAGATTTACCAAAACATTCAGGATGGCAGCCTTGACCTCAACGCAGCCGAGTCAGGAGTGCAGCATAAGCCTTCGGCCCCCCAGGGAGGCCGGCTAACCAGTGAACCACAACCCCAGAGGGAAGGATGCAGCTGCTAATGATCGCCATTACCTCCCTGCACTCACTCGACCCCCCCCCCCCCCCCCAACTGCTCCCCATCTCCCTCTGCCCAGGAGCCCTGCCTCACCTCATCCGTGCAAGCGTGGGGGCCTGGAGCGCCAAATGAGGCCTGGGCAGTGGCTATCGGCACCCCCCCGTCTCCATTTCTTCCCCCCTCTCCCCCCAGTCTCTGATTCTGATTCCCTGTTCGTCTGTCCTCTCCATCTTGCACAAAGGTCACTGCCCTTGCAACATGTGACACAGGTGCTTCCCACAGGGTACAGATAAGTCAGCATAACAAGAAAAAAATCAGACAACATGGACAAAAGTAGAGCCTTTTAAAAATGTCTAAGTATATGTAGTAACTCCACAAAGATGCAGAAATGGCCAGCTCTTTGTACGGATTCCTCTGCAGCTTAACTGTTTCATCATTTCCAATTAAATTAAGTAAGATTCCATCTGGCCTATTTTTTTTTTTTTTTTAATAAGTTTTTTTGCGTGTTTGTGTGTAATGGATAAGGAAGAAGGTCATGTCTGATGACCAAGTGCAGCTTGGTTCTTCAGCCAGTATGAAGAAGGATTCATCTTTAATGTTGAATGATGTGTGCACGATTTCATGAAACTTGAGGCACATGCGTCCATTCCAAACATTCAGTGAGGAAGTTGCTGAATTTGTACGTTACATTCCAGAAAAGATTTAAAATATTCCTGTTTTTCAACAAAATTAACCAGGGACTGTTAAATGTGTATAAATTGCTGTTGTTTTTCTTGAATGTCAGATAAATATGATTTTAAGATGAAAAGTGAAATTGCGTACATTTGAAAGCAGTTTTGTTACCAGCCTTAGTTGTACCGATCTCCTCTATAGCCCACTGCTCACACTGTGGGGAAAACAGCTGTACTCTGACCACCTGTATAGTGAAAATGTGAGCATCCTCTTCATGCAGTACTTCATATCAATTTGTTTTTATCTGATGTTTTGTTTGCTTTATTTTTTATTATCTTTGCTGTTCTACACAAAGAAATTGAACACATTTGTTTGAACTAAATCACTTTTACATTGATATTTATTGAGACCCTGATTTTTTTATTTTTATTTTTTGAAAATGTAAGGAGTCCTGAGCAGCCAGCATAAACCGGGACATTTGGAGATGTTTGCAGTTCATTCACAGGAAGTGTAACTGAGGCTTTTATGTTTGATCTGTCCGGAATTTAGAGAAGGGGGCTATTTTCATAAATCACTGATTAAAATAACTGTTAGGATCATCTCTCTCCTGTATGTTGATGTTGACTCCATGGCAACACATATTGGCTCGATTTGTACTGGGTGCTTTGTGCAAGGTGGGCTTTTTTTAAGTGGAAAGGGGTCTGAATAGACACACTCTTTAAAGACCATCGCTATTAGTTTTAATTATGATCTGCTGTAATTCTGGCTGTACCGTAACAGGTGAGTGGAAAGCCCCTTGTGTTACACATCAGGTGTTCTTGGCTGCTTCAGTTGCTTGCTGTCCCATCATAATTTTGAGGGTTAATAGTGTGGAGGAGGACAGGGAAGCAGTGGAGCTTCATGTGGTCCGCTTTTCATATTCATTCTCATTACTGTCATGGGTTACAACTTGACCATTTATGTCCATAATTAAAAGCAAAAGGTAAATAAGTATAATATTCAAATCAGTTTAAGTGATTTTAATGATTGCTCTTGATTTTAAATCGTAATAAAAAGATTTAGATTTTAGAAATCAGTAATATCACATTCAACATTGTGGCTTCTTTGTCATGTTGCCTTCATGAATTTAAGTGAAATTTGCTGCATTTAAGAATGGGGGAAAAATGTGAAACCGTTTGACGGGTGTTCCAAGAATGAAATCGCTTTCATTAGTGTCACTTCTGCTTCCCACAGTTATGGAAATTAACACGTTATCACTTTCCTGTAAGAATAAGCCAACTATGTCCATCTGTAAGTGCATTACAAAAGCAGTCGCAAGGCAGGCTGTGTTTTTCCACTCTAAGTATAGTAGCCTGCTGACATTAATTCTTCACTGGTTAAAACATTTGCTATGAAACTTCAATAAATCATTCAGTTATGCATCGGAGTATAATTGCAGGGGCATTGCGGGGCTATAGTTAGGCTAATGGTCGTTTTATCAATAAACAGACAATATGCAGCTATAGCACTGGAGTCGATATGTGGAATGTAATCAGTGGCCTGGAGCTTGTGTTGGCATTTGTTCACTCTGATTTTACTTGCTTTGATTAGCTGTTGCCAGAATGAAAATGCACAATTTAACCAAATATTAGACAAAATCCTGTTCCTCAGTTTTGTTAAACTAAAATGCTGTTAGACAAATACATTCAAGTGTGGGGGGGGTTAGGGGAGAATGCCAGTTGTATTTGTGCTAGTAAAATATTTTTTAATGAAAACTACAAAACCTAAAGTATTTGTATTGAATGTACCATACATTAAAAAAGTTTAAAATCATTCAAAGGGGAAACAAACGATTAACTACTGCATTGCCACCTCTATTCACCTTTTCAATATGATTTGACCAGTAAAGCATAATCCTCCGTGAAGCTGAATTAAAAGTTCAGTTAAACTCCACATATGCTCCATCCTGCAAGGCACCTCGTCTGGAGAATGTAACAGTCTGCTTAGGAAAAATGACTGCAGCGAAAAAATAATTATGCCCCCGGGCCCTGCTGTCTGCAGAGTGTACGCGTCCCTCTAATAAGTCCTGTGCATGTCACCTATGCTTTATATCTCCGGCTTCTGTAACAGGAAGGAACCTCGACACAACTAAGGGTATAACCGGTATCAATGAGTTTGCTGTGATCCTTTATGTATCCCATCTTCTCTATAGGTCTAGAGAATTACTTGTGCTTTTCAAGTAGATTTTGTGTACTCTCAGTATCGGATGTAAAATCATTGCTCTTGTTTCAGGAGATCATTAAATCTCATGTCATGCCATAGACTATAAATGACAAGCTTGTGTCCTGGGACCACGTTCTGCTAATACATGTATAAGCTCTGGCCAAACCAAACAGTTAAAACTTGGCTTTACCTTTTGCTTGGTTGATCTCTCTCCTGCCTTTTTAATCTTCGTTTTGTTCTTTTCGTGTTTGACCACCTAACTACATGCACTTGGGTCTTATTTATATATGTGAATATTTTTCTGTACTTTTCGGTTTATGGGCCACAATGCTATTGATCTAAATATTTGTAAATAAAGTACATATCTAGAGAATTGTCTGGTTTGAGTTACAGTAATGCTGTTCCAACAAATTATAGAAAAATGTGTAGAAACATATTTTACATTTGACATGGTATAGGTAATTATAAACATAGCTCAGTATGTATTATTTTTTCATCTCACAGATTCGTGATTTTGCTTGCCTTGAATTCCTTAATGTACAGATCATGTGAAACTGATACTTTTAGTGAAACTGCATTGACAAATTGTAAAAATAAAATAGGAGCACAGGACACAGAATTAAACATGCTTGGTTTTGCATTGGCCACTGCTGGGATCATCACATTTGAAAGACTAAGCGTACATCCGAAATCACGAACGTACACAGTACATACTGGTTTTCATTAAAATCTACTACTCAACTGTTAATGTGTGTGTTGTACAGTGTGTATGCATGAGAACAGTATGTCTCATATCACCTAACCTGAATGTTTACCGATGTGGCTTGTTCCCCAAAAAAGTTTAAAACTGTTGAAAAGAATATCAACGGGGGGTAAAAACCAAAACACATTTGAGTCAACTTATGTAATTGGCTGTTGTTTTTCACTTAAATTTGTTCAGAGATCGCACTTCCTCCACCTTGACAAAAATTTCTGAGCAAATGATGATGGTTGTAGCTCCACAAGTGGCCCTGTGGGACAGAGTAACATCCATTGGTTGCACATTTCAGTATTTTGCAGAATGTAGTACGTCTTCCAGGTACCGTTAGCTTACTGTCGTATCCATACTGAGGATTCAGACATGTCACATGCTATATTTTGCCTGTTGCTTAGCAAATGAGTATATGATATTGGACATCCCATAATACTGTCAAACAGCTTATCCATTGTTTTGAAAAACCACCTGTTGTACGGTTTCTTTTTTCCTCCCAAAACTCCTACCAACAAAACAGCCCCTAGGTTATTGTGAGCTTAGAATTAATTGCCTCAGGAAAATAAAAATACATAGTTCTTGAGTTATTACATTAAGACTTCAATCAAACAGACATAACTTAAAGTAGATTGGTTTGTTAAATAAAAACATACGGGGAATGCTAATACGTTGCGTAGTTCTAATTAAATAAGCTGCTAACATTGCTAGCTACTAAGCAAGTCTGTAATACTGAGATTAGCTTCTGTACTTCCCATAGCCTACTATTGGTTAACCAAACAAGTATCTATTCGATCGTGCAGTAAACAGAAAAGAAGTAGAACTCCAAATTCATTACAAACTATACATTTACAAGCTGCTCAGCTTGCTGTTTGGGGTTCTTCATAAAACTTGCATGACTAAGCTAGTATCGTAAAATTATTTGTTGCATGAGATAATGAAAATAATTTCAGTGTCTTTGTTATAATCCTAAAAGCAGAGTTATGATTATGCTAACATTGTGCATGTAACAAGTACTTACCTGCGGCAAATAGTTCCAGAAAACATTAAATGACAAACTTACCCCTCAGAAGTGTTCGTTTGCAATCTTCAAGTAACTGGCTGTTCTTCAGCATCCAATTTCTCCTATGATACAGGCTCATACATATTTGGATGCCTAAACACTCCCATGTTTCATCTCCATTGTAGTGTATATTGGTTCTGGGTGAACCATTGCAATGCCTCACTGTAAACCAGCCAATCAGAGCATGGCTCATGCGCATATTAATGAGCCCATCTAACATCCATTTTCTGCTACTGGTTATCCTATTCGGGATCACAGGGGATCTGGAGCCTATCCTGGAGGCTACAGGCACAAGGCAGGGAACAACCCAGGATGGGGCGCCAACCCATCACAGGGCACACTCATATACCATTCACTCACACATGCACATCTATGACCAATATGGTAACTCTAATTAGCCTCAGCATATTTTTGGACTGTGGGGGTAAACTGGAGTACCCGGAGGAAACCCCACGACGACACAGCAATAAATTCACACTCTGACGACTTTCTATATACTTTCTGCCTCGGCACTCGCCAACACCTGTTACTTTACATGGTTTGCCACTTCATGGCTGAGTTTCTCTTGATCCTAAACGCTTCTACGTCTCAGTAATACTACATACAGTTGACTGGGGCATATTGGACAGGAAAGAAATTTCATGAACTGACGTATTACAAAGGTGGCATCCTATGACAGCACCACACTTGAATTCACCGAGCGTTCAGAATGATCCATTCTTTCACGAATGTTTGTAAACCTGCCTGCATGGGTAGGTGCTTCAATTTATAAACCTGTGGCCATGGGTCTGAATGAAACACCAATTCAACAATTAGGAGGAGGTGTGTCCCAATGCTCTTGCCTATATATTGTATAACATACAAAATACTGTGTGTATATATTATACAAATAAGTGTAAAATGTGAAAATATTGATCATTTTCAGGAACACATTAAATTTCATACGTAAATGACCACTTGAATCATGGGACTGCTTTCTGCCAAAATGTGATTAATTATAACTAATTAATCCAAACTAATTAAAACAGGCTTTATCTATTTCTCGATCAGTTTCTCCCCTGCTCTTCAATCTCCATTACTGTTCATTGCCTAACTGCACACACTTAGGTAATCTTACTTAAATATGTGAATCTTTCTGTACTTCATAGGCCATATTCCTTTTAATCTAACAGGTAAGAACATATATGCTGCAGACACAGATATGGTCTAAATGTAGGAAGAGGCAGCATATATAGAAAAATATAATTTATTCCATTTTTAAATATGAAACAAACAGTATAGGTAGCCATAAACAGCAAAATAAAATGACACCTTTTCTATTCATGCAAACATTTCAGCTATTTCGCATGAATCACATAAGTCCACACATATTTAATGCATAGTAAATATGTGAGTAGATCAACACAGTAAGATTATTAGTTTTATAAGGCAAAAAGAACTGTCAGTGACACAAATGATTTCTGATTCTGAAAGACAATGTAAGAAAAAAAGCATAAAAACCATCTTGCTCTTATAGACCATCTTGCTAAAAGAAGTTTCTTTACCAAACTCTATCAAATCTGCTACCAGCCAAAAGAATCAAGGTGTATCGGGTTGGGAATCCATTGGCTCCAAAAAGAAAAGTTCTGCAGTTCTGGAGTCACCAACTTTTATCTGCATGACAAAATAGCATTAAAACTCAATGGGTTGGTCAGAGACAAAACAATGCACAGCACAGATGGCTACATATCAATGAACTACTACAGCTTACCCAGACTTTTCTCTGGGAGAGATGAGACCAGACGCACTGGCCTACAGGAATCATTTCCTCCACTCTGTAGACTCCAGCTCTGAGACGGTGTGGCCTGAAGAGATCCAACATTTTATAGAGAGCAGTTATTGTGTTGTGTGCTAAAGATCCAACAGTAAAATGAGTCTGGTCGCATACGCACACAGTCATTTTTAAGAGGATGCTCGTTGAGGTTTATGGATGCAGTATCGGTGGAAGAGTGGCACAGCAGTTCATCCAGCTTGTCCACTCGTTGACGCAGACCTTGTAAACTGCCCACTGTTTGATGCCTTCGTTGGCTCAGAGCCTCCTGTTGAGACCACATCCTCCTGCGAAGCTGAGTCTGGGTAAAGACAAGAGGTCTCATGGGGCCGCAGTCCGAGGAACTTCAAGGTGCTACTTTGAGAAATGTCATGAAATAGGCTATTCTGCTTAAAATACAAAGGCCAATAGTTCAGGTCCCGAAAGTAAAAATCCAGAACAAGATTTTGTTTTGACCAACCAGTTGAGAATTAAGAGTCGCACTCAACTGGTTGGCTGAAACAAAATCTTGGTCTAGATTTTTACTTTCGGGACCTGAACTATCAGCCTGTGTTAAAATACATCCAGCTTTTACATAACTGAAGTTCATCTAATTAGGCTAGGATTTAAACACCATCAAACTTTTCATATTATGTGACAGATGGGCAATGCAGGGTAAATACTCTCAGGGCGCTTTTCCACCACACCAGTACTGTACCCTGGTACAGTCAGGTACCAGTATGAAAAGTTCCAGTGCCTAGGTACCAAATCAGCTGGGGTACTGTTTTGGTACTTTGTACTTTGAATATGAATATCGCATGTCATCCAGCCCTAGAGTCACTTTCTGTACTTGTGGTCTTGAAGTACCAAAGGTACGGTACCTGGTGCGGTGGAAAAGTGCCCTCAGTTCCTTTGAGGAAAACGTGACTGGTTTTATATTTTGCCTTCGGTACCTTGAGATGGTCCCCCTTTTGCCGCAGTTTCTCCCTCACAACCTCCCCCTGCAGCTGTTCATCCTGTTAACAGACATGGACAAACGATCCAGGTGTTTGTTCAGTTACATCCTAAGGTAACACATTCCTTACCCCCTTTCTTACTTAATCAAACAGGAGTCGGAAAGACGCACCTTCGCAATGAGAGCAGTTTTCCTTAACGAAGCCACCTGAGGGTAGTTTTCCTTGTGACTCCCTGAATCAGAGGTATCACTGGTTGGCATCTCCAACTCTTCAATGCCAGTATGGAGCACTGCCTTCACCTCCGATTTCAGGGAGTGCATCGTTTCCCTGATCTCTCGCCGGCGAATGTCTCCATCCCGCTGGGCACGCAGCTGGGCAGGGCACAGAGCACATGACAGGTTGGCATCACACTGAATCTGGTCTGCCATCAGGGGCCTTATGTGTCTCATGTTACCAGCTGTGGTACCTTTTCCTTGAGGCTCAGCATCTCCTGCGAGGTCAAACTTAGCTCCTTCTGCAGTCGTCTCGCTCGCTGGTGGTTCTCCTGGGCCACTCGCTCCACACTGACCAGCTTCCTCTGTAACTTGGCCCGTTCCTGTTATACAAGCCTTGCGTTTACAATGTTGCACCTTTACAGTTCCAGGCATCTGCAGTCACATTACTCAGCATGGTAATGAAACACAAGTTCGAAAATCCAGACAGACCTCACATGGACTTGGTGGGTAAACCTGACAAACTACCATGGCGAGAGCTGAAAGCTCAGAGTGTTGACTTTGATGCAGACCATGCGATATGAAAGTGACCCAAACAATTCCCCCGTCTGAACAGGCCCCTCCCTCAACTGGCGCCTTTCACCTGCTCCATTTCCTCCATCTGAGCCCTGAGGTCAGTCTGGCTCTTCTCTGCGATTCTCCTCTCCTTGAGAAGGGCTTCCTGCATGCTCTGTAGCTCCACACGCAGGATCTTGGATTCTTTTGCCTGGACCCGCAGATGAGAGTCCCGATCTGACAGCTCCTGGCCTGTAAATAAGAAATTGGACATACCATATCTCACATGTGTAACGTTAACATTTATATATTAACTAGACAAGTGGTTACAGAACATGGATGAATGGATGAAGTTATAACAACAGGTTACATGCACTTTATGGCATTAGAGCAGTGCTTTTTTTAGCTGATAGTGCCATTGATTTCCAATAATCAGATTCTACTTTCACTTGGTACTTGGTCATGCCTTTAAAAAGCTTGAGTAAATTCCTTATTTAGAGGACTCTGAAAAAAGCACAGTGTAGAAGTAAACAAACCAGAGCAGCAATGACGCTCACCCATTTGTTTCATTCTGTCCTGAAAGCCCCTTTCTTCCATTTCAGTCACCCGCTGCAGCTTCTCTCTATGCTCAGCCAAGGCGCCCTCTAGTGCCCGCACCTGACTCTGCAACTTGTGAAGCTTCTCCTGCTTCAGTTCTTCGGTCTCCACTGCTTCCTGCTTTAATGTCTGTATATGCTGAATAAGCAATATACCCTCAATACCACTAGCACTTTGTTCCTTTACAGTTACAGATTGACTGGTAATGCTTTTAGGGAACTTTCAGAGCTCCAGTGAATCAGTGGTATTGTGTTAAAAAGACTGACAATAACAAGACATCTAGAAAAGCAAATATAATTAGGATATACATTAGTGATTGATATAAATTATTGTCTAGAGGTGCCCTGGTTTTAATTGGCTTGTTATCTGTACTGTGACCTTAACTACCAACCTGCTCCTGCTGCTTAAGGTTCATCCGACGCTTAACCAGCTCCTCCTCCAGTTTCTGGAGCTCTTGGCTCAGCATCTCCATCTGGCCCTTGCTTTCCTGTAGCCTCCTCGCGCCTCCCTGCAGCTCCTCCTCCTGCTGTTGTTGCTCCCCCTGCAACTCGTCATGCCTCCTAGTGGCACCTCTGATATCCTGCACAAACGTGACACTTTATGACATGACATTGTGGCAAAGACAGTGAGGCAGCCAGCCATCCAGCGGGTTCTGCAGCCAACCCACAGCCATAAGTCCAGTTTACCTCTCCTATCTGTGCCAGCTCATGTCGAGCGCTGTCCACCTGCTTCATTAATTGATTCAGCTCCTCTCTTTTCTCTGGAAGCAAAAACAACCATTAAAACACTGTCTCAAAGCGCTCTACGTTATCCCTTCCCAAAAGCCCCCAGTAAGCAAGCAGGGGTTAACACTGTCAAGGACAAACTTCCTAGAAGGAGGAAACCTTGGGAGGGGAGCAACCAGATTCAAAGGGGGAGCCCACCCTTCAGGGGCCGGCCGGGGAATTCAAATGAACAAGATGGATCCTAATTTACACCGTCCAAATTTTAACATTTGAATCTAAATGCGGAGGGCAGGCAAGTGCTGCTTCTGATGGCAGGATCAACAGTTTCATGAAATGCTACATTTTGTTGAATTGACTGGAACGTCACAAGGAATAAAATAGAGACAGCTGAGTCAGCAGAGGGCGATGTGTCGGTACCTTCCAGTTGTTGTTGAGCTGCAGCAGTGTCACTGCTCACTGCCTGCTTTAAGCTTCGCATGCGCCTCTCTTCCTGCTTGACCTGCTCCAGCTCTGCCTCAACACGAGTTCTCTCTGCCTCTGCAGCCCGGGCTTCCTGCTCCGCGACCTCCAGGCACCTGAAACGTCACAAAAACATGGAGGTCTGGAAAGTACAAATCCAGATCAGGATTTTGTTTCAGGCAGCCAGTTGAGAACTCTGCCAGTTGTGACTGTGACTCTACAAATCCAACCAACCAGTTGAGTATAGACTTTCAGCACCTGAACCTTCCATGTCTGCAAACATGCGAACCACATGTAACCTCCTATCCCAGACATGCATGGACTCCACGGCCAGTTATCACCCCCCTGATGGGGCCCCTCATGCCTCTTCCAGGCCGTTACCTTTCAGCATGGCTCCGTCTGGCCTCCAGGTTCCTGGATTGGTCTTTGAGCAGATCCCTGTCTTTCTCCAGTGTCTTCAGCTGTTCCCTAAGTCCTCGTGTTTTCCTCTTCAGGACCTCCAGCTGGCTGCGCTCCTAGGTGAAATTTCATCACATTGTCATCACTACAAAATTTACAGACAGAGGCAAAACAAAATTAAGCCTGTTACTGACGGTATAGTGAGAAAGGACAATAAAGTACAGTTAAGAATGTAAAAACACTGATGCACTCTGGGCCTGCAGAGATTCCAAGCTTCAATTCAGAATAAATCCTGACCACCTCAGTCCAGCAGCACCTCTCCCTCTACCCCCCGACCCCATACTCCTACAGCTAACCTGCATCAGGGATACCTGGTTTCTCTCCAGCGGGTCCAAACGCTGGTTGTGCTGTAATTTCACGTCCTGAGGCTCCTTGCTCTCCACATGGACGCGCTTCAGCTCTGAAAGAAGGGAAGAGTCAGATGAAAGGCCACACAGCCTGACCTCAACCATAAGTAACCAAACAAAATACAAAGACTTGTTTACTTTTTTGACTGCATTCACAGATTGAAAAATGACATGAAAAATGTCCCCAAAAGTAAGGAAGTTTCAGGTTTTACCGCACCATATGTCATCTATGTAAACACACACACACACACACACACACACACACACACACACACACACACACACACACACACACACACACACACACACACACACACACACACACACACACACACACACAAACACCTGATGATTTTGGGCCATGGGGGGAAACTCATGCAACCCTGTATGTGTCAAGCTACCGTTCTAACACTGGTTAACATGTCAGCCCACTGTACAACCATCTGCACACATGTCAATACTTCCATTTATACAAATTTCAGCTAATATGTTAAAAACAAAATCAACCGTAGCACTATTTACACCCTGAAAACTGATGAATCTTACACTATACCAATGTTTCCCAGCCGGGCCCTAGGGCACCTGCAGACAGTCCAAATTTTGTGCTCCCTCCCTGCCAACTGTCCCCAAGGACCAGACTGGGAAACACTGATACAGAATAAGGAACTAGATTAGTACGGTTCTCAGACTCTTAACCTGTTTTGTGCTGGTTGAGCTGGGACAGAGTGCCTTGCTGGGTATGGTCCTCCCACAGACACTTCTGGCTGAACAGGGACACTTGTGGTTTCCTCTCCTCTAGCTGGGAGCCAAGCTCACTTTTCTGGGCACTCAGAACTTCAAGGTCCATTCGGAGCTCCTAGTGAAATAAAATGAAATATTATGCTAGTCGCATGTATGAACTATAAGGATTACATGAATCTATTTCCGAATAACAGGTTTACTGTTAGCATCTCTATCCTGAGTCATAGTGATACATTGCTCCTTTATGAACACGTCGATATTCTACGCAATCATCTCCTTGAAATACTGCCAGACGTCATGGAACAACAGAATAACTCCAGGGGCCGAAGCGTCCACCTTTATGTGCGTTTGTAGCTCCCTCGCCTCCTGCTCGCCATGCCGCAACACCTCTGCCAGACTCTGCCTCCGCAGCTCCACACTCTCCAGCAGGAGGTGCTCGTCCTTACGACGCTGCTCCAGCTTTCTGTCCAGGGAACTTACTTCCTCCTGCTGCAGGGCCACCTTATCCGGAGTCACATCCACCAGTGGAGAAGCATCATGTGTTCCCAAAAGAATTAGGGGAACTGATTTTGGCCGGGAAACCGAAGCTAACTCATCTGGTGTATTTATTCATGGTGAAATGGTAGCTGATGTCATCAAACAACGAGAGAGGCGCAGATGTGCACAAAAAATATGGTAATACATTGTAATTACTTTAAAAAAACACAATACAGGATTCAAATGAGCACAGGATCCCAGCAGAAACTTCCATCATCAAAAGGTTTATATATAAAGAGAATGCAATGAAACGAAATCCTACTCAAACAGTGTAATTACCTCTGTGTTCAGCCTGTCAAGCTCGCTTCTGCGCCGAAGCAGCAGGCTCTCCAGCTCTTTGAGATTCTCTAGGTGTTGGTCTTCTCTTCCCTGAGCCTCCTGAAGGCTGCTCAATAGAGTCTCCAGCCTATGAAGGAACACATGCTGGGATGTACAAAGCTGCATCGCAACTCTTATTACCCTTTAAAGCCTTAATGAGTTAGCTCTGCCATCATAAAGTAACGATCCTTTATCTCGATTATAATTCATGTTTTTCTGCTGTGTTCCAATCAAATTGCAGACTTCTGAAGAGAATAAGAATTAATTCCATAAATGGGGCCCCTCACTTCTTAGCCTTTTGATCCACCTGGTTGCTGATGTTCTGGAACTTCGTATCCCGAGAAGCAACCACATCCTCCATGTCTCGCAGGGTTTGTTCCTGCTCCACCCGGCGCCTTTGTAGCTCGTGCACCGCATGCTGAAGGTCTCTGGTAGAGCACACCAAATTCACCAATATTCAGCATGAGCTTCCCAGCTCTTTCTCATCTCAAAGGCTTCTCTGGAATTAACATTTACAGATGCTAAATTACTGCAGAAAACCTGACAATAAATTGGGGCATTACTGCAGATTAATGCAACATCCTAATTTTGGGTATATTTACACATTAAACAGGAATTGCTGTCTGCACAGAGGTTCCTTAGGAGAAGTAGAAGTAACAGGTGGCCGTGATGGACTGCACCTGAGCGTCTGGCTGGCTTGGACCAGGTGGGCTGTGGTGTCTTTGGCACGACGCTCCATCTCTTCCAGCTCCTGCTCCGTGCCTTGCAGCCTCTTCTGGGACTCACTGTTCTGCTGCAGCATCTCTCTGGTCTGCAGGGTCATCATGAACATAGACTGGTCACACAGCACTACACACAACTGACAGCTTGTGCTTAAAATACTAGAGGAACCAAGTTCAGGTTTGCTTGTAGGACTCCTGCAATCTTCAGATGATGAGTTCATGACCTTAACAGGCACTCTACCTCTTGCCCAGGCTCTTCACAGCTATACAGTATTAGTCAAAAGTGTGTACATGCCAAACTGCCTAGAAAGGAGGATGATAGGGTCACATCACTTTACCTGGACACCTAACCATAACCCAGTACTGAAGGTTTGGGAAGAGTTTGACCACAGAGTGAAGGACAAATGGCCAGTGAGTGCTCAGCATATATGTGGGACCCCCTTCAGGACAGCTGGAAAAACATCCCAGGAGGCCACCTCATGGAACTGATGTAAAGGAGACAGTAGGGTCAGCCAGTCTCTGGGGGAACTGGGGTTAAGGGCCTGGCTCAATGGCCCAATGGTGGGATCACTCTGCAAACTACAGGATATGAACCCACAACCTTCTGAATCCCAACCCAGTAGGTGTGTCCAAACGTTAGACTCGTAATGTATACTGAATTTAACGTGGCCCAGAGGAGAGCGGGATATGTCGGCCGGGTGTGACAGACCTTTGCCCTGGCCTCCTTCAGGTCATCTTGGGCCTGCATCAGCAGCCGGTCAGCTTCCCTGAGCTCTGCCCTCCTCCGTGACAATGTCTTCTCCACACACTGCACCTCCTCCAGCACCTCCCCGTGTTGCAGCTGCCGTGACTCTCCCAGCACCATTTCCCCACGCATGGAGCTCACACTGCTCTGCAGGGCTTCCCTGTTAGGAGACACAGCCCAGGCTCACGCAGCGGTACCGGCCTCACCCACAAACATACTGTACGCAGGGGGGCAGGAACCAGGTGGACCTATTCCCCCCATTATTTAATTTGGATTCATTCACCACCTCCCCAATAACACCATTGTATTTAAAATATTAAGTTGTGTCCCTCCAATATTACTCTTTCCTACGCTATTGGTTGAACATTGGATTGAATCCATTTCCATTTTCCTTATAAGCTTACAAAGACCATCCTTACTTAACCACTAAAACATTTAAAGTATTATAGTGTATTGATAATAAAAATAAATATAATGGTCAGTGCTTCATAAATGTAATTTGGTCCTCAAAGTGAAAATTCATAAGTGGATAGAACGGTTGTGCATTTAATCTTCTACACAGGGTCTGCCACCCATTAAATCATCAAATGACCAAAAAAATTAATAAAAGCTTGTACCAGCATTTACTCTTCTGTCTTACCTTACAGTTACCTGCTACCTGATCTAAGCACCTTACTCTAATCTTTCATATGCGGTGAAATAGGTACAATTTACAAATCATACATAAAAGTATCATAATACAGATTTTTGCATTTGGAAGGTCGACTAGAAAATGTACCCACTAAAGATGCTGCTTGGTTTCTATGGTTACTGGAAACAACCCAAGTGACAAATATTAGGCATTATTGGGAGAAAAGTCACCTGCGCCTGTGCAGCTGACCCACAGCTCTGCGCAGCTCCTGCAGCTCCTGCTCCAGATCTTCGCGCAGCTCTTGTAACCTCTGCACATCTCCACCTAGACGTTCCTCCTTCTTCCGCTTCCTTTTCAGCTCCCGCACCTCTTCCACCAGCATGTGATGCTCTTTCTCCTATAGGGAGCAACCTTTACCGTAAAGAGTGCCACTCCAGCAAAAAATATACACAAAATGCACAATAAAAGTTGCTTGCGATCATAGCAGGGCTTGTTAACTGCAGTTTCCTGCAGGGTGGATTTCTGTCACACTCTAGGGGCCTCCCACTCTACCCCATGGGACACGTCCATCACCCACCATCTCCTTGTGACTGGGCACGTTGCAAAGTAGGATGCCGGCTTGGACGAGAGGCACTGTCAGGCTGGAGGGCGGAGGGCCATATACCAGCTGGGTTCCGGGCGGCGCAGGTCCATAGATGACTGTCCCAGGGCAGACGGACAGGCCTGCAGCTGGAGGAGCATAGACCACGGTGCCGGGGGGGAGGGGTGAGCCATCGGGCAGCGCTGTGTAAATGGCAGAACCTGGCGGGGGCACGAAGGACCGCCCTGAGCTGTCGCTGCCCCCGCCGCCACTGTCCTCCCCACTGTCGGGCTGATCACCTGGGAAGACAGGCAACATACAGTCAACTCGGGAATGACACAGAAAGAAAAAGAGAAAGGAAGCAGAAGAAAGGAAGAGAGGGGGAGGACGAAAAAAGAGGAAGAGGAGGAAATTGGCTGCATGTATCAAACATTCCAGATTTTTTTTTTTTATTCTATAGCTTTTTCAGTGTTTGCTCCGCCCCCCATTCCTCCCAACTTCAGTTTATTTAGTTATATGTCACGATACCTTTCGCCCTGCAAGCCTTTGAATGCCTACGTCTGTGTGGGGAATAAATCCAATATCCCCTGGCAGCAGGGTTAGGAGGCTCCTCTTTGTCCTTCCTGCCTCTGTGGGTCATGTGCCGCCCCCTGTCAGGAGACGGCAGGTACTGCAAGCCAAGACCAGAGTCCTGTGTGCCCTGGGATTGAACACTAGAGGGCTGGTGAGGAGATGGAGCAGGGAAAAGAAAATATTTACATCTTTGATGACATCTGTTGGACAAATTTTCATAACTAGTACAGTGATCCCCCGCTATATCGCAGTTCAGCTATCACGCCCCCGCTATATCGCAGTTCAGCTATCACGCCCCCGCTATATCGCAGTTCAGCTATCACGCCCCGCTATATCGCAGTTCAGCTATCACGCCCCGCTATATCGCAGTTCAGCTATCACGCCCCCGCTATATCGCAGTTCAGCTATCACGCCCCCGCTATATCGCAGTTCAGCTATCACGCCCCCGCTATATCGCAGTTCAGCTATCACGCCCCCGCTATATCGCAGTTCAGCTATCACGCCCCCGCTATATCGCAGTTCAGCTATCACGCCCCCGCTATATCGCAGTTCAGCTATCACGCCCCCGCTATATCGCAGTTCAGCTATCACGCCCCCGCTATATCGCAGTTCAGCTATCACGCCCCCGCTATATCGCAGTTCAGCTATCACGCCCCCGCTATATCGCAGTTCAGCTATCACGCCCCCGCTATATCGCAGTTCAGCTATCACGCCCCGCTATATCGCAGTTGAGCTATCACGCCCCGCTATATCGCAGTTGAGCTATCACGCCCCCGCTATATCGCAGTTCAGCTATCACGCCCCCGCTATATCGCAGTTCAGCTATCACGCCCCCGCTATATCGCAGTTCAGCTATCACGCCCCCGCTATATCGCAGTTCAGCTATCACGCCCCCGCTATATCGCAGTTCAGCTATCACGCCCCCGCTATATCGCAGTTCAGCTATCACGCCCCCGCTATATCGCAGTTCAGCTATCACGCCCCCGCTATATCGCAGTTCAGCTATCACGCCCCCGCTATATCGCAGTTCAGCTATCACGCCCCCGCTATATCGCAGTTCAGCTATCACGCCCCCGCTATATCGCAGTTCAGCTATCACGCCCCCGCTATATCGCAGTTCAGCTATCACGCCCCCGCTATATCGCAGTTCAGCTATCACGCCCCCGCTATATCGCAGTTCAGCTATCACGCCCCCGCTATATCGCAGTTCAGCTATCACGCCCCCGCTATATCACAGTTCAGCTATCACGCCTCTGCTATATCGCAGTTCCGCTATCACGCCTCCGCTTTATCACAGATTTTACCCTGACGCATCACAGTTCTCTGCCCTTATGGAAGAAAATGACGTACATTTGGAGGTGATGGCACATAGTACCAGAATCCTCTTCCTCCAGGGTAGCCTTCTAGGTTGGAAACAAAGTTGCTCTGCTGTGAGAGGGTGTTCCTCAAAGCACTGATCTCAGCCATCAGCTCATCCAGGTTGCCACTGGTATCTACAGTGAAGATCACTCATGAGACAGATGTGGTATTCCCCTTATTTCATAATTACAAATTCCCGCAGCTGAATACATATCAGATTATTATAAAACAGAAGCAAAGAAAGTATATTTAAAGACCAATCTAGATCATTTAGTGATCACAGATACTGCTCTGAACCCTTAATACAGCGATTACAGCTGCAGGATCACAGACTGGTGGGGACGACGGCCCAAAGCTCACCCTGCTGGACTTGGGCCAGCTGCTCCCGTAGCCGCTTGGTTTGCGAGTGCTGCCTGCTCAAGGTCCGATACAAGCGATTCAGCTCCTGCTGCTGTCCCTGCTTACTGTGGTCCACTTCATGTACCTGTAGCATTGACATATACATCTGAAAGCTTCTGGTGGGCTTCTGCTGAGGGGTCTTACACTCAGCTGCAGCGTACGTATGCAAACAACTTCTCTAGTGAAAATCTCCAACACCATGAACAAATTAAACTCTAGTTATACAGCCATAATTATTTATACAAAAGACAAACCTTTACGGGGGGGGGGAGTAGGTGTGCAAACTATTGTGCATCATACATTGGATTAGGCTCAGACAAAACTGTGCTACAGCAATACGGCAGATGAAGGTAGAGGTTGCCTCACCTGCTGTTCCCTGTCCCTCAGCAGCGCCTGCAGCAGCTGGATCTCAGCCTCCGACCTGGCGAGGTCTTCAGCTGCAGCTGCAATCCGTCTCCGGGAGTGTGCCAGCTCCTCTGCATCCTATGAGACGCGCAGGCCTCGAATCACTCAGCCAATCAGCATGAAGCATCTGAACCCATAAATCAGGGAGCTAATGGCTTCATTCTCTACTAAACACAAGCATAAGCGTGCAGCTCATCATCAGTATATTAAGAGCTTATTGTGAGGCTCAAAGTATCAAAGTAAAATGCTAAGAGGCGCAGAGTCCGGGTGTCAAGTCGAGGGGCAACCACATTACGCAATAACATTAATACATATGGTGCTGTAACCAATCAGAAATCAGGCGCCCACTGCACGTGTGAGACAGACGCTCACAAATGCAAGTGACTGCAAACTGGTAAAAACTAGTGGGATGCAAAGAGGGTTCTCAAAACATTCAGACTTTATTCAGTCTACATCTTAACAAGACTCAAGGCTGAGGAACCATGCATTAGGATGCCTTCTTTAGAGAAAAGGCCTGCAATGTCCACCAGGACACTTTCCTTATCGGACTGTGATGTCCACTCACATGCATCTGGAATCTGCATCCAATAAGCACTTTAACCTGCAGCCTACATGTAAGGAATAACCTACAGCATGCGATGATGAATTAAGCACAAAGTAAATTTCACGTCTGATCACTATAAATCCCCAAATGATAATAATTGATCATTTATTGTCCCCATGGGGAAATTAATTTTACGCTTCCCTCAACTTGCCCTTTGTAGAGCAAGCTGGCCACGAAGGGCAGCCACCCGTAGTGGCACCGAGGGAACAGAGGGTTAATTTAAGGGCCTTGCTCAAGGAGCAAGGTTGGGTTTGAACCGGCGACCTTGTGATTACAGGCACACAGGCTTAGCCCACTGAGCCACACTAAGCTCTCTAACTGATTAGACTAAAATCACTGACAAAAAAGTTCCACGAACTATTGGTATCTATTTACATTTGTATGTCACAGATGCACTTAATAGGTTCCAAATCCTCATATTAACTGAAGGTGCTACAGCAAACAATCTAATACAACATAGAAAGTGCATGCCAACGGTCCTGGTACGCTCTCTTTACAGTGTAGCCCACAGTGCTGTCCCCATACAGACCTCGGCCCGCTCCTGGCCGATCTTCCGCACAGTGCCCTGGAGGGAGCGCAACTGCTCTGTGGCTGCATTCAGCTGCTGGGCTGCCAGCTTATCCGCAGCTGCCCTGGACCTCTTCATCTCCAGCAGTTCCTGTTCCAGACACTGGAGCTGCTGCTGGTTGCGAGAGTCCTCCAATTTCACCTGGCAACATGTTACAGCACAAACAACTTACCCATACTGGCTGTATTTGGTTCATGGGATTTCATTTGGTTTTGACAGAATTTTTGTTTCAACCAACAGGAAAAAAACCATCAATATCATATTTTCCCTGCAGTTAACATGTTTCTGATACGTATGACTGCGGTTCTTTTTGCTACAATCCCCTTCGGACCTGGTCATCTTGGTCCTCCAGCTCAGCCAGCAGATGGTCTCTCTCGCTCTCAGCTTCCCGGAGCCGCCGTTCCGCCAGGCCCTGCAGGTCCTGTGATTCTAGCAGCTCCTCCTTTAGCTTCCCGAGTTCTTCGGCCTCACGCTCATTCCTCTCAGCATCCTGGCCCAAAAAAAAGGCACATTCATGTTGTTCCATGCCCGTAAATGCAACATCAGCAAGCCCAGCAAAGTACTGAAGAGGTGAAGCCATCTCTTCATCAGAGATGCCGGTCTGTCCATGATGCACGCACCTTAGCCCGGAATGACCGAAGCGCCTCTTTGGTATGCTGCAGCTGCTCCTTCAGCGAGGTCATCTCCTGAGTGAGCCTACGCTGTTCGCGGAGGGCCTCTTCCCTGTCTGCTCGCGCACTGGACACCGCGCTTTCAACCTCAGCCTGCAGTTGACCCAGGCCGTGACCCAACACATCCTCATCATGGATCGGCCTGTAGATGCCATAAGAAAGCCTCCTGAAGTTGTCTGGCCAGGAGGTAGGAAGAAACTGGCAGGTTCGGTATGTGATCTGACCTGAACCCACTAGCCCAACCCAAGTGAGACAGCTTTAGTAAGTTGAGCTCGTCAGTGGCCCGCAATGCTACTGGAGTTTGGGAGCACTGCAACCAGTTAAAAATGACTGAAATCTCAACCTGAAATTCATCTAACAAATATTTTTCCCATGATTAACTGATTACTATAACTAATTTGATGAATAACCTAACAAAAAATGATTACGGCATTAAAAAAATTTTTACTTTCAAATGCAGTCATCAGGGGCGGCACGGTGCAGTGGTTAGCACTGTTGCCTCACACCTCGGGGACCCAGGTTTGAGTCTCCGCCTGGGTCACATGCGTGGAGTTTGCATGTTCTCCACGTGTCATCATGGGGTTTCCTACGGGTACTCCGGTTTCCCCCCACAGTCCAAAAACATGCTGAGGCTAATTGGAGTTGCTAAATTGCCAGTAGGTGTGTGTGTGAGACTGAATGGTGTGTGAGTGTGCCCTGCGATGGGCTGGCCCCCCATCCTGGGTTGTTCCCTGCCTCGTGCCCGTTGCTTCCGGGATAGGCTCCGGACCCCCTGCGACCCAGGAGGATAAACGGGTTGGAAAATGGATGGATGCAGTCATCCCTCCGTATCCATGGATTCAACCAACAGTGGATTGAAAATATTCAAATGAAATTCCAGAAAGTAACAAAAAGCTTGAGCTTGCAGTGCTAAACACTACGCTGAATCCATGGAAACAGAGTGATATGTAGTTTTGGGTGTTGGTGAGTCTTAACCCCGTGGTGTGTGAGGAGATAGAGAGAGAATTAAGTTGTATTTTTTCCATTTATAATTTTCTAAATGTACTACAATGGCTGCCTCTGTACTGAACACGAAGACATTTTTCTTGTTTTTATTCCTTAAACAATACTGCACAACAACCATTTACACGACACTTACATTGTACAGTAAAATCCCATTATAACGGACTTCAAGGGACCTGGCAAAACAGTCCGTTATATCCAAAGTCTGTTATATCCAGAGTTGCTGTATGCCCAGAACACAACTGCAGGACACCATTTACTCATGCCTCACCATCAGACACACTTGAGGTATAGATTATTATATTGTACATGTAGTAATCCAACTTTACCTGACCAGATGCGTGACTATTAATAATCCCAAGTACGTGCGCTGGATATCACCGGCACGCCACACGCCTTGTAGGCGGACCATGCATGTCCGTTATAGCAAACAAAACTACAGCTGGATATCACCGGCACACCATGCGCCTTGTAGGCAGAGCCTGTATGTCCGTTATAGCCAAACATAACTGCAGCTAAAAGCGGCCCTGGGGATCAAATGGTTTGTCTGTTATTAGCGAAATTCCGTTATATGCGAGTCCACTATATCCGATGCTTTTTCTGCATGTTCTTAAAGGTGCATGGCCGGGACCAGAGGACCTTATCCGTTATAGATGATATTCCGTTATAAGCGAGTCCACTATAACAGGATTTTACTGTACTTGGAATTATGAGCAATATAGAAATTATTTAAAATATATGGGAAGATATGTGTAGGACATATGCAAATAGTACAGTTTTGTATCAGGGACTTGAGCATCTGCGGATTTTGGTATCTGCTGTGGGTCCTGGAACCAATGCCCCGCAAATATGGAGGGCCGACTATACCAAAAAGTAATACAAACATTTGTACTAAAGATGCACGATATATCGTTAACATATTTGTATGGGTCGTATCTAGGAGGGATCCATCTCGTGGTCCTGCCTATAACCTCTAGTTTTGACTGAAGCTCCATGATGTAATATGAAAAGGTGACATTTCATTACGAGACGGGTACCTATACTCCCCCGACCCGATAGCCCTCCTGAGATCCTCCAGACACTGCATCACTTCCTGTGGGC
This sequence comes from Brienomyrus brachyistius, assembly GCF_023856365.1. Lineage (NCBI taxonomy): Eukaryota > Metazoa > Chordata > Actinopteri > Osteoglossiformes > Mormyridae > Brienomyrus > Brienomyrus brachyistius. Next base: position 17,497,813 of record NC_064534.1, read on the forward strand.
TGAGCAGCGTGGCTCTGGCCTGCTCCAGCTGTCCCTGCAGGGTCTTCACCTGTCTCCGCAGAGATGTCTTCTCCTCCTTCAGCAATGGAGAGAGGCCTGACCATTATAATAATACCAAGATACATATGTTCTCTGACACAGACCCATAAGCGATATACTTAGACTGTAACAAGGTAGCGGCAGGTTTTGCATGGCTACTGTGGCCTGGGCCTGAATTAGTGTTCATTCAAAGAAGAGTTGCGGGAAACTTTACATGTATATGCATCCAATTCGACAAGGCAAAAAACAGAGAAGTGTACATAACAACGGGAAAAGAGAGGCACTTTCCCAGTGCCCCCACTACGTCTGTGTTCCCACCTGCAGCGACCTGCACTGCTCCTGCAGCTCCTCGTGCTCCTGGTCCCGGTCGGCAGCCAGCTGACCCTGGGCCAGAGCGTTCTCCTTTGCCTGCCGTTCCTTCTCCAGCTCTGCCATCAGTGCTGCCTGCTCCATCTGCAGCAGACGCCCAACAACCCTGCTCACAATCAGACCATGAGGGCTACTCTGCTTAGCAGCAGTTAAAAAGAGATCCATTCATCACAAAATGAAGCCTTTCCTGGTGGCACACCTGACCGAGCTTTCGCAGTCTGCTTAGCTCCTCCTTCAGCCTCCCAACTTCTGCGTTATGTTCCTGCAGCTGGGTCTCCAGCTTTCCTTCAACGGCGCTCATCTGATCCTGGGCCTCAAGGAACTCAGCATTCTCCCTCTGGAGTCTGCTCACCTCCTGCTGTAAGTGCTCCACCTCCTACGACAGCCATGTTGGACGAGCTAAATCCTTTAGCATATATATCTTCATCATCAGAGCTAAACGTGTCACATGTCACCATGACTGTACCATTAGGTTTTGGCATCCATAACCAATCTAAATGTAGCCCCCAAAATTTTTGACTGACCTCCCTGGGACTTTTGGCATCAGTTAGAATGACCTCCAGCTGGTTGCGTTGCTCCTCACTGTCCTGCAGGCGGCGCTGCAGTTCTTCTTTCTCATTTTGCAGCTGCTGGGATTCTGTCTGGGCACGTTGGGCCTCAGCTTTCACCCCATGCAGATACTGCTGAAGCCCATCAATGATTCCTTCCAAGTCTCGCTTCAGAGCCTCATTTGATGCAATTTGACCTTAAATGAGCATTCAGATGTCAAGAATTAAAAAAAAAAAAAAAGATTACAGAGAAACTGGACTGCTCATTTGTTGTGGGAAAGTTTTCCAGAACCAAAACATAAAGGAAATAAACAAGAATAAAAAAGATAAATACCACTTTTAAAAGAAAAACTGAAAACTTGATTCTTGATAATCAAGTGGAAATGAGCAAGAAGGTTTCTGATGGTCACAGCCAAGAGTGTCCAGTTACCCAAGGTGCCTCTCACCATCTGTTAGCTGCTGCTCTAGATCTTTGATCTCATCCGCCTCATGGTCAATCCGACAAAGCACATCTTCCAGCCTGGCTTCCAGCTCAAGGTACCTCTTGCTCATCATGTCCAGCAATTGGTTCTTACTGGAAATCTGAGCCTTCACATGAGCCTAGGGTTGGTGATGTGGGGGAGGGAACAGTCAGGCTCAGTCGCATGAAAATCACCCTCACCCCAAAAGCACAAAAATCTCAGATTTCAGACTAGCCTACTTATCTGGACGTCACTATAATGGTCAAGTATTCCTTCAGAAATCTGCAGCTGTTCAACCAGGGTATTTAATATAGAACTTGCTGTTAATTGTATTGGCAATTTCCACTGCATTTGTAAATGTGCAAAACATGTTAAAATGAAAAAAAATGTCTTTGACCTGTAATTCATATATATTAATGTAATTTCACATATATTAATGTATCACACACACACACACACACATATATAAAATCTAAATGTGCTGACAAACGGTGGAAAACTGTTACATTTAACACTGTCAAAGGCAACATCCATTATGAAAAAGAAAAAAACAAACAGAGCTGTGCTAATCTGTAACACGAGGAAGCACATGGTGTGAGGTTAGTACATCAGACAGTAGCAGGATGCTGATGCATACAGAGTCACTCACAGGAGCTCGCTGTGTGCAATTCATATGTCCCATATTTTCCGGATTGTGCGAAATCAGAGTACAGAAAGGACCCCATGCCAAAGGGGCTGAACTCAAACCCGGGCACCACGCTCATTGTGACACATCAGACAAAACCAACTTGAGGTCATGTTAAAAACTGCTTCTTGCCGAGCAGTAAGACTGTAATATTTATCAGATCAAGTGATGTTTCTTCCAAGCATTTAATTATTACCATACAACCCTGACCAGGATAAGCAGTTAGAAGATGGATGGATTTAATTATTACTCATATAGTCCTTGGTAAGACCCCACCTAGAATAGTGTGTGCAGGTTTGGTCAACATTTTAAAATGAATTTGAGGAAGCTCTTCTTTACAGAGCGTGTAGTGAGAGTATGGAATAGTCTTCCTGTTAGTGTACCACAAGCTAAAACCCTGGGTTCCTTTAAATCAGAGCTAGATAAGATTTTAACAACTCTGAGCTATTAGTTAAGCTCAAATACAGGGAAAATACCCACTTTAAAATTTGATGGTATAGTATATGCATGCTGTGAGACAGGCCTTGCAAATATGCCCCACAACATATTGTATGTGAGGCATTTTTATGGTGTATAAATAGGATTTCCCCAAACGATATTGATGTGCCAAATGGCCTCCTCTTGTTTGTTAGTTTCTTATGTCCTTATGCATATCTGACAGTTGTCACAGGGAACATAAATTATTTTGCTTTGGATTAATTTTGCCGCCTTTGAGACTTTGTGTCCTTATTTTTGATGTAAGCTTTATTGACAGAGATTTTAAGCTTGAACCTTTAAGAGTAAATATTATCCCTCTCTAGACAAAAGATTTTAGTTCCATTTCTCTGATCTCTGCATATTGATTTACTGTAGTTTTCCACTTTAGCACGACAAGGCAAACATAATTCACCTTAGCAACGAACCACAAAGGTCTGAGATAATGCAAAGCTGCAAATAACAGGATACATTAAAAAAAGTACTTTTTACTGCACAGCTAACACATTAGTTCTTTGCCATAAAAAGCAATAATACAGTGAAATGATAGCACATTATGTGTAACACTTAAACCTCAAAAGCTCAGTTTATTCTGCAATTTAAAAAGAAACAAGGAAATACCACAAGCTATGGACTGACAGGTAGTATTGAGAAAATTCTGCATTGTACTGTTATTTCCAGATGGGTAGTGAACTATGACTTATTTGTACAGAAAACTGCTGATGTGCAAATACAAAGAGTGAAGATCAATCATTCACAATGACATTCTGAACTAGGATGACATGGAGTATCTGGGAGTTCATACACCTTCCAAGAACTTCCTCCCAGTCATTTTAAATCAGGGACACTGTAAACAAAGCAGCAGACTAAATAAAGCCAAATACTATGCTTCTGTTTGTATATGACCTCTGATCTTGTTATTTGCATCACCCATCTAAAGCCTATTCCAAAGAGTCTAGGTCATTAATTGGGATTTTCGAGGAGCAGTTCACTGGAAATAATGACAACTCAATAAATCTATTCATACTCTGCTCCAGCACTAACATGCGATCTCTGAGGTTGTGGTAGCCTCACAAAAGGTCATTTTAAACCAACTTTTGCTTTTGGTGAAAACATGGCATGTGACCTTTAAATTTAGGGCTGTAATTTCTGCAGAAAAAAAAAAGTAGAAACAAGTCATCGCGGACCAAGCAAAAGCTGAAACAAACGTTACAAGCCACAGCAACACACAGAGTGAACAGTAATTATGTGAACACGTCAGAAACATCCACATATTGTCAATGCAGAAAATGTCAGGCAGATGTTCTTCAGTAGCTGATAGTAATTTCCCCTACATTTAAAAAGTTTCTCTGTAACTTTTTAAATGCATAAATACTGTTTTACAAAGACTGAAAAGAAAACATTTACGCATAAACATATTAAACCAGAAAGTTTCAATCTTTAATCCATTATTCCGAATAGATGATCTTCACTCCAAAGACTACGATATCTGAAAACAGCACTCAACCCCCCCCCCCCCAAGTTCTGGACTGGTACTCACTAAATCAGTACTGTTACTCTCTCATTTCCTTATCAGTACTTATCCACAGTTTGCCTCCAACATCAGCTGCTGCCACCTTCGCAAAATGCCTCAGAGCTGAAAAGAGGGAGTTTTCTGGTTCCCCTCTTCATTTCCTTCTCCCTCACTCTCATAAGCACATCACATGCTCAGAACACAGCTGCAGAGCTGTCCTCTGCCTCAAACTTCATTCTCCCTCTTCACTTTTTCTGTTCACCATCTCCCTCCCTCCAGTCCCGCACCCTTTGAAAAAACACAGGAAGCTGCCCCCTCAGCCAATCAGGATGCTGCCCTTGGGTGAGACAATGGCCCTGGTATGTGTGAGGGAGGCAGATCTGTGACTCCGCCTTTTTGGAGACTTCCTTTCAGGAGCAGACATATTTCTTAAAGGCACAGCTGCACACTGCTCACTTGTTGCTCAAGGATATTTACACCTTCAGTGATCCCTAAGATACAGACTAGCGAGCTCCCATGAGGTGTTTCTCATGCTGCTCTTCTCAGCTGTTTACTGGCACTATAGCAACATCCTGGGTGGCAAGGATTAATTAGGGGGGGAAAAATCATCTGTTGGGTTAAAAAAAACAAGCCGGGGAATTCATATATGCGCATACAAGGCAAGCTGATGTCAGGTGATCCGCACACACATTCACTTAACCTGTAAATAGTTAACAGTCATATACTGTAAGAAAGGGCTGTTTACTTCTTTCAGTCCCCAGCAAAAGCACACAACTGCTGCACCCAGTCCTGGCCCTTTGAGACTATGCCTGCTTTGATTTCTGCAGCATTTGCCCAGTGCTGACACTAAAATGGGTGTCCTCTGCTTTCATTCCGTCCTCCCGAGCTCGTGCTGACTGCCCCATTTGCCTTTCCGCCTGGAGCAAGTCTCAGTGACATTGTAATTCAAAGCAACTAGAACTGTGGTACTTTTCCTGGCCCCGGCAGACCCGGGTGTATGCCGGCCCTAATTCCTGCAGAACTCTTAATAAATGATACTTCCCTGACCTGATGACTGAAAAGAGATGTAAACATTTCTGTTTGTAATTTCTGCTCCTTAAGATGAATAACACTATTCAGTATTTCAACTCAGGGATGATAATAATGGTGTTAATTGTTTAGCCTTTGTACAATTGCATAATTAAAGCTTGTATCACAATCAATCACAAATGTAAAAATCACAAAAACTGTTTGACAGTTTAATACAAACTAAACAAAAGTAAAAAAAAATGTGTATACACACACACACACACGTTTCTATTCATATCTTCGTGGGGACCCTCCATTCATTTCTGTGAGTATAACCCTAATCCCAACAAAGACAACCTTAATCCAACCGTAACCCAACAGCATAAAAGACTTCTGATGTTTTTAGTGTGTTCCAGTATCATACTTAATTTATTATATTTTTTAGTCTTGGTAGAAAACGATCGATATGGGGGCTAGTTTTATTTAGGATTTTAAAAAACATGTAGAGGACTGTCTAAAGCACTGGATCACAAACTTACAATAAACCCTAGTGGGGTACCACCACCATAAGTGATGTTTACATACATGAATACCTTTGCATACCATAAGAGTAATTAAACAACAGAAATATAGCTTTTAAACCACGTCAGACACATGGCATAAAAGGCTGAACTGAAAGCCAAATCTTAAGTCCTTCAGCAATAATCACTGGTTAGTCACTGTCAGATATGGTTACTTGTCTGATATCATCGATTACCAATATCACCCAACCCTATTAACAAGTCAATTATGAGAATGAACCATAACAAAAACCCAGCATAAACAGGAGTGCCCCTAAAGACAAAGGGCAGAACATCTACTGAAGGAGAGACTGATATTTATAAATATTAGGGGCAGAAGAGGGGTCAGATTGATCCCAACGTGTGGCTTTAGAGTAAGATCTGATTCACAAAATCAGACGGATGGTCACTTGAGTTTATTCTCCCATCTGGAAGCACTTTTAAAGTGCTACAGCCTGAGCAGGTGCATGGACAGAGGGGGGAACATGTGCTACATACGTGCTGCGGGTCACTGGGGTCTAAGATTTCCAGAAGGTTCTGCAAGGAGTCCAGCTCGGCCTGTGCCCGGCACATCTCGGCCCGGTGGTGCTCCAGCTGGCCCTCCAAGGCGTGGGCCTCGCTCCTCAGCTGGCCCTGCAGCGGCAGCTTCCTGCTGAGCTGCTGCCTCAGCTGCTCCTTCTCAGCCTCAGAAATCTGCACAGACCACAACAGCTATCTGATGTCTGAACTCTTCCAAAGCATCCACACTCTCTCCACCTGCGATTCACTTTCAATGGTCGGAAGAACGTCCCTGAAATGTGAGCCAGTCCTTCAGCGTTTCCTGCACTCACAGGATTTACCATCATTTGAACCAGCGCGGTCTGTGTAAAGTCTCCCCCGCACCCCCCCACCTCCCAGACGCTCACTCGTCTTTGAGACACGGCATCTTCTAGTTTCTGCAATTCAGTGCTGGCCCTCAGCATCTGCCGCTCTGCGTTTTCGATCTCTGCATGCAGCTGTTGCAGTCGCTCTTCGGCTGTGGAGACAGACAAGAGCAGCAGTACTCAACTACCGACCATTACTCTAATACCTCCAAAACCCCATACTCTCCTCTTCAGCCAGAAGACTAAGTTAACCATGTTTGGTCCATGACGTCAGACATTAACCTAATCTCTAGTACCTTGCACTTGTGCAAAGCTGTGAACCTGAGGGCCTGGTGTTTCTGCCCCTGAATCGACGTCACAGGTTGAGCCGCAGTGCTGCTTCAGATCCTCAGAAATAAAGACGTTCCTTTTGTGTCGCGCTTTACCGATGTAAGGACTCTCCCCAGGTGCCTGCTCTTCCTCCGGTTCCTGTACCAAAAGCAGAAGAGATGACCACTGTTTAACACAGAAAACAGCATCCATGTTCTCTCCGCAAGACAACATCAGTCATTCTGCTAATAATTCTGTAAATGTTCAAAATAAGACTGTGGTCTGAGTTGAAAAGCCAAGAATCTTGCCCTGATTGTAGTAAGCACAAAGAAAGGAATCACTGAGAAGCCCAGAAAATATTCCTCCAAATGGACCACACCTGGTCAGGATAATAAGGCAAGGGCTCAAACTTGGCATCTATTTTCTGGAACGCCAACTCCTGCTCCAGCTCGTACTGCTTCTGACAAGCTCTTGTCAGCTCCGTCGTCTTCCGCTTTAGCTGCATGATAAAGAAATCACTGAGACACTCTCATATAGCCTGACATCAGCACATTACAAACACATCACAATCAAGGAGTTATCACACTCTTACCAGTGATCACCCACTGGCATTCAAAAGCCATTGGGCTTCACACGAATGCACACTGTTCACAATATTCTTAAAATTAATCATTAACTGAGAGTATGAACAAGAAAAACATGCCGAGACCGCAAAACATGCTTCCAAATGTGGGTAATCGTACCATTCAGACAGCTAAGTGCCTAGAAAAATGGGAGGAGGTGAAAAAGACGCACAAACACAACATAAGGAGACGGTTTTAGGTAAAGGCAGATTTATGGGGTGGGGGACTCGTCTGGCTTCAGAATACCTGACAGACAACGTCCAGCAGAGAAGCAGGCAACGGAGGCAGAAACTGAGGCAGAAGTGGAAAAGAAAGGAAAGAAATGCAGCCAAAAATTCATGCGATTGTCATACAACTGAAACTGCTTTAAAACGCAAAAACAACTGATGACAACCTGTTTAAAATTGTATTTGAAAAACCAGAAGACAAAACTTCTTAAAGTTTAATACCCTTTATGTTTCTACCACATTCATAACCTTCCTCCTTTTGCTTAGGAGCCTACAGACAAAAAAATGTGAGAACGCACAGTTCAGTTAGGATGCACCACCTACAATCTTTGTATAACCCATTAACTCATACAAAATCAAATGATTAAATATGGAAACAGGTGCAGATAAAAACAATTATAGAAATGCTTCTTACATATTGCTATTTTTTAAAATAGATAACTTAAAAATTAAGCTAAAACTGAAGTAGCAGAGTTAATATTGATTTTTTTAAAAAGAACACGGTAAGCACTCCTCCCGTACATACCTGCATGGCAGTAGCTAAGGACAGAGAAATGTAATTGATGATCAAACCACCTTAGGGATGACACTCTCTCCATGAATCAAAGTTACAGTGTTCCCTCGTTAGCGGTTAGTGACAAACCTGATAATTCTGGGAGTGCAGCAAGAAACATTTTTGTCCAATTAACCTGTTTTTTTTTTCTAAAAGCAAAGATCAATGAGGAAACGCCCACACAGAGCCTTTCATAAGGCGTGCTAACACACCAATATACACCTTACCATGAAGACAGAAAAACAGGAAAGGAATGTTCGCAGAGATGTTGAGAAAACTGCATGTGTAATGATCAGTGTACATCGATGGCAGTAAACTGTACCACCTGAATAAGTGTAGACAAAATGGATGTATAGGGAGATATTAGTGAGCAGGACACAAGGTAGAGGCAAGGGGGGGGGAGATAACAAGGTGGGAAAAAAAAGAGTAAAGGTTAATCATTAGTCTTAATTCACCTACTGCCTTTTTATTAACCCTTACTAATTGTGACCTATAAAAGTAAAAGGTAAATATGTAAATTGTTCCGCAACATAGGTGCGTAAATAATGAAAAACTTTTTTCGGCTTGTTATATTTATTACTGTATTTTGGCTTATAAGTGATTTTTTTAAATTAAAGTAAACGTGCATCTTTCATGCACTATCTGGGCTCCTGTGTGGGTGCCCATACCGCAGGCTGCATGCCCACCAGCTCGTTCTTGGTGTTCAGCTCCCTCTCCATCTGGTTCTGGCTGCGCAGCTGTTGCTGGCTGCGAAGCTGAAGGCTCTGACTGAGAGCCTCCTGCCTCTTCAGCTCCTCTGCTGTGGCTGCCTGCGCAGCCCTCAGCTTCTCTATCTCCGCCAGCTGACATCCCAGCTCCTGCTCCAGCCGCTCCATCTCCTCTGGAATGATCACATGTGTGTGTTAGAGAGAAAATGTCACCCAGTGTATCCACACGCAGACGTTATACATTCTTACTTGATCGCTATCATCTGAGCCTTTAAAACATAACCCCCGCTGAATGAGATTACAAAAATCTTGGATATTACACCGCTGGGCACAATGAGGATAAATTCTCTCAACTGTCCAACTTTTCGTTTCAGAAGTTTGTTCTGAACAGAAAAGCACCTAGATTCTTATAGCAGTGCAGCAGATATCTGTGTAGCTATAGTATGTCTATGCTTGTACGCTTAATTTAACTGAGGTGGCTGTCTATTTTATTACTGTAACTATACCTACTGCATCAGATCCGAGTTTAATGCTGCATCAGTCCCAGACAGATCTTACCCATAATTACTGACCAATAACACTGGGGGAAAAAATGCTCTCAGCTATTCTTAAGACGACAAGAAACTTATTTCATAAGGCTATACCCATCTGAAAGCGCTGGTCAGCCATCTCCCTTTCCTGCTGGCTGACAGACATCTCATCCAGCTTCTCCAGCGTCCTCAGGTGAAAGACCAGGAAAAGTCGACAATGGGGCAAGTTGGACATGGGGTTCTCGGCCACTACTAATTCTGTCAAGTTCTTCAGTGACTTCAGCTTGGCCACCTCATGCAACTGCACAAAGAACGTGAACCGTTATGCGTACGACATATCCATCAGAGAGTCCCACAGATGCTGGCTGTGTCAATTAAAACTTAGAGGAAATTTATAAAGTGCCAAATCAAGTGACAAAGTAAATTTAGTCAAAAATATTAAAATGTTCCATTGATATACACATAAAACAAACACCGTACTGAAGAAATGTTGTTGTGCTGAAGGTTAAGGGATTGGAGAGATCGCAGTTTTTTGGCCAGCCAAAGAGGTATATGCTCTATGTTGTTGTTTGCAAGATTAAGGACTTGAAGGTTCCCCATGTGCTCTAACCCTTCGATTTTTCTGCAGAAACAAACAAAAAAAAAAGATATACTGCATTATAAATGTATTTTCCTGAACACTAAAAATTGGGCCTAAAAAAAAAAGCACCACGTGCTTGGTGTAGTAACTAGAAACTACATAATTATATAATTCGGAAGCACAGAAATTATTTGACATAATCAAAGTAATTGTGAACGCACAGTGAACATTACAAACTACTGTCTCAATGAGGAGGTACTACTGCAAGCAGAGTAAACAACTGGAGAACCTGACTACATACAGGCATGGAAAAAATTAAGAGACCACTCTTTATTTTTAAACAAATCTGCATTTTTAAACTGTGGTTTAGCTGGCAGAAGGAAATGCTGAGCAGCAAGATGCTTTCAGGTTCAAAATTTCTAAGACAGCAGTACATAAGAATAAGCTGAAGCAGGAGACACTGGGAACGACCAGAAACCAGCTAGATAAAGGGCGGAAGTGACATTCTAATGCCAGAGATGACTGTTAACTTATCCGACAGTTTCTCATTTATTGGAGGATGACATCAAGTGACTTTCAAAAGGAATGGGAAACATTAAGCACAGGTGTGAGGTGCACTGCTAGGACAGTTCGTATCAGACTCCTAAAAACAGGGCTGAAGTTCCATAAAGCAAGAAAGAAGCCCTTCATTCATGAGAAACAGAGAAGAACCAGGCTGCAGTTTGCAGAAAAATACATATTATCACAGACGCATACCCATAAATTGAGAAATGAGCGAAACAAAAATTATGCTGTGGTCTCTTAATTTTGTTACGTGGCAGTATTTCATCACTAGATAAGATGAGTACTGCTTAATCTCACCTTATGCATTCCCAGCCGTTACATATTTCTGTAACATTTCACCTCTAGCATACCCATTTCAACTAATCACGAATGAGAATACAAAGATTTGATCAACTTGCCAACTGGTATAAAATACATAAAATGTCTGGGGATTTGAGAGAGGAGCTTTGGGAATAAATGAGCACTACAGAAAATAGCTAATACAATGCTTTTACGTCCAGATATTTTAACCGTCGTTCATACAGATCTTAGAAAATGCAGTACAAATCTTTACCATTGATGAATAACAAAAACATCATCTATTCTTTGACACAACATATCTTTTTAGTATGAAGAATTTTTTGAAGTATTTTTTCGATGCCAACACAAAACTGCAAAGAAAGAGAATGAATTTGTGCTCATTACTGTATTCGGTTGTGGGAGAGGTGGAGCTCCAGCAGTCGGTGTAGTTTGTCAAGCTTCTCAATCTTCTCAATGAGGTTATGGTTCAGGTTGAGGACCTGCAGTCGATCACACTTATCCAGGCATTCAATGAACTAAAATAAAGAGCAATACACAGAATCAGAGGTATATCCTCGTTGAATGACAAATTTATTATTTAGATCAAATGCTTGAATACGGTTGCAAGGCACTAAGGCAGAATAGAATGTCCATCTGCATTATGTTTAGACTGAGAAGTCTATGCTACCTTGAATTTCTTGCCTCCGGTCTTTGAAAGTGACAGGTTCAGCGTCCGGACAAAGGCCAGGTTTTCCTGCTTGGTTAACTTTTTTATGATGGAATCCGTAATGTAACGTATTCCAGGACTTTTTCCTTCTCCTGTGCAAAGACACATTCAGAACTGAGCAATGACAATGTTGCTCATTTTAATTTGATATAAAAGAATGGTATTCAAGCTCTGAGTGGCAGACAAGGGGACTTCCATCACCTCCGCCATCACTCTCTTCAGGGTTTCCTAACCCAGGATGAGCTGTCGGAGTATATGGGCCGTAGGATGGAGATGAGCTCCATGGTTCAGGCGATGATAATCCAGAGGCCATATTGCCAGACGCAGGAGCTGTGACCTGTGCCACTGTTTTCATTCTGAAGCTGCCAAATTAAGAACAGTGCAATATTCAATACTTCTCTATAATGAACACAGAGTTTTCCATATAATGATAATTTAATATGCATAATAAACTCACTCACTTAAGCTACTGTTAATTGGCACTGATGTGCAAATATGGCTTGAGTTCATCACGCTGGGACGCCTCATATGAAGACTGACTATATTGCTTGAGTTTATTCAGCGTCGGGAAAATCAGAAAATCAGAGTCTACGCCGCCTTCCTCATATCTATTCAGTAAAAAAGCAGCGTGCCTAAGTTAAAAGATGTAATCTCACTAACTAGGTCATCGACAATACAGCAGCATGTCTACAAGCTTTAAGACATGACATTTTGGAGTTATTTTGATCACATAACCCAACAATTTAGTTAAGTAAATGTAGCTAGCTAGAGAACTTGATAACCAGCTAGGAAACCATCCACTCTATATGTACATCCGTGTTAAAGCCAATATTTGTTTCACTCGGACTGAGTAGTGTATAACTATTAGCCAGTCAGACACATCCATAAGTCTGGTAGTGGCGTGTTCCCGATTTTAAGCAGATCGCAACATGTCAAACAATAATACTTAGTCAGATAGGCGCTGAAACTAGGCATTGTAAACTAGTTGTCCTGCTGAGTTACTTACGAACACTTAGTGGCTGCTCAACGACGTGTACCGTCTTTGAAAGTACGGAATTCTTTTTTGATTGCTCGTGAACTGCGTTAGTTACCATAGTAACCTCGTTTTCAAACGACAGAGGTAGCTTGCCCGGGGATCACTTTCGCCTACGTAAATACGACATCAGCTATCCTATCATGAATTGCAAAATTAGGCATCCTTCTTGTATGTTCAAACTCGCGTAATTCGGTGTACGAACATCTTAATAAACGTTAAGCCGAATACAGAGTCACTTCCGACGGCGAGGTGCGCACGCAACAGGGGGCAGGGCCACGGAGAGCGGCGAGTACACGCGGCTGCTCAGGCGCCTCCGGGTTCTGGACTTTCATTCAAACGCTCCCGCTCGCCGATACGAAATTGGCGGGATGTATTCGCAGCTTTGTGATTTTACCAAGCAAGAAAGACTCGTTAAATCTATTCACTATAGCCAAGCTGTTAGTCAAAAAGCTATGCATTGCAATAAACTACATGCGCACAATAAATGTGTTGTCAAATCATAGTTTCACTTGTTGAACGGGAAACTGTTAGTACACCCGGCTATTCTCACGGTTGCTTCTGTTACCCCCCCTTAGTTTTCACAGCGACCATCCTCAAAATTACGTATTTTTGACGTTACATCCATCTTTCTAGATGGCGAAATTTTTTGATGCATGTGCTGCTATACGGTTGTGTCTACATTTGTTGTTTGAAATGGAATATTAAAAAGCTATATAAAATAGACAGATTCAAGTTCAACATTGCCTTCGCAAATTTGCTTCGGTAAGTTTAGAATTTACAGTAAAAAGTACAAATTGCACAGTGTCTTGTTTGCGCAAATCGTGCCGCAGCGACATTTAAAGGCATGGCAAAGGGAGGTAATTCTGGGAGCCTATCATTGTTTGGAAACGTAGAGATGGAAATCGTGATTATATTAAAATAAGCGATTCCTTTGCTTTCGTCCACTTCCAATATGTTCTTTTTTATTTCTTTAGGTTGCTTTGTCACAGACATATTTTATACTGTATTTAGTTGTGTGACTCCTTCAGACGGCGCTATGGCCAGAAAAGTACGCCGTCAATTAATTTCCAATTGTTTTCTTTTTGTTATTTCTTAACTTATCTTTACCTCCTCATAATTTGCACAGTGGTCCCAGAGAAAAGACGCTTCATGGTAGCCACGTGGGGCATATTACACAAAAAGTGTCTGTGCGCAAAGTTCACTGGAGCAGGAGGGTGCTGTATTAAGCAGGATTTTTCTGCAGGGTTACCTTCAGCTAGTAGGATTGTCCAATAGGAATGCTTCTTACCTAAGCTTACCTGGCTATGGTAAGTACAAGCAGGATATCCAGATTCAGGAATGTCTTGTGAAACTATAATTAATATAAATTAATAGCTTAATCAGGCTGTCTATGGTTGGACCAGACCAGAATCATTATATGCACCGTCTATGCTTTTTTCACTTTCTGGAGGGGGGGAGCAATATTTCTTTGAGCTGATTATATGTTTGTCCAGCACATCCGAGTTATGCCTGACCGGATTAAGAGTTGGGGAATTTGGAGGTTAGGTAAACACCTTGGTTCATGTTCCTCAAACCATTCCTGTAGAATTTTTGTAGTGTAGGGTGCATTATCCTGCTGAAAGAGGCCGCTGGCGTAGGGGTGTACTTGGTCCGCTACAATTACACACACGCACCTGGCTCTCCACGTAAGGTAACAGAGAATGTGACTCATCTGACCAGGCCACCTTCTTCCATTGCTCTACAGTCCAGTGCTGATGCCCATCGTACTGAGGGTGTTTTTTGGCAGACGAGTCTTGCCACGGACACATTTGTATGTACGGACAGTTTTTTCAGTCTCTTTCATTTAAGTGACATTTTTGTCATTTAAGAGCACAGTCCGGCACTACAATAATGAACAACTATTGTAGCGTGTTTTTTTTTAATATATATAATTGATCTTAATCCATGGGATGGGGTACAGCCAAGAGAAATGCTATTCAAAAAGTAGAATTATATCCATTAATCTGCCTTTCAACCACTCATCCAATAACATGTACATACAGAGACAACTATTTAAAATAATTTTTCATGATTATATTTGCTCAGGACAAACATATATACTATATATACACATTCATACATGCCCATTTGTCTTCAATAGTATGATAAATGCCAAGTAGATCACTGACTCGGGACAGAGGCCCTGCTGGGGATTTTGGGCCCCCAATATCCAGACCAATAAAATTCTGTTTCTAATTTCTTAGGACTTCTGTCACTTAGAGGCCCTTGGAATCTTCCTAACTTGATAACCCCCCCCCCCCCAACACAGGGCCCCTGACTCAGGGTGTTCGTTACAAGTCATGGGCAGCCCATTAGAAGGAAGGTCTCTGAAAAATCCTCCAGGACATCCAGAAAACCAGAGCAGGAACTCCCCTCGCAATCACTTGAAGGCCACCACTCTACCCATGCCTGGGAGTCAAGGGGGAACCTGTACCTGTAACAAGTAGTTTTGTTTAACTCCAAGAAAAATGTAGACAAATGCATAAGGAAATACATACTAAGTTTTCAGAATAAAAAGTAATGTAAAATAAGGATGGCCAATGTTATCTGCAAATGGCCAGTGTGTACGCAGGTTTCTGGGGAAACTCTTCAGCCAAACAGTCCTATAATTAGGCCGCATATACAGTGGCCCTTTCTGGATAAGATTGGCCACCCCTGTCCTAGACTAAGGAAGGCTGCACAAATGCAGAGAGAACATGCAAACTGCACACACACTCAGCAGGGATAGAATTCTAATCCCTGATCCTGGTGGTGTGAGGCTACTGAGCCCCAGTCCCATTCCATTATATAAATATAACAAGCACTTACTGATATATCCGCTTCACCACTCTCTCCATTCCCTCGCCCCCCATGATTAGATAATAGTTCCCTTTTTGCAGGTTCACATCCATGCAAGTTGCCTTCTTCACAAACGTTACCTCACTGTTTCTCTGTACATGTTCAGTACCTGCCACAGATAATACACACAAACAAAAAAAAGTTTATCCGGCCTACTATTCTTTATGCACAGACAATGGTCAGAATATAATTATTTCCAATGGCTTTCTTTGTACTTATGATGCCTTGTGCAGAGTGTCAACTTACCCTTTTTTAAAATATCTTCTATTTTGGCAACATAATTCACAAAATCTCCTTCTTCCGATGAGGACTCAATTTTCACTTTAAAGGCTTAAGAAAAGCACACAGGATGTATTAGTTCTGCCGTGTTTGCCATATGAGATCACGTCCTGCTGACTGAGGATAATTTTTCTCTATCATCCTGCCCAGAAACAAACTGAAAATTTACGTAAAACCAAGTTTAATTTTAATCATTTCACAGCTCTTTTTATTAAGAAGTGTACCATGAAGTGGAATCTAGACAGTACCATATTTTATTTTGTCTTCGCAAGCTGCATCTAATCGCATTTGGGCAGTGATGGTGAGATCCATGCTGCTTTTGAAGTTGCTGCATTCAGCTAGGGCCATAAAGGAAGACAAGAGTCGTATATTTTACACAGACAGGAGTCCATAACCTTGACAGTTGAATGCAAAAACAACATAATGCAACATATTTATTCTGGCACCTAGCCTGATACAATATCATCAACAGTGTTGGGGAAATTACTCACAAAAGTAATCCATTACACACAGAGGTGGAAAATTCAGGTCCAGAAAGTACAAATCCAGACCAAGGATTTGTTTCAACTAACCAGTTAATTATAAAGAGTCACAGTCACAGAGTTCTCAACTGGTTGGTTTAAATAAAAACTTTGTTTGGTTTTGTACTTTTTGGGCCTGAACTTTCCACCGTCTGGGATGTAACTTCCCCAACACTGATCATCAAGCTGACCGACTAGATTTTTGAGGCCTACCTGCCATGCATTGGCACTCGTCCCCTTCACACAGTCTCAGAAATCTACGCTCCACATGTGGGTTGTAAAGCTTGGAACACTGGCTGTCTGTGGGAAATGGGGAAGGGTACTGATGTTCTGTATATGGTGTCAATCCCAATGACATCACGCAAATTGCAGCGTACTGGGACCTGGTATACAGCAATGAGCACAGGGAGGTGAGGAGGACGGGTACCTGGGTCATGGTACTCATACACTTTAAATAGGGAGGAGCTTGTCATGCCAGTGCGGAAGAGTTCTTGTATCCGAAATCCCACACACTGAAGTTTCGCTGAAGGAATCTGCCAAAATTGGACAAAATCAACACAAACACAAGTAGACATACATGCATACAAACAAACAACAAGGGACTATATTAGTGCTGTCTCAAATGATTATTCTTTAAATGATTAGTCTAGTGATTATTTTTTTGATTATTCGACTAATGTAGCAACTAATTTTTTAATTGATCTGATGATAAATTTATTGATTGAGCAATTATTTTCAAGTTGGTCATTTAATACAACAATTCACCCCCCCCCCCACACACACACACACACAAATCTTAAATTCTCATTAACATTTCAATTTATTAAATTTCCTTTTTACAGGGTGGTAGGAGATGTCTCATTAATATTTATGAGAGAAGTGCTACATGATTGGCCAGTGCATGCTTTACAAAATAGTGCAGCACTCCTGGCACCGGCGATATTAGACTAAACTATATCGGAATTCAGTCTATGATTGATATAGTTTTAATGGTGCCAGCAGTGAAACAACTAGCCAGCTTATTAGCGGATAACTTTTTATTGTAAATGAAAAGCATGCCGCAGGTCCAATAAATAAAATATTGTAGGTCTCGAGTGGCGAAGAGATCATCAGGTGGACAGTAAAGTTCAGTTATTAACAGACTGTTTTATTACTCTATTCTTAAAAGGACATCGTTAACGTGCTCCCGAGGGAATAAAGTACTTTTCTTTACAATATTTTTAGATTGTCATGTAGTGCATTGCAGTTGTGTAGTTTTACACAAAAATTCCACGTCGATGGATTTTTATAATCGACATCATCGATTACGTCGAATAATCGTCCCAGCCCTAGACAATATACATGGCTGCTTGTGACATGTCCAGGTGAAGTCACTTGCCGGCGGAAACAGTCACTGAAAGACAACAGGCAGGTATCATACTTACAGAGTCCAGCTGGAGAATGACCTGGTCTCCCTTAATTTCATAATGGGACACTAGAGAATCCAGTGCATTCTGCATCTGTAGAGAACCACAGCCGGAAAACACCTCATCAGGGTACGAAACGCTGCATGTATCTGATTTGGACTATACTGCATACCAGGGACAATGCTTCAAGAAATGAGATCAATATTTTCACTGTGTCTATGCAAACACAGACCTTGCAGTGTTAACTTTTTAATTACCATGTAATTTAGTATCTCATGGGGTCCAGCTACAACAAGTAAATTTATCCACCAACACTATACTGCTGTTCAATATCTGCCATTCTGACCCTCAGTTTTTCCCAATGAATATGGTATTACTTGATATTACCCCACATTTGTACAAATAAAAGGCAGGATTTTTTCTTGAAATTGTCACTGGAAAACAGGATCACCATATTCCAGTAATCTCACAAATCATCAACTGATTTAATTTAAAGTACTGTAATTGCTTGGTGAATGGTGTACAGCAGGAAATACAACATAACAGCTTGCACTGCTGTAAAGCATGCTAAACACAAAAATGAGAACATTGTCAGGCTTATCAAAAATGGTGTGTTGTATACGGCCGTAAAATAATATTTTAGATGCTTGGTAGTTGTAGTTTAGGTAAACAGTAAAATACATAACTTCTGCATAAAGTTTTTTTTCCACAAAAATGAATAATTTCCTTCTATATTCAGACAAATATGGTAGTTCCAAATGCTACACTCGCAATTGCTACCAAATGCAAAATTCGGATTTGGCATTAACCTACTGAAAACTGTATACAGTGGTCAACTTTTATAAAACCCTAGAATGTCAAAATAGGTTATGATATTATTATGCATGTAAACCCATTTATTTTAGAGGACATGTGGACATTTTTTTTCTGTTTTCCATAACTAGATTTTCTTACTGAAGCTATGTGAGATACTTGGACTAATTCGAATGTGGCTTTACTCATACCATATCCAGGTCCTCCTGTAAGGGCTGGATACCTGTAGGCAAATGGATCTCCATGACAGCGTGTGCTGACTCCATAAACACTTCATTCTCCAGAGGCTTGTACCTGGACAGCACAAATAAACCACATACATATTATATAATACATTATAAATAATGTCTCTTATCTGCTTTGGCACAAAATTGTTGTAAAATGCAGTTGCTGTATATTGTTCTTGGACTTTATATATGCAGAAATATTGTGTACAGATGCACAAATAGCATACAATGAACAGTGCTGAGAGTGGGACATTGATTGTTAAAATAAACACGTAAACTTGAACTTACTTGGCACAGGCGATAAGGCGGGGTAACAAGAACATAACATCTGGGGAAAATGCGGGACCACGGTTAAGTACTGGGCAAGTTACACTATTGCTAGAAACTCATCTGCACAATGCACAGTGGGCTGCCCTACCTGTGGAGCCCTGAACAGCGGGCTGAATTTCAATGCTCAGATCAAAGTGACAGTTCTCATTAGACTCTGCCATACTGTAGTATACAGTTTTCAACTGCAATGAAAGACACGTGCAAATCATACATTAGAGAGTAGAGAGAGAGAGTTTTTAAACCATTTTAAAAACATGACATGGGAAGAAATGCAAAAAAACATGTATAAATTATATTGAATATGTGTATGCTACATTTATATGAACAGAGGGAACAAACTTACATTTGCAACTGACACTCCAGAACTACTTCCTGTGCTTAGGATGACATCGTCAGTTTGCCCGACCTGTGAAAACAACTTAATATTTCATCCTCTGAACTCATGAAGCGATAGGTATTTGATTTCACATAAAGAAATTAATACAATTGTGTGTACAGATACTCTTTCTTGTAAATGTTTTTGTAAAGGTAACATAATACTGAAGATTTAAACAATTAGATTGTGCTGACAATATTCACACATTGATTCTGATGTCTTAGAGAACTCAACGAGAAAAAAAGAAACTGGATGTTATGGGTGTATGTATAAAGAACTGGCATAAGAGTAACCTAACCTGCAATTTTCTAAATGTTAACCACACAATGAAGACTCCATCTCTCCTTCAGTTTATCTCTTACACCAAAAAATATGATAGAGGCCACATGAGGGCAATGAAAGGGGAGTGAATAGGAAGCAGTCTTACCTGTATTGATCTGCTCACATGGTGAATCTCTGAGAGCCTAAAAATGTTCAATTCTCCCTTATTTCTGTAGCTGGCACGGATCTCCATATCAAGCTTGGAATGCTGGACTAGTTGGCTGTATTCTTTCAAGGCCTCCAGAGTAAGAATGGTGTCCTAGGATGAGGAGGGTAGAGAGTAAGCACTGGATTACGGACAGTCTACTTGGTCACTTGGCTTTGATGCATGATGATTGAGATCTTTGCCATGTAATATTTAGCAGGATCTCAAGTTCCTTAGATTAGCGTTTCTGTGACAGGCTGCTGAGCACTTCCCAAATATGTTCAGGATTGTATTGCATGATTGGCGATGCTCAGAAACCTGTGTTGAGTGGAATCCTCCTCCATAGCGCTGGTCCTGGGTCAGCCACCTGAGGATGGGGGCGGCATATTCTTTATGCCCAAAGAGCATAGCAGTGAGCAGGACATACACCGTGGTCTCCACAGTCTGTGTGGAGATCCTATTGGGCGTCGAAGGGTTGAGAGGCTCCTTTTCCTCCTGCCAGAAGCGAATCACAGGAGGATTTCCTGTGCCACCACAAATTAGACATTTGAATGTTAATTTAGCATTCATCTGTGACAGATGGATGCAATCTAACAGGGTTTGATATGCTTTGTGTTTAAGATGTGAAGCAATAAAGTAGGGTTGCCGACTCACACACATCAGGTGTGACACTCAGGCTTTCAGATTCTCACGCTCACGCAAGAAATGTTACGGCAAATATATGTTATTCTATTATAAATCTAAAATTGGCTACATCCAAAGCATCGGGGTAGTTTGCAAACCCTACAGACTATTTAAGGTGATGAAACTCTTAGATACATGTAAATGAGTGTGCAGATTTGTCTCAAATTGGAAATCTCACGCCATCCAGCTGACCAAAGTTTGCAACACTGGTAAAGATGAGTATGACATTGCTACACATACCGAGATATGGTGTGCCTTGTGTTTAGCTATAATACCCTTAATGGTCATAAATAGTTTGTCCTAAAGATTTCAGGTTCTTTTGTCTGAAACCTATGGGTTCTCATTCACCATCGTACCTTTCACTTGGGCATAATTCTGCAGTCTCTCATACAGTTCACGTGCAGGCATGCTGCCAGGGTCGACCAAGGCCAAGGCATAAGCGGTGATCGCTCGCACATACAAACTCTTCAGAGACTGGAAATTGTCAGATAGGTATCTTGTGGCATGTTTCAGGGCATTCTTAAATTCCTGAACACAACAGAGGATGAGAATATCACTGCACCATTCATTTTGAACAAAAAAGAATAATACAAATAAAATATGAAAAGTTTCCAAGTGAACTCGCCCACTAAAGCACACATACAGGCACATAGGTCAGATAAGTAATTAGACACATCTGGGGCAGCCTGTAGTGTACACCAACAACACATTTGGCAATGTGGCTCTCAGAGGACTTAAGTGTGTGAGTGTGGGTCCCATGGACCATGGAATGCATGTGCACCGGAGGGGCCATGGGGGGTGGAGGTGAGGGGGTGACATTAAGTCACGCCCACTTGTCTGTTTGCTTTCGAAAATCTCAGATGTAACCCTCTGTCTCTTCATGCTCCTTCTAAATTCATTCGATTTTAGATATCAAATCACTTAATGAGTAATCAATATTGTTAACTTGATCTATTTTTGTTTTTAAAAGACATGGATATAACTCAAGTTTTTATTAATAAAGTGGAACCCTTCTCCCCCCACCCCAGCTCCATGGTTCATGGTGTGTTCTCTGTGATGGACAGACATCTGGTGCAGGGTGGGGCCCTGCCTTTTGTCCCCTGCTCCTCGGGATTAACTGCAAACCCCCTCATGGCCCTGCACTGCAGAAGTGGTGGATATATTAAATATGTCGAAATAGTAAAATACATCTGATACTAAGATACTAGATGAAACCATTCTGCATTGTAAGCACATTTAAGTGAGAGGGGTCATACCATCAAGTTGCATGCTGGAACTGCCATTGCAGTCTTGATACCAATTACGACAAAGGAGGTGATGAACACAGTCTGCTCCTGGACGTTTGCTCCTGCACCCTGTGACACCAAAGTCAGCCCAAAAGCAAAAAAAAAAATGCCTTGGGATCAGGTTTCCACACTCATTATATAAAGCACACATTTTATTTCATGGAATTCTCATTCTTAATGAAACAGGCTATTTACTGAGATCATTACCATAAGTTTAACTGGCTTGTAGTCAGAAAGCTCTTTGAAGGAGCCATCCATATTCTGACAGGTAGACACCAGCCAAAAGATGGAGTTGCAAAATGACTTCTCATCCACAGCAACGTATTTGTTCACCTGTCCAAGAGTCTTCAACACTAGAGCAGTCAACCTACAAAAAAGGGGTAGATGACAAAGATATCATCCAGTGCCACTGTGAAGTAAAGACAACCAGATCTACCATACTTGTTAACTTGGTGCTGCCATTTTCCAAGCAGACTAACCATGTGCTGGCTTCTCTGTGTTTCCACATGCTGTAGCCATTCTCAGTTTTTTTCTTGAATGACATGAGGCTGGTGACCCCTATACCAGCCATAATATGGGTGGGGGGAGGACAGAGAAAACAGTGACAGAAAACCTGTTAATCAGAGCAACATGTCGCCAAAGCAGCACCCCCGTGCACATGCTTCCAGGACCGATGGGCCTGTGATGCACCCACCTTCTCTCAGCTTCTGCTCGAGCTCCATACGGCTTTTGGCTTTGTCATGCCCCAACAGCTCCCACCTGTCTGTCTGCTCCAGGAATTGGAAGACGTAATAGATGGGGAGGATGCTCATAATCTCTGCTTCAGCAGAACCACGCGGCAGGCCAGTCAACTGGTGCAGACCGTTCGGATCATTCACAAAGGCCAGCACCTCTCCAAAGAGTTCACCTACACACAAGTAGTGGGAACAAAACAAATATTGCAGACAGTCAAGGTACAAAAGAAGGTACAAAATAATCTCACGTAGCTTGGTTAAATGTGACAGTGCAAAATGCAGAGTGTTTTAGTGTGAAATGTATGTATTGTTTTATGAAGATATCTGCATGACAATCTCACCGCTGATGGTGAGGACACGTTCCACGCTGGACTTCGGTACCAGCCTGGCAGGGGCACTGTTCTTGAATTCCAGCCTCTTTTTCAAAGTCCCTGCAACACAGAAGTTTTGGTGAAAAAGGCAATAGTTGCAGTTCAGCATACTGAACATGGTGGGAATCTTTGCAGAGAGGTTTTGCAAAATCGATCAAATGCAGGCCATGTACACTAGAAATATTCTGATTGGAATTACTGCATATTAAAATATGCACCGTAGACAGCTTGTGGATCCAGAGTTCCTGCAATGTTCAGTTCGGTCTTGATGCCCTCGGGCTGTAATAGAGACCACATACAAATGCTCAGAACAATATTGGTGTAGAAAAGTATAGATAATATTAAAATACTACTTATCAATATTAGGCTGCAAAGGTAACGGAAGTCATCCTTATGTGTTTACCACCACACGGAGGGTCTTGATTACAGTTTCGGAGCCTAGAGGACTCTGTAGAGTAAATTTAAGTGAGTGAGACCCCGCCTCCAAGGCCATGAACGTGAAGGAAACCCTGTTGACAGAGGTACTCTTCAGGTCCTTCTTGTTGCATGGTGTCCTTTGTGCCCCGTCCTCTCCAAAAGGGCGACCATGAACCAGACAAATCTCCTTGGGTGCTGTGAGTGTCACGCAATACTAGCCATGGAAGGAGAGGAAAAGAGCAAGAGTCCGAAAAGTTAGTGCACACATGAAACCCGAAGAACACAAATGAAAATGATGGATACAAAATAACAGATTATTGTATTAAAGCAGTGATTCACAACCCGGGCCTCGGGGAGCCCCCAGATGGTGCACATGTTTGTACCTTCCCAACTCCCAGCTGTATTACAGATTTCATGAACATTCTATGATGTATCTTAGAACATTTTAAGATGTTTCATTTATATTGAGACATTGCATAGCACAGCTAACTGGTCATAAAGAGATAAGTGCACTGTTATGGTTAAAAATAGCATTTCAATCCAGGACCTAAACCAGTCCTGTTGCGGCTAAGGAGGTAACAGCACTACTCACCCATGAATCTTTACTAAGTTGGTTATAGACAGAACCAAGCAGCTCCAAATGCTCCCCACGGACCATAGAATAAGGCAGAGGTACGTCCAGGCTTACTTGCTGGGTCACCTGAACCCTCAGTGGATCTGATACACATATTCCTGCAGGCACAGGATAACAGAAATTTCTGGATTCCAAAGGAGTTTTTTTTTTAATTTTGTAATAGGTACTGAAATGAGACACAAGCATCCCAGTGTTTGTGCAGGAACCGCTTGCGTCCTTTTTATAGTGGGTCCTGCTGCTTTTGCGTTCTGCTTACCCTCACTGAACATCCCCACAGCTCTCATCTCCCAGGTGGTGAGAGAGTCTGGTAACTTTCTGTTCAAGGTAATCAGCCCTGACCTGAGAAACACATTGCGTAGCACTTAAAACTACCATAACATTCACACCAAGGCAGACCTTACCGTGGAAAAAGGAATAATGTTACTTTAACACAAACAGTACTTAGAGCACAGGATATGAAGTAAATGCTTTCGCCGAAGGTCTGATACTCTGAATGCCGCGAGATGGAGGGGAATCAAATCTTGTGTATGAATGTGTGCATGTGTCAAAGTTTGTGAATGGTGTTTCCCTGAGCCGAATTGACCATGTGGGCATCTGGGCTCCTGCCCAAGGGCACCACATTCCCAGGTGGCACTAAGCAGAGCAACCCTCCATAAGCACCCCCCCCCAGTCCCAAGCATCCCTTAACAAATTAGTGTGATTTCATATCTAATAAAATTAATAGATTGTATATTGTTCCTTTAACACGGCACTCACTGAAAAGCCTGTGTAACGTTTTCCCTGTATTAGATGCATTTCTGAATTTCGAGAGCCACCTATCAGCTCCATTTCTTTCTGAAGTGATGTCATGTGTGCCCATACGCTTAATCTGGTCCTGCCTGATGCGCAACGTTCACGTTAAAGAGAAAAGGAGATTTTAGCACACTATTTACCTGTAATTCTAGATACAAAACTAAAAAGTGGAATTACACTTTTAATTACAGATTTAAACTATGTAACATTTATTCTTCTGATAAGCCATAACCGATGTCATAAGAATGAAGTTCACAAGTAAAATCAGGCCCAAAATAGACTCACTACAGTAAATACACGTCCTCTTAGCTATAATTGTCAACCTCATTTTTCAGAGAATAGCTTAGTTACTTAGATGGATCACTTGATAATAGTGACATAAGTGAGCAATTAGATGACTGTTACATGTCTGTGCTCTCACCTATCAGTGATGCGATGAGTCTCCCAGAGCAAGCTCTCTGGGAAGTAAGTGCGTATTCGTGAGGTGATCCATCCCAGGTAAACTTCGATCTCTGAAAGCGAAGATCAGGGAAGTCAATAACTCTGCATGTGAGAATATACGTGTCTCATATATCCAAAACAAGCCGCAAACCAGGGTGCTGTTACATTTACATATTTCCCAGCTACTTATTGAAACACAGACTCATAGTATACACTTCAGATGGCAGTTAGGATGGACACGTTTGCTCACCCATACGTGCAAGAATCTGATCGCCGGCGTGTGTTTTCTGAAGTTTAATGTGAAACTCGCAGCAATCTATGAAGATTTCCTTGCATCTTGGCTCGTTGTACTTGTTTCGGAGCCCATCAGCCCGGGATGTGCAGGTGTCCAAGAAGGGACTGCTTCTTATTCCCATTATGCAGCATATTTGCTTTTCTTTATAGGACATAACTGGAAGTAGAGAGAACCTGCAGGTGAACAAATATCTACCCCCATAAGTTCTCTGATGCCTACACCATCATACATGCCCTACGTTGTTCTAGTCCTCTGCATTGTTTTGTAAAAACACCCTGGGTGACAAGGCACGCACAGCAGAGTAATCCACACATCTAAGCATGGTGCTAGGTTAAATGCCCTTAACTTCACAAAACTTGTTGTCTACTCAGTGAACTCGCCTTTCTGCTTAAGTTCCGGATGTATGCGGGTTTGTCTTTTTGACCGTACCAGAGCTGAGCAAGTTTCACCTGCAAGACAAAGGCCACCTCAGTCAGAATGCATTGTAAGTACATCTAGACCAGGGTTATTCATAACACGGTCCTCAAGAGAAGAGACACCTTCAGACTGGGTGGCCCGAGCGTTGGCATTGGTCATGAACGTCAAGCCAGCGAGATGAAACACATCAGAGTTATCTTTCCCTCCGCCACCCCCACAGCCTTGGTCACTCTTCTCAAAGTGATGCAGAACCTATGGTGAAGGGAAAATATTTATGCAAATGCAAAGGAGTCATACATAGGCGGTAAACACAAACTTATTCTTTTATTTAATGATGCCTTCCTGGGATCTTGAACAAACTACAGTTCCATACAATCAGCTTGTTCCAGGACAGCAAACAAATCCACATAACAAGCAGAGTGGAGGCTAAAAAGCACAACGACAGCTTTTGTAAGAAAACGAGGAAATACGCGAGCTGGAAAACCGACATCCTGATCTCTCTAGTTACTCCTTCCCATCCATCCATCTTCTGTATCCACTTGCAGAGGTGGAAAGTAAAGGTCCGGAAAGTACAAATCCAGACCAAGGTTTTGTTTCAACCAACCAGTTGAGTACTCTGTGAATGTGCCTCTTTATGTTCAGCTGATTGGTTGAAACAAAACCTTAAACTGGATCTGCACTTTCTGGACCCAAATTTTCCACCTCTGCCAATTTGTCCTATTTGGGGTTATGGGGGGGGGGGGTCTTGAGCCAATCCTGGAAGCTACAGGTGCAAGACAGGGAACAACCAAGGATGGGGTGTCACCCCATTGCAGGGCACACTTACACACCATTCACTCATCCAATTAACTTTAGTGAGTCTTTATACTGTAAGGGGTAAGGGGACCCAGAGTACCTGAAGGAAACCGCAAGGTGACACCAACTCCACAGACAGAGCCATGGTGGAGACTTGAACATCCCAGAGGTGTCAGACAAGACTGGTAACCACTGCAGCATCACACCACCCCTACTACTTTCCATTCAAGAGAAGAGAATTCCACTTTATATCATTAATAACTAGTAACTAGCTGCAGATGAATCAAGGCACTGATCCTCTGACTTCACCTGGCCCCCTGTTAAATGATCTGCAGTGGGTGGGACAGGATGATGAGGGCCTCACCATGGCCAGAGGGTCTTTATTGGGAGCTCTGAGATTGTAGACAGCGGTGTCAACTGAGGACAGGGCTACGAGGGAGTTAAACCTCGCCTCCACCTGCAGATCAAGGTTATCCTGGGGACTGTACTCCCGTAGAGGAGCTGAGAGCTTCACCTGGGAGTCAAAGCAGAAAACGAAGAGAGCATTTCACGGCCTGCTGAACTTCCCTTCTTTTTAAGTTCAAACGGGAGGTATTTACCTGGAGATCATTGACACATTTATCTTTCACGCCCATCCACACGGAGTCTGCTACAAGCTCGGCCATGGTTTCCCCAGTCATGATGTAATAGACCAGCAGGCGGGCAGAAGGCACCATGTCCGACGTCACCTTAAAGTTGATAGGCTGGAAGGTGGTTCCATGGTGATGAGGAATAGTATCAAACTTCACAATCGTTCCCTTAGAAATAACCTAGAAGAGGATAATGAAGAAATAAAGGAGAAATTGTAGTCTGTAAGAAGGTTAAGGGAAATGTAATCGGGGGCAATAAGATGCCCTTCCCTAGGCATTTAAGTACCTGGTAGCTGAAGGATTCGAGTGGGATATTGCTATAATGCTGGAAGTAGATATTAATGCTGACCCAATCTCCCACGGTCAACTCCTGATTATGAGAAGCCCAATCAATGTAAAGATAGCGCTTGTTGGTAGAATAATAGGCTACAGTTTCATGTTTTAAAACAGCCTGGTTGTTGGGAGGCAGGCTCTGGTCAGCAGTTTCCAGCTGAAACAAGAGGCACACAGATAGACATACATATATTAGGTTTGAACGAATGGTTCATGATTATGAAGTAGTCATACAGTGTTTTACAATACTAAATTTAGGACAGAAGTATATGCAAGCATATCAAGTTGTGAGATATAAAATGAAGTACAATTAAGCATTTTACACATGAGAAGACATTGTTTTCTTACAGTAAAAACAGCAGATTTGCAGTCAGAGGGTATATTGTAAACAAAGTTTGTGGTGCCATCTTTGTTCCTCGTCTGCCCATGACCCTCTTGCTTTCCAGAGTATTCAAACAAGCCCTCTTCTCCATCATTTTTGGTTATCAAAGCACGTACTTTCACTGGTACCCCACCTACTGGCTTCCCCAGAGGATCCTTCACAAGAACCTGCAGACACAGAGAAAATACCAGACAACCACATTCTTAGGACAAACATCTACAGTATATAATATATTGAGATGCCTCCAGCGTAAACACAGGCATGCAACACAGCTGTCAAATGACGGTGGCGAAATGAAGAAACTACAAGACACAAGTGTTGTCTACCCTTATAAAGTACGGCAGTCCAGGCTTGATGAATGGTGGAGTTGCAATCAGATTTAGGGTGAAGGGTGACTGAAGGAATTTAACGGAAGCCAACTCTGCCTCCTGAGAAATTCCACCTAATGCAAAGCAAACAAGTAGAAGACAGGGTTGTGTACTATTCAGAATTGAATTAAGAATAGCCCTGAAAGTAAATGTATTATATAATTATTTATGTTTTACTAGATTAAATGACATTCCTGTGTTATGTGATTGCATTGAATTTCTTTGAATTGCAATTGCTTGAATTCTTCTTTCTGTTATTCCAATCTAACATCCAGTGGAGTGTGGCCAATTCAATTCAAATTCCAATTCAAGATCCTGTGGGGTGTGGCCAATTCATAAATGGAATGGAGTAGAATTAATTAATTTTGAATTTTGCACAGCCTTGGTGGAAGATAATTAGATAACACTGTTATGAATTATAGACGCAAATTTTGAACAAGGTTATGTAAGATGCAAACCTCCTTGTGGTGTTGTACCTCGCCTGTCCAATCGACTGTAAAAATATTAATATTCCCAAGAAAAATGGACTACTGTTCCTTACCATCAGTCTCCTGTACTGTGATGGCCACATACAGAAACTTCCCATTCATGTCTTGCAGGGTTCTGGGCCCATCGCTGTTCTGTTGTTCCAGTGCTTCTTTGGTGTTGAATAACACTTCCAATGTTCCATCAGTCAACTGCAGAGAAATAGAACATTATACTCCAAACATATTAGGTCACAATATACTTCAAAATTTGTGTTTTGAAATTTTGAATAGCAAATATTGGAAAATGTACAACAAGGACATCAGATAGGTTCACAAACTCTGGTCCAGCTATGATGGGAAATGGAAAAATGAATCTGTTACCACTTCTCTTGTGATGGTGTGCGGCAACAAGACAGTGTTGGGCCCATCGATGTAGCCATATCTCAGGAACACGTTTGCAGTAGACACTGGAGACCCGTGGTTGTACCTGAAATGTAAACCAGTCACAAATCACTGAAGGCCATATTGTGTGCATCTCTTTTTCAGGTTTACAAAATTATTTTATGCCATAAACCACTGTTCCCCAGTCCGGTCCTTGGGGATTCACAGTTGGTCCATGTTTTTGCTCCTTCCAAGCTCCTCGAGGACCGGATTAGGAAACACTGGCATGAACATAAAAAGGATGAAGCCGTTCTCATACCCACCCAAGCAGCACTGTTACATGGATGTATTACTGTGTGTCTGCCATCTTATGTGCAATTTATTTATTAAAAAAGGAAGACCGTCTGCTTTTTTCACACAAAACACATTATAAAATTGTTATAAATATCAATTTACTCATAATTAAGTATAACACTGCAACATTTTGTATTTTTTTAGCAAAATTTGTACCTGGCTGTTACTGTCAGCTTAAATGATTCAAAGTTGGCAGAAGAGATGTAGTTGAGTTCTGGTTGAATTAGCACAGATATGCTAGGTAAAACTGCAAAGAAAGGGATGCTGGGTGAGACCCAAGAAGAGGTTCTGCTGATGCATTCATCAGAAGCTGTATGTCTGTAATATAAGGAGGCTTATAAAGTGGTTTTGTAGAACATTTAGCAGTAAAGTAATTACTACAAATTGAGTGCACTAATCTTTACATAATTATGCTAAAATGCAAAAGGACACAGTATACAGTTCACATTTTCTGAAAATAAGACATAAACCCTGCAAGTGATGGTTAGAGGCTGCAGTGATCTTGGATGGAAATTGTTTCAACCTAATTAATGACAATGTGGTCCACAGGAAATACACACAATATGAACTGTGAAAAGGGAGTAGTTGCTGTTGATATACCATATTCCTTAACCTCAAATTCAGCTGAGGCCTGCGTACTGAAGTCATCTGAATAAGTGGCCTCAATCCTCCAGACACCAAATCTGCAACATGAATTACAGTGACTCAAACCTGATCCCACATTAGGCCATAAACTCATGATTTAAAGATGTTACAAACAGGAAATGTGAACCTTCTGAAGCTTCACGATGAACAATACCATGTGCTACCGGAGCTTCTGGCATTAGCACAGTCACTGGACATCCAGGGTGAACTCTTACTTTGGTTTTAGGGGGATCTTAAATGGTGCAGGCATTGAGAGAATTCCACTGACATCTCTCATCTGCACAATGTCCACTTTAACTTCCTCCGGATCCTTTGAAAATCAAGTAGAGGAACAACATCAGCAACTGCGTCCAGCCTCCACTGGATTCAAACATCATAGTCTTGAAAATAAGAAGTTATTTACACCTGATATTTGCTTTCAAGTCTAAACAAAATATAGAGCCAGTGGCCACTTTATTAGGTACACCTGCTGTTTTAAACAGCAAATCATATGGATTCAACTAAATACATTCAGCATGAAGACAGGGTCAAAAGCTTCAATTACTTGATGTGTGATGTAAATAATTCTGAATGTAGTATGATTGTTGGTGCCAGGTCTGAAGGTTCCAGCATTTCTAAAATGAACGTCACAACTGGAAAGATACCACAGTGGTGTGCAGAAAGTCATCTCCAAACGCACAACTCATCAACCCTTGAAGTGATTCTCATTGGAACTACGTAGAGGTGGCTAGTGTCATGACTGGGGATCGAAGGAGCTGAGGGCAGGCATAGGGATGAATGGAAAGGGCTTTATTCAAATCAAAACGGGAGCAGGACAAAACAAAGCATGTCACAAGGGGTCAAATGGGAAGAGCATGGGAGCACGCAGGGAATGACATTAATGACAGGACTGGGGCGAACAGAACTGAGAAGCACTTTATTCAAGGACTAAAGAAGGGGCAAACATGAGGCAGCTGGAGTGAATCACATCAGGGCAGGAACATAAGACAAACGATGAACATGTGTGGCTTGTTAGGGCCATGGAGGAAGGAAACTGGAAGGCAGTGTGTGACAGGGTGGGAGTGTATGATCATTTTCAGAAATACTCAGGAAATTAAGCTACTGCAAAACTACATTTTAATTATTTTTCTGTTTTAACATCACTGTATTGAGTGGGTCAGTTGGTAGCACTGTTGCCTCAGGGTTTGAGGTTCAAAACGCACCTCTGCATTTTGTAGGTGGAGTTCATATGTTTACTATGTATTATTTCCTCCTTCAATTCAAACACATAGAGTTAGCTGAACTGGAATTCTTAAACTGCCCATTGTGTGTGTGTGTCCTGTAATAGGTTGGTATCCTATATAAGATGTTCCCTTGATTTATGCTGTCTGGGATTGGCTCTAGGCTCCCTGTCACACTCTACTGGATATGCAATTTGGAGATGGATCAATATAATGTGAAAGTTCACAATTATTGTACTTAAAGGTATATTCCCCAG
The DNA here is from genome assembly GCF_023856365.1 of Brienomyrus brachyistius. NCBI lineage: Eukaryota > Metazoa > Chordata > Actinopteri > Osteoglossiformes > Mormyridae > Brienomyrus > Brienomyrus brachyistius. The sequence goes on from NC_064534.1 coordinate 17,529,665, forward strand.
CTGCACTCACCGAAAAAGTGAGAGTGACAGGCCTCAGGGCTGGCTTCAGTTCCTCATTGAGAGAAAACACTCGCACCTTCACTGCATGACCCAGAACAGAAGATCAAAACCTTGAAGCTCATACAAACAGATGTATATCACTATTATACCTCACAAGGATCTATTGGTGCAATCCACACAAAAAGCTGCACCTTGCCGTATGTGTATGCAGTGAAACTGTCACGCCAGCTCACATCTGAAACACTAATCCAGGGCTTTCATATTTGAGAAAGGCACAAAGCGAGAAAGGGTCAAATAGTGTCAAAGAATCAAGGAACAAGCTTCCCAAAAAAGACACTTAAATTCCCTAAGCTCCCAGCTCACACACTAACACTGAAATCCTATAAAGAAAAGTACAAAACTGTAAATTCAGCAGCATATCAGCTGCATACAAAACTTAGTAATACTGAAACTATATCAGCACTTCCTGACTGTAATAATTCCTGAATACTGCTTTTCACCTTGCGGCTCTGTCTAACCTGACTGCTCAGGGTTATACAGTGGCTTGTCTGTCTGGATGAACATGAAGCCGTTTTCACGGGTCACCCTCAGCTTCTCCTCCTTCGTGAAGTCCCTGGAGCGTGCCTCCAGGTAGACGTGCTGGGCTTCCTTTGGGAAACTCGCAGGTAACAGCTGGATAAAAGGAGCGAGATGTGTGTCTTTAACCACAGGAAAAAAACACTTGTTTAGTGTTAATCCTGCATGATTTACATCCAAATACCTAACAATCATAAGTGTATGGACAAAAATACAATTGTTATTAATAAGTTCAAGTGAAAAATCAAGTGAAACTGAATCGATATCTTAAACTTAAAAAAAAATCTTCACTAACCAATTATTTTAAATGGACTGGTGCAACTTGTCATTGCTCAATACAGGAACAATGCAATTACCATGACTATGGGTGCCTCAAACAGAAGAACAATAACAAACACAAACAGAGGAGGATTTACAGCTAAACATCACAACCTCACTGCCTGGCTACCAAGTGGTATAGCTACAGTAAGCAGAAACAAAAGGGTGGATGATTGACCGACAGCACCTAGATTACGGTCATTGCTGTGTTAGCATTTCAATTAACGAGAGGTGGCTGACAGATTGCAGTAGATAAACTAATTTAAAATCACCAGCATGCCTTCTATTCCCTAAGCCTATATGATTGGAAATTAAACATAATTCTGTTCATATTCTACTTCCCAAGTTAAACTGAAATTATGCTTTGACTAAATCAAGTCTATAGGAGTGCAAAAGTCTTAGGCAGTCAAAGAAAATGTTTATGGCTATTTATCTTGGTAGTACGTGTATATTTACTCAGGAAAATGAACAATTTAACAGTATAACATATGCAAATTAATGGCAACACAATAAAAATGAACAAGAATTTCTTAAGTTCCCCAAAAAGTCACTGATATCTTGGTGGATGGTTGGATAAAGTCTGGATAAAGTCAGGAGTGATACATTGGTGTATTGGACGGTTGCTGCAAATACTGTGACAATTTTAGCAGAGATTTTGAAATGGCTAAGCTGACACAGTTTGACAGACATAATGTCATAGTTTTACACCAACATGAAGATCATTTAAACATCATTTTCTGTGACTGTCTACGATTTTTGCACTGTACTGTATATATTAATCATTGTGGTTACCCCACCAGAGTGTGTCATTGTGAAATATCCTTAGGGTTTAACAGTGACAAGGCTGTGAAGAGCAGACAGATAAGTGAAGTGCTCTTTTTTTACACCTTGACCCTTGTTCCTGAATGGTAGCCCTTAATTTATGATTCTGTGATTGTTACATTGTTATATGCTATTATTCAGTATAGCAGATCTATCTGTTTCTATCAAATCATTATCCTAGACACTATGAATAGGCAAGGGCCAACCCTCAGTGTGACAGCATCTTGGTAGCGATTTTCTGCTGTGAGTGTCACAGACTGGGTGGAGTATGTCTTCTGCTTATCTGGGTAGCTCTTGAGGGACACAGTGAAGGTTACGCTCTCCTCATAGCCGAAGAGCTGCACGACCACTCTCTCTGTTGCATCTAGTCGAAGGGTTTTGGGTGCAGTGATCAGGTACCTGAGGAGCCAGGAGATCATCTTACAGTACATGTAGACTTGATGTTTTATGTAATGAAAATATGTTCCATAAAATGGACTTCACTGATAAAAATGTACACCCTTGTGTAAAATAATTGAAACAAGTTGTCGTGTCTATATGCAGACAGACTGACCACCGTTAATATGGACATCACAGTCACATTAATTCATACTTATTGCCTTAGGTACTGGTGGATTGATTAAAAAATCCATGGAAATAACTCAAGATGGGGCACCACTCCATTTTGCAGCTCCAATTAACTTTAGCATGTTTTGGACTGTGGGGGGAAACCATAGAACTAGAAGGAAACCCCACAATGACACAGGGAGGTGCCCTAACTGCACTTGAAATATACATGGATGGCTGAAGCACAGTCATACCACCCAGCTCTAACCCCATCCGAGCAGGCCTGCCAATCTCTGGGCACAGTGCCTCCTCTGTCCATCCACCCAGCTCTAACCCCATCCGAGCAGGCCTGCCAATCTCTGGGCACAGTGCCTCCTCTGTCCATCCACCCAGCTCTAACCCCATCCGAGCAGGCCTGCCAGTCTCTGGGCACAGTGCCTCCTCTGTACATCCACCCAGCTCTGACCCCATCCAAGCAGGCCTGCCAATCTCTGGGCACAGTGCCTCCTCTGTCCATCCACCCAGCTCTAACCCCACCTGAGCCGGCCTGCCAGTCTCTGTGCACAGTGCCTCCTCTGTCCATCCACCCAGCTCTAACCCCATCCGAGCAGGCCTGCCAGTCTCTGGGCACAGTGCCTCCTCTGTACATCCACCCAGCTCTAACCCCATCCAAGCAGGCCTGCCAGTCTCTGGGCACAGTGCCTCCTCTGTCCATCCACCCAGCTCTAACCCCACCTGAGCCGGCCTGCCAGTCTCTGTGCACAGTGCCTCCTCTGTCCATCCACCCAGCTCTAACCCCATCCGAGCAGGCCTGCCAGTCTCTGGGCACAGTGCCTCCTCTGTACATCCACCCAGCTCTGACACCATCCAAGCAGGCCTGCCAGTCTCTGTGCACAGTGCCTCCTCTGTCCATCCACCCAGCTCTAACCCCATCCGAGCAGGCCTGCCAGTCTCTGGGCACAGTGCCTCCTCTGTCCATCCACCCAGCTCTGACACCATCCAAGCAGGCCTGCCAGTCTCTGGGCACAGTGCCTCCTCTGTCCATCCACCCAGCTCTAACCCCACCTGAGCAGGCCTGCCAGTCTCTGGGCACAGTGCCTCCTCTGTACATCCACCCAGCTCTAATTACTCCCAAGCAGCCCGAACATACACCAAAAGCCATTCAGTCTGTATAACAGTCTAGAAATATGTGACAGCTCATCCAGGAGCCATTTGTGAAGCTAATATGAATTCGCATGCCCTGCATTCATACATTCCAGAAGAATATTTTCAGAAGAATGAATCTCACACTCACGTTCCACTCTGTGCCACAGTTCTCCTGCAAAAGAACAAGAGCCAGAAGAGTGGCAGGATTGTCATCTTGTAGTACAGCTTTCTGTGTTTCACAGAAGTGCAGAAAAACCCCAACTCCCCAAAGCACCTATGATGGTATACCTGGTCTTATCCACTTAGCTAGAACAACCACCCTGTTTATTTACAGTTAATTATTACCCTCCCCCCTGCCCCCAGCTTAAACTGCTGGCAAAATTTCATTAACAGATCCTAGGGGGAAGTAGCTGCTTTTGACAGTGGATTGTGTTAATAATTCTAAATTAAGAGAATGTAACTAGTGATATAGTATTATAAGAAGTCTTTTCTTGTAATGAACATCAAGATTAAGATTTAAGATATAGCCAGAAACATTAGACAGCATGTTACATGTTATTGTTCTTGGTAGACATACCCAGTGATGTGGCTTGTTCCTGTACAACTAAGAACTATTCACAGATTTGACATGCCAGTATTTCATAGCAGACCTATACAGACACATCAGAAAGCAGAACATAATAAATGTAATCCATAATTTATTTAGAAATTTTTAAGTTATTAAATGCCAAGGAACAAACTACAGAACTCACAAAAAAGTAAAACATTTCATTTCAGTGAAAAAAGTATTATTAACATTAAAAACGTCAAATGAAAATAAAACATATACTCCTCAGTAAAAGACACATAATTACAAGACAAATATTACTGTGGAAATTCAACAACTAGCAAATTCAGGAATCTTTGCACTGATATGTGGAAAGGAGGCCAAAAGTCAAAATTTGAGCAAGCATCGGACTTTGATTCCTTAACTATATTAGTTAAGAGGACGATCAATATATTATTCTAGTAAGTCACATGACATGCCTTATCCAAAAGGGCAGTGGAGATTACAACGATAAACAGGCATAGAAAATAGTTGGATGGATGGATGGATGGAAGGTAATCATCCTTGGTTATTTGAATATTTAAAGGGCCCATATTATGCTCATTTTCACTCCGCAGATAGGCCCTTCCTGGTTGGTGGCCAATAAGGATTGTGTTATGAGGTGACTTCAGGATAGTCCATAGAATGACAACTACCTATATTTATTTTACAGTTAACATATGAATGGAAGTTTACTGCATAGTGAGCTCTGTATGTAGATTTACAGACATCATGTTTACCTCAGACTTCTGGCTACCAGAACACCTCTTGTGATGGAGCTCATCAAATTCTGCCCCAACTCTGTTTTGTGGAATCTGTTTTGAATGTGTTGGGTTCTTCCCACAGTTCAAAATCACATGCAGTTAGGGTAAAACTGGTCATAGTGGGTGATCATGTGTGTGTACATTCTTGATCCCTACGATGGACTGACATCCCGTCCAGGGTGTACCCCAGCTAGAGATGGGTACTTCAGGTCCAGAGAGTACAAATCCAGACCAAGATTTTGTTTCAACCAACCGGTTAAATACTCTGTGACTGTGAATCTTTACGTTCAACTGGTTGGTTGAAACAAAATCCCGGTCTGGACTTTTACTCTACACACCTGAATTACCAAACTCTGACCCCAGCCTTGTGCCCCGTGCTGCCTGAGATAGGCTCCAGTGACTCCAGCAAGTGTGTAGAAGACGTAGAGACAGATTATGGGAAAGGACCTTGCTTTTGACTTTTCCTGGATATAGCAAAATATTCCCAGTTTTGGTGATCACTTGCAAACTTACTATTGTTTTCACATGCAGAGAAGACAGCAGTTAAACTCCATGACAACAGCAGATGCAGCACACCTTTACGGGCTCCGTGGATACGCAAAACCTCACACCATCTTCATTAATAGAGAGACTGAACAACCTTTGTGGTTAATGGAGATGACATTTATGCAGTCTTACCTGAATATGTCTTACTGAGTTCTGGGGAAGGCGAACATTTTCTTTCACATTTCCCAATTGTGCAAAAGATAAGTGTACCTTTCGGACATAATTTTGCAGCTAGCTATTAATGAAGTTGATCATTCCTTTAATTTGTCTTTTGTGATATCTGACCTAAATAAAAAAATCAGCAAAACATAATTTCCTAATAGTAAGCTACATAATTACATTAACATTACTGAGCACATCAATGGCTCTGATGTATTAAAATTGTCTAGTAGTTCACACTGTATCATCACTTGGCATTTTCTGGTTGTTCTTAACCTTTTTCTGTCCACAAAGCAGTGAATGAAAAGTCATGCATCAGACTGGACAACAAAACCTGCACTTGAGTATGTCTGATACTCTTAATTGCCATGAATAACTATTTGAAGAGTCCTATCCTATAGGAGAGCTTTGCACATGGTCTGGAAAGTTCATAATTGTGTTGCTAGGCCCGTTCTTCTCATCACCATCACATAAAAGATCCAAGTAAAAAGAATTCCTATTATATGGATGTAAGACACAAAAAGTCAGCTTTGACGTATGAACAGGCAACACCCCAGATTATAGGCCATCATCTGACTATATAACTACAACTACTGGCAGTTTCTGGGGTGAATCTGGAACCAACAGAATATTTGCAGAAATTTCACTGCTGTCAAGCCAAAGACCGAGGTAAGCCAACATTTTTAAATGCTATTAATTAACGTTTACATAAAGAAATGTGAAAGCTTGTTCAGATTGTGCTGATTATTGCATTATGCAACACAGCACAACAGTCTTAATATAGTTTTCTCCAAAAACCCCAGCTTTGGGGTTTAGTGTGACTTAAATAAATACGCTGTGGGGATAAACTGAATTCACTCTCGTAAGAATAAAACAGATAATAATTTTGGGGTAATTTGTGCATTGGGCAATTTAAAGACATGCATCTCATTTGAAATGATATTTCTGTTTATGCAGATGAAATCTACTTCTCCTCTATATGTCCTGCTTCTCCTAGAGGTGGGGAATTTTTTTCAAGTAGATGGAGCACTTAAGGAGGGAACCGACTTTAGACAGGCTGTATGGAGCACCCCAAAGATCCAGAAGGTACAGCAGTCGGTGTGGTCACCTGGAGGGACTCTGCGTGAGGCAGAATCGGACTATGCCAATCTATTAATAAATATGTTAAAGGACTTTGATGACAGTTATAGGCATCACGCCGGATTTTGGTTTCTCGTAGGACCAGGTTATGCGGGGGAAAAGTCCTTGAAAGAGATCCTTGGCAAACAGGGTAAGATGAGAAGAACATCTCCTCAAACAGAAAAACGAACCAATGACTTGGAGAACCTTGCTGAAGGTCTAAATGGTTACAGGAGCAAAGGGGGGTTTACCTTCAGGTTTGGATGAACTTAATTTTCATTTTCCCTCCCCTTGGTTGACGGTCAGATGACTCTAATGGATGATTCAGCTTATCAGCAGATATTTAACACAAAAACTTACATGTGTATTTTTATCTGATTATTGTATTAGGCCTAACTGTGATGAACAAATAACCTTGTAGATAAAGTTACTCTTTTGAGCTGTAACTTATTTTTCTGTCGTTCATGCTGTAAACTAAAGCAGTTCCCTTATTAACATGTGATAGGTAACACTACTTTTTAAACCATTCTATATCAAGGGTGCAGATGGTGGGGGGACATATGCCCCCCAGTTATATAGGGTCCCTGACCTGCATCCCCACCCCTACTTTTGAAGGAAAAGGAAAAAAAAAACTTCCGGAATAGAGTTGGACGCCTAGATATCTGAACTACCCACAGCATGTGGCTCAGAAACCCCTGTGCTGTGATCGCACACACACATTCTCAGTGCCTCCCTTTTGTCTCCCTTTGTATGTAGATACAGTGAACTGCACACGTTCCTACTAGCCTACACATGGCTTTAAATTTTTCCAGGATGACCTACTGATTTAACGAAGGATAAATAACTCAAACATGGAAGTCACTTTCTAAAACATCTTTCTCAAAAACATATATACATATATACTTGCCGCATTTGTGACGTTGCGCCTTCTGTTTGTATTGTATAGGTTTTGGGTCCTGAGCATGTTTGGAACTTAAGTTGCTTAAGTTGTGCTGGATGCAGTTTTGGTCACAAGGACCAAAGCAGTATTCAATACAGAAAAAAAAGCATTTGGGGAAAAAAACAAAGATCTGTCACAATGTTCTTACAATAGATGTTAATTCTATATAATTTATACCAAACTTGTGTTGGATGCAGTTGTCCACAAAATATTCCCTATATCTCTGATAGGCTAATGTATGTTAATGCAACAAGGAGAACGACATCTAAGTTTGACCTAAACATGAAATCATGTCTATTATAATAAAGCAATAAATCTAAGACTGTGTCCTAACTTAATATGTAACATTATAGTGTACTGGTGCTCAATAGACATAATCTTACAATGTATTGTAGAGAAGGACATTTATTTGTACTATTGACCATTAGGCCATTTGTGGATGTTTGGCAATTCCATCCCAGACGACAAAGTAATGCATGTTAGCCAATGTCAATCAAAATGTTTAATGCATTAAGCCATTAGCCCAAATCACGCCAAACGCCTGAAGCATGGCTGGGGCAGTTTAAAAAATGAGACCTTTTGTTCACTGTTTGGTCCCCCTTCTTCTAAAATCTCTCATATGTCCCTGTTCTATATAGTAGGTTTACGTTTCTGTTAAAGTATAACATGTTCAGTCCTCATATCGCAATTTGATACCATTTAAGTCAATTTACAATAATAATCTCTTAAAGCATTTATGCACACTTTGGCCCACAGGTGGGGTTGCAGTGCTGCAACCATAAATTCAGAGAAATGTATTAGGTAGAGAACAGGATGCCCCAGCATATTATTTTCTGTGTCCTTTAGCTGAACTGATTAAAAAAAAAATATATATAAAAAATTAGCTGAGAACGTTTGAGCTATATGGTTTTCATTCTGCAGTGAACAACAGGACACATGCTACTCACCACTTCTTTTTTTAAACACATGATTTCAGAATTCTGATAAAGAGCGCCACCTACCTAGTGTTCTAACACAGAGCACATGGGTATCTCTCTTGATAGGATCCTGATCTCTTTGGGAACCACGTTGCGTATACGTTGATGAATCACTCTCTGTGGCTTTGTTCTTTCCCTTAAAGTAATTTTTGATGAGTCTATCCTACTTAATTGTCAAAGATTTAAATACACTGCCAAGGAGTGATAATGCTTTTAACACAATCACTGCATTACTCCTAACTGTCTTTATCTTCAATATCACATTCTGGCTCTTGTCTCACATATATTTAGTATATATTTACCTAGTTATAAAAGCTGCCATTCTTTTTTTTTTTTTGCAATTACCAGTTCAAACGAGGCTGAATGGCCTCCACTCGTTTGTAAATTGCTCACGTTATGTTCCCTAGACTTCCCCGCTACCCCTTTGCCTACTACTCCCACACTCCCTAACCTCTACAATTTCTAACTTCAAAACACTTTCCCCACCTCTCCAAAAATCATTATTAAAAAGCCAACTTTGTGTGACTTGTCTCAGTATAGATTAATCAGATGCCACCATTAAGTTACACTGCTCAGATTTTGGTGTGATTCATTTAAAAATATTTAAAAATGTATGATGGAGTGCTGACTCTGAGGCTAGGGCTCTGTGCTGGCAATTGGAAGGTTGTAAGTTCAATTGTAATCCCTTGAATGCCAGGAGTGGTTCTACTCCGTTGGGCCCTTTAGAAAGGCCCTTCATTTGCAACTGCTTCATCCTGGGTATGAGGTTAATCTACATCCAAGCCCTGCAAAGCAGGTATAATTCAACAACGTCAAAATGAAAAATTCCCCATATCATCACCTATACAATGTTCCTGGAAAGTTTGAAAAAGATCCAACAAATACTTTTTGAGGTATTGCATGTGTGTCTACATGGGACCGGTCCCAAAAATATACACATTCCACATGTGGGGAATATAATTACTTATCAAAATACATATGCTGAGTCCATTAAAAGATTAAAATCGTGTGTGGGATGAGCGTTTCGCTATGAAAATGAAAACTTACCAGGTGAAGAGCTTATTTGAGCATTTTAAAACCACAGCTCTGCTCTGTATTCATGTACATTCTGTAACTGTCATCATAAACCATGCTGCAGCCTTTGTCATTTACCATTATTACTGAATCATTTGGATTGTGTCTGTTTATCGGACAAGTCATTATCACACCACACAATGGCTGCTGAAACGATCATTTTCTAGAATGACCGGATGGAACAGCTGTTGATTACACACACAGTTACACGAAGTTTTGAAGAAAGGCCAAACTGTTTGTCAGTTTCACAGATCGGGTGAGCTCCCTGAGCTCTGGTGGTCAATCTTGTCATCAAAACTATGAATCATTTTTGTGTGTTAAATATTTTTTACAGCCACATGAAAATAAGAACGAATCACCGAGTAAAAACTCAATTTCAAGTGATAAATCACTGTATTCATATCAAACATAAAATGCACCACAGGGTTTACTGTGAAGATATTAAGAGAACAAAGATATTTACAAAGTGAAAAAATTAACAGCAAATCTACAAAAAAAAGAGAAGGAAAGAAATAGTGGCATTGTGACTACTGGAAATAAAAATTAAATAACATATTTTAAAGGTGAAAACAGTACCTTAGTGTGACAAAGGTATAATTAGGTAGAGCGTGACATCCTGTCACTGCAGTCAGAGAGGGCAAGGCGCTGGAAAGTACACATAAATGCAGGGAACACATCTCATTTAAAGTATCAAGAAAAGGATAATGAGTATTTGGATTGGTATATAATAAATGATCAGTTCTGATCAAGTTTACTTCAGGCAAAAAAAAAGTTTTATAAAACAATGTAAATGCATGAAACAAAAGGTGCAGTCCCATAATTTTTTGTTTTAGATCCATAACGCATCATTATTGTGTATCTCCAATAAAGCAGGCAAATGCTGCTCTCTTGCAAGCCCTTGCCCTTCCAGGAACACTTGCCTTGCTTAGCATACGTTTTTACACATGCCTACTTAACACCCTGTCGACAGGAAGGCAGACATTCTATCTGTAACTCTGTGGTCAGTCATCTCTGATGTGTTGGTCCTCTGCTACAGACCAAAGAAGAGCAACAACAACAAAACAACACACTTTTAATCTGTTAAGACATGCAGCTGTATGCTAAGACTAAACGGTTCATTAACGAAGATATTTTGGTACATAAGATTTATATGACTGGTACCGCAATTCCTGCAATACTCGACAATTCGAAACCTACATTTGTCTTAAAATGATAATGTATAAAAAAAAACAAAGATCGGTGAACAGAAAAAAAAAAAAAATTCAAGTGATGCAGAAATAGATCCATGGTTTTACACTGGGTGTACACAGCTGCATTTGCATTTTTAAATGAAATTAAGAATGTAGTGAAGTAATATCTTTTGATTTTAGTGCACCAAGTTTCATTCTATGCACATGTGTCCTCCCCACTGCAGTGAGGACAGGAAGGACACTAAGGCTACGGACATAAGACAGAGGTCCTCTTTACTCCGGTCTTAGTTAAGGAATTTGGCATTGTCTTTAAACTGCATTCACTGTTCATTGTTAAAGACATTAGGGTTCCGTCGCTAGTCTGCTACCTCTGAACAATGTCGCTGATCTCCTTGACAGAAGAGAGCAGCTTGGTGAAGTCCTGCTGGGAGGCAGCGCCACCTGTAGCCGACGGGCAGATCTGCAGCTCCCGCAGACTGCTCTCCAGTTTGTTGATGGCTTCCCGAAATGCGAACTTGTTCCTCATCTGTTGGATGGATTCCACGTAGCTGACGCAATACTTGGACAGATTCTTTCCTGCCTCGAGCACGGCGCTGTGGCTGCCGGTCTGCTCGGAGCTCCTCCCGATCGCAGCTCGCAGCTGCTCGGTGCTTCCGAGGACCAGCTCTTTGGTGACGGCCGAGTTGGGGTGCCTCTCTTGCGGCTGTCGGGTCTTGCGCAAGGATTGGCGTGTTGTAATGAGGGGGATGAAGGCTGTGGCAGATGTCTGCTCACTGCTGGAGGATATGGACTGTGTCCCCAAGGACGGTTGTCCAGATGCAGACACCGGCGGTGAGGCCTTAGTCGGCAGTTTAGTGGAATTGGTAAGAACAGTTCTCTTGGAGCCCTCCACCGACCCAAGGGGCTTCCCTTGTTCCGTTGAAGGTTGGCTAACTGGGTGGGAGTCAGAGGTCTGTGGAAAGACTTTTGTTTTGGAATCCGAAGGAGGGTCTGGAGGAGGACTGCGGGAGATCTTTCCAGACTTTGAGGATGAAGGGAGAGGTGGAGCTGGTTTTGCCTTCTGAAGCTTCCCCTTCTCTTTGGGTGCCAGGTGCTCCATGCTGCTCTTCTGCCGACGGACATGGCAATCCCCTCCCGCTGGCCCCACCGTTGGCAGCGCGGCGGCCTTGTGATGTTCGGCCTGCGGCCCGCTGTTCTTGCTTAGCTCTCCATGTGCTTGACGGCTCAGCTTTGGTGTTAGATTTTTGGGGCTGGAACCAGGGCTGGACTCTGTGTCCTTGAAAACTTCGTCCATGTCCTCTGTCTTTTTGGGGAGCCTTGGAGGTGGTGTTAGAGTCCCAGCGCGGGGGGTACATTCTGGCTTGTGCTCACTGGCTCTCTTACGGGGCAGGGCAGGTCTATCGTGCCGACCTCCGAAGGTGCCAGAATCAAACTGATGATGACCCGAGGACTGTGGATTACGAGGCAATGTCACGGACTTCCACTCAGTCTTGTCAGGCATGCTGGAGGCAGAGGCAGAGCGGTGGAAGCGTTTCGAGTTAGATGCAGTGTCTTCATCGCTTGGTGGAGTGGTGGCTGCCCGCGCCACAGCGCTGGACGCTAGAGGGCTGCCTTTCTTCCTGCCACACAAGGTCCCTGAAGAACCTGCCATCCCGTTTGTGATGCTTCCCACACCATTGTTGTTGGCACCCGGAAGCTTGCTGGGTTCAAAGCTGTTAGCGGCTTCACTGAAGAGAGAGGCACTGATGTCCTCCCTGAGCTCCCCCCCGGCGCGACCTGCCGTTCCTCCCCAGCGCTCTGTGTGCCCATCCTCTCTGAAGGAGCTGCTCCGTTTAGGGGGCGTTGGGGCTGTGGTCTTCTTCTTCATTTTGATGAGGCTACTGATGAACATGCTGGTCTTGGATCTGTCTTTAGGAAGAAGTCGGTCGTCCTCATTCAGGTTGCTGTCTAGGTAAGGCCTCTCCTTTTTGGGGAGTTTGGGTGACACTGCTACAGGGTCCATTGCGTCTAAAACAAACAAGAGAAGCACACACTAAGAGTATGTTTTCCGTATCAGCTTTACCCTGATTCACTCAAACAAAAATGTAACTGAAATCCCAGTCAGAGAAACACATTTTTGGTTGCTTTGGAAACTGACATGACCAGCATAAGCTTCAACTAGGACACTTACTTGTACAGTCCCCATCCTTGGGGTCCACGTTTCTGCGAAGGCTCCTGATCTTGGTGGGCAGCTCGGGGGCCTGCAGCATTGGGCACATGCTTACCTTCTTCCCTTTCTTCCCCAGTTCCTTCTCCACCTCTGCAGGAGAGACAGAGTAGCACAGAAATAAGCGTCACCACTGACAGATACAAGCACAGGCCGGCTAGACATAGTCTGTCTCCACGACCACTTCAGAAGTATATCCTCAACTCTCAGGATGTCAAATGTAAAAAAATTATGACTGCGAGAAGCTTCCTGCAAGGTCAGTGAGTTCACAGAAAATTACACACTGTTTAGGTAAAAGCCGATCAGAGAACGTAAACGTTTTGAGCACTAAAGGTGAAAGAGCTCACTGTGCTTCAGCCTTTCACGTCAGCAGACTGCACTCACCGTCCGAGATGCTGGATTCCTGGAACATAGTTTCAAACGCTTGATGGATTTCGGCAAATGATGGACGCTCCACAGGGACCCACTTCCAGCCTGGATGGGGGTGGAGGGGAGTTAACATAAAAAATATTGTAATATACAACAATGTCGTCTGAATAGTGTCCGAATGTACCCTATAGAATTTCTCGCTGCCACGGTTGCCCTCTCTAACAGGCACTCCTCATATACAGCACAAACAGTAACACATTGAGAAGGTACCACAAAGAGCATGGAGTATTCAAACTGAAGGGTGAAACAAGAGAGAACTGTTACTGAGAAAGCGGAGAAACAGAACCCGGTGAGGTAGCATAGCGGAAGTAGAGAACTTACAGGCTCGCATAAGCTCATAGACCTTCTCTGGGCAGCCCTCGGGGCGGTCCATGCGGTAGTCCTTCTCTAGCAGCTCGTACACCTGGGACAGATCAATACCCGGGTAGGGGGAGAGACCATAGGTCGCAATCTCCCACAGCAGCACTCCAAAGGCTGGAAGTTTGACGAACAAGCAAGAAATTACAAATGCAGCATTTTAATTTTGCTCTAATACTCAGTATCATCCTGGATAGTTAGATACAAAAAATCTGACAAAATGCACAGGATGTTGTCTTCCCCCCTTGCAGTATAATAAAAAAAAAAGCTTTTTAAATCATACCATGCTACAGCTGGCTCACAGACCACACCTACCCCAGACATCTGATTTAATGGAGAACTTGTTGTAGGCCAAGCTTTCGGGCGCAGTCCACTTAATGGGAAACTTAGCCCCAGCGTGGGCTGTGTACGTGTCTCCCGTCATCAGACGACTCAAGCCGAAATCTGCCACCTTCACCAAGTGGTTCTCTCCAACCAAGCAGTTACGGGCAGCCAGGTCCCTGAGAAGGGCAGAAGGCCATGAGAGAGGAGCTTCCCGCCTACCAAGGTACTGACACCGCATTCTGCTTAGACCATGAAGATAGTCACCTATGGATGAAGTTCTTCTTCTCCAGGTACTCCATAGCAGAGGAGATCTGCGTGGCCATATAGAGGAGCACCACGGCGTTCACTTCCTCGCGGTTGCACTCGCGCAGGTAGTCCAGCAGGTTGCCATGCGTCATGAACTCCGTGATGATGTAGAAGGGCGGCTCTCGCGTGCACACGCCTGCCGGGACAGGAGGGGTACGAGGACCAGCGGGCCGATCAGTCGGACAAGCAGGGATAGACAAGCGCGCTGATCGAATGCGTCTTACAGCAACACAGATAAAGCACAGCAGAGGGGACAGTGCTGCAAAGCAGCCGAGAGGAGGCCATTACAGCGAAACATTTCTGCTCGTAAAATGACGCGTCCTTTAGACAAAAACTAACCCAGGAGCTGCACCAAGTTGGGATGCTTGATTTCTTTCATGACTGCCGCCTCTTTCAGGAATTCCTCCACTTCCATGGTGTCCTCCTGCGGGAAAGAAACGGGGACAGTGGTCAGTTACCCCTGTAAGAGGGTTACTGACAGGAACGTCTCAAGGCTTGTTAGGAGGTTTAACCGAACAATTATTCAAAACCCAATGACAGTGATGTTGGTGTTTGGAGTTGCTGTTGAACACCACCTACCCTGATATCCAAAGACTAGTACAAAAAAAACCATCAGAGTCTCACACAGTACCCACATGAACTAGTTAACTGACACATTTGCAGGAATGCAGCACTAGATGGCAGCGTAGCACCGATAACGACTCTCATGAGAGAGCAGCAGCTCCTGTGGATATGCAGAGGTGACTTTCAAACATAATTTCAAAATCTCTACCACTTGAAGGCTTTACTCCAGCAGCCTCTCATAATAAAAGTCTGTTGCAGAAGAATAGCTACATCATAATTACCTCATCAAAACAGATGTGAGGCAATTATTGTTTCAATCATGTGGTTAAAAGTTGAGGCAGAATTAAAGCCTTGCATACACACTGGAGTGGACTGGGCTTGGCCGCACCATAATCGGAGACCAAGTAGGGCCGCTCGATTATGGTATAAATCATAATCACGGTTATTTTGGCCCAATATTGAAATCACAATTATTTAGCACAATTACCCATTGACATGTATTTCACGAACTTAAAAATGGTCTTTTTGACAGTAGATTACATAAATTGCATAAGATTGAATAAATTTAATTCAACTGAGAAACAAATAAATAGTGGCTGGAAAGCGGCGTGTTGTATTTATAGCAAGAGAAAACGGGACCATCATTGTGAAACTAAATGCGGCACAATAATTGTTCTATCTATTTTGTTTTAATGATTGTTGGAAGCTAAAATGGTAGCTGAAATTACAGTTCGATTGATTGCTCAGCCCCAACACCAAGTATCTAGCAAATCTGTCAGTACATGAAGGTCCCGCCACTCTGTAGGTGCCTCACAAAGCTGGCATGCTTGCCTTGAGAGTTTTGACTGCCACCGTCAGGCTGTATTTCTTCCAGACCCCCTCGTAGACCTCCCCGTACTGGCCCCCGCCCAGCTTGTGCTTCATGGTGATGTCCGTCCGCTCCATCTCCCACTTGTCGTAGTTGGGCGACACGCCGTAGACGGTGGGTTTGTTGCGTTTCGGCGCGGGGTAGTGAAGCGTAGTGATCAGGCCGTCGGCCACTATGGAATGGTGATGCACCAGCTCTGCCAGCGTGTTGAAGCGACTCTCTGACGACACATACAGCTTTTTGGAGGGGGGTTGGGGTAGGGTGGCACAGACAAAGGCAAACAGGAGAGAGAGAGAAGCATTAAAGCTCTTCACAAAACATTTCCCCAATGTGCATGTCTACCTGAAAATTAATTGCACATTGAAGGAATGTGCAGAAAGTACACAGTTAAAAAACATTTCCTGAGTCTCTAAAAGCACAAAAGCAGGTGTCACTTAGTCAAGTAAACAGGTCAGATTCAACTCCATTAATGTTTCTTGCCCCAGATTAACAACGCAATCCAGTCCGCATCTCTCATGCTGCTCGCGGCTACAGACCAGAGTGGCAGCCCAGACGTCACATTGAAGCAGACAACCTGACATCCAAAACTGGTAACAATTACCAACAGAGGCCTTACTGGGAGACAGACAGAATTACTGTCCTTTCCCAATGGCTAAATGTTCTTTCACAGGTATATACCGAAACTCTTCTGAAACAATCAATCCAATTTCCCCATGCGGTTTTCACTCTCACAGTTATAATGTTTACGACCGAAATATTTGTTTAGTTATTGATTTCTCTTTTATCTGGTTGGGTTTTCTGCTGGTATATGTAAACAGGGGTGTAGCAACCAGGGGAGGTGAAGGGGGTGTGTTCCCCCCGACAGAATTGGGTAATTCAGGTTCAGAGAGTAAAAGTCCAGACAAAGATTTTGTTTCAAGCAACCAGTTGAGCATAATGAGTCACAGTCACAGAGTATTTTTTTGGGTTGGCTGAAAGAAAATCTCGGTCTGGACTTTTACTCTCTGGACCTGAACTACCCAACTCTGCCCCTCAATATTTGATTTGGCTTA
The DNA here is from genome assembly GCF_023856365.1 of Brienomyrus brachyistius. Taxonomy (NCBI): domain Eukaryota; kingdom Metazoa; phylum Chordata; class Actinopteri; order Osteoglossiformes; family Mormyridae; genus Brienomyrus; species Brienomyrus brachyistius. The sequence goes on from NC_064534.1 coordinate 17,546,534, forward strand.
AATCGACCTCCGCATTGACATTAATACCCTGTGTTCCCTCCAACATCACACTCTCTCCTACGCCACTGTATGTACAGTATTAACAGGTCATTTTTTACTCTGCACAATACCAAACAATTATATGCACAAAACTTGTAAAACAACCTTCTGCCTGCTTAACGGTTTCCATGTTTTTTCCCAAAGCGTCCATGCTTTCATGTGCTCTCTGCATACAAGCTTTCCCGTACCGTTACTGCAAGCAGGTCCCGCACCACCAGCTCTTACATTTCTGGAATTCAGTGTTATCAAGGACAGAGGCGGCAAGGGAAGGGTGTTTACAAGAATGCCTCTGTATCTATAGGGGGAGACTGATTTGGCTTGCTGAGAAAGCACATCAGCATTCTTTTTTAGCTGTGACATTTTAGGTGCACTCTAGTCTGGCAGTCAAGTTAAGCAGCCACGCTGCACAATGAACAGATAACGGTGAAAAAAATTTTTGTTAGAAAACTGTAGGGGAAAAAAAAGTCAGTTGCATAAGGGGGAAGGTGCAGGAATGGATGGGGAAAAGAAAGTAAATGATATCGGGGAAAACAACTGCAGTCAAATGATCTCACTTGGACTGAATGTCAGCATTCCTCAAACATGCAATCACATCGCACCCCCACCCCCCCCCCCACCCATCAGAGAGAAACCACAACAGCAGGGATTTCATGTAACAAGGCTGGAATTTAGATTCTCCCCACTAACAAAACATTCATCATGCAACGAGCATTTGGTCAGCAACCATGCCGCTTTATCCGATGTGTTTCGCAGCTGAATGGGTGGGAATGCAGGAAGAAGCTGGCAAGGTGACCATGGAAGGAAGCACTCTCGCTTTTGGTGACCTGTCCCCAACTTCTCGGCCCTTGATGTAACTGCGGTTACCGTACTGAAACAAGCAACCCTGATCTCCAACGGTGATCCCAGAAGACTTCCATGGTGTCTAAAGGGATGGGGAGGCGGGTCTGTTGTCTCCTTAAGCTATCTGGCATTGAAATGACTCTGTTTCCCATCAAGCATCACTAGGCATTAGTACAAACCTGCTTCCCTCTCATCTACCATATTGTTCTCATCCAACGGTCACTGTCAACCAGTGGTTACTAAGCTGTGGAAGCCAAAGAGACTGGAACTTAATCCGAGGACAAGCTAATGCACCTCGAGTGAGCTGCTTTTTCCAGCCCACAGCCCGGCTACCACGCTAAAATAAAACTGGTCACAGTCAGCACTGTGTTTCCAGGGGTATATTCTATCTAACCAACACACGTAGTGTCTATGAGGGCTTCCAATTCGCTGCACCTTCAAGGGACTCAAATGTAGGTGATGTCATAGAATCGAGAGGACTTTTCCTTTTAAGGACGTCTTCACTCTGTTGCAAGTCAAGTGGGCAGTAGATACACCACGGTAAAATTATACTAATATCCTCCAGCAAAGGTAAAAATGAACGACGGCAATAGTAGTTTTTGCGCTAAATATCGTGACAGCCGACTTATTTTATGCATTTAATGCTTCGAGTCAGATTTTCACACCATCAAGAGATTTATTCAAGGACACCGTTTCCCAGAAGCCCAAGAAAAGGCTCCTCCTCCCCCCCCCAACTTTGCCGGACTTCTCCCGAATGACGCCCCCTACTGGCTGAGCGCCGTGGCACTGGCGGCCGTACTGACCTTGCCGTCGGAGGCCGTGTTGATACGGTAGTGGTAGACGCGGCCCTCGTAGCGCAGCGAGATGGACCTCTGACCCGGGCTGCTCTCGCTCTCGCGCACCAGGAAGCTGCCGTTGATGCCGCTGCTCAGCAGGTACTCGGCCGCGTTGCGCGACACCGGCCCATGGTACCAGCTGTGCTTCTCCAGGCTGTTGACGGGCGTGATGTAGTTGCTGGGCACCCAGCCCTGGCCATTTTTGCTCTGCGCCTCACACCACTCGCCATTGTGGTTGTAACCCAAAACACGGAGCTTTTCTCCTGAATAATCAAAGTGACAATCACATCGTATTACAAGCAAGATCTCAGGTGATGTAAACTCAATTCCATTAAATGACTAACTGTCCTACTCACTAACACCTCCATTGTTTTCAGGCCAATGTGAGCTAGACATTAAGTTTTCAGGTTTAATTTTGTATTCTTAATATTTAGCACTAGTTTAGCACTGGTGACGTGTCACTATGTAATTTTTTAAAAACACCAATCTGGCAGGTTGCAGACCTGCCTAAAGGAAATCCAGATCAGCTTTATTAGCTGTTTTTACAAAACACATAGGAATCGCTAGGTTTTGGATATCCCAGTTAGGGCTGGGTGATATCACTTAGATATTATATCGCACATGCACAATAATCACCAGGGCTTCAGATAAGTGAAACATTTGGCCGGATGATTGCAAGACATTTATTTACACCCACAATTTCTTAAGCAGATTAGTTGTATGGCTAAATGAGATGCATTTTGTGAGAACTGGCAGAGGAGAAAGGAACAGCTCAGCAGCCACAACATCTCTCGTGCATAAACAAGGCAAAATGACGTAGGTGGTGTGGCGGTACTGTTTGCAGTTTAAAATCCGACACATTTATTAAACACATCGGTATGCCTAATTTATACTGGTTATTAACAACTGTGTGTCATATAATACCTCATTAATATTCCAGGTGCTGTGCTAATCTGCTTACCAAATTGTGGGAGTCAATAATGGTCCATACAGTACCAAAAAGCTGGTGTCCGGCCAAATGTTTTGCCCATCATCTGAAGCCCTGGTGATTATTGGGCATGATATGATATCAATATAAGATCGACCCCAGCCCTAATCACAGAGAGATGAGACAGTAAGCATGTAGAGTCCTTGGAAGAATTACGGCTAAAGTCCTTGATTAGCAGTCCAACAGCGAGATGATTAGTCTGCCAGCCACGGGACTCAAACCCATGACCTTCTGGTGCAGAGACAGCTAAGAACTCGGATAAGATGCCCAACAGGGGACTAGCTGTAACATGACATGAAGGATCTGATTTTTCTTTGATCTGCTCAAAGAACATTTGAGCAGCAGGGACCTGTCTCTATAGTGCAGTCCCTGGGACGCCACCATGTTGTTCTTCTGTCTGGGCTATGAAAACTGCACGCTCGTCAGGGAATGCTGCCGCTGTGTTAGAAGCGGAGGGAGCTGCTTTGACGAGTCCAATCTGCAGCTTCAACTCTCAGAAAGAACCTCTCAGTCTAATGTGGGCCAGAGCAGCACAGAAGCAGGCCTAGTGTCCAACCATGAGGAGCAACTGCTGGTAAATGCACTACAAAACATGAGTCCATGTTGACCAGGATTGAGTCAACAAGTGTAGCACTTTTTTTCCAGCTTTTAGCAGTAGAAAAACCTTATTTCTGATGTCAATATGAAAGGTATTATTAGCATATCTGAGATGGAACCATTACAATTACTACTACTGGGTTGAAAATTCAAAGGGCATTTGATTACAGCTTGTGTTTATTGTTTTTTCAACAAGTGACTTGATGTGAGAACAACCTGCGTTTCAGTTCCATACCTTTGGTTATGCTGAGAGTGTTGTCCCCACTCGCCACAAAGTCATACAGTGCAACAAACAAGTTATGGTCATTTTCACTGGGCCCCACCAGAAGGTTCTCCTTGGAGTTCCAACGTGCCGCCTCCGTCAAACTCTGTGGCTCCAAGTCCGGCTTCTGCAGGGCTTCTGCAATGGGGCAGAGGTGAAAACGGACGTGAATGACAAGAGAGAGACTAAAGCATGCAGCAAGAGAGGAAGTATTCTGTAAAACTGCACGCTGGAATGCGAGTCCGCGGGGACTGACGGGGCACTGACGGGGCACTGACGGGGATGTAATGCGTGAGGCACAGGCCTTGGACCCGACTTACTATTCCAATAGCAGCACTGGTGCTCCTCACTGAAAATTTTTGGCGCATCAGCCAAAAATTGAGCTTAAACTGACATGCAATGCTACACATTCATATTTTTTCCATCTTAAAGGAAAAAGTCACAAAGCAAAGTAGTGCTTAAGAGAAAAAAAAATCGTTTTGTAAAATGGTATGTTATGGTTTTAAAAACATAACCACCAAATAAAGGTAAACATAGGATATGTGGTCAGCCCCTATTCTGTGAGTGCATCAGTCCTTGCATAGATTATGTTGTTGTTCTGCTTTACATGTGTTTCATGTGGCACTCTCCCACCGAAATTCAGGAACCTGGTTCCTGATTCCGAGTTCTTGGACCGTCTGGAACGGGAACTTTTGTAGCTCCGGCACACTTTCGTGTTGCTTTCCTATCCACACAACAGGGAACTGGGACCTTTATGCTAAACAAGCAAAGGAGATGAAAAAAGCTCGTAGTTCAAACTTCACCCAAACTTTCATAGGAAACTGCACCGCCACCCCAAAATGGATGATGAACAAGTCGTTCTATTGGCTATTTGTTAGTTACTAGGCGATCAATCGCGATCATAATGGGACACAGCCTTTTATTAACACGACCCCACGACATGAATATAGTTCATTAGTAAACCTGGCCACCATATCAATCTGATTTTCCACAAAATAAAAACAGAGTAATGTTACACCACTATTTAGGCAATATTAGGCAAACAGGTATATCAGTTTTTGATAGAATTTTACGATGCAGAAATATGGTGACACAAGCAAAGAGGTATTTGTTAATGTCTTAAATGTAAATGACGTACAAAAATAATTCCATCTGCTTCTATTTCTCTTCGCTGCACTTACGCATAACTTCCATGATAGCGCTGCTGCTTGTGGTCAACCAATCAGCAAGTTATTGCTGCAAGCGTCAGACCCAAGCAGTGTGTCTGAGGAACTATAGTTAGACCGAGTTCCTGCAGTGGCAGCACGACAGTTTCTGGTTGCGGAAAGAAGTTCCTACAGTGGGAACTTCTCTCTAGCACACGCACATTCTCAGGTCTCTTCAGGTGTTTCATCTGATATACGACAAAGGTTATAAATAAATAAATAAATAAATAGATGAATAAATGAATAAATAAATGGAGGCATATGTGCAACTCATACTGTCGTATCTAGTGTCGTGTTTAATCTGCCTCCAAAATTCCAACGAAATGTTTGCAACCTAGAGCTCTGATATGACTGAAAATGATCACAGTTAACCGTCATATTAGTATTTACTGCTTTTTGCACTATATTTACTACCTGAAAGCAGATGTGAACTAAGAAAATGTTCCAGCAAAGGAAGGAATGACATTTCACCAGTCTAATTCAAATACGAGAGGTTTGGGAATGGACAGGCTGGCATGGTCTTCGGCATGGCTTACATTCACTTCCTGTGTCTAGCCTGGGAACATCAGCCATTTATCTGACATGGCTTTCCACAGGCATGCAAGCCTTAAGAAGGTCTCACTCAACATCACGGTCCGTTAAGAGGGTCAGGATAATTCTTAATGAAGTTCCCAGGTCTTTTTCAAGTCACTGCGCTTCCCTCTAAGGCTTGACTCACACTTTCGCTAAGCCCATGTTCTCGAGGACTCTCACTGCTCCATTCCTTGGCTCCCTTATGCTCCTCGTTCTTGAGGGTCAGCTCATCTCAAAATAATCCTTCAGGGGGAATTAAGGATGTGCAGAGAGAGCATGAACTGTGAAAGACTCCACTGTTCTCATTTCCTCAGAGTGCATATCACCTATATTTACGGGTCAGCACACCACGGCAAATTGTCAGACATTTTGATCAAAAAGCAACGGACATAGTGCAGACGTGGTATTTAAAAATGTAGCCTACACAGCCCCCCCACCAAAACATTTTACCACAGATAGGGATAAGTCTCACAACAGACACATTTGTCTGTGTATGAACAGGTAGATGATCAGTGGCTATATTTATACAGTGAATTTGGTGGGAAACAAGCGGGCTGGCAGACAGACAGAGACAGACACACAGACAGACAGACAGACAGACAGACCGACCGACCGACCGACCGACCGACAATTAGGGCCGCATAGAGTGCGCAGCAACGGTGCCTCAGGAATGACTGGTTATAATAAACGTTCCTGTAACAAAGGTCTCTCCAAAAAGGATTATACATCTATACACCTAAAAACATACAGCACCACATCACTCTACGACATGGAAAATTCAAATGAATCGTTTGTATATCACAGCTACGGGGTATGATTAAATATAAAATAATTTTTGATATTTAGTGAATGAGCCAGCTGGTTAGTAACGCTTATATCGATAAATGTAAATCAAATAAAATACCACCTGTAAAAACTGAACAAAACTGAAAGCCAACAACATGCCATGTTTCCTAGGAAAACGCAAAACTTAGGTCAGGGGCAGATACCCCCTGTGCCTCGTCTCCTGTGAAAGAAAAAAACCCAATTTATACCGCCACTAGGGGGCTCCCAATCACTCTAGCTTTACTTTTTCAAATGATTCCAGGTTATTTCAGTGTAGACCTTCTTAACAAAAACTGGAACTGGGTCAGCAACATTTTGACTCTGTTTCCATTTACACTCCAAGTGGGAGATAATAAAATGGATAATCAATGATCCCCCGCCCCCCATATTCTCTTAGCACTGCCGAAATATCGGTGAATTACATTATTCAACCAACGGTGATACATTCATTGGCTACATTCGACAACAACACATGCATGAATGAGAATCTCACACATTGTTGAATGCTAACGTGGCGTTCTTCAACCAGCGTGCCATTTGAACTGGCCAGCTGTGCTGTGAGTTTATATTATACATACAGAAACAAAAAAATAAGCTTTTCCATTAGTAACTTAAACGGTGAATGTACTTTAAGTGGCTAAGATGAAGGAAAAGCTTTGCGCATGACTTTTTGCGTACAACGTTTTTAAATGCAATTTTCCAATAGGCTTTAAGCTCACTTGTCGCCTGATGGAATGCAGTCGAGACCATTCATCTGCACACATGTATGCAACTTACAAACTGCCCTGCAGTAAAAGACAAGATCACGAAGAAATTTTTGAAAAGGAAAATTTCAGAAAACATACTTGAAAGAAGAGGGTGTGAGCAATGTGATATGTGTTACTGGTAGGAGCCAATGAGCAGTATGTGTTAATCAAAGGAATGCTCTGGGATAATTATCCCATATTAATTATATGGGATGACTAATAGCACAAGTGTGCCATGGCAGAGAAAAGTCTGGGAGACGGGGATGGTCAACGTCAGGCTTTACACACATACGGGATTAGCTATTAGCTCTGACATGTGATATAATGGAGGCTACTATTGAATGACTAGCTTCATAACCACTTAATGCTACCGCACAAATTCAAATAGAATATGATTAACTTTGAAGGTTTTCATATTTGATATGATTAATGACAAATGCAAAAAAAAAAAAAAAAAAAAAAAAGGGATTGGAAAGTTTTTCCAAAGGAAGTTCAAGGGATGTTTTCTAATGCTTGTTCTTTTATTCAAAAATCACTGCCTTCCATGAGAATGCAGCACTTTTCATTCTGTCAGTAGCACCAAGGCCGCTGCTAAGATGGATTCCACACAATCAGAGATGCAGTGCAGCCTTGTCTTAGAATTCAGAGATCAGAATCATTGTAAGTCAGGTAATTAGAAGGATTTTTTACTCCATGTTAAGTGATTTTGTCAGAATAAAGCTAACAGAAATGTTAACCGAGTAAAAATATGATAAAACTCAGTAACTTAACCTTGGCTGCACATCGTTTCTTAAATTCTAGGTTCTTTGGAAATGACTGTAAAGATAAGTATGGTTGGTTTGCGTTTGCGAGTATCACTGAAACATGAAGCTGTGCTTTCTGTATTTTACCATCCTTACGGTCATTGTGGTCGTACAATGGCAGTGCTGCTACAAATCAGCAGCTACATCCATCCATCCAGTCAGTCGAGGTGATGCGAAGTCGTTCTGTTACATCAGAGGTGCTACATAACATCCAACTTCTTGATGATAATTCCTCAATCAAAATGAAAACTGACAGGTATATTTAAAAAAAATAAATTCAAACTTTCCAGTGTGCTATGGGCTTATACTGAAAGAGAGAAAATGTACGAGTTGTACAAGACACATATCTACGTTAAGGAGTCATTTACAGGCTTATCGTTAGAGAAGCATAACCAGCATGCTCAAGCCAAAGCTACTGGTATTATAAAGAGTCTGACTGCATCATTTGAGAGGCTTAAGGGCAAACATTAGCTAATGGAATCAATACTCTCTTGTTGCGATGAAGCCCCATAACGCACTGAGCGGTGATCTCCCATGGGCCGTGTTTCAGCTTTCATGGGCCAGACCACATTCACGTAACGCTTAGTACACCAGCACTTTGGCCTTTCGAAATCAACTGCATTACGGACAAACAGAAACAAACATTTCCAGCTGTTTGTTTAAATTCTCCGATGTGATGTTTTTGGTCTGCTGTCCCATTAACTCCCAATCTGGACCGACTAATCAATCCCAATCCCAACAGCGGCTTGACATGCAGGGAGGTTGGCACATGTCTCACACACACACACACACACACACACACACACACACACACATCTACTCAATCCCTCTCAGACGCCTGCAGCGGAGGTTACAGGGGCCAGATGAGGGCAGCCGCCCCGACTGGGAAAGCTGGGGAAGATACCAGTCCTGTGACCCACCTGTCAGAATGTGGGCCTGCTCACCAGACTGCTAATGTGGCACAGTGGTGATGTACCAAAAGTGCCAAACACACCAGAAACTGACCAGGAGTCCTCTGACATGGGATTCAAAAATATTTAGGAAAAAATATGTCTTTGTGGAATCTAGTTGTTGGACATAATGTAAGTAAACAAAGGGGTAACTCACACAGACTAGCAGCAAGCAGCTTATTCTAAATAAGCTTTTGATTAAAACTTGTAAAAGTGTCTCTGCTTGGAAAAAAATGTGAACAATGTTAAGCATACCCCACCACTGCAGCACTGTGATTCTTGGTAATTAAAGTATTTACTGGGGCGAATTTCACTGGCAAATTGCGCTGAATGATTTACTTTCCTTTGTCAGAGTGATAAATAAGAAAGACATCCGTAACAAGGCTCATCAGTCAATAAGGTTTGGCCATCAATAGCAAAGAGACCTATGGCTTTTCACCGACTCTCAACACTTATATCCACTTTTAGACCGACTGCATCTCCAACTTGTAACAGCAGATGTGAATTATTCTGTCGTCTGGTAATGTGCCATACTTTCAGACTTAGTATGAGATGCAAAGAAAAAGCCAGCAGAGGGCCAACAAGCCCTGCCTGAGGTCAGGTAAGGGCCAGGAGTCGCTGACTAGGAGAAACTGGGGCTATGCACTGGGGCACAATCGACCTCCTGTCAGAGATCAAGCTTAATGAATAACTGCAAGCTCACATAGCGGCCATGAGCAAGGAAACTGCACCTCAAACCAAAGAAGAAACGAGAAGAATGTAAGAGATGAAAGCATTGCAAACTAACAGAATAATACATTTACCCACATACTTCTTGACTTGGAAAGCTCCTCAAGTTCCTCACCTACCAACTGACCGCTGAGGGAAGACTACAGATACTGTAGAACCTCAGCCAACCAACGGCCAGAAATCCTTAAACCATTAAAACAAACAGCAATCAATCATCTATTGAAAAAAACTGAAGGCTTTAATACTGTGTGCTATTTAAGCTTAGAGACCACCTAAATTCACATGTGTAATTTGAAACACAGGACTGGTAGCTTTCTTCATAAGGAAACAACAGATTTACATAACTGAGGTACAAACAGGCATGTTTTCATTTTCGCCTCAATCTGGGTTAATTACAACCACAGAGAAAGAAAGTAACATAATCAGAGCAACATAACCAGGTTAAATACATTTTTACAAAACACGTTCTTTCATTTACGCTACATTTACAAACCTAAATCTGAAGAGCACATTTAAGTTCAAACTCTCTTTTTGCTATGCATATGCAATTAGGTATGAATTTTTGGGCAATTGATAAACGATCAAAGGAATCGCTCCAAACTAGCTTTATAGTCCAGCCTCTGAACATCTTTTGCTTATTATCCAACTGAATAAACTTTTATAGAGCTCTCAAACATGACAGCAAAAAACAAACATCCTACAAACAGCCCTAGAATGAAGGGCAGCACACACGCTTGGCTAAATGTCTCTATACAGAAAATCAGCTAATGAATAATGGGTACGTTACGGACTGGTGCGATGTGGCCTTTGGTGTGCTAATTAGTTAGTTTTTTGCATGCTCCAAGTTAACATCTGTGACAAATTTCTGTCAAATTCAAACTGAGCTGCTTGAACTAGCCTGAAAGATCAGTATTTGTACATAACAAGCACTGTGTACCGACACTGTCACCTTGTATACACTTCATGATCTAACATCTGTTAAGATGTCAGCATCGATTACATACTGATGACACATATTGTAAAGCATCCATTTTTTCCTAAGGACACAGTCATGGGATTTACACTAAGCGGCCCGAAAGCTGGCAGATTCCCGAGCAGTCCCACATACTCCCAAGGAAGGTATCCATAGTGACCAAATATACACACAAAAACAAAGAAACCATCCAGCAATGCAAAAATTATACATGCACATTTTAATAAGTGCATATTTCAATGCTTAATGCAAACATAATACACTAGAAGACAATAGAATAAGACATGCGGCATTCCTTGACTACCCCCCCACCTAACTTTCAGCACCCCCACTTCTTCCTCCCCGAAGTCGTGAGGAGATTGTGGCCTTGCTGTGGAGCGGCCAAAACTTTCCATTCCGGGAAGCCATCTGCGTGCCTGCAGCCTTCTGTAACGCAACACGCCCCGCACCCCCCCATCTCCCCCCCCCGATGCCCCCCTTTACCATTGCTGCTGCCCCACGCTCACCTTCGAAGTAACAGCTGGACGACGACGACAGGCCCTTCTTAGATTTACACCCCACCAGCTTCAGACAGATTTCCAGCATTTTCATTTGATTCTTTTCAGCCCCGCTATAAAAATCCAGCTTTTCCCTCCCGATCCGCTTGCTTTTCACTCCCCTCCCCCCTAACTGTCTTTTTCCGTTAGTTTTTTAATGTTTTATAAATCGCATAAATTTAACACATATGCAAAAGCAAACTAAAAAACAACAAAAGCAAACTTTTACATCCTTAAAGAAAGTTTGTGTATGTGCCCCGTAACCCTCCGGCCCACGGAGACAGAAATCCGGGTCCTTATTGTTTAAGATGTCTGCCGGCTCTTTAATCCATGGGGTTCCATTTAGATTCCTCTTTGCCGCTCAGTCTTTGTGGGAGCCGTTAAAGCGTATCCTTCCGTAGGAACGGCACATGGATGCGTTAGCTTAGCAAGGGCTACGGCACTCTTCTGTCCAGCCATTCCTTTCCTCTCTCCCCTTAAGCGTCTGTTAGCGGGAGGAGCCAAGGGACTCGCTCACGCTCCACTCCACTCCGCCAACAAAGGGCCCCTTTCAAACGCAGCCTGTTTGACTAAATGACATCAGCTGTTTGGATCCACCCACTTGCGCGCGCGCGCGCACACACACACACACACACACGCACACACACACACACACACACACACACACACACACACACACACACATGCACACAAGACACACGCAGCACATTTCTGAACTTTACACTTTTCAGATCTCAGGGTGTAAACTCTGTCACTCTCCAAAGGGATCATAATATACAGTTTTCCAAAAAAAAAAAAAAGTAAAAAATGTTTTTTTTTTTAATCCTCTCATTTCTCTCCGCAGTCTGGGATATAGTGCCCACCATATAAAACTTTGATTTAGTCACAGAATCATAAAACCAATAACATTAACCAATATAAACGTACCCTTTTGGAACTAAAGTTTACAGATATTGCTGTACGAGACCATAAGCAATGCTGATCACTTTTCTGAGGCAGCATCAACATCTGCTGAATAAAACACACTCCATTTTACAGGACATCCTGACACCCTGGGGGTATCTGCGAAGGGTCAGAATGTACTCATAAGCCCCAGAGATCACAGCAGCAGAAACGATTCTTCAATGTACTAAAATGTTTTTTTTTTTTTTTTAATGATTCCTTGACTAAAGCACTAGCCTATGGGAGCCATTTTGGTTTGTATACAGGCTCTTCTGAACGAACGAAAGCAATCACACAGTATGAGTTTTCCCTACGTTCTTCCATAGAATGATCTTTTGGTTCCGGAAAGCCATCTGTAATGTTCGCGGCAGGCCTCAATAAACGCTTTTGCGAGGGAAGTCACAATTTGTAGAACAAGAATAAGACCGAGAGGAGTAAGACATGCAGACATTAAAAAGCTGTTTCAAGACAGAACGACCAAAAAGAAAATCATTTCACAGCCACAATACACTGTCATTTGTAATCTTGTCTGTCAATTCTCAACAGATTAGGAGGACCAACTTGGTGAAAGTGTAGAGCCCTTTTTTTTATGAGAGCAGCAATGGAATGTATAGAGAAGAATTGGCCTCATTTGGTTGAGATGATCACTTGATCCTTCCTAAATAACACTGCGCAGATCTAATGGACACCCGGAGCCCGGCCAGTTCTGTGAAGTCACAGGCAGCGGCCGTTTCCAGCGTTGTCCGGGAGACCAGCTGCGGCTTTGCGATGCAGGCGAACCTCCATGGGGACAAGCGACTTAGATCATGGGCTCTAGCTCGCTCCGGCTAGCGGCTCCAGACTGGCCGGCCCCAGGGTCCAGCCCGCAGCCTACAAGCCTGCTGGCTTCCGACAGCGTCTCTGGGAATTTCCAAGTGCAAGGGAAAAAAATCTTAATACTGTTGCCTGGTGGGTCTGCTATTGTACTCTAGATTGTTTATGGAAAAATGAACTGCAAGATACCTACCTACACCATCCAAGACAAGAATGCTAAGAATCTTGGGGGGGGGGGAGGGGGTGGTCATTATTCACCTTAATCAATCTGTCACATGGGTGCTACATTTTGACATTTGTCCCCCTGTCCTCTCTCCCCTCAACGACACAAATGCAAGAAGTTCTCAATCTCAGCGATGTGGAAATGACTAGGAGGCCGACTTCTTGCCCCGACCTCGGGGGGGGGAGGAGGGGGTGCGGGAGAAGAACACGAGGCACATAATTCTGCAGTGAACTCATATGGGAATCAGTCAGTGCCGCGATTTATTACACAGCTCCTGGTATGTTAACAGCTAGCTGACGTAAACAGGACAGTTTGAAGGCCCCCCCCCCCCCAACCCCAAATGTCTCCACAGAACAGAATAAAAAGAAGGTGAAAATGTGCCTACGATTAGGAGCGACTGTGTTTTATGTTGGTCTGATAGCCTTTGGGGGCTCATAAAAGCTTGTGACTGCTAGCGAAGTGGATAAGGGACACAGGCCCAACGTGAAGGTGGCTGGTAGCTCAAATCTAGCAGAGGGCCCAGTTCAGAAGCAAAAGTCCTCCATCTGAATTGAGAGCTAACAGGAAAAAAAACTGTCAAACTTTCAATCGCTTTGAAAAAATGAGCAGAACAGAAACAACAGGGGGGACACGCTTATTTAGAATCAAGTTACAAGAGACAGTGTTGCCCCCCTACCCTGTACACCATGCGAGGAACCACCCATGGGCAAACATCACCATGTTTCACCAAAACAAACAAGGTAACGGAACAGTGCGTTCCTTCAAATGGCAGACCTACCGGAGGCTGGGACTGCATGTTTCAATGGCAACCACAATGTTTTGAGCTAATCAATTTGTGTAATTTAAGTCGTAATTTTATTAATCTAGTAGACAGACCATAAACCTGTCACACTGGCATTGGGAAAACAGAGATTTATCAACACAAAATGGTTTCCTGTGTGATTACACATACCCCTGCCCCACACACTGCTGATTACCTGGATCAGGTGTGTTCAGTCAGTCAATCAGAAGCTGAAAGACAGCTGGGACTTGTGTGTGGGGCAGGGAGTTTGAGAACCACTGGCTTAAGGAAACCACAGAATTACAAGTTCTCAAAGTGACATCTCAACAAACAAGCCAACGTCTGGTAGGAGGTCTTGAAATGTAGAATGAGTTCAATCCAAAAGACGTGCGGAATGACACACGGTGTAGCAGAGGAGCACACACAGGCCTAGACACAGACACACGGCCCTCCTCTTTGCAGAGTAGCCTTTCAGAACTGGGCTGGCTCTCGCTTCAAGGCCAAGCGGAGAGAAACAAAAACACAGCGAGGCTAGGACACATTCCTCTGTCACATGCGGGTCATGTGACCCCCGATCAAACGCGAGCGATACTTCTACACTGAAAAACAAACACTACGGACACACTCAGAGCCAGCAGCTCTTTATTGGCATGACAGCAAAGACAACTTTTGCGCAAGAGTGCAGTTAAAGTGTATTAAATGGCTTTAAAGAGAGCTGTATGGTAAGAACTGTAAACACCTCACCCTTTACCATACACTCACAAGTAAAATCAGCAGGAGACTAATATTACATGAACAGCACTGACAACTGGGGTCTTCCTCACATAGCCTGTGTTCCTTTTACAGGTTTATAGCATCTGTAACTTGCCAATCAAGGCAATTCTCAAACTTAGCACCTTCATCATTACGCTTCCTGAGCTTATTTTTCCACTCTGCCAAGAAGCTTGGCATTTAGAAGAAGCCAGAATACTTCACGTTTGTCTCTATTTCTGCAGCCCCAGCATTTGCCCTCAGATGGTAAGCAGTCACCCTGCCATTGTCTCCTCTGCTTCAGTAAGGTCCCTATCCACGGAACTTGTTTTATATCAATATGGTAAATTTACCATATTGTCCCTTAGGCAAAGTCAGTCTGACAAAAATGTTCATATGTGGTTGAATACATCAGTGGCATTATCTATCCTCAAACATCTGCATTTCAGGCTTTGGCTGCACTTTGTATTAGAGGGAATTACTTTTACTTTTATTGCACAGGCTTCAAGCATCCGAGGCCTTAGAAAAACAGTACACCCACCAGGAAAAAGCCAGGACCTAGGTGGATTCTGGAATATATCAAATTTCAAAATAGACGCCCGCAAATTCTTAGTGATGACTAACGAATTAAGATCCCTTCCAGGCCTGGTATAGCTGTACCTTCTGCCTCGTATTATTTACAAGGTCTCCGGCGTGTTCCAGTAATGTGTACGGTGCCTGCAGATATAAGGGAAACAGAGAGATGCAACGCAACAACTGCTGATTTAGAAGAATGGATATAAAAGAGTTCTGGCATAAATGTGGCTACTGGACTGCATGTGATGAAAATGACAGACATACAGGCAGGCGTCTGCTGTACCGGGCCTGGGGGGGTTTGGGGGGGGGGGGGGGGGGGGGGGGGGGAGAGCAAGAGAGCACAGCTGGAATCTCTCCTGAAAGCAGACGCCCACCCCCCCAAGTGGCCCCCGTTATCACCCTGCCTTCTCTGCAGGGCTTCCAACAAGCCTGGGTCTGGCCACAGATCCCGCCCCCAGCCCTGCCTCCCCCCCGGCCGCTGAAAGTGCCAAGCCCAGCACTCTTAAAGCCCATACATAAGGACTGCAGCGAACACATCTGTTAGGCTTTAAGATCACTGAAATATGGGTATACTGAGAGCGAACCAGGCAGCCCTCTGTGGGCGATGTGCACAGGAGCAGCAGCTGCTAGCCATGCTAATGCTGCTAATGCTGAGTTCCTGGCTGGGGGTCACACTTGACCCACCTTACAATGTCCTTTAAAGGAATAAGGAACTCTTTTCATTCACACAGAGCACTTAACTTTCTTACAGACTGACTTTTCTCCTTTTAGTACTTTTCTTACATGTATAGTAAACCCAACTAAACACAGTATGAAGTAAAAGTATAACTAAATCCAGATTTTTTTTTTTACAGCTGGTTAGGGAGAGAGAGCAAGAGAGCGATGGCTCTGATTGCAGAAGGAGATTCCCAGCCACGGTATTCGCAGTGCCGTTTTAGAGGCGAAAGCCGGTGTGCCGTGAAGCGCCCAGGCCGGTGTCGGCAGACGCGGTCGAGCTCCTGCTCCGATGTTCACTGGAGTGTTCAGCAGGTTTAAGAAGAGGTGAGGCCACTGGAAAGACGCCGGGAGAGAAGCGGCTTTCGCTCACTGTCCACCAAAATGGGCCCTGCGCCTTCAAAAGCAGACCTACATGAACCGTCCCACTTTGTTTCCTCCCCACCAACACAGGAAAACACGCACCCTCACCTAAGCGGCCCGGCTCAGTGTCCCCCCGTCTCTGGGTCCATACCACCTCCCCCCTTCGTTGGGCCCCCACGCTCCATGTTGTTCTACTCCCTGGCCTAAACTCCACCCACAGCACGAAGCAACATCTGCCTTCTATACACACAAAGCGGGGCATCGGATAGTGATCGCGCTGCCCAAACGCAAGAGAACCGCGGCAGACTGGAGGTTAGGATGTCTGAGAGTGCAATGAGTGAGCGAGCAATCTGGCAAAGTAAAAGTGCCAGGCAAGATATCATGTAGATATTTCACTATCCCCTGTGTAGACTTTAATATCCCCTGCATAGGTTCTAAAGTAGAAAAGATGCAAACCATTGCATAACAGAACCAGGAAAATCCAAAAAAACATGGAAAACAGACGTTATATGTCAGATGTGAGTCACTTGCTGCCAGGCGGTTCCTTATGCCAAGTCAGATTGTGCAGAGAGTACAAAGGAGCAGATTTCAATAAAAACGTATAGTGAGTGTATAAACTAATATAGGGAGCATTAAAAAAAATGATTCATCGATACATTAGGATGTTATTTTACTGGAGAGGAAACAGTGTTCTAGCTAGTAATTTGTGTTTAGTTTCCTGCCAGACATTGTTAGAGAAAACAAGCATGGCACGTGGAATGTATTAATAATTACATTAAAACTGATAATGCGCAAAGTGCACAAACCTAAACTCACTTTAAATATAAACTCTGACAAATATTCTTCTGGTAATATCAAAGAACAACAATTTTGAGAAAGTTCAATGTTTGGATTACATGCAACTCACTTTCCATAAGATATACAGTCTGAACAAAATGAACTTATCAATCTTGAGTGGAATTAACGTTTCAGTCTGCACAACATCACCCCCCCGCCCCCAGCGGCCTCTCAGTGCTCTAACCTTCCCACAAACACGCTGGATATTCTCTCTTCCGCTAAAGCCGCCCTTTACCTAGACTCCGTCCCTCATTTCCAGGTATTGTGGAAGCTCGTGCTTTGGGGATTCCCTATGGCTGTGGAGGGAGCCCCAGGCCATTATGCACTCTTGGGTTAAACATCCTGTGCACCTCACAGGTGCCTCTATAAATAACACTGTCCAAAGCATTGAAGGAAGTACCTCACGGAAGAAGCAGCTATTTAAGTGCACAGTGAAACGTAACAACACGATCAAACACACACCATTATATATAGAAACAATGGCTACATCAATCCTCTGTTTACGTTATAAACTTGACCACAACACTAACAATTTATTGGGTTCTTAGCTGTTATTGTATTCCCTGTATGGGGAATACATATGGTTTTTTGACATTGAGGTGGTCCACTGCCTCCGGCACAGGCACTTCCGCGTTAGCACAATAACTCAAAAAGTATCTTTTTCAAACTTCACAAATGTATTGTATGGGTGAACAACTGGAACTGATCACATTTGAAACGAAGTGCTACAAAACTGGAACGGCATGGCATAGCAGCACCAAAGGGAAGGGTGACTGCTAGGCATGTAAAGATGAATCGCGCATCGGTTAAAAATCGATGTAAATGTGTGACGATTTAAACCGGCTGATGTGGAAAATGAATCGGCGAAGAAAGCACAGACAAGACAAAAACTGTGTGCAAACATTGTAAAAGACCGATAACATTCACAAATGGCACAATGAACATACTTCAGCATGTCCACCAGCACCACAGTGAGCTCAGTTCACCACCGCCAGAGTGAAGGTTATTAAAAGGGCAAACCATTCTAAAAAGCTGCACATGCAAGCCTTAGTTTATTTGGTAATGCTTTATATTAAGTGCACCTTCATAATGCATTCATAGAAGATTCAGTGCACCTTCATAATACATTCATAATGTATTCATAGAACATTCATAAGCAGCATGCAAGTACACCTTAACATCCTAATACCCCTTAACAGCTTTAGAATACATTAATAACAGAAATTACGTGACTATACAATTATAATGTTTGTTATTAATGTATATTACAGCCGTTAAGGGATGTTAGGATATTATGGTTTACATGCATTATGTTTATGAATGATTTCAGAATACTAAATACATTATAGTGACTGCTGATGACATTTGACATTCTGAATGTGATAAATCAAAAAACAAGTCTTACTAATGCTCCAGAAAAAAATTATATGGATTGAGATTTATGAGACAAACTATGTGGTAGCAAAGCAAGGAAAGGGACACACTTGGTCTTATGAACAAAGTAATTCAAAATATCTGACCAATGTTTTACACCCTTTGAAGACACATTGTAAATGTGAAAATCTGGATCTGTACTCACCAAATTTTGAAACAAATCAGACAAACTGAAGCAGCACCATATAATGATAGGAAAGATAAGGGCAGCCTCAGACACTTGATCATCAGGATGATAACTCAAAAATTATTTGCTGGAACTTTGCAAACACATTGAATGGGTAAAGATCTAGACCTGATCAAGTTCTGAGACAAAACTGAACCAGTGCAGCTTAGTAGGAGCAAAGGGAAGGGTGAATGCAGAAGCAGCTTGCACTTCTGAACAAGATAAAGTAATAAGATGAAATGCAATTAATTACCGAATTTGATTCTTATTTTGAAAGTTAAAACACTAAAAACAACTTTGTTTGGTAGTGTTTTGGTTTCCTACATTTGGGATCTGGTACCTTATGCAGATTTTATGCACACCACACTGTCCTGTGGGGCAGTTCCTTTGCCAGCTAACTGGAGCTTGTGTGTCTGCAGTCAAAAACAATCTATATAGCAGTAACAGTTGATCTCAGAAGAAAATTACAACGGCATCTATATGTGTGTGACATCACATGGAACGTACTTATAGCACTTTTCCACTGACATATAGGAACCAGATCATACCCAACCTGTACCGCCAAAAGACACTAGACCACGGATCCAGTTCGCTTTGAATTTTTATTATTCGATTATTCATATGGTGAACACCGGTATTTACTATGTGCTAATTTCCGCTAGGACGTCTGTATAATCTCCATGTTATGACAGCATCAAATGCTAGCGGAACTGGAATTAGCTTGTTTAAATTTGCATCATGAATGCATTCCTCTCAGCTATTGTATTGTACATTTTCAAGTATGTGTGCTAATCCATGCATACTGGCGCAGTGCATTTCAACCAATGAGATGGTGGTGACACGGCTTTGAACAGTAAGCGCGGGTACGGGTCGGGTACAGCTCACATAATTTACAATGCAGTACGGCTTGGTTATGGCTTGGTTCTTTGCAGCAGTGCCATTAGTTATACCATTGGTGTGTGTCACAGATTTTCCTCTAATGTCATGGAAAATACTGGTCATGGTGCAAATGAGAAATAAATAGAATATAAATATATTTAGACATATAAAGAATATATGTAGTATAAATAACATTTTAAGACATGGACATTAAAACATACATAAATACAGTTAACCACCTAACTGGTGGGAAAGTTCAAGCAAATTGGTATGCAATTGGAATACGCAATAACTGAATAGGTTTCGTTTGAGAGCTACATGTCACAACTAGGAGTTAGAGGATTCAAGTAAAAACACCTTTATTGAGTTTCACATTATCAGTTGTTCAATCTATTAATTATAGAAAATGTAGTGGTTGGGAGAGGGATTAGACAGGAAGGAGGAGCTGACCGGTCTATCGGGGGACAACACTGCTGTCGTCCCGCAGCATCTTTTGTTTTAGTTTTGTTGTCGTTCTGAATGTTGACAAACTTCAGGTCAATGAAAACAATGATGCTTAGCGAGGTCATTAGCCTGTGAGCAAAATATTTCTAGCTAGTGAGACTGAACTCACAAAAAACAGGGCAGTTCTGTAATGTACATTAACGAAAGCAAGAAAAGCTGCAGAAAAAAATCTTTATCGTGCCAGAACAGTAAGAAATAAGAAGATGCAAGGCTACAGAACAACAGATGTACGAAACTGATAGACAATGGGAGAAGAGAAAATGGCTTTAATAAAAAAAAAATGCACTTTTTTAAACTTTAGATGATGCAAATAAAACCACAAAGTCCAGGGATTCATGTTCTGTGTGTTACATCAGAACATCAGAAAACAATATACAGCAGGGTTTAGCTACAAGTAGCAACATACCAGGAACCGAATGGTACAGTCACTTCAGTAGCTGCTGATAGGAGTCTAATCATCTTCATAAATCACTACTCACAGATTAGAAAATAGCTTATGTTACACAAATCCACAAAAAAATGGGAATGGGACCAACCCTATGAATTATAAAACAATTACAGCTCTCTGTCGTTTAGCTAAATTCAGCAAACTAATTACTGAATACTAACTTTTTAAGATGAAGATTATTTCTGGCAGATTGGCAGATATTACAGAATGATATTACACCAAGTATTTCAATGCAATAATTTAACATATTAGAATCTGTTGAGAGCTTGAAAGCTTTTTTTTCCAAAGAGCCATTCCATAACATTCCACCTGACAGGTCCTTCTAGAAGGAGCTGGAATCCGTGGCTGTAAACAAGCAGAGATACTCATTTCGGTTTCTTAAGGTGCCATCATGTCATTTCGAAAGGCCAGCAGGGGAAAGTGCACGCAGGAGAGTGCCACTGAGCCTGGTGATGGGCCCAATACTCGGAGGTCAGGCTAGCTCTGGCATACTTAACATTTCTGACAGCAGACAAAGTGCCACAAAACAGCTAAATTATGGAGTGAGTATATGGCAAGGAATTCTGTAAGAATTTCTGTAAAAAAAAAACTGAAAGCAAAACATACATTTAAAAACAAAAGAAAAACTTACAAGTTCAAGCCATGAAAGACACATATGAGGCCAACACTGCCTCTACCCTGAGGGGTTTATATAACAGATCTCTACTGCCACCTATAAGGAAAACCCAGGGAGAGAAGCAGCACTGCACACACCTACCTGCAGTCAGTTAGCGAGAGCCAACAGGCGTGCGAATCACTGCTTCAGAACAGCAGGGAATGACAACTGGAAGGAAGACTTTCCAATAGACATACTTCAGTTTGCTATGGACGCCAAGGCCAAGAAACCACATTAAGGGGGAATTTCACCCATAAATGTTACTTTTACTTTGCTTACCACAGGGTTCACTAGGCATTTGAAAACGACTGCAAAACATGTACAAACTGGCCCTTCGTTTAATGAAAATGGATCAGGAGGTTCTTTACTATTCATACAAAGAGCAAACTGACATTGATCTCAAAAGCTACCCCAGCAGCTCCGTCTTCTCTCCGCATTTGTATTCAGCTTTGAAAAACAAAACTGACTTTACAGAATAGTGTCCCACACCTTTGTGGCGTCACCAAAGAGCCAAAATGTAAACATTTTTGAGGATTACCATCTTCTCTCCTCCTTCCAGTTTGGCTTCCTGTCTGTACTGCGCATTACAAACAGCCTAGCTACTTGTTACAACACATTTCTTAACACTGGAAAAAAAAATTAAACTTCAAATCTTCAGAAGCTACCGACTTCCCGACATCGTCCAAACTTCTACTTACGATCTTTTTGATCCGACATCTAAACTTTTGTGACTTTAATTTGGGTAAATACTAATTTCATGGAAAAGGACAAGTAACCAACTAATACGTCAAGATGTTTCACTAAGTGACATAGATTAATAAAAGTATGTTAACATTCCTAAATTCACAACCAGAGACTTGCTGGACGCACAGTGTTCCTAGCTGCAGTTCCGATATCTGCAGGTTAAAGGCTGAGAACACTATTGAAAGAAAGGAAATTCATAGAGGCCTTACATTAGTGCATTCTCACAAATGCATTTCATTATCAGCTTTGCCATCTCTGCTAACATATACGTAGGACGTCCAATTCAGCTTTTACTGCTCCAGTATAAATCAGGGCTTTGGGTTTAACTGCCCCCAGTAACCAGGTCAAATGATGTGGGGATTGCACAGTGCCAAAGAGAGGCTAGAAGCACAAAGCCTGCTGCTGGAAGCACCCGTCTCAGGAAATGTCTGCGGGAAAGTGAGCAGGCATGGCCAAGCACTGGCACGTCCTGGGCTAGTGCAGTGCTGGAAAGAACAGACAGATTCTGGAGCTCTGGAAGTGCAGCTGACAGAGATAATGCAATGCTTCCTGAAAATCATCGCTTCTGTGGTTTTAAAGAAAATTATCAGCTTAGATCACGTTTACTGCAGTGTTACCGACTTGATTTCAGTGGCATTAAATTTAAAAGGCGGCACCATTTACTAGAGGCTAGACTGCCACAATCCCAGTAATCTTCCTAAACACACGGTAACACACTCATTTATTAGAACAACCCAATTAAGTGATTATAGAGAAGAATGAAGGGTTCTCTGGCATGTCAATTCATCTTAAAAGCTCAGAAGTGAGATATATATATATGAAATGTATACTTAAAAAATAATTTTAAATTGTGAGGCAACCCATGAACTGAACTGCAATACTGAAAGTAGCAGATTAAAGCCCATTTTGAGAGTCGGAATAAAAGGGCAACGTGGAGGTATTCACAGAACCACATAAATATGGTATGCTAGATATTCTCACAATTCACGGTTGCAGATGAAAGCCCTGTGCGTCAAATGAACAAACAACACAGTGACTTTCATCTTTAAAACAAACGGTCATCACAGCTGCATTCTGTCTCTACTGAACTGCTAGAATAGAATTTTTCTTTAATCAGCAACGTACAGGCGAAATCACAGGAAGAAAAAAATGTCAGTGATGAACATCTCTTTTGATCTTTTCCACACATGTGTACACCTTGAAAGTGAGCTTTGCAGTCAGAGCAGGCCTTAGCGATAAGGACAAAAATTTTCAGATCAGCCGGTATCGATAATTATAATTGTGTCAAATCATTATTTCTTTCTGGTTTTAAGGCAGATTTTTTTGCTCCAGAGGGAAAATTAAACAAGAAGATGATTAATTGTGGAAAAAGTATTCTTTGTCGTCAGATTGTGACAAACGTTTGCCAAACAGAATTTCACGCGTCACAAATTTGCATTTGCATTCTTCCTAGCTTTTCCAAATTCTCTGTGGATTACTGCTGCGTGGATTTCTCTTCAACTGAATTTTACTGTGGACTTTCATTTTGGATTTAGCTGGATTACCCTTATTAGAAGGGTTGCTTTGGACTTGCCCACTTTCCTGGTGAGTTGCCATGTTGTTTTGACCGTGTTCTCTTTTGTCTGCCTGCCTGACCTATTATACTCTCTTATTTTTCAATAAATCCCCCGTTTGTGTTCTTACATCCGTGTCTGTGCTTGTGCTCTATTGCAAGTTCTGACAAGCAGTCAGAGAGAATGTTATGTTTTTTCATTGCGATGCAGAATGTGCCACTGTTGACACATTGGTTCTTAAATTATATTCAACTTTTATCGAGCATTTGTTATATTGATAGATGAAGATTATATCACAGTAATTATAATTATCGTTTTAGCGTCCGGCCCTAGGTTAGAGGATAGGGTCAGTTGTTTACCTAGCACCCCTGCAGTAGGGTTTGCCGTTAAGGACCTTGATAGACAGTGATTTGAATAAGCAACCTTCTGCTCATAGGTACAAAGTCCTAACGCTCACAGCCACACACCACCCCAATGCTATATGGCAGTGTTTTCCAATCCGGTCCTTGGAGACCCACAGACAGTCCACAATTTTGCTCCCTCCAAGTTCACAGTAGGGAGGGAGCAAAAATGTAGACTGTCTGGCAGAGAGCTCAGAGGGAAGAAAACCTTGGACCGACAGTGGGTCCCAGAGGACCGGATTGGGAAGCACTGCTCTAAGGTCAACTTACATTAAACACCAAGACTGATGGTAGCTCAAGCCCATCCAGACAAGCCTGAGCACACAAACGGAGGAAGCAGCAAGACTGTGTTCTTCCTGTCAGACTTTATACAAAACATCACATGAATGACACACTAAATATAGAGGAGAAATAATTCATGAGCAGACTCAATATATTTGGGATGTATTCTAATGCATAACCATTACAAACAATTAAAAACCAGCATTCATTTACCATAAATCAAAGAAAGCAAGTAGGGGCATATATCTGATGAGAGAGATGTACGAAAACGTGTTTTGCTCACTCTGTGCATGATTGCCTCTGAAAACGGACAATTATGGAGGAAAGAGCCTCAAGCACTAAGGTTTATCAAGACAAATGTTACAGAAATAATTTAAACAAATTGTAAAAATCACAGAACGTAAACATGAATCAAATCTTTCAGAAGAATACAGGACTTAAAAATTTTGAACACTGTCTATTGGGCAAATTGTGTTAAGGAATTCATTTTAAAGTGGGTTCTAAAATCACATAATACTTTTTAAACTAGTCTAAGAATCACAATACATTAGAATCCACTTATAGTGATCACAGTTATAGTGATCAACCACTTATATGGATCAAAAAGCTCAGGACATAAGCATTCCTATACAAATACTGTTTAAATTATTTGCTTATAGTAATCAAGTAGACCACTTACTCTGTTCATTTTTGGTCCTTTTAAACATGACAACATATGGAAAAAAATTAAAACTGCAGTAATTTTTTTTTAAACTTTATTTGATCGCCCTACTTTGCTTGTGGTGACCCGTCTGCATCTGTCCAGCTACCTGAGGCTGATGTGGTGCACATAGAAAACATGATGGGAAAATGAAACTCATTTTCTCTCAGTGACAAATACAAACTCAAAGTTTATGACAAACTGCCAAAAGTGAGCCACCGAGATGCAGCAAGGAAACTACATTCGCTTTGAGACAATGTAACGCAATGAAAATGTATAAATGCAGTGAATTGTATATTATGTGCTGCACTGTTCTGTATTATAGCGCACTTGAATTATACACAATTCAGTCATTTAATTTGTGCAGATCTGTAATTCGAAAAGCGTTTGAAACAGCTGCACTGTATTTTGAAATTGGGAATAAAATTAAGTAAACAGTGACACTGCATTTTATTACCTTTTATTCATGTAATAAATATACAAATGACAATTAGATGGTAATCTGCCTGAGACAAAGAGAAAACACATAGGCTATATTTTGCATAGCTGACTTGGTTAATGGATAATGAGCAACTGAATGGGAACCTTCTAACAATAACAATAATAACAATAACAGTTTCTTATTATTACTGTTATTTATTAGTTATTATTATTGTTGTTGTTATTATTATTGAGTAACTGCTTATGTTTAGTTTTATACTGATACACTGGGCTGTCCAGGGGCTTAAACTCCTGGCCAGAGACCGAGTCCCACTGCAGCTCTGTGTAAAATCCACCCACGACTTGAGGTAAACAGGTGAAAATGCAAAACGTAAAGCGACGTCAAGTTCAGTCGGTGTTACAGAACGTCAGTTTTAATCAGACATGAAAAGTGTTAGTCACAGTGCCGCTGCTTGGGAAAATGCCACAGCTAATGCTATTAAACCTGCGCAATTTGCCTCCAAATGAAACCAGGTGTAGTGCGTCATCCATACGTTTTTTTTTTTTTTTTTGAAGCAGTAAAAAATACTTTTTGACTTATCACATTTACAATGTCAAACATTGTTTGCTTTCACCTATCCTTTCGCTGTCATTACAGTGGATTCACTTCAGATTTGGGGAGATCCGTCTCAAAATTTAATCAGTTTCATTCCGGCCCCTCTACAATGCATGCAGTTATCGTCTTAATGGGATCTAATGTTTTTCGGATATCACTTTATGGCCCAAAACTGAAGGAGCGCCAATCTGCAGCACCTTTAGTTCCTCCCCCACACACAATGTGTGTGCAAAGATTGAAAGATCTGTCAAAGTATTTCTCAGTTATTAGCTTGCATACCAAAGTGTCTGTGGCAGTGGCGGACCAGTGCTAAAACCCGACGTATTCCCCAAAGGCTGGGGAATGCAGTAACTGCAATTCACTTATAAATGTCAATTAAGCAATTGCACAAGCGATGCAAAAAGCCCTTTCTGGTATCTGGCAAAGACTGGCTTTTCAAGCTTTTGTTCTCTGAGGAGGTGACAAGCCAGATGGAGAGAGAAGATGATCTCCTGTGTCTACAAGAGAAACTGCAAGCTAAATAAGCAACCTGAATACAATAAATCTGGGCATGAAGCTTATTCTGAACCCAGAGCACTGAGGGAGCACCCTGAAATAGACGGGTACAGCAGGGAGCAGTGTTCTTTTTCCTCTTCCTCCTTTTTATTCCTTCTCTCTGTTGCAAACCCTCTTCCTTCTCAGGAGAAGTGGCAATGGGATGAGGAAGAGAAGGGTCATGACCTCACAAACAATCCTGTTTATACACATCCGCTCAGATGAATCATTCTCCCCAAAAGAGTCAAACACCCACATAAGACACAGCTCCAACCTGTCGAGGCACGGACTCTGCAAGACCTTTGAAGGTCTCCTGTGGTATCTGGCACAAAGACATTAGCAGCAGATCTTTTAAGTCCTGTAAACTGTGAGGTGGGGCCTCCATGAATCAGACTTGTTTGTCCAGCACATCCCACAGATGCTCAATCGGATTAAGATCTGGGGAATTCGGAGGTCAAGTCAACACCTTCAACTCTTTTTCATGTTCCTCAAACCATTCCTGAAGAATTTTTAATGTGGCAAAGCACATTATCCTGCTGAAAGAGACCACTGCCATGAAGACATCTTCATCTAAGAGGTGTACTTAGTCTGTAAACACGTTTAGATAAGTGTTATGTGTCAAAGCAATACCCACATGAATGCCAGGACCCAGCAGAACATTGCCCAGAGCATCCCACTGCCTCCTCCAGCTTGCCTTCTTCCCATAATGTATCTTGGTGCCATCTCTTCCCCAGGTAAATGAGGCACACACACCCAACTATCAACATGACATAACAGAAAACGTGTCTCATCAGACCAGGCCACCTACTTCAATTGCTCCATGGTCCAGTTCTGACACTCACGTGTCTTTTGTAGGCACATTTTGGTGGTGGACAGGGGTCTGCATGGGTTCTCTGACCGGTCTACACAGCAAGCTGCGATGCACTGTGCATTCAGACACCTTTCTATCATGGCTAGCATTGACTTTTTCAGCAATTCGTGCTACAGTAGCTCTCCTATGGGATCTGACTAGACAAGCTAACCTTTGCTCCGCTCATGCATCACTGAGCCTTGGGACCCAGGACCCTGTCGTTAGTTCACCAGCTGGCCCTCCCTGGACCACTTTCAGAAATCTGTCGCCACATTGTGGAGAAACAATGAAATAATTATTACACTGTGGAGAGAGATTTCTAAAAATCTGTCCAAGCAGGGCCAACCAGTGAACCAGCAACAGGGTCTTGGGTCCCAAGGCTCATTGACGTGCATGGGGAGGCCATTACTATGGGAATTAGCCAATATTTTGGTCTCCTCGCCCCTAAATAATATTTGTGAAACATTCATTAAATTACTTCAAAATAGTGTCATAACAGCACATCCTTTTTTGTTATAATATGGTTCCTGGTACTTATTTACAAAAAAGTGTAATGCAAACAGCATTAATCCATTTTGAAAAAATACAAGATCAAAATTCCAGACATCATCTGAATGATCTCATTTATACTCAGCATGAACTTCAGCTAAATCCGTCACGATTTGAGCTGTTCATGAGCTTAAACATAGACAATATGGACAAAAGTATCGTGACACCTGGCCATTACACCTACAGAAACTTTTATTACATCCCATTCTTAATCCACAGCCATCAACATGGAGTTGGTCCTGCCTCTGCAGCTATAACAGCTGTCACTCACACTTCTGGGAAAGCTTTCCACAAGATTTTGCTTTACACCACATCATCTGACGCTCGGCATTGCACTTAGTGATGCTAGTCTTGCATGCAGCTGCTCAGCCATGGACACCCAATTCCATGAAGCTTCCAGTGCACAGTTTTGTGCTGGGGTTAATGTCGGAGGAAGTCTGGAACTCTGCAGTTACCGAGTAACAGAGTGTGGGCGACTATGTTTACGCACTTATGCACCTCAGGATTTGGCAACCCATTCAGTTACTTTACACGGTCTGACACTTTGTGGCTGTTTCTGTTATTCCTAAATGCTTCGACTTTGCAGTAATACCGCTTACTGTTGACTGTGGAAAATCAGGCAAGGAAAAAATCTCACAAAATTACTTATTGCAAAGGTGGCATTCTATGATATAACCACGCTTGAATTCACAGAGTTCTTAAGAAAGACTTATTCTACAAATGTTTGTAACCCCGACTGCATGGCTGGGTGTTCGATTTTACACACCTGGATGATGGCTTTGAACTCAATGATCAAGAGGTGTGCCCCGATACCTTTGTCCATAGAGTGAATCCACATTCAGAATAGCAAAAAAGACTAATTTTAACAATTTGAAACATTTAACACAGAAAAACTACTGGGTGGACAGTCTTAGGATTTTGCACAACATTATTATAAAAATAGGTCAGTTTTATAGAATTTCTTTATGAAAATCCATGGAATGACCTGCAGGGCTCTTGGTGAGTTGGAGGGGAAAGACCCTTTGGCCCCTGTCAGTCACTCAGATCCTTACACTTACCCATTTCCCTCCTTCCAACACATCAAGTTCAAGAACTGACTGTTCAGTTTCCTAACAGATAATGGCACCCCTGACAGGGCCATGTTATTCACTTCACCTGTCAGTGATTTTAATGTTCTGGCTGAACGGTGTATATAGGCAATACTTCAGTGTGCCCAGTAGGAACATCATGTCATTGGAGAAGGTGATGCTGAGATGCTACAGAATGGCAGTTTCCAGATCACCCTACTGCTTTCCTCACCATTTACCCTGCAAGAGTGACTTGACACCATTACTAGGTAATTAGACATTAC
Source organism: Brienomyrus brachyistius (assembly GCF_023856365.1). Classification (NCBI taxonomy): domain Eukaryota; kingdom Metazoa; phylum Chordata; class Actinopteri; order Osteoglossiformes; family Mormyridae; genus Brienomyrus; species Brienomyrus brachyistius. The sequence goes on from NC_064534.1 coordinate 17,575,521, forward strand.
AACCCACTACATAGGAAACCAGAAATTTTATTCCATGTAATATCATCAGTAATGACAAAAAAAATCAAAGCTAGGCCTTGTTTCATTTATACTATGCACAGGGAATAAAGGAGGGTCACTAAACAGTTTGTGAAAGCGATCAGTACCAGTCAAGCCAGGAAACTGCATAAAGGCAGCATTTATCTATTAGATAGTAAATGATAAAAGTGTACACTCTCCATTCAGGTAGCTGCTCATCCACATGCGCACCACAACGTAGAACACTAGCCTTCTCCACCAAACAGCAGAATTCGGAGAACACACAGATGGCACCCAATCAATGAGCAGTAGACTCAGAATTATACTGAAATCTTGCAAAAATGTCCTCAATCAGCATCAGCAATACACTCAGCAATAAACCAACGGGTTTCCTTACGGTCCCACAACCATCAACTCTCCAGAGGTGTAAAATGATGCCAGGAGGATGACAATGAGAGTGAAGCAGTGCTTCAGAAGCAGAGGGTATACCGAAAACCAGCAGAGCCTGGCGTTGTGGTTCTCGGACAAATACAAAAACGCAGTGAAAAGGGGAGTCTGTGCAATGCAGCTGGACCCTAAGCTGAAGAGAAAAGGCGACCACACCTACCGTGCTCCTCAAAGACATTGCAGTGCTGCAGGCCGTGTCGGGCCAGCTCTCTCCTTCCCCCCTTGATGAAGTGCAGTGCTGGCAGGCTTGGTTTCCTCTGGTCGCCAGCGCTCTTCCCTGGCTGTTGCCCCATAAAGGCAGTATGCTGGCCACGGATGGGTCACACGCAAAGTGTCACGATGGGCCGGCACCCCGATACGGGCCAGGGCTAGCTCCTAGCAGCAGATCCACCGAAGCACGCCGTCCGTTGTTTGGCCGTTAGAGCGCATGGGAGCTTAAGATTGCATCCTATACTTAACCCTGACTAAAATTTGTGCTGCCAAGATGCAACAGACAGAGCGTAAGGTCAGTACTTACACCACCTGTACATCGTATATTAAATCTCCTACTGTGGTCTATATGGCCTCATTTAAGTCAGTAGAAAAAAAAAAAACAATCAAAAGCGGTCTCCAAAACTGTAGTGTTTCAGGAGGTAGAAGGCACTGATATACACCAAAAGGCACTTAGTCAAGTATCTTCCAAAAATTGTCTGTATATATTTTGGCCGGATTTGAAATTTTCATTATATTAACATAAAATAATCAAGAACCATACAGAAGCTTGCTTGAAAATAATATTTACCTATGTATACAGAGCACACTGGGCTGACGAGGATGTGTTTGAAAGTCATATTCTCCAGGGCTAAAGAAAGGCACTGTTTGGACACATTATGCGGAACCAAATCACTGTAATAACTTAAATCAGTAGTGTAAACAGTTACACAAAGTTAACTACAATAAAACGGTTTAAAGGATTAACTATTGCTATGCCTTTAGTTTTCACCACTGAACATCCGAGGTTCTATTCAAGATGTACTCACAGTAAAATCCTGTCTATTTGGAAGGAATAGATAAAGATTCTTGATTATAATGACGCTTGAAATATTTCTTTCATGGAAGCAGTAAATACATAATATAAACCTATTCTCTTCTGATAAGCAAATAAATATCCAGTCGGCCTCTTATAGCAAGCGTACACACTTATGTTAATGTTATAAAAAGATCATTCACACATATGTGTGCGTCCTGGAGTCACAGTACCGTTCCTCGGAGTGGTTTTGACCCAGCAGTATCTCGGCCTGATGTTCGCCTAACAGCACGGATCCTCCAACCTCGTACTCAACCCAAAACGATCATTTCGTTACCATCTACCATCTAGCTTCCAGAAATTCACGACGGTGTCCGCTCGTCTTTCCCGTGAAATCCTGGGTTTAGGGTCATTTCTGATGAGCATTATGAAACCCATCATACCGCGCAGTACACAAGGCGCACCTATACTGGCGTGCACAAACCTGCGCTACTAGCTCGCTGAACTCGCCGATCAAGTACAGATAAACGCGATCTACCACCAGAAAAGCTGATCCAAGTGTGGCCAAGAGTGGGCTGTAAAGTCACTCTAAGCATAGTTCATTTAGATAGCTGACAACAACATTAGAAAAATCCACCCCCCTGCGTGGATAAAGCACATAGGTGTCTGTGCACCTCGCCCCCTTCACACGCTGCATTATTGCTGGGTAAGGACTACGTGTAAATACGTATACTCCTTAACTGCTTCCCTTCAAGAAACAGCGAAGACTCTTCTACCAAGACAAAATCGGTGTCTGTAACACAGGGACAAGACGCGATTTTCGTCTGAAAAAGCCTAAAAAATCAAGAGGAACCCAGTGTTTCAGACCCAAACGTGCAGGGCCTGAGGATTTGGAGAAGTCAGCTCCACCCCCTCCAGCACTTGTGATTTTCTTCAGATGTCTTATGTCTTATGTCCTCCCGTACTCCGGAGCCAGCCCTGGGCTCGCAGTACCTGGACCCGGAGCGCTCTTCAGAGATTGTGCAACTGCGTGTCCCTTTATCTACTGTCTAACTTTGCGATCAGAAAGTTGTGCCACTTCTTGTGAATGGGCCGATGAACGGATCGCATATTTAGTTCTTTCGTTGTTCATTTCTAAACCTTTTAAAAGTAAAGGCACCGGAGGCTTGTTTGACTCGCAGTACTGCGAACCACCATGTTCCCGTTGAATAAACATCAGGCAGCGTGACGTCCGAAGTCAGCCAACGCGTTTGGCGCATGCGCTGCACAACCATTGTCACGTGGATTTGTGACAGCCGATGGTGTCATCTCGGTATTTAAGAATGCTTTATTCTCATTATATATAACGAGTACATAAACAAATTTACGAGATGTTTTGCAGATATTTGGCATACACATCCTAAATCGGTCTACTGAAAGGGTATATTTTAAAAGTTTCAGTCATGGATAAAATATTTATGATGACTTTTTAAAACATATTTGTTTAAAAGTGAACTTACAAGCACCATGGATTCAATAATTTAATATTATAAATAAAATAATTCAAATAAAGCAATGTAATTGCGAAGATTAATGACTATTAATTATGACTATTAGCTGAGTTTAATATGCACTTACAGAATCTTTAGCTCCCTAGATTTTAACTGGATCAACCCACCTCGGATTTCGTATATCCCTGAACAGACAAGTCAACGAAGTACTCATTCACGGGTAACTAGCCCCACCTCGTGGACAGAATCTTTATTAATGCTGATATCACGGGAAATTCTCTAAGCCAGCTGTCCTCACCTCAGGACCCAGGTTATTCATTGGTCATAATAATAATAATAATAATAATAATAATAATAATAATAATAACCTCATTATGTAGGTGCATAACGCCTTATTCTTTCTTTGATCACATTAACTTTAATTGCATTCATTTTGATACCTCAAATGATAGTAGTAAGAGCTGTAGTAAAGTTTAATTTCAATACTGAACATGCAGACAATAAAATCCTTTAATGATATTAATAGATTAATTGCGATCAAAAAGTATTGACACCTCTATTAACAATCTTTGCTCGTCTTGAAACTTGGTCGTCTTCTCCTTCCTGCCACTTTACTTACATTGCTGTTCTCTCTGGCGTCACTCAGAAGAGCATGGATACCCTGACAGATTCAGGGGGCCCAGCACCTTAAAGGAGCCCTTGAATACATAAAATAATATGACTGTATAATGTGATGGGGGCGGGGGTCCAGAATGTCTAGCTAGTCCCCTCGTGATGCTGTGCAAACCTAACTTGGCCCTTGACACCGTTCCCCTCCCACCACATTGCAGTGTCCTCCCGCCTAAGACAAAATGAAATTAGCTGGTAGCTTTCGCGCCCCCCAGAAGTTGGCACCATGCATCGCATAATGGTTCTGTGCTGGCACTGCAGGGGGCCAGAGTACTTCCATGGGAACAAGCAGGCCAGTTTCACTTTGTGTAGGACAGCGCCTCACCCTGGCTGCCTTTAGGACTGACCGGCCCTGTGCTCATCAAGTCCAGGACTGGCCTGTTTAAATAAGGCAACACCTATAATATTTTGGCGTGGTGGTGCAGTGGTTAGCACTGTTGCCTCACACCTCTGGGACCTGGGTTCGAGTCTCCGCCTGGGTCACATGTGTGTGGAGTTCATGGGGTTTCCTCCGGGTTTTCTGGTTTCCCCCCAAAGACATGCTGAGGCTAATTGGAGTTACTAAATTGTGCATGTGTGAGTGCATGGTGTGTGAGTGTGCCCTGCAGTGGGCTGGCCCCCCATCCTGGGTTGTTCCCTGCCTCGTGCCCATTGCTTCCGGGATAGGCTCTGGACCCCCCCGCGACCCAGTAGGATAAGCGGTTTGGAAAATGGATGGATGGAAAATAAAATGTTTGCTTAGAGTAACTCTCTATTACTATAATTCTTACATATTTCATTTGGCTGTGTGGTTCACATCTCTTTACCACTGTGTGAATTTCAACTTTTTCCATGCATCTCTGGAAATGAACTTTGTAGCCAATTGCTTTGCAAACTAAAATACATTTTAGTATTTTTAGTGCTGTGTACATTCATTTCTTACATTACTTGCACAGATGCACAAAAATACATAACTGTTTACCACAAACTCATTTATTTTTCTTTTATTCATAATACAAGGTGAAAATACAGTTATTTACATCTGCATACATAGTATTCATAATATATATAATACCAAAGTTTTGTAATAAAGTTTTACATACATGTACAGGGATAAAGTGACTATTCAGTATTTGTGGAAGTAAAGCACGAGTTTAAAATTATATTTACACTGTCTATATATTCTTTTATTTACATTTATCTGAAATTTCTTATTCATCTTCGCTAACAGCGATGTAATGACACAGAGTGTACACAAGGGGGCATACAGTTCCATGTTTATAGAATCCCTTGTGTCACTCCACTAGGGGTCGTTATTTTTCACTCAATGTCAGCAGGTCGTTGCTCCTTCTAAATAAGTAACCACTTGAATCACTTAATAATCGCTTTCCAAAAACCTAAGCTTTCTAAATTTCATAACTATTTCAGACTTTAAGAATGCTTCGGAAATTGGCATGGATATGGCGCCAAGTTCAATCGATGCCATAACCAATAAAAAAATTTGTTTGCATGCAAACGAAGAGCAGTTCAACAATAATTCTTAGAAATGCATGGCCTGGCGAACCACAATTGTCTCATGCATTGGGAAGTAACAAATAGATTTTGCAGTGACCGTTAATCATTTTTATCACCCAAATCTGAACCATGCTGCAATTACTTTGCATGAACAATGCTAAAATCATGTTCTTGTGAGGTTTTTGGTAAGGAGGTATATAATGATTATATAAGGATTACAGTCGACATTCTTAACATACTAACAAAACAACAGACTGCATATCATCCTTAATGACACACATATCAGTAGCCACTTAGCACTGGGGCACAGGAGGGGGCTGTTCCTGGTAAGTCATACATTAATTTGTCCATTGGAGTAAATTCTGAAAATGTGTAGTGCATTCCATTAATCCCCAAAATGCAACCTAACTTGACATATTCTGGTTCATCAAATTACTCCTGCTGAACTGTTGACTTAAAATGGAAAAAAAAAAATCTCTGGTTGTTATGAAAGAGTCAGGACCTTAAAAAAAACAGAGCTACTGTGAACATATGACAGACATATCAGAGATATAGAAAGATATAGCAAAGCGCTTTATGTTCTGTTTTTGCAGCAGTCTGCACACTGTAAGTGGCTGCACTCTTCCATTACAGCACCATTGTGGGAATGTGGTGAACCAGGGTGGCTGGGTGGGGAACAGGTGCCATCTGGGGGGGAGGTGGGGAATGAGCCTGTAAGGCCACCACAGAGGCTGTCCCTGCCGGCCGGTGCCTGGCGCTCTTCTGGTGCGCCCGCAGTCCCGCCAGCTGCGAGTAGGCACTCTGGCACACGTGGCACTTGTACGGCCGCTCCCCGGTGTGCAGCCGCACGTGGTTGCGAAGGGTGGAGGACTGGCTGAAGCGGCGGTTGCAGAAGCGGCAGACGAAGGGCTTGTCCAGCGTGTGGATGCGCATGTGCGAGCGCAGGTTGCTGCGGGAGTTGAAGCCACGGTGGCAGATGACGCAGCGCATGCGGCTAGCCGCTGACGAGGAGGACGAGGACGAGGAGGACGAGGATGAGGAGCCGTCGGACAGGTGGAAATCATCTGTTAGAGTGGGGAAAGAACCGGGGAACTTTAGTGCATTATTGGATATCACATCTCCTACTGAACCTAAATGCATGAGGCTCATCTGAAAGAAGACAAAAGCATTTTTATATCCACAGATTACAGACTGTAAGCCCAACAATTACAGTATATATATACACTCTTCTGTATGGACTGTAGTAGACTGTAGTGGACTGTATTACACTACACACCGCAGTTTTACAGACTAAGGGCTTTGACTTGATAGTGATCTTCCTCTTTAAACAAACTCTGCCTATGGTGACATCTGAAAAGGGCTGAGAGGTAACGACCGCATGCACTAATGAAGTCTATTGTCCCGTGAATAGCCGTGATAATGATCAGGGCAGCCAAATCCCTTATCTCCTCCCCACCCTTGCTCCTGGCAACTTCAAGCAAAGTGCCTCACCGGTCTTGCTTTTCTTCTGCTGCTCGTCTTCTATACCAGGGACACCAGGAATCCCCAAGAAGGTATTGTGAGAGTTTCCATACCACACCAGAAGCTCCTGATCAGGGGGGATGGTCTGTGAAAACAAAGAAACATTGTGAACTTAAGCGGTGCAAAATAATAATAATTTTAAAATGACAGACATGTTAGTGATACAAGTGTTTGGGATGTTGTGGAAATCAAGATCACCTCCACAGCCTTGTAAAAGATGCTGCTGCCGATTTGCACCACTTCGAGGTTTTGCTCTTGCTCATTACGGGCGCACTTAATGTATGTCATCCAGCTGCGGTGGTCCTCCTGGCTGGCATCGATGAAGTAGCGCACAGTGCCGTCCTCGTTAAACACCTGCGAACATCAGGGTGTACTTCATTCAGAACGATTGATCCAGCGCAAATACTGAGGCTGCGCATGTCCATATCCCCGGTAATAACATTTTTACGTCCTTTTCCTGAAAAATCGAATTTGGTTTGTCTTGAATATGCTGCAGCTTACCTCCCACATTAGATTATTGTTCTTGAAGAGGTCCACGTGCTCTGGCGTGATAACTCTGCCGGTAAACGGTCCCATTTCTGTGCCAGCCTTGATCCATGTTTTGGAGAAAATCCCGAGACCCTCTCCTGGAATAGAGCTCTGGGCGATGATTACTTCACTCGGCAGCACCAGACTCGACAGCTTCTGAACTTCTGCAGAAAGAACAGGGTATCAGAGAAGTACAGAATTCACGCGAAGCGTCGCCAAGCCCACAGCAACAGGCGATGTCGCAGCTTGCTCAGCATCGCGATATGCGCGTAATAGAAAGCAACTTTTGCCTGCAGTTGTTACGCAAATGCGCATTTGGCCAAAATTATTATAAGTACATTAATATATAAAAATACTCAAAATTAGTGCAATTTATATTTTTACCTCAACATTTTTCACAATGACGGTGTTGTACTGTACCAGTAATGATGTGCAATTTTCTATGAAAATTTTTAAACATTCTAAAACTGATAATACGGTTGGCCTACGTAATTGTTTTATTGTAGCATTATTTCAGAATAGTAACAGGGAAGTGGCTATGATCCGTTCAGATAGTCTGCGAAATATTTTTTCCATCAGATAATGAGATTATATGGATAAGGTTAAACATTGTTCAAGGGACTGAGTGCTTGGAATACATTTTCCTCTTTTCAAGCAGCTAAGGAAAAAACTTTTTATGGTTATTTAATGTTAAAATCAAAGGAATTATATCTGAGACGGGAAAATGGGGCCAAGATTGGGGTTAAATGGTCCTCTATCACTTCGCATCCAACAATTCGCCATGCCTTAGATGTGATATACATTCTTTAAACTCGACTGGAAAGAAATGGCTAATTCCAAATTCATTATCCCTTTAAGAACTTTGTAGCAATAAATTTAGTCTGAATGAAATGAGGACTTGTTTAAAAGGAGAAGGAATTTCTCTAACAAAAATGGAAAGGCGATTAGATGGTTGACATGGTGTGAATGGCAATAGAATTAGCCTTCACGGTGTATTAGCGGAGGAACAGCAATCTTTTAAGGAGAGAGAAAGGGAAAAGTGCAGGCGCGCCATAGCTGCCAAAGCAGGGGAAAAGAAACTGTCCGGAGATTGATGAATGGGGCATAAAACCTAGGACATCTTAAAGAAAGGGGACTTTTCATTCTCTATAGTGCTCGGTTTAAGTGGAAAACTTTCTCAGGTCAAGCACAACGTTAACCAAATGAATTTAATTCCCTTCTTCTTTAAGTCAGCAACAGTTACACGCCTAACAAGCTTCTAAATGCGAGGTATCAATGTGCTAAATGGGTTAATACGCTAAATGGGTGGAAATAAAGGAGAAAGTGGGAAAAAACTGGAGAACAGTAATGGGAAAGTCACGGGGACCTTGGGAAGAATTTTCGAACAGTGAGTACCGTGTACGTTTTTACTTTTAAATCCATTCTGTATGTCAGTGGGAGCCACAGAAAGTTTATTGAAGTTTTATACCTTGTCGATTATAAGAACGATTTTTATTCGAATGTTGTTTATAGCCTAATTCACGTCGGTACCATGGCAGTACAAATTATTGAGTAAATTAACGACAAAAAAGACTATGTGTTTACCATAAGAGGTAAAAGCGATAAGATTAAGCAAAAACTACAATGTGTCTGTGCAGCGTCTTTATATAATGTTACATATGCTGTATAACATCTCACCACGCATATGATCCAAAGTTTGATTAAACGTAATTATAAACAGTAAATACAAATGATATTATAAGTAAATATTCCATGTTTGACATGGAATACATCAACACACTTATTAGGCTCCAATATCATATAGGCTAACCCACAAAAATAAAGGCAAAAACAATCAGACAATCATTTATCAAATACGATTTTTCCGTTGTTCGACTCACCTCCTGAGAAAGACTGTGCCAGAACTTCTGCGGTGAACGCTGTCTTGGGACTGATGTTGTTGGTCTTCTCTTCAAAAAGGTGTTCTCCGAGCACGTTTCTCCATCGACCGTAGAGAAAGCTGTGGAGGATGTCGGATGTAATGATTTCAGACAATGACAGACTCTGCTGTTTAAATCCAGACTTCAATACCAAAGCCTCTGCGGGCAAAACCGAGCCCATGTCAGTAGTCTAAGTAAAATTTAAATGGAACAAAATAAAATGTTAAACCCGACTTATTTAGTTTATAATAATGTAGTATACTAAAATAACTAAGGATGAAAAGCTAGATATTCTCTGTAACAGTAATGTAATCTTTATATATGTATAAATATATGGTGCCAAATAGTATTCCTCTTTGGCGTACGGCTTGGTTGAGATGCTCTGTCTCAGTTCCCTTTATATGCCGCCGGTTTGACCCTCTCTAATTAGTTATTAATGACCCACCCCTTATGTTCTATAGACTTGTTCTACCAGAAAAAAAGAGCCAAGCCTTTATTGAGTGGCCACTCCTTTGGGGAACGGAGGTGGGAGTGTGTGTGTGTGTGTGTGTGTGTGTGGGGGGGGGGGGGGGTGTAGGGGGACTGGGGGGGGGGGTGTCCAAGATACAACAACCACCTTACCGCAATAATAACAAGCCTCCTCTCACCATGCGCTCACCAGTGAGGCATCCTCACCCGCTGCTGTCTCCACTAAGGAGCCTAATGCCTCCGCTTAGCGCGCCGGCGGCAAAAACCCAACTAACTAAGGACAAAACCAGCTACCAGCATGACAACAAACACCTTTATTGGATTAATTGTAAAGGATCAGCACATATGCATAGTTTATTTTGTATCCAGTTTACTCTACGCATTCTACATAAATACACGAGAAAAATAATGGAAGCAGATTTGAGGCATTTTAAATGTAATAATAAAAAAAAAAAGATTCCCCCAAAAAGTCGTAATAAAACTGTGGCACTGTCCTGCTATTCCTCTTAAAATATGTAAGTATTATAATCACATGATCTTAAATACAACAATCATTAAGCATATCAAGTTTAAATTTAATTTTAAATATCCTTACGCTTGTATCCGAAGAAAGTAACATTTGATGGAGCGAGAAAATCAAAATCAAAATCACCCGGATACATGTACATTCAAACACAAAAAACATACATATGTTTAATATAATTTGGATGTATATATGCGCGTATATTTTTGTGTCTTCAGAAATCAGTTAGGGAAAAAAGTCCGTTAGTGTGTCTTCTTAAAGAACAAACATCCTGAGTAATGCATTCAGTTTCCTTTAAAAATAAACTAAAAAAAAAACTATTACCATGCTATTCATATATGATATATGGGAATAGACCTTTTGCGAATTATTCCCTTGCCTAATGTTACAGCAAAACCTTAATGACTTAATGACGCAAAATTATAACGTGTATTTCGGGTCGAAGATAAATTGTAATGAAAACATATCGTCCGGTTCAAACTGTAAAACTGAACATTTTAAAAAATATATTAAATATACACCATAAAATATAAATAAAATATTTCGGTGCGAATACTCCATGCAGTAATGTCTCCCGTTTTTGGTTAACAAAAGGCTTCCCGAGATTTCATTAGCTTTTCATCACATTGTGAACATTAATAATATTACAGTACTTGAAAGTATAGTTTGATGTTATTTAACGTATTGTCCGTGGTCACAGAAATATGTAAAGCTCACTTGGCGAAGTATATATTTTCTATTCCTCCTATTTTGTGCCACTAAGCGGTTTAATATTCATTGGATATTAATAAAAGGCATAAGTATTGTGTCAGTGTTTAGTGGTGTATATAGCTCTTCTTTCAATAGGCACAGTTCTTTCTATTTTCCTCTCTTTTTCCTGGGTTGATGGACTGGGAGTAAATGGGCAGTTTCCCCCCTTTTCCTGCAGAGAGAACATCTTTATTCCATCCCAGGCTCGCGGGTTTCCTATTCAGGTTTCTCCGAAATAATGTCAGTCGAAAGAAAAGTGCTGCAAATCAATCTTTCATGGTGTTTTTGAGGGCAATTTGACATCCATGCACTCTTCTTTTATTTGGATAACTACAAGGGGATGGTCCAAAATCTGGACAAGGTTGGGGTCTGACGAGTAGGGACTAGGAATGAAATGAAAGTGGCGAAACGGCTCCGCAGTGAAACGGCTCGTATGGAACGCGGTGACGAGCTAAAATGAAGGTGAGTGACAGGGCACGAAAAAAGATTACTGCTCAACAGCTGCTTTTGGGGTCTTCCCCCTCCTTCATTTTTCTTTTTTACTGGGGATTTTTTTCTCTCTCTCTCCCTCCTTGAATAGGATTTGCACACATTGAGATTGATTTATATTTATTGCAGTTAAACATTTATTGCACTCAAAGATGTTTCAACTTCGAAAAAAGTAAAAGACAGAAAGGGGATGACGGGGAGGGGGAGAAGAAAGGGGTCTTTATTAAAGAGGTATTAAATAAATCCTTTTGAGAGAATATGCGTTGGCCAAGTTTAATTTGATCTGCTTTGCGGTAATGAACCCATTATTTCTCAACGTTCTATATGTAAGATAGATCCTCGGTTTTAACAGTAACATTTTTAACTAATGGTTACTTAAAGCGTTTTTCCATCAGTTTTTAAAATAATTTAAATAGATTTATCATGAGAGCTTTTTAGTAGCGTTCGCGTCTAGTGACATTAAATCAAAATTTATCCAAGGTCACCACTTAAGCAGATGCGTCAAATGTTTCGTTGCTATGAATTTAAGCGTAAAACATTCCATTTACAGTACAATGTGTGAGTAAAATGAAGCAACAATACAAACCCGAAGTTGTTTTAGTTCTAATAAAACAATCGTTTAATAAACTACGCAACACAAAAAAAGAAATATCTGCGATAAGCGTAAGCAGCTGTCATGTTTTATAATTTAACAGTGACCTTAAAATTTAGGTAAAGTGAAGAAAACGAACGGCAAAACAGAAGCAAATTTTAAATGGGCATCTATTTAAGACGTGTGTAAAATGGCCCCTTATAATATCAGTTAATTTACATATTTTTTTAAATAAGTTGGAGGTTTTCAACCGCATAAAAATCATATGAAATCGAAAACATTATATTTTTAAGTGTGTATATAAATATATTCATAGCTAAAAACTGGCAATAAAGAAACAGGACAAAATCAATTTGGAAAAATTTAGGACTGTTGAAGCGCAATCATTGCACCTACTGGCTCATTTCTGGGGAATATATCATTATTTCGAAGCCAATTAGTGGGGATACTTGCAGGACATCCGTTTCAGTTATCGGTAAACATTACTTAATAGACGAAGAGCAATTTGTAAGGCAGAAAAATAAAGCTAATGTTAAAAGAACTTAAAGTTACCCCAGTGCGTAATTTATTTAACATTCATGGCTTTCCCCTCCTTCCCAGCGCAGTTCTGTTGCACAAAGAAGCAAGCTGTTTCGGGAGCTTTTATAATAGGAGAAAGGACAAGAATCCTGGAATAATAGAGATCTGCAAATGTTTTTCAATAGATTTGACTCAATGAACAGTGGATTTTTCCAGGGTAAGAAAATAGACGAGTTTGGCTGGAAAGCCGCGACTGAATTTAATGGGGAAGAGCGAGAGAGCGATGGTTTTTTATTTGATAGGATAAAATTTAATTAGCTTAGTACAGCCCTTGAAAGACAAAGGGAACTCAATATGTACCCAATCTGAATCTCTTTGGGGAAACAGACTGCTGAAAGTCAAAAGAACTGGGGAGAGAAAGGCAAGCTTTTTCAACTGGGGACAGAGAGAATGAGGAGAGCTGAGGGAGACGGCAGGTGACTGGCACGCGTAAAAACAAGGGGGACACTTTTGGCACAAGGCTGATTATTTGAAAGAGAAAAAGGGAGAGACAAAAATAGAGGTTTCTCCAGGTTTTGCCCACTTAGACCAGCTGAAGACGTGGAGATGAAAAGACCGAAAGGAGCAGAGGAGGTTCTAAAGCAAACAGAAGCCATTAAAAAGCTGTTTGGGTAGAGTGCAACACCAGAGAGGTGGTTATGGGAATGTGCCCAAATGGTGTGCTAGAAATTGCCCATGAAAACAGGCATCAATTTTGTCAGACATTTATACATATTCATAGTCTGCATGCAGACAATTCTTAGAGCACTTATTCATATAGCACTAATTCTTTTGGTACATCACAAGCACGCATTTGCACACGTTCAATAACCCGGAGAGCAGCGTTCGTCTAGTGCGGTTCTTCATTTTGCGGCTTTACGCCGTTTGTTTTAGGAAATTACATTTTAACCGAAACGAGTGCTTTATTTAGCACTAGTTTCAAAATCGGTGTAACTCGTCATAAAAGGATTTTTTTATCACTTCATCAAACACAAAAGGCATGAGAGCCATAAGCGTAAAGATTTCACAAATGGTCTAAACGGCTGGAAAAAAAAACTTAGCTCCGGCTACTTATGGTTAAAAGAATTACCATATCGTACATTAACTGGCTTCAACAATCTGTTTAACACACAAACAAGAATTGAACTATTAAACAAACTGCACGACGATTAGGTTATAGACCGAAGGAAAAGTGCAAATTGCAGTTAATCAAGAGTTGGCGAAATCATGTCGACACCAACATAAATTATTCCACGTTTATCTGTGAGCATCGGTTTAAATATCAAAGACCACTTATAAGAAATACCAAACATCTTCTCGGCCAACAAACGATCTATTGGCTGTGGAAGGTCAGTGTCCTCACTCTTCGTGTCTTCACATGGGCGCGCTTAATATCATTTTCCGTACCAAAGTTTTTCTTCCCCCACCCCCCCTAAGGGAAGAGCTTTCAGGAATCAACAAAACATAAAAATACTTAAATTCAATTCCTACACAACATTCAACAGGGTCAATTTGCTTTTTTTCTCCCCAAAGCCATCAACATTAGTTGGCAACATACATCAAGAAACCTAATATATATATATTATATATAGGCCAATAAAATTAAAATCTGTTGAGTTTATTTCACCGTTACAGATTCACAGTTGTTCATAGGTGTTGAACTGTAGGCTACCAAATCTCTCTAAAGCAACTTTAAACAAGTGAAAAATATATGCAGGCGAGTTCCATCTTTGGTAGGTAGGTGGCAGGACAAGGTAGCTCCAGTGATCGCGAAGTCTCTCACCTGTGTCGAAAACGCAACTACACCAACGCAGAATCCCATAGAAGGCTAATGATGCTTTCGTACGTTGCTAATAAATTCGTATGTATACGTTTAACACGGAACGTAGTACAGTCACTAACCATTGTAATTAATTTTACAAGCAATGTAAAATGATCAAACATTTGCAAGCAATATCGAGGTATTAAATCGACTTAAGACCAAAATATTCTGTCATAGACGATATGACCGGAATTGTTTAAAATTAAATTGTATTCTCGGGATAAAGTAGCCTATACCTCATAGTTGCCCACTTATTGTAGTATAATCCCAATGATCGCAATCTCATACGTGCGAAATATGTAAACTACTATTAATAGGGCCATTCGAAACGTCAGATTCTCAGGTGATGAATTATTCCTAAACGTTACGTTTGTAATTATTTTGTGCAACCTCACTGCACAAAAATGTATTTGTTAAAAACAAATATTAGAAAGGACAGAATTTGGCACAATCTTTACTATTCGATTTACGGAATGTTTCCGAAGGATTTTAATTATTGTGGAAAATGACTGAGACCCTTGAAAATGTACAAGGTCTATTTAAAAAGATTAGAGTGGCTATCCAATATGAAACGTTTTGCTGTCATAACCATACCAGAGGAAGGCGGGAGGGTTGTTGAAAAATCTATGCAATTTGTCAAATAAAATTCTCATGAGACTAAGGCCGCACTCTAGGCAAATAGTTGTTGGATAGCGAATGGGTGGGGAAATAAACTGCGAAGAAAATAAAATGGAAAACTTCAGGTCCTCGTCACAAGTTTCCATAAAAGCGTATTGCACATCCGTTTGAATTGGGAATAAGAGATTAAAAAGTCAATTGATTGCGTTAACTTCTTACGTTTGACTAATTGATCCGTTTAGTTTGTTGCTTTTGTACTATTTTACACTGAATATATTAAATTGCACACGTGACTTAATAAACAAAAGTACCAGATGACTTGCGAGTACTGAACAACTTTGTTTCGTTTTTAGTAGTAGGCAACAAAAAACAACAGAAAATCCTGAAGTACTTTTTCCACATTCCATCAAAATCGTAACATTTAGACTTTGGGCTTAAATCTTCCATCCGTCTACACGCAGCTCCCAGTGGGAAACGTAACTAGGTTTTCCTTATAATTCTGCTGAATGGCATGCAATTAAGTGCATTCAATTAGTATGCCTTGCGCCTGGAACCTATCAAAATGTCAGCCTCGTAAATCAATAAGATGTATCAGCAGGCAGGTGGTGATCCAGCCCCACTGGTAGAGGATCGCGGGCACGGGGGTTGAGTGGGCTACGCTGGTTATCTGGGCCAGGCAATATGTCTTTCCCAACGGAAGAACGATGAGCCGACAATGACAGCGGCAGCAGAAGTCCACTTCGGCTCTGTCTGACTTCGAATACTATCGATCTGCATAATTTACCGATAATTTATTCTATTACGCACTAAGCGCTCTACACCTAAGTCATACTCCCAAATCATTTTATTTATCTAGTTAAGCACCTACACGCAGTGTTACGGTTTCCCCCCAGAACAAAATCTACACACAGCTACCTGCCTGTAACAGGTGAGGAGATCCATCCCCGCATCCGGCTTCACGGAGCTGGAGAGCTTACACAGCTTAATTAAAACCTATCACGAAGGTTTAATGGTGTTGCACTAATTGACATGGTTAGTAAATAGGGCTCTAATTAAGCACATCGAGTGGTTGCGCCGCATCGCATTATTTCTGGCACACCGGCTGTAAGCGCCTGCGTAAGGACCGTAGACGGATGTTTTTAGCGACCCTGAAGCAACAATGCAACGAATAAAACAGCCTTAAAGTCCAGTTAATAGAACTAAACTTTGCCTATTCGCACTTGTTAAGTCATAGAATTAGACGAGTCTTTTCAGAACTTGTGCTGCTTCAAAACATTATCAAGGATAGGCTATTACTTGTCTTCAGATAAATTGGAAAAAAAAATAGAAATAAATGAAAAAAAGAAGGGAGTTGAGAGCGCGAGCCTTTTTTAGTGCTACGGGCGTGGCGATTTATGCATTTTAACCATAGAAAATAGTCAGCCAAGATAAAGCCTCACTGCTTATAATAAAATCAAAAGTAGATTCGGTTTTGGTAAACTTAATGGGGGAGAATATAATGGAATTGAAATCAATTGCAGAAGTATCCCAATTCTCGAATTAATCCGGTAATTAAATCATCAGCTCGCTGTAAACCTGTAACTTGTCTTTCCGCACAGCACCCAGGCACTACATGCCTGTTTCAAAGTTTGGTATAAGCGGAGTTTATAAGGAAGCGCACCTACAGCGGAGGATTAAAAAAAACAGCTGCAGATTGAGTCAGTGGGAGACAGACAGGAGCTCCGGGAAGCCCGGGCTGGGGGCCACACCTCTCCCGTAAGTGCAGACGTTTTAAATGACCACGCTCGATATAGCTGTATTTGGCAGTAGCTTTTCACGAGGAAAGGTGCAACGGTGGATGATATGACAGCACAAGGAAGAGCTAAATAAATAAATATGAAAGAAATCCCAACGCATGGCACGATGCGTGCTGACACTAATGACTCATTGAGACATGAAATGGGACCTGTCTGTTTCCCACCGGAATTTCTCCACGAATCAAGCCACCGAATGGTCGCATTTCACTTGGCTTCAGAGGAATGACACAAGAGACCGAGGCTGCCTGGGGCTTCTTTCGGGTATGATGCTGGATGGCGCCGATTATGGCATTATTAAGGCTTAAATGTACCGCTGTGGGAGCGTCACGGACTTCCAGCCACATTGATTTCACAGGCTGGCCTCACAGATCGGCGTAAAACGGCCGAGAAGATCAGAGCAGCAGATTAATTCATAGGTTTAAAGTCAGGGTGTCATGAATGAAACAAATTAAGCGACATGTCCCAGGCAGAAACTTTAAGGAAAAACACATTATCGAGGAGTCATCGTTAAATTAAAAAAAGGAAAAACATCAATCGCATTTAAATTATTCTCCAAATCCCAGTAAGCTTATACAAACCTTGTCTACATACTGGTTTTCATTAATCAAGAGTTACATTCAGGTTGTATGGGTGACTGTATTGGGAGCCAATAATGGTAATAAAACAGCACCTATGATATTAGCAGCTAACATATTTGGTTGCATGTATGTCTGAAGAATAAATGGTGGCGATTAAGTAAAAGGTGGCAGAATGGCATTTCAGTCTCATGAAATGAGGACGACGTCAGTGTGTGGTTTAAGAAACCACATCTGGCAACACAGCTGGAGATCCCGGCATTAAGGGTGACCCGGGCCTGTAATTATGAGAGCTTTCAAAAAGGGTCACACGTCTGCTGGTGCCCTCTGCTGAGCCTCCCCGCAGGGTGGGGCGACGCGGCACTACGCAGCACTCGGTCAGAGCCGCCGTACGTGAGCCGCCGTACGTGAGCCGCCGTACGTGAGCCCCACTCCAAACAGAAATGTATAAACACGCACCGGTCTTAGCCATCACCAAAATAAATAAAGAGAGAAAGAGGGCTGATTCCAGGAGGGGGCCGGCTGACTTGTGGGGACGGGCGAAAGCCTTAATTTCACACCATGAATGGAGGATACAAGGGACCCCTGTGGCTCTCCATCAATGTAGACAAGGCCGTTCTGACAAATGACTGACAACCAGCACAAAAGGATGGGACAATCTAATCCCACCAGGCTTCCTTCACCTGCACAGAGCAGAGTCTGGATTAAAGAAAACCGTAGAAGTCAACCAATCAAAACCAGCTTAGCATATATTTGTACTTTAAAAAAAATCAATCACTTCAATTGAGTGGAGTTTCCTCGTCCCGTGTTTGAAAACAGGTACAATTCCTGGTTCAGGAGCATGGATACTAGAGCACACAGTAGTAGTAAACAGTACTACGCTTCTCTCAGTTCACCCTTTCTGTACACAGTGTAAATAGGAAGACACAGGCCAAATAGGCAGAATGTCAAACAGGTATCAGACATGGTGCTGCTGCAGTCGGTGGAGCTTGCACTGTGTCAAACGGGAATGGCTAGACACAGAACTGCAAAAGGAGAGGTCGTCTTATTAAATTATTAGCAGTAAATTTCAATAACGTACAGCGGTTTAAATCAGCTTGCAGATTACCGTACAAAGGGGCATGTTTGTCTTTCTTAAGCTTTACGTCGTCATGATGCCCGATATGTAAACGCAGGGCAGAATCACATGGCTTGCAGTCCAAAGGAGACAAAATGCGAGAGCAAAAGAAAATTTACACCCTTATTCAGCTGTGATTAAATAGATTCTGCTTTTAAATCATTTCAATTTGAATGCGAATAATAGCTGCATATATTAACCATGTCAACCTCATCATAGCTGCAGTTCTTTGAAAGGGGGAGGGGGGCCTAAAGAAAATAAAAAGCCCAATGTCATTTAGACGCCGAAAGCCAGTCATTCCCTAACAAACGTACATTTGCCCAATCACTTTAAGCAATTTCACCGATAAAAAAAGCCTTGAGATGGAATATAAGAGACCTTGACAAGGATAGAACTAAATGTACGTATATAAAAACATTTTTCTAAAAACTAAAAGCAAATGCTCCCTAGCCCCACTTCTTTAATCTTTAATCTGTGGTCGGATGCTTCAAGGCCACAGACACAAATGCAGGCTCATCTGTATTTACTGTTCCACTTAAGAGGAAGCTTCCTCTGCCGATATTGTTGCTTTTATTACTTCTGGCACCGCTTTGCTACACTCAGTATTCAATTAGTGGGCACCTTCCAGTTCATTACAGAATAATTACTCTTTGCCATTGATGCCAAATGCTGTTTTGGCACGGCAAGCTGCACATCTATTAGAGCAACAGAGGCACAATATTGTCCCTGCAGCAATTCCCACGCCGACACGCAACTCTCAGCCCCATCTTCCGCAGTCCCTTCCCGTCCCACCACCAACTTTTAAAACGCCCATTTAGCGCTCCCATTTTTCAGCATTAATTTTCTGTAGCGGTCATCTGATGTGTAATTACCGGAAGGTTTTAAAGAGGCTGATGGCATCCCCAGCTGTGTATGCGTCTGGGGGCAGTGGGGGGACGACCATACTGTAAACCTTGCCCTTCCCCCCCCCCCCCCCGTTCAGTGGATTATGTCAGCAGTGTTGTGCGTTCTCTCTTCGTTTTCTAAGCTAGCAGAGCAAGGAACGGCATGTATGAAAGTGAACATGACGCATGTTGCTCACTCTGGCTACTCACTGGCCGGCATTTATGCCGGGAGACAACAGCTTAACGTGCGAAGAATTTCATGGTTGTTTCATTTCAGTATAATGATTTCCTCACTTGCAGAAAAAGAAAATCCCCTCAGAACTGTCACTTAGCAACTGAGCCAAACCTCGTCTCATTCATTTCACACAATGATCCAGTATTACATTGCACATCCAATTCACCCAAAGTGATGTGCATTTTCAGGTCAAAATATAAACCTAGTATTTATATCAAACAAATAAAGCTATATGGGTTAAAGGAAAAATGCCTGAGAGTGAATTTATATACAAAAGCCTGGAATTAGGATTTTCATAGATAGGTACAACAATGAAAACTTTAAGGACTCACAGAAAAAGATAGGACCATTGCAATTGATTTTAATACAAATACAAAACACAAAAGATCTGAGGCCAATTTATTAGAGTGAGAAGTAAAAGTAAAAATTAACTAGAGAGAATATATTTATATATTTTCTATATACAACATATATAAATTTCTATATATTGTATATTTAGTCAGTCCAATGAAAGCAATCAGAGTAAATGCAGATTTAAAATTATTCGCAAATTAAAAGCAACATTTTAAACTGGAATGTACTAAACCCTATTCAAACATTGATAATAAAACTCCAATTCAGTTGCAACAAAACTTACTCTTGACACTTAATACATGTTAACTGTACATGAGGGGAAAAGCAACAAATTAAACTCTGAAATTATAATATCCCTTTTCTTTAGGTAATACAATTAAAACCGGAGTCATTTTGTAACTAACCAATGTATGCTTGTGTATATAATATCACACAAAATAGACAGAATAACAATTAAAATGGTATTAGCATCAGACTCTGGATGAGTCCACAGTGTGTACTGGTTTGGGTGTTGGCTGAGCTAGTTAGTTTACAAAAAGTATTAATTACACAGGTAGAATCAAATATAGGCTTAGCAGTCTTCAATGGTTAAGGTGCAGAGCACGAAAATACATTTTGTCCTTAGATGCAACATCAAATTTCAAATCACACATTTACAATCTTTCAAACAATTTTCAGCATGAAAACGGTACATTAACAAGGACATTTTTGCCTGTGAATATAACATATAAAACTTCTGATGCAATCATATATATTTAAAATAAGGTATTTAGTCAAGTATTTGAGAACACGCAGTTTAATGTGGTAGCAAATCCATGTAACACCACTTTCACCCTCATCAGATGATTGCAATAAAACATATACTCATGATTACAACTCCAGATATCCAACAAACGATACAATTTATTTCAAGCTACAAGTTAAACATCTGTTAAAAATGAAATAAGATATTGCACCTTACAAAAATCTGAGTAGAAAAATGTCAAACACGGAAATACCAAGGAAAACAACAATTATATTACGAATTGACTGCAATTGGCTAAACACCGTCCTTGATGTTCTGTAACAAACGAAATACCATTAATGTAACAAAACAGCTTCATCTCACAGAATCAAAAAGTCTCATATAAAAGTGAAAATAAGTAGAGCACAAACATACTTCAAAAACTTCTCTTGATGAACACAACATTAATCAAGACTGCTAAGCCCATAACAATTTATTGCAAAGAAAGAATATTGTTGCTGAAATGTTACAAATCCAGGATATATTAGTTTTCTTTAAAAAAAATCTCAGACCAAACAAGGATTCCTGGATATCGTCCATTCAACCATACTGGTGTCCATGTTTTCAGTTACAATGACAAGTTCCTGATTCAGAAAATACATTTTAAACATTCTTTAGATTGTAGAAGTCATCCTATAGTTAGTGTTTCGCTCTAAGAAAGGAAGAAAGTCTTAAGGCATTGCAAATTTAGAAACCTCATTTATATAAAAGCTTGTTTTCATTCAATGATTCCAAAATCTTCAGCGAAATGAAATCCATTAATGTTCCTGGAAGGCAAGCAAATGTTTAAATGTTACCAAAAGACCACAAGAAGTATGAATAGTTTTATAAAAAAAACGGCACTATATATTTTTTTCCCCGTTTAATGAGGAAAACATGAAAAGAGGGAATTTTTAATGCAGAATTCTGTAGTTAGTAGAGACATGATTTCACAACCGTGGGTGTTACTTCAACAACTGTGACAAGTAAATGAGCTGCAAGTGAAGCCCTTCAAGTGAACGGACCCCCACGTGCTGACAGACACACTGTCACACCACTAATGTGCCAGTGAGCGTCATAATTAAGAGGGCATGGACTCAGCGTCACGGAGGGTGGTCATGGACCAGCGTGGCGGGGCGCTGGGAGGGCATGGGCCCATCAGTCCGTAGAGGCAACATTTACAGAGTAACTGGGCCCGAAATGAGCATGTGACCGGTCACAGGCAATACGAACTCTGCGGCGTGAAGCGCATTGTGGCGAGTGGCGCAGGCCGTTGCCACGACTCACTGGCACTCAGGGTTTGTTGACATCCTGCGGCTTGCAGCATAAAAACAAATGTTTTCCAACACAAAAGGGTAAATAAGTACCTTTTGGTTGTTAAATAATCACTGCACAGGAATGACCTTCATTCAGCCAATGCTGGGTGATGAATTAAGAATATTTTGTGCAAAACGTATCACATTTACTGCTTATGAGAGAGTGAATCGTTCCCATGGGCTTTACTGTAAGCCAGTGTTTCCCAACTCGGTCCTCGGGGACCCCCAGACCCCCAGACTGCTCTCTCCCAGCCCCCTGCCAGACTGTCCATATTTTTGCTCGTTTGCGGTTCCTGGCATGTGGACTGTCTGTGGGTCCCCAAAGACCAGACGGGGAGACACTGCTGTAAAGCACCGTGCCCCCAGTGCACACCCAGCCTGGGTGATCAGCAGGCATGCTGCCCAGTATCTTTCCTACCCCCCAGCATGGGGAAAAGGGGGCATGTGTAGCTCATGGAAGTTTGCCCTGCCACAGGACGTTTCAGCTTGTTACTTCATCACATTATTTCATTATTTTTCCTGCCACTTTTGCATGTCAGAGGATCTGCTTGTGGGTTATTAGAATTGATGTTATAAAATCATATGAGCATTTAGGCCTGTATCTATTCTAGAAAAGAACAGAATGAAATCGAGGGTGACGATACACAAATGAAATCCTGGAGGACAGGAGACTAGGTGCAGTGCTGACTAGCGGGAAGCAGAGAGCACTTCTGAAAATCAATATTAGGAAAATCGGCAAAAAGGCTGATCCTTCACAAAGTAGCGCCCCACATTAAGTAAACAATTTCAAGGCTTCAAAGCAGTAACAAGAAAATGTTTCACCTTTGTGTAAAGGCCTACATTACAAACAGATTATCCAGACAAGATAGTGTTAAAAAGGGTCAGGGTAAGTGGGCACTCTCAGGGAGGTGGGCTGATGCTCGTTTTACCTGAAGGCCTGGTCCAGCTGCCTGCTGGGTGCCCTGCCCATAGTACGCCCCCTGCTGGCGGTAGTATTCTGCCCAGGCTGCGCTGTAGTCTGGGGTAGAACTCTGCTGGGGGGCGTTGGCTGAAGCATGACCTAACGGAAAGGATCAGAAAATGGACAAAACTGAACTGACAGCAAACACATACATGCATACTATTTAGAAACATCCTATTTATATATAATTACAAAAAAAAAACCACTTGACTGCAATGTACGTCTTTTCTTCATTTGCAAACATCACTATAAAAAAATGTAAACGAAGCCTGAGAAAAGCCCCACAGTTTGATCCCGTCTGGTCGTCTTGGCACCTTGCAGCACATACCAGTTGCCTTTTCCCTGCGTTCCCTCCATGTTGTTCCATCGCGATGGAAGTAAGAAAGTGTAAAACAGTAGCTGTTGCAAACACCGCACAGGCACCGACTGACATACTATAATTAACGCAGGACAGGAAAGCCGCTTTCCTGTAAAACACCAGTAAAGCTCCAGACAGACACGCCAGAACTCTACTGACCCACTGCAAAGGGAGCCTCGGGAAGGATTCGGACACCTTCCCTCTTTACAAACTTTTCGGGGTTGTACATTAATTGCAAAATGGAGTGGAATTATTAATTTATTGTACATCTCCTAACACACGCTAACCAGTTGTGACAAAAACAAATACTGCATTCATATAAGTATTCTGGCGCATAAAAATTTCTAAGGATGTGTTTTTGCTTATAGGGCTGGTATGGGTTGATAGTCCATTCTGCATGTCTGTTTTAATGACGGTGGGACGGAGGGGTGGGGGGGGGGGGGTGGGGGGCACTGAATTCTTTCTGAAGGCGCCGCCTCTATCCTGCGGGGGCCGTCCCTCAGTTGTAACACCTCAGTGGGTACATGAACCAGCGTGCTACAGGAACCAGCGTGCTGGGGACATGCTGCTATCCTTCACTCCAGGCGCCTGAGCGAGTGCCTGTGAGTGACGCTTTCGTTCGGAGGGGGTTGTTGGATTGCGGCCGCGAGTGACCTACTATGCTTCTTGTAGTACTCCTCCCACACCTTACTGTAGTCAGGACTAGTGGCAGGAGCATGACTCTGCTGGCCTAGACAGACACAAATAAAGATGTTAGTGCGTAATAAAAGGGCCGAATGCTGGGATCGGTGATTCTGCATGACCTGGAGCTTCCTGGAGGGAAGCGCAGAGTGATCACACAGACACGCCACAGGAGATAGCCCTGTAGTGTCGGCATCACAGCAGGTCGCGTGACCATTGTGGGACTGCATCCCGTCAGAGTAACTTCAAAGCAAAAGTACAGGCAGACACTGGCCTAACCAGTTATAGAACGTAAATTAAAAAAAATGTGTGATATACGAACCGGAAAGTTTCACTACCATGTATCCTTTCAGTCTTATTTGTATAAGAAAAAGGTTTGGAGGATTTGGGAGACTTCAGGCATGCTTTAGTAGAGTAGGTTCAGGGCCCAGGCCTGTCCTGAGAGCACTTTCTGTTCCCTTCTTAGGAAACTGCTTTGGGTGTGTGTATGCATGTGTGACTGTGTCTCACAGTGAGTGTGTGTGTGCATAAGCGCACGTCAGAGGGTGGCCTACAGCATTAACAGAGCTTCAAAAGAACAGCAACCGGCAACATGGTGGTCACCAGCCATGTATGGAGCACTAGAGGCAGGCCCTGGGGGGGGGGGGGGGTGAGGCGAGGGGGCGGGGCGAGGGGGCGGCAGGCATCTGCATGAATGCGGGAACAAAGCGAGTCATAAGTCAAGCCCTTATTTGACAGGTGGGTCATGACGGCATCTCCCCCACACTGGGAGCCAGGCTGGACGACAGAGGCGGGGAGAGAAGGGTGGTATGCAGCCTTTTTCCTTCTTAAGCTCCGGGGGCCAGGGCAGGTGACTGATATGCTGACCTATGTTCAGAGCAATCTGAAGGCCTCCAAGAAGCCATGGACCTGGGGTCTGACTGCAAAGCGTGCAGCGTAAATACAGAGACCTAGACGTCTGTTTGTAGCCCTAGACTTGCCTAGCTTTTTGTAATACTGCTCCCAGGCTTTAGAATAATCCATCTGTCCAGTCTGGGATCCATTGTGACCTGAAACAAACACAGAGCAAGATGAGAAAAAGAAAAGCTGAACATGGATGTTGCTCCACCAACTTTGCTGACATGCTTTCATGTTCTAGGGGCCAGAAGACAGAATTTCAGAGCATGAGACAAGGTGCCCTTTCCACAATGCTGGGTCCAGAATGAACGTGTCTGAAATTAGTGAGGGGGCACGATCCCCACAATCATGTGGCAGTCATGCACTGACTGACTTCCAGAGGGGGCACATTATTCGTTTGAGGCTGCTATACACTCTTAGGTGCCCTTGTGAACCTGGGTCAGCCACTTCAGCTCCGAAAATGAGCAAGATACATGTATTAAAAGAGGCACCTTTATGTCACAGCTTTCTTAGTGCCGCAGGTTTAAGCATCCAATCCGAACCCATCACTATAGAGTCACAGGTGAGCTTAGGAAAGGACACAGCCATTCTTTACTTCTTCCATGACACTTAAATTCAAGTGTGAGCTCTGAAGGTAATGCATACTAGGGTCTTGCTGGCCCTGTGCCTGCCATGTCTGGTACGCTGACCCCCATCCTCCAGTCATAAACGTCTGAGGTCCACTGCAATGAAAGGAAGTGCAAAGAAAATGTGGTTAAAAAGTGGTTAGTTCAGGTCCAGAAAATAAAAATCCAGACCAAGATTTTGCTTCAACCGACCTGTTGAGTGACTCTGTGACTGTGACCCTGTATTTTCAAACGGTTGGTTAAAACAAAGTCTTGGTCTGGATTTTTACTTCCTGGACCTAAACTATACACCTCTGAAAATGGAGGGGTGGAAATGAACTAGAAAGGACATTAAAAATACTGCCACATTAAAAAGGGATATTTAATGGAATGCCGGTAAATGCTAAATGGTGCTTACTTTTGGTGAGGAGTACCTGGCCCTTGAGAGAAGGGGCTCAGTCCAAAACTGCCGCTTCCCCCAATTCCTGGCCCCTGACAAGACATGAGATTGGAGATGATGGAGAACAAGTGAAGGGCTGCAGGGCTCAGGCCAAAGAGGGAGGGGAGCAGTTATCCAGGCAACCATCACACTGCCCCCATTGCTCACTAATGTAAAGGGGAAGCCTAACTATCTAGAGCAGCGTTTCCCAATCTGGTCCTCAGGAACCCAGAGACAGTCCACATTTTTGCTCCCTCACAGTTCCCCTCTGGTAGGGAGCTGGGAGGGAGCAAAAATGTGGACCAACTGTGGGTCCCCAAGGACCAGATTGGGAATCACTGATCGAGTATTGTGAGTGAGTATGAAAAGTGAGCGCGGAGACAGCGTACTCCAATCTTCTCGTCGATGAGCTGTCTGGCCAGCTCCGTTTGCTGAGAGGTGCCCCTGATGGAGAAGATGCGCACGTTTGGGTCGGTGTTGGCTGCTGGGTTCCTCTGCAGCTCCACATGGGCTCCAGACTGCTGGTTTATGTTCTTAATGGTCTCTCCCCCTGGAAGGAACATTTATGAGTCTTAATTAATATCACACTGCATAGGGGGTGTCCGTAGGCAACTAATAACAGTGAATAAACCAGTAATCACATCTTTCTCAACTTAGAGGTTATAAAAAAAATCCACAGCACATTTAACAAGAAATTTCTGAAATTCAACCACTAAGAACACAATGTGAACAAGACAAGCCATTGATCACCAGAGCAGACATGTTTCAAATGAGGTTCAATACCAGGATGGGTATGTGTGTACGAGGTGAGGTTTGGATTGGATGGTTGATCAGACTGATATTCCACTTGCTACATTTCATACTTATTCTAGATCCAGTGTGAAACAAGGACTAATAGGATTATGACTGCTATATGTGGAATTAAGTCAACCCAAACATAAAACATGTTACAAGCTCGTCACTAAAGATGCAGGTGCTTTTAAAAAAAACCCACACTCGGAATTTGATATTAACAGTAGTAAAATTTAGCAGAACCATCCGGAAAGTATTACGACAAAAACTTGGTCTGCAAACGAAAGCACGCGGATGTGCACGTGTAACTGCGCACATGACCATAAACTTCGCAGTGTAGGATCTTGGTCTGGCCGCTGCAAATTAAAGGTTTATTTATCGCGTCCTTACTCCCGCTTTAGACGCGCACCACCCAGATGCAAGTTTGTCCGGAACTAACCGAAAAGAGGACGGAACGAGGGCTTTACTACCCAAACACAGGCCGATAAAAGGCCTACAACACTTGCCCGCATTTTCTTTAAATCCGTGAAAATCAGGGACAAAGAGACCCCTTCCCACCACACAGGAGAGGGGGTTATCTGGAGAACACCAGCATCCCAGACAACGTTCCTGCCCCTCAACCTGTGTCCCGGGAGCAATTACACGTCAAGAGTGAAACAGAAACATTAAAGCTGTAGAGAGAAAAATTAGAGCGTAACCCTTTTCTGGTTAGCCAGTCTGAGCTTCCTTTTCAGCCATGCATTCAGGGCTTGGTCCCCTTCGTGATAGGCTTTCTAAGAGCCAGGACTGCCCCCTCTTCTGCTTTCCTGTTCAAAAGACTAAACAGCTTTCCAAGGCGTTTTGGGTGGGGGGGCAGCCAGAGATGTCCGAACATCAATTACATGTTTGTTCACTTCTGGGTGACATTCGGTTGACCCCAGCTGACCCCATCTTGAAAACACTTCTCAAAAAGGCTCCTCCCTCCACTGCCCCTGCCCGGGTGCCAATAGACTACCCCCGGGCCATTAACCCATTGTAAACCAAATTAAACTTCTGCATTAATGAAGCTATTATTAGGTCTCCAGTCAGGAGGAGAGAAATAAAGACAGTGACCATTCAGTTCATGGAGTTGGCCGTGCTGAAGAGAGATAATCAGCCCTCTCAATGAAACTGGTTTAGTGAGCTGGAGACGGGGGCCAGAGAGGTTCAACCGGAGAGAAAGTGGGCCGAGAGCGCGATCGCAAGGGAAAGAAAAATGAGCCAACGCATTCACAAGCGATGCAAATCGCATAAAGACTAATAGCTGGCTTATGTTGTGGTTAAGCAGGTATGTCATAGTCAATATTGGGCAGACCGAAGGCATAGAACACAGCTGTGAAACTTGGGGTTGCATGCATGACTGAAAACACCCCGTTATACCCAGATTAAGGTCACCAAGGCCGCGATTCCCAAAGATCGTCTTTGTGGGCCACATACGAGCTCTGACAGAGACACAGGAAATCCCAGGACTGCCTACAGAAAACGAGACTGACGATAAAGGAAACCGAAGGGAAGGACCTAAAAAATGGTGCCCTTTTCTACCCAAGAAAAACGGCTGCTGCAGTCGCTGGGCAAGGGGTAAAAGATACCGCGGGCCAGTCTCAGATAGAAACCAGCCCTGATCAGAACTGCTGGCCATTTCTTTTATTCTTTGTGGAAAAAAAAGAAAAAAAAAAAAAAAGAGTCTGAGAGTAGCGGGACGACAGGGGCCCTCGGGAGCGATTGGGTTTGGGAAGGCGGGGATGCTGGGGTGGGCGTGGACGAGGGACAGGCTGCCCCGACAGAGGGCCGGGATGTGGCCCGGCTGCGCGAGGCATCGTAAAGACATTAATCACGCAGGCCAAAAGGCACGGCTGACAGCACCCAGACCCGCTGACTTTGCCATCCATATTGGCCCGTTTCTTATGGTAATGCAAAGATGGGGCCCTCGCACCCAGGTTTATCTCTCCCTCTCGCCCCCACACAGAAGGCACTTGACATTTCTATTGCATCATTTTTTATTATAGGTGGAAGCAGTCCCCCCCCCCCCCAACACAAACACCCCACCCGCAACCCGCACACTCGCGGCTCCCGGCAGCCAATCTTTAAATGGTCAATGACTTTTAAATAGCAGGCAATAGAGTGAACATGAATAGCCAATAAGCTAATTTGACTCTGTCATTCCCTCATTCGACTCCATTGGCTTGAAAGCTGCTCTTATTAAAAGCAAGAGGCAATCTTCCACATGATTGAGGGCTGTTATTATGAACCTCTAACAATTAATGTCACATTACTTTACACACATTATCCCCCTCATTAAGTCCTTTAGGAAGGGACATAATGGCACTTTCTTTTAGAAGCAATATATATACATGAGAGGAGAGGAGGGGGGGGGTGCAGGGGCCACCCAGGTGTTCCTGACTCATTATAAAACTTAATACGACTTCCTTTACAAGAAATAATGAAAAAATTGTTGCTTAGCATGAAAGATTAACATAATAATGCAGCTTCACTGTCCCTCCTGGCCCACGTTCCATTCCTCGATGCGTGGCTTCAAACAGAAAACTGCACCGGGCAGTAAAGACGGTGGTAAAAGGCAACAAAAAGCCAGACCAGGGCCTTTCAAAGCCACGCAGGGCATTTTCAGCGGGATAAAACCTACCTTTCCCAATCACAAGGCCACACTTGTCGGCGGGTATCGTGTACGTCACTTCTTGCAGCCCCCCCGATGCCCCCATGTTCCACTCCCCATGACCTCTGACCCTTACTCGGGAGCCTCCCGCACCCCCGAAGCTGTCGCGCTCCTGGAAGAAAAAGAAAAAAAAAAAACAAAAAACTAAAAACGACAGCTTAAATACGTTGGGAATTTGTTAATCTCTGCAGAAAAAGGAACCAAGTTGATAAAAAGATACCAGCAGACACAGGGCACTGCGGCGTGTAACGGCCGGCTATCTTGGCACGAGAGAAAGGGATTTTAAATTCAATTCTTTGAAGGACAAACGCAGAAGTCACGGCGAGAAAGATGCCACAAACAAAAAAAATATGACCACAATTCTTCAAGTAAAAGTTCAGATGTAAAACCGCGATGCAACTTGGACAAGAATTTCTGCCAAACAGTCAGGTAGAAACAAACAATAATTACATTTTCTTCACGGGGTAAAACGTCAGATTGTAATGAAGCTTTCCTAGTCGCACTCCCGTTGATCGGATCCTCCTGCAGACATCAGTTCCATCAGGGGTCTGATATGACATCCCTGACGATCGTGCCTAGCGTAGGACTACACCAGCTACCACAACACAAAGCAGACCTTTCGATGGTGGCCACCTGTGTTGTTAATAAGCCCTCAATAAAGAAGACTTTAGGGTCTTCAAAGCACCCTGCTGGAACAGCTGCTAACTGTGTTAACCAGGTACCATCAACCCATAATAAAACAAAAACACTGTTCCATTAGGTGATGTGTAGTGATGTTATCCTTCATCGACCTCTGTGTTCTCTGGTCACATCAAACTCTTACCACTGAGAAGCGTTACACGATGGAAAAGAGGAAGGACAGGAACAGCTCCATGTGGGCTTAACAGTCAGAGGAAGTGGGAAACATTCTGTGTACATAACACACCTCAGCAACAGGTCCCCGTAATGACACAGCAAGTCTTCCTGTACAGGCCACCTCTACCTGTACATTTCAGTAAATCTTGGTGATTCTAACTTGGATCATTTAATATAAACTGAGGTCTCTCATCTGTCTATTAAATATCATGTAAAAAAAAAATCACACACATAGCACCATGTGGAATTGCATACCATCAATCTTACACTTGTACTGGATGTTTGTAGCTCAAGCTATCTGGTGGATGCAGCGAAATGCTCAGTGCAAACCCAGGCTGGGGAATCCTTACTCTTCACTGATTTTATGGAGCTTTTCAGCGTCCTGGTAATCTACAGAAAGAAACCCCTTTCTGCTCAACCCAGAGGAATTCCAGACGGGGCTGCTGAGGCAAAGGCTTTGTGCTGCTGCATCTGCCACTCGCTATCTGTACCAGCACAGCACAGAATTAATCTGAAACAGGGCTGTGTGGTTTTAGAAACTTCCCAGAGAGCACGGCAAAAACAATATGGCCGTCTTCTGCACATAATCTACAGAATATTTAATTATTTAAATTTGACTAATTTTGATGCTACAAGAAATTTCCAGAGCCTATTTACAGGTAGGTGTAAACAAGCATCACCTGTTACCATTTAGCCATAACTAAAAATGTAATTCAATAGCACATAAAACTTGCGCTTTGAATGATGATTTTAGATCAGAACCCGCCCCCCCCCCCCCCCCACTTCCCTCGCCACCATCCCACCCCGAGTGACTCATGTCATGTTGATTTATTGCTGGCACTTTAAAATGTCTAATTTTTCTAAATTACCATTAAAGGAGCCCAAATTAATACCTTTAAAAGCAACCGTCAATCACGCAGAGGAATGCGACCGACGCGCCGCTAAGGGGAAGTGTTCCAGCCCAACGGTCCCCGACACGGCAGCAGATGCCACTCCGCAGTGTGGGGGGCCCACGGGGCAGGTGGGGGGGCACAAGCAGAGACTGTCGCCATCCCACCTGTCTGAGGCAGCACCCCCCTCCCCCCCCAGGAGTCCAAAACACTGCCTAGGCCACGAATGTGGAAAGGAACCTGCTTCAACTGTTCAACAGGGGCGGGGGGCACCATCATAAGCAGTAACTGACATGATAGGAACCCCCCCCCCATCTCCATAGCATGTATATCCCAGTGTCATTGACTGGTTACATACGAAAGGCAGGAGATACGTGGAACGTACCTGCGCGGTGTGGACGAGCTCGTTGATGAGGTGCAGGGCATGCTGGCAGCGCTCGGGATGCCCCATCACCTGCGCCACGCGTTCCGGGCTGATGCCGTCATCTACCGTGAGGGGGCAGGGAGGACAGCGCCATCACACACTGGGCTCCAAGAGCATCCAGGGAGTATAACCCAGTAAGGCGACAACATGGACCGCTTAGGCCAGGGATTGGATACATCACAGGGCTTTAAAAGCTCCAGCTGGTGCCAGTAGTGATCACCATGAAAACCATGTGAAGCACAAGGCAGCACTGCACAGTGAGACAGAGCCGGCAGCTGTGAACAGCACAAGGTTTAGAAGAGCAGAACTGCTGTAATAAAGGGCCTTCAGAAATTAATGAATTAACCCCAGCTGCTCTGGGAGCACCACCTGATCTTGCTCTTATCCTCACTTGCAGATAGAAGCATCAGCTACATTAATGCAGATATTTATTTTTCCGTAAACTCTAAGGAGTTTGCCCAGATTGCATCCACAAGTTATGGACAGAAATGTGTTGAATTTTTCCGGTCTTGTTTGGCTAAAAAAACATTCACGCAACCGTTTTTTGTATTGAGGCATCACATCCAGCAGTTTGACGAAATGTCATTGTGGTTGGGGGGAAAAAAAAAATCACGATTTTATTAAACCTAACAGCCACACCACCACAAAATCACCTTCGACTACAGACCTGTTGCTCTAGGTCAGTGAAAGCACCTCATTTAAAGTCCCGTCTGAGACCCGAACGGACTGCTGTGCACGTAAATGAAGACATGCTGTGTCTGGACAATCGTGTGCTCAGGGACACAAAGGATGTGTGTATATTTAACACTGTTTCCACACCTGGTTTGAACTGGATTCTCACACCAGCGTCGTTCTGGATCTTTTTGATCATCTCGCCGTTCCTGCCGATGACTATTCCCACTGCAAACCTCGGCACAGACACCTACATGGAGATGCAGCAGGGAAAGCTGGGTGTGAATGACCCAGAAATTCCACTGCATAAACCTCCCTGAGACTGCATCAGAAAAGCCCTTACATCCAAGCTGCTTGTCCCCAGCCGAGACGCGAAGTCATTCCTTCCTAACCGGAAGTCTCCCTGCTCTTTTTCCCGGATGATGTCCAGCACCAACTCTCGAGCTTGCTGCAGCGGGAAAACAACACACATATACCCAGCGGGTCTCATAAGCAATTTTTGCATTTTTCATTTTAAAAGTAACAATATTTCTTCCGGACATAACACACAGGGTGTCATTAAAATATCAGCTGAGCTGAGGTGAACTTTGAAACGACACGAAAGTGACGAAAGTGGTCTGACCCTAAAAGGCACAGGAAGTTGAGAACCTTGAACTTTCACCCGAGATTCACATGCCTCCCCCCTGAATGTCACTGCACATCATCACCACCTACCTGCACCTTGTACGCATCCCCCGTGATCCGCAGGGGCTTGTCTGCGCCCGTCGGCATGGGTCCGTCCTGGATCATGTTCATCTTCACTCCTGTCCTTTCCTGGAACAGATTGGACAGACAGACTGACGTAACCTTGTCCTGAAACATGCCTAGCAGGACAAATATACACTACTGGTGCTATGCCTTTAAGTGACTTTAACAAGCCAGTCACAAACAAGTATAATGACAGAGGGGCCAAGCCATGCGCTGGAGATGCACCTGGAGCTGTTTGATGGTGTCCCCTCCCTTGCCAATGACCAGGCCCACTTTGCTGGCCGGGATGAGGATCTCCTGGACAGCGCTGTTGCCCTCCAGCTCGCCGTGGAAACACGGTCCATTGCGGCAGCGCTCCACGATCTGACCCAGCAGCCTCTTGGCCTGCCTGAGAGAGGGAGCACGGGGGAGCGATATCACTCTATTCCGGACAGAACCCCCATGCATTTCTTGCACATGCTTTATTCTAGCTTGTCGCATGCATTAGTTTCTCTTTTGGACGTGGTTCACCACAGGAGCCGGCGAGCTGCGGCACTCACTCGATGCTCTCTGGGGTCCCGGTCAGAGTACAGGGCCTCTCCAACAGGCCGCCGCCGTCTGCCAGGACAAACACCGGCATTTTACCAAACCAGTCATGACCACAGCGCAGCTGCAGTGCATGGAGAGAGCGCTCCCTTGTCCTGAACATCGGTATGTAAGTGGCTCAAACCAACAGGAGACCTTGGATAACAAACAGTACCCCCCCCCGCTCCCCCCGCCCCGCCCACCGGAAAGTTCCAGTCTTTTTGTTTGAAAAAGGTCTTACTGTGTGAAGCAGGAGAAAACACAGGGCTGGTACCTGCTGCGATCTGGATCTTGCAGCCGGACTCCAGTTGAATTTTTGTAATCTGCTCTCCTCCTCTGCCAATAACTGAAAGAAGGGAATTAATCAAACTGAATGACATTTTCAAGGGCAAATTAAAAATTAATTAAAACCTTCAGAAAAAATGGCCACCTCAGAAGTAAATGCTGAAATAGACCTATCAACAGAAGCGGATGAATAGGAAACAGGCAAATGTGAAAACTGAATCAGACATATTGGATAATCCACCTAGCAAGGACAGTCCCTGTGCCTTATAAAAATTTAAAAAGTAAAAAAAAAAAAAGTAAAATTAACCCTCTGGGGTCTAGGGGTAGGGAACCCACTTTCACTGACTGGGGCATTTCATTCAATATCAAACTTAAATCATGGCAAATAAATTATTTCTTATATATTTCTTTTGGCATTATACTCATCTTAATCTTAGTGTACTTTGTAAATATGTCAGATTTATGTGAAGTTTGTAATTTGACATCAAAGTATAGACATAGCAAAATGCAGTTTGGAACACTTGCAGAAACATTATAAAAGTACATAGTAAGCAATGGTGGCAGTTTGTTTTAATCCCAGATATCTGATCACCAATGTCTTGGCTACATGAAGATGACTAAATGGTGTAGTTGCAATATTCAGTTTGATAAATAAGAAAAATTTAACTCATGTCACTATTTCTGGCTCCTTCCATTGAATATGTAGCAACTTCCATATGTATGCATGAGCCATTCACACCTGGCCACATCCACCCCCCCCCCCCCCCCCTTACGGTGCTGATGGGGATGTATCTGGATCGCGTTTCACCGTTGCGTTGTGTTCATCTAATTACCATGTGAATAGCGATCTTCAGGTGAGGGGGGCGGTACTACACGCCCCCGATGCAGGTAAAATAAAGAAAGGTGACATGGTTTACTTTTTTGCTGATTTAACCTACTTTTAAAAACTTCAATATTTCCGACAATGGATGTTTTGAAAAGACAGATTATGGATTTAGTCAGTGTTTTTTTCATGTCTCTACAAGAAGATTTCAGCGGGTTATGAACTGAAATACACGGGATGCCGTCGACTCCAGAGGGTTAAAGCCTAGGATTCCTACATATGTGGTGGTTTCTGTCAATATTTAACTGGGTCACAGGCCAGGCCAAGGCAGGGCGGGATGGGCGGGATGGGGGGGGGGGGGGTAACCTGGGCAGCACGGAGAGGGCGGGGGGTAACCTGGGCAGCACAGAAACTCTTACCTACAAACACTCAACTGACTTTCTTTTTCTTTAAAAGGGAAAGAGTGTTAAATTGTAAAAGTACCAGTCTGGGTGGGTGGCGGCCATGTCAGGTGTAACATTAATAAGTGCACCCTGATGTCACGTAACTCACATAATCACCTCTTTCAATCAAGGACTGCTGTCCACTGCCTGCAATTACTGCCAGTTTTTTATATCCATAACAAATGTAAGCTATGCACTAGCGAGCTGCAGTAACGCCCGCAGTCCGCGTCTCCTGGCCTTTCCGGGGAGCCGGGCAGTGGTGCCCAAACCTGCATGCGCACATTCTGCATACTTACTGAAGCCCACCATCTTATCAGGCACTCTGAAGTCTTCTGTAATAATAGCCCTGGAAGGAATGGAAAAAAATGGAGAGAGTGCG
Organism: Brienomyrus brachyistius; assembly: GCF_023856365.1. Lineage (NCBI taxonomy): Eukaryota > Metazoa > Chordata > Actinopteri > Osteoglossiformes > Mormyridae > Brienomyrus > Brienomyrus brachyistius. The sequence goes on from NC_064534.1 coordinate 17,610,977, forward strand.
GCAGCGAGCATATTAAGGACCGCGTTCTCATTCCTTTGTACACTGCAAAATGAGAACATGGTACTAAAGTAATGTCAGCCTACATACCAATACGCAAGACCGCGGGCGGTAAGCTGATGGCTGCACACACACGCACACACACATTGTTAAATCAATACTTACTTATAGCCTGTCAATACGAGGCAAAGTGACAAGCCTGCTTACCTTTGATGTACCATTCCTCCAAGCTGGTTACCTACTGTGAAGGCAGGGGAAAATGGAAAGGGGGGTGGGGGTACAAAAAGGGACATCATTAGGGGATAATCTAACTTTCCAGTTGTCTTAAAAAAAAAGAAAAAGACAACGCATTCAGGGGCAGTGCTGGCAAACAGAGAGATTGAAAATGTAATGACCCAGGGCAGGCGGATTGAAAATGGAATGAGAAGGTTCTGTCGATACTCTCTGTAACGAACACACAGCTGGAGACTTTTCTTTTTGGGGGGGGGGGGGGGGGGGCACAGACGGGGCACCTGGCTATGATGATCGCGTATCGGAGTGCCCCCCTGCTCACTAAAGCTCTGCCTGAAGGATAAATCGACCGCCCCCCCGCCCCAAGTGACTGCAGACCAGGAATACAACCTGATGAAAACAGGCTGGCAAGGAGTGGGGTGGGTTTGGGGTTGGGATGGCGTTGTGGCAGAGGACAGGAAGCTCAGTAAAGGACCGCGATGCCCAGACAGCTGGGTATACGAGAACTAGTATCAGGCATAAAATGGGCCACACCCCCAACATCCCATAGTAAGCTGGTCAGTAAGTTCATCACAGACGAAGATGGTGGAGCTCCCACATAAACAGAAGAGAGCCCCCTGTAGGCGAGTAGTCATATTAGGTTTTCAGGTGATTCAAATTATTCTTAAAATCATGCAAAGTAAAAAAAAAAAAAAATGGAAACAAATAGAAGTCGGAACCAAATAAATACAAAAGAAATGGAGCCCAAAGTAAAAGAGAGAGAGAGATACAGCTGGAGAAAGTGCCAGGCAGCCAATGGGAGCAGCTCGTCCACTGGAGAAGCATCCAGGTTAACTCAGCCATGACACAAACTCAATGCAAGCAGTGTCAAGAGGAATACGAGCAGACTCACGCTTCCATGTCAAAAACACAAGTGGCCAGATTAAATTTCCTTCTTGCAAAGCACCCATTAAACATACATTATATGTTTACTCTCAGTATTCGGATACTGTACTTTTTGCAATAAGTAAACAAAGAATCAGGTTAAATTATTTAGAAGTCAGAGCCCTCAGTATGAGAGTAAACTGTAGAAGAATTAATGCACAAGCAAACCCTTAAGGTTGGCCATTAAACTAGCCTGACTGAAAATCTGTCAACAGCAACAAAGCTAGACTTGAAGCAATTCAGGCTGGTTTTCAGGAAAATTATCTAATGCAACTTCATCACTCCACATCCTTTTAGTTTTCAAACCAAAAGTTTTAATGGTTCTAAATGATTTCATCAGGTTTCAAAAGGTTGTGGTAAAGGACTGATTAAACCACAAACCACAGTGGCTTCTCCACGGCAGAAAGCAGAGAGATAAACCTGAAACACAAGCCTGGTTGTACGTGCAGCATACAGAAAGGCTGAGATGTTAAACTGCCCGGAATGCCATAACTGCGAACGGCAGGAGGCAAGAAAACAGCCACGGCGGCCCAGTGTCAGGCCCGAAGACACCAGAGACAATTCAGCAGCTTTCTGCGAGCCACAGATTACTGCCGGAGAGAGGAAAATGAAGTGGAACCGGCTTGCAAAGTATTAGTCACTGCAAACAACTTTTTATTTGGTTAGTTTTCTGATAAACTGTCTTTAAAGTGCATTTTTAACCCTCTCATTATCACGAAGCAGGGATTCTTCGAAGTGGTGTTTTTTATATCACCATGAGAGTTAAAAATGTAATCAATTTAAATGTAGGCTACTGTAATTATGTTGGTCACATTGCTTACTTTTAATGTATCTGCCCAGCTGCAGAGGGCCCAAATTTGTTAAGGGATTAATATGCCCGACCCTGGCTCAGTGCTATTATGAATGAGCAAGTGTGTGCAGACACTTCTCTAGCACTATCTCAATTTAAATCCAAATTAAAATAATAAAAAAAAATCTTCTGTATTTTTATACATTTTAATAAATGGTAAATTACAAATTTAGAGAAAACTGGTATAAACAAATATATTTAAACATTTTTCTTCCCCCAAAGAAGTTGAAAGCTAAAGTACATCCTCCACTGGACAATAAAACATTTAATTAAAATTCTACATATTGAAATGCTATTCCTGCAAGCTGGCATAATAAATAGTTTTTGCAGAATTTCTTTATTTTTCCACAGTAACACGGTCATCCTACTGACTTCCTAAGGATGGAAAAAAGGGACATGATGTGGTCGTCTAGGCCTCGTATATGTTCCTGGCATTACTGCTAAAATGTTAGATATTAAGTATTTCTAAAGAGGAATTTGCATGGGTTTAATGTACATAATTAGTTCTCAGAATGTCAATAATTGGTCATGAGAATGTCCTTAAAGTCCATAATTGGTCCTCTAGCTATCCTCAGGATACCTTAATATTGTCCCCAAAGCAAAACGAGGTCATCCTAAGGATCACATAAGGACATACTGCAGTTTGTCCTTGTTGCCATGAAGACACTTTTTAACTGGTAATAAAAAAAGTGGAAGTGTTTAGGAACAACAGAAACTCAGCCATGAAGTGGCAGGCCATGTAAAGTAACACAGTGGGGTCGTCCAGTGCTGGGGTGCATTGTGGGTAAAAATCCCTACCGCTATGATGATTTTAAATCTCTGTACGAAGCAGGCCGGAGGAAGAAAATGCTGACGGTTTTAAACTGCAGAGTTGCAAACGTCCAGTATCATCCTATATCTCATTTTGAAAATACATCAATATACTGTAAGAATTCTATGCGCAGCCCTAGGAGACTGTAAAAGTGGTTGATGGGTGGGTGGCAAAGCCACAGGTAAGCAAACATTTCGTAGCCACACCCCTAACAGATTTCAGGGGCATTCTGAGATTTTTTGATTGAGTTTTTGCCCTTTTCCCCCATTCATTTCTGATGCCAACTGTATGTACCAGGTGCACTGTTACCTTTACATTCCCATTCCTATAATATCCATACCACACTTCAGAAACGTGACTTAACAGCGGCTTTGCTCTACAGAGGTTGCCTGGCATGTTAGCATTAGAAGTATTGAAAGAGGACAGAACTCACACACCACAGGAGAAAGTCGAACATTGTCCTGTCGCTCTTAAACCAGTGAGACTTCAGAAAAGACTTATACAGAAGGTTAAGTCACTTATAGCTAAAACATCGATAGCCTAGAGCATGGGTGGCCAACCGTATCCGCACATGGCCGGTGTTTCTGCGTGTTTTTGGGGTAACCTGTATGTCAGCTGGTAAAACCCAGGTGTGACGACTCTTCAGCCAATCAGTTCTCTAATTAGTAATCTAATTAGGGAGTTGCAGCAAAAACCCGCAAACACACCGGCCCTTTGCGGATAAGATTGGCCACCCCTGGCTTAGAGCATGGTGTGACAAATAAGTTAAATGACTGGGACCTGCAGCAGCAAAATGTTCTCCTGAAATCTTTCTTTGCTTGAGGAAGACAGGTTTCAGCCAAAAGCTTGTTTCCATACCTCGACCAAACTGTCTTTCCACAGTTCAAACCGCAATAAGGTTTAATCTTACATCACCAAACCTCGCCGGAGTGGGTAGGAAAGTGAGACCCGGGCAACTACTGGGCCAGTGGAAACACCACACTGGATTCAAATCAAGACGCAGTAAAGATGGACCCCCCACTGGCCCCCACGGCAGATGACTTCAAGCTTCAAAGCCAAATAACCGAGGTTGCCTATCTGTTCCCGGTACGACGAAAGCCTGTGTATCCATGGCAAGATGCGCTGACGAAACAAGGTATTTCATGCATTATTTCTTTATGGCCCACAAAAGACAAGATGATATCATAATTAAATAAAAAAAAAAAAAAAAAAAAAAGTCAATGTGCGAGGAGTTAATCGGGGGCAGCGCAAACCGGATTGGCGTTGACACAAACTCCGACACTCAGGAGCCTGAATGGCTCCCAGAGAAGGGCCCCTTCAGGACAGCACCATATGCCAGGCGACTTAGACGACTCGAGAAAATGAAGTGCACAAATGCTCCCGAAAAGGCAAGGCGGCAATCGCCGTTAACAGGAAACGGGTTTGGAAACCGTCCCGTCTTCATAAACCCCCTCCACACACACACAGACACACACACACACACACACACACACACACACACACACACACACACACACACACAGACACACACACACACACACACACACACAGACACACACACACACACACACACACACACACACACACACAGACACACACACACACACACACACACACACACACACACACACACACACACACACACACAGACACACACACAGACACACACACACACACACACACACACACACACACACACAGACACACACACAGACACACACACACACACACACACACACACACACACACACACACACAGACACACACACAGACACACACACACACACACACACACACAGACACACACACACACACACACACACACACAGACACACACACACACACACACACACACACACACACACAGACACACACACAGACACACACACAGACACACACACACACACACACACACACACACACACACACACACACACACACACACACAGAAGGAGAGTCTGGAGTGCAGGAGATGCGGGCAATGCCGGACAAGGAGTCGTCTGGGGCGAGACGCTCCCAATGTGGGCTGGGAAATCGATGAAAGGAGGAGCTAGGAAGAGGGAGGGATGGAGCCAAAGCCCCCAGGCCTGTTCCAGGCGGCCCTCCGGCGTGGGGTGCCCCCGTCGTGCTGCGAAGGAGAGCCAGTGGGTCTTAAACAGGCTGGCTGGGGGATAGGAGGTGGATTTAAGTTGCCATTGAGTGACAAACGCCTTTGTGTGGTATGATGGCACTGCCCTGCTGCTCCTCTGCAAAGCGCCGTTTCTTACAACACTCAGACTGTCTGAACGTGGGAAGATTCATACGGGGGTGGGGGGGGGGGGATTAATACTTTTTAAATATCTAAACCCCCGTCTCTAAAGCAACCAATGATTGTCTCTGGCTTAGCTACACTTTGTCTTCAGTCACGGGGGAGGAAAGTTTTTTTTTTTTTTTTTTTTTTTTTTATAAAAAAAGCAAAGACGTCTTTCGAGTTGCAGTTGCTCGACAGAGGGGAATTCGAGACTCCAAGCAGCTTTCAAAGGAAAACTTACACAAAGAATCTAAATCCTGTATTTTTTTTTTTTTAAGTTAATATTCCCAACAGTATGATCCCATCACACTCAAACCTTCTTTATGCCTAAAGTTACATTTTCCCATCCACTCAGAGAATATCAGCGTCATTGCAGACATAAGAGCGTAAAGTATATATCAAATCAGAACACCCAAACATGAAGGACTTTAGCATTTATACACAATAACGAAAAAAAAATCAATATCAACTATTTACGACAGGAAAGACGAGATCCACAAACATCAAAACAAACAGCACTCAAACAGTCCCAACTTCAACCAAATCTTCACATCACAAGCTGAATAAAACTGACAAGAAGGTAACTCGGGAAAGGGGGGGGTGGGCTGTTCTCTAGCAAAACAAAAACAAAAAGTCGTTCCATACACAAAAAAAGCTGCAAGGCTGAAAATGTCATGCAGTGAAGTCTTTCTCCCGGTCTATAGACGGGGGACGGGCAGGAGCAGAGACAGGACAGGTAGGCGGGAAACACGAGGCGGAGGCGAGGCAGAACACCTACTTACGATCCTGGGTAGTTGCTATTTTTTTAAATAATCCGGATGGTCTGTCACAGAAAGGGGGGGGGGGGGGAGAGAAAGAGGGAAAAATGTGTGCATTTCAGAGACACTTCAGAGGATGCACCTGCAGCAAGTAAAAGTACTAGAACTTCTCGATGCACCTGACATTAAAACTGCACGTGGAGAAGTTGGCAAGCCCCCAAATATTTTATTTACAACCCCAAATCAGAAAAAGTTGGGACGGTATGTAAAATGAAAATCAAACTGAAAATAGTACTTTGTTAAATTATCTTTGACCTGTATTACACTGAAAACAATATAACAGCACATTATTTAATGTGTTCCTCATGAATTTCATTGTTTTTCTCAAAATAAAACACGTATTCCAATTTTGGTTCTTGCAACACATTTCAAAAAAAGTAGGGACAGGAGCAATTTAGGGCTAGTAATGAGGTAAATTGGTTAAATAACGATGTGATTTGAAGCAGGAGATGTCAAAAGGTGATTGTAATTATGATTGGGTACAAAAGCAGTATCCAAGAAAGGTCTAGTCCTTCAGGAGCAAAGATGGGCCGAGGATCGCCAGTTTGCCAACAAATATGTGAGAAAATTATTGAAATGTTTAAAAACAAATGTTCCTCAAAGAAAGACAGGAAGAGATCTGGATATTTCACCTTCAACAGTGCATAACATAATTAAAAGATTCAAGGAATCTGGAGGAATTTCAGTGCGTAAAACCATGATCTCCGATCCCTGAGGCGGCCCTGCATCAAGAACCGTCATTCACCTATAAGCGATATGACCACATGGGCTCAGGACTACTTTGGCAAACCTTTGTCAAGTTACATCCACAAATGGCAGTTAAAACTGTACTGTGCCAAAAGGAAGCCCCACGTCAACAGTGTCCAGAAGCCTTCTCAGTGTCATCGACTTCTCTGGGCTCGGAGGCATCTGGGATGGACCATCAAACAATGGAAACGTGTACAGTGGTCAAATGAACAAGTATTTCAGGTATTTTTTGGGAGAAATGGATGCCGTGTGCTCCAGACCAAAGAAGAAAAGGATCATCCAGACTGTTACCAGCAACAAGTCCAAAAGCCAGGGTCTGTGATGGTATGGGGTTGTGTCAGTGCCCTTGGCAAATGTAACTTGCACTTCTGTGATGGCATCATTAATTTTTGAAAGTACATAGAGATCTTGGAGCACAAAATGCCGCCTTCAAGAAGACATCTTTTCCAGGGACGCCCATGCATATTTCAACAAGACAATGCAAAACCACATTCTGCACACATTACAAAGTCCTGGCTGCGGAGGAAGAGGGTACGGGTACTTGACCGGCCTGCCTGCAAAATTACACCTGAAACACTTCATCACTTGGTATCTTCAGTCCCTAAGTGCTGTGAAAAGGAATGGCAACATTACAAAGTGGTAAATGCTTTACTGTCCCAACTTTTTTTGAAATGTGTTGCAAGAATCAAAATTGGAATACGCGTTTATTTTGCGAAAAATGATAAAATTCATGAGGAAAACATTAAATAAAGTGCTGTTGTACTGTTTTCAATGCAATACAGGTCAATTACATTTAACAAAGTACTGTTTTCAGTTTGATTTTCATTTTACGTACCGTCCCGACTTTTTCTGATTTGGGGTTGTAAATCCTGCTCTTTCTGCAGTGCAGCAAACTGGTGTTAGCATTTGCCCACCGCCTGGGAAGGCTGTAGGTCATGGCAGAGATGCCGTGGACTGAGGCTGGCACTTAGCCTCCCGGCAATCCAGCATGAGCCCCACCATTCATCACCGCAATTGCCTTCCATATGTTCAGCAAGAACTAAGGCTGGCCTTTCAGCTAAACGACTCGCACAAAGGCCCCAGTGGGCAGCGACCTGACGTCAGAGATATCTGACGAGCAGCTCGGCTCACCTGGGCTTCCAGGTGTAAATGAGCAGCTAAAAGGAAGTCAGAGCCAAAGGACAGGGGAGCTCTTCAGAGGTTCGCCAGCCCACCCCTCACTTTCTGCGAAACATCAGAACAATCCCGTAGTGAATGTGATACAAGCCTTACGGGGCCGCGTACTAACCCTGGAATTACGACTCACAAAGAAAGAAAAAAAGAGGGGGGGGGGGGGGGGGAGCACAACAAAAACAACCTCTGCCTCAACCAGCGAAGGGATCTGCATCTCTGTACAAAGCAGGAGGAAGAGAATGCTGAAGGTTTTAACATGGAAAAGGGACCAACACGTCGACAGCCTGAAGCATGGAAAACAGGACAGATACGCAACGAGAGCAACCCGTCTCTCACAGCATGTGAGCAGACAGACAGACAGACACACACAGACACACCACACACACACAGGAGGGAATCATTTACACACTACCTACTGATTCGTTTTCTAGGGCAGAGCATGTTAAAGCGTTCCTTTGTACAGTACAAAGTACAATACAAATACGTTTATGAACCGCAATACACAATAGGGCCAATAAGAAAAATTCCACTTGGAATAAAGCACAGCAGGATAGGACAGGTACAAAAACACTAGCTTGCAATAAAAATACATAAAGAAGGGGAAATAGAAGACACTGATATTCTTTTGCCTTAAGCTACAAAATGAACCAGAATTGCATCTCTCTCTCTCTATATATATATATATATATATCCAGCAATGGCCGTATACTCAGAGGGACACCACGACTCCTTTCAGGAATAAATATAGATAATTTTTGCACGGCACGTGTTGTTTTTCAAATAATTCAATGAGCCTAACCTAAGTCTGCAGATGGCAGAAACATTTAGGGCTTGAACAGATCAGAGCGGGCATGAATGGAGCATAAGCAAAATGAAATGAAGAAAATGACAAGATACAGCAGATCAGCTGCATTACAAACTGGGAAAAATCCGACATGGAAAAGACAATCAGTCGAGAGTTTACATCATTACAATAAATCACATTTACCCAGTTTTGAAGCTAAATCACTTCACTGTCAGTGCTGTTCATTTGTATTTAGCTAACAAAGGAAAGTCTCTTTCCAGCCCATTCATTTATTTTTTAAAACCAACATATGGAAAATTTTATCAGATTTCTTCAATGAATATTCATAAATGCTCATAACAAGGGGAGCTAAGTGCAGATAAGCCAAATCCAACCCACATTCATGACCTTTCTGGTATAAACATGTTAAATTACAGCTACCCAAGGTGAAAATGGCATTTTAACATTATCCGTCGTGTATTTTTTTGGTGATCACACCGTCCTTTAGTGGCCCCCGATGCAGTGGATGCTGGTCCATCTGCCCAGTGGCATGGAGGCTCCCTGTCTGCACTTTATGTCTACATTTCCCCCTTAATGAAAATCACCACATTAAGTACGTATATGTACACAGCCAGTACAGCACGGGCTACGCTTCATTAAAAGCTGTGCATCTGTTCATGGTAGAGACATAACCAACCATCAAATATGTCATGCTCTACAGGTGTCCGAAATTTGGCTTTAAGTACAGATGTGCCGCAGTTCATTATGTCCTGTGAAGTTTTACATTATAAGATTATACAGCAGTATTTCCATTCTAAACTAATTCAGTACAGAAGAGATTAGGGAGCAAGGCTACAATGAATCAATATTGGCAAGTATTTGTGAAACTGCTGCTGTTTACCGTGTTATGAACACCAACGTAACCATCGGGTCTATCAGTTCAAATGGCTGACACAGGCCAAACGGGACACTGCGACCCTACTACTGTAAGTCTGCACAAAAGGTCCTGAAAATGGATCCCGTAAAAACACGAGAAATAAATATTTTATTGATTCCTTTGAAATACTTCATCAGGGTAACACCTTGCGTCCTTTTGGACCCGGCCTGGAGCTCAGGCGTATCGCTGGCTGCCTGCCGAGCTCATCTGAGAGCAGGCCGACCTTTCGCCGCAGTATCAGCTGGTAACTCGAACGCGGCCGTGTTCAGAAAAGGGCTTTAAATGAAGAATTCGCAGGCAGCAAAACAGGCCAGGACAGAGCGTACGTGTGCAGAGCGGATGGGATTTCAACTGAGCCAGGAGTTTACTGCATGCCTTGGCTGCGGTTACAGTTAAATGACACCTCGTCTGCATCCAAACTGTGGTGTTAACTACAGAATAATTATGAAACCCAACAACAGGCATGGGGATCAAAGCCCCAATCCCAGCTATGGTTTGCTCTTCAACTGACATTTAAAACTGCTAGCAAAGATATGAAATCCTACCATTCCCATACTAAAAAACAGCCTCTCGTATAACAAACCAAGCAGAACTGTTGTATAATCCACATATGACACCATAGAGAACCCAAAGTCTAAGCACGATGCAATCAACCATCTTACCTCCGTCCTCTAAGGTGCGTTTCTGACTTCCGAAGCTGTAGAGGGAAGCGTCGACAGCGGACGACGAGCTATTCATGTGGGGGTCAACACCCATTCTTGCAGCAATCTGAATGAAGAAAGACAGGATTCTTTGATGTATCAGGCGCCATTACAAGGTCTTCACACAATACAAATTCTTCTCGTATCAGCTGGACATAATGCCCATTTTACAAGATTACTTCAACACATTAAGGTGGTTAAGGACAAACATTCATACCCGAAAGGTTCAAGGTCCTTAATGCATGCAGCAGGAATTTCTCTAGTAAAAGGCTAGAAATGGGTAAAAACTGTATGTGGCTTCAGCTAAGAGACAAGAACTATTTAATAATAAAATAAAAACACGGCAGAAGGTGCGTAAGCTACAGCAGCAACTGGAAAGCCGACAGGATTTAAATCATCGAGGATGTTAAGTTCAGTAAGCACGATTCAGATGTCGAACAAACCTAGTGCAAAGATCGACAAGAAAAATGTAACTTGGTGCAGAATTGAAAGAATAAAGAATCATCTAGTTGAAGGCAAATATAAAGAACTTATACTATTCGGTGACCAGCTGTGTCTACATTTTACTACTTATGTACTACATATGTATTCTCCGACATCGCTACTGTGCCCACCCAGTTCTTATAGATGTCTGAATGCCCTTTCTATGCCAGAAGATCTTATTCCTCACTCCTACTCCTGCATAGAAGGACCAGTTAAGGAATCTTCCAGTATCTCCATTCCATATGGCTTCCAACCTTCTCCAGTGCCTCATCATCTGTGCCTTTCCTTGTAGTTCACATCTAACCAGCACAAGATTATCCTGTAAAGATCACCATGAAGTCAGACATTTTGTTCTCTCTTTCTTCCAATTTTCTGACCCTGCCCTCTAACTATTACTGTGAACAATGTCACTAACTCAGTGACGTCATCCCAAGCACGTCAAGGTCCTGGGGACACTCTCCATCATACGTGTGCTTCATAAAAGCACCAGTTTCCACACAGGCATCGTGGAAACACCATAAACAGATCCCCCGAAACTGCTTCTCACTCACCATCAATGTTTAATATACTCCAGCACCTCAGTTTAGAGTTTTAATTGCACTAGATTCGTAATGCATGATATAGGAGGCCAGAGACAAGGTGCTGTGATGGAAAGCAATTAAATAAAAAAAATGATAGAATGACATTTGAAAGTAGGCCTACTTTGGCATTCATGCTTTATAGCAGAATCTACGTTCTGCTTCAATTGCCGTTATACTATATCTTTTCAAGGCATCTGAGAAGCTTTTTAGTATAATTTTACTATAAGCACACTTCAGTCACAAACCACTAAATTGACATATAGTAATATATGAAACACGTCTGTGTCATAGGTGTCAAAAATACTTAAAATGCAGCTGGGTCACCTCAATTCAGGGTTAATACTAGTCTGGTAAATATCTAGAATTATATTTTTGCATAATGAATAAAAAACTGAATATTAATACCTGGTTCCTTTAGAACACACATATCTGAACAATAAGACACACTCAGAAAGAGTATGTTCTGCTTCAGTTTATTTCGTGACACCAATTATGAAGGCCGGGGAAGGAACATTTAAACCTGAAAGATGGTTCAGTAGAAAAACCAATGATTATTCTACCTTCAAGTGTAATTAGTCACTGAGGACTGCAATTAAAATTTGATACTGTGAGCTTTTGTAGCTACTGTACTGCCTTCTCCCCTTCACACGGGTTTTTGGAAAATTACAGAAAATTGGGTTCTTTTTAGCTCAAAATAAATGGCATTTTTAAATATGACATATAAAAATAAAAGCTACAATCGTGCTTAAAGATGCATGCTATTATTCCGGCACACGCAGACAGGAGAAATCCAGCACTGGAGTGAGACAGCAGATTGCTGCGAGACCAGCAACGGGATGTACCAAGCTATAGCACTGCCCCCCTTGAGCAAAACCACCTTTTTCAGGTATGCACTAATGGAATGTTAGCAATGCAGGAGTACTGACCAAATTATGCTCCGTAAGCCAAAAAAACACCCTCAAAAGGTAAACAGGAGCTAACTGAGGACTTGCTGTGCGGAGCTGCATCACAAGAAGACAGAAGTGATATTATGTGGCTTTGAGCAAGTTCTTTAAGCTGCACTGCAGAGCTGCAGGCTTTCCTGATGTATCACACCAAAGCAGAGAAACAGAGTGGCGCGCTTTTAGGAACTTGACAACAACCGTTTATGTCAAGGACATTACTAATAGTACACCATCCGCAAGGACAAAAAGAACAGTAGGATTTTTAGTTACCAACACTGGCAAAATGTAAACCTTGCAAACTATTTCTGGCTCGAAGTTCTCAATCGGTGATGGTTCATGAAAAATGTGAAACTATCCATCTATTTTCAATACCCACTTGTCCTACGTATGACTCAAAGTGATCTGCCTACTGGCTATACAGAAATATCTGTTTACAGATGAATACTAGGTGAAATAAATAAAATGCAGAATGCAGAATAATTTGAGGGCCGTAAAGTGCTTGTATTTTCCTCCCACTCTAATGAAACCTGAACTGGAAATGCTGATATTAAATTCATACCCTTTGACACTCAGTTAATGATCCCATTCAAACATCTAAATATTGTTTTTCTTGGTTGGCATAAAAAAATATTTATAACCAAAAATTGGTCTGAAAGCCTTGTACATCATCCATTCACAAGTTCAATATCTGAAGATATTAAGGTCACGGCACTTTATAATGGCGACGAGCATAGACGCTGCGCCTACACTGACCAAAAAATACATTTAAGCATAAATGAAGGTATTAACACATCATGAAAGCACATAAAACCACACAAAGAAAAGCATATCTGTAATGGCTGAAGCCATGAAAGAAATGCAGAGTCAGCTGTACAGCAACCTTCAGCAACATCAGACCTTTACATTCAAAAGGAAACAAGCCATTAAGGCACTAAACCAGATTGAAATAGGTTCTCTCATCCTAGATGCTTCAAACATAAACGTATCTTTATAGTTGACTGATTGTCACCTTCTGTGACTGGTACCGAATCTTTTTTCTGTTCTTATATTCACATTACAGTTACTAGGTTACTAATAAACTCCAGAACTACTTAGAACAACGCTGAAGAATAAAATTAAAATTTGGTATTCCCAAATAACTATGAGTCGGCACACAAGCTATGCTGAAGTGCTGGGATAGTCAACTTGAAAAAGTTGCCCTGTGCTACGAACTTCTGCCCAGTGAGGAACCACGTTCCGAATATTTTTTCCCCAGAAGTCGTCAAGACCTGTAAATGAGATCATTTTTGTTGCCAAAGAAAATCAGCATCATAACTGTCAGATGGCCATTGTACAATACGAATAGCCGAGCAATACAAATAACCTACAGGAGACGCCATACTAAAAGCTAGAAAATAATGCTGATTTACATCTACTGCCATGTGCTGTAATTATTATATGAAAGTGCCTAAAGAAAAATGGTGCTGTTTAAGTATGCAAAGTACTATGGACTGCATGTGGACTGCAGCTAGCTGTTGCTCAAATAATTCACAGTATGAACGTCACCATGTAGACTGCAGGTTCATGGGTTTTGGTTCTGCACCTACTGAGCTCTTAATAATGTAATATTGAGCTATTGATTCGACAAACTGCACCTTTAAAACACCATCAGCTGAGTACTTGTTTGGAATGAATGATACAGCGGTCATTATTTCATTTAATCAAAAACTAGAAATTACCCCCAATAACTATTTTTAAGTGTTAAGCGACTAACTGATGCCAAAAACATCTAAGGTACTTCATGTACATAAGAGTATCAATACTGATTTTTCATAGTTTCAATTCTACAGCCAGCATTTCCTATTCACTGGAAATAACTGGCTTTGTGCCAAATGAAGACCATATGCAAGCCTGTATGCACGTTGTGCCACCACACGATACTGACGAAGGGGACAAACACCACGAACTTAGCCAAACATTTAAAGGGCCAACACATGAGGCAATACAAAGACTGTCACGATACAGGTATCTTATTTCTGAGTCAATGAAATATTAATCTGTATGAGTCTGTTGCAGTGGTAGTAGAGATGTGACATGCACTTTTTTCTATGGGTTTTGTAGTCACAAACATTTCCACATTAAAGACAGAATGCAAAAGGAATGTATATCTGGACTATTATGAATTGTACTAATATACAGTAACATCTCATTTTTAATGTTACTGCTCACGAATGTCTCTGAACACAATTACAGTACTATTACAAAGGCTACTACTGTGCATAACATTATTATGCTTTGACAATGCAATGCAAAGGTTTATATAAATACGGTACAGTGTCATGCATTTACAAAAGGTTGTACAGCTTTTACTGCAAACAAAATTGAAATAACATTTTTACTGAGTTACATTATCCATCTGTGTTGAGTACACTTTTCTTGGTATCATACTGAAGCTGGAAATTTTGGCATCGATGCAACACTAAAGCAAGCTCTGTGAGAAATAACTTTTCCTCAGACACAATTTTTTTTCCACAAGTGGAGCAATAGCAGTGGTGAGGGCCATGATCAAGGTTATGATCTGAGCTATGACCAAACAAGTATGCACAACAGTCCAACAGAAAAGATTTAAGAGTCTCAGGACTACATGACTTTTTCATTGCATATGGTATTTATTGAAAATGAAGGGTCATGAAATGTAATGAGGGATGAGGATGGCAAACATTAACACCATGAGAGAGAAGAAAGTGCCCCACCAAATAAGTACAAAACAGATTAAATCCTAAAAGATTTAATGAGTATGATTTAAAAATTGCTCGCATGAAAGTGCGACCAAGAATCAAAGCACACAATGTTACATTTGTAAAACATAAATGCAAATGTTGGGTTAAAAAAATTTATATTTTCTTTTAACCCATGACTATTTCAAGGGGTTGAACATTATGTAAAAAAGCCTCAAGCACCTATACAACCATGCTAGAATACTTGACAACAACTCTAAAGAGAATAACAGCTACAATTTGCAATAAGGAAAATATCACTCATTATATACCACCTTTGCGTAAATTCCTCCCTTGCAAATATGGTAAAACAACAGTCCTCAATACAACAACTTCATGCATCAATATGAGATTCATTAGACAGTGAATCTGAGCAAAGTCGACTAAAACGTGGATATTAAATTTAATCATGGTGCCAATCTTCACACTTAAAATGAAACTGCTAGTAATTACGTTTTGCCTAATTAAGCTAGCTAACATTTCCAGGTGGCAAAAACTATGCTTGAGGAGATAATTTGATGGATAGATGTGGTAAGCTGGCTTTTCCAAATGATTTTGGTTATTTTTTTGTAAATCAGAATAATGGCACTATTTACCTGACAACTGTTTTGAGAAACTGCGATCAGGGTACAGAGTTAAGTAACGGACATTTACTGTCATCACGTTTCTTCAGAAATTTATAGAAAGGGAAGGATGTGATCTGCAGGGATAACTAACAAATAACAGGCTGAAAAGTACCCTATTAATAAAGGATAACTTTTAAAAATAAATCATGCGTTTCAAGACGAGCTGCTTCCAGTTAAGACTGCCCATCCAGTCTGTGTACAGACAGTGACACCTTTCCTTGCAATTCTTTCACTTTAGCCAGACTGCTTTGCAAGGTACCACCATCTTTCTGTAATGTAACATGCATCCAAGAATGTTAAGGAGCCTGGTGTGTTGTCCAGGTTTCAGAAGTGGCCAAGCCTTGTGTGCCAGTACCTTCATAATTTTATCAAGACAGACACAAAGTTCGATTTATTGTAATGATAAAACAGCAACCTTTCAAGAAATACAAATAAAAAGTTTAGCTTCCTCCTATGCGAAAGCATGAATATAACTCCCATTTAGACTGAAACTGACTGGGATCGTCATATATTCATATCTGCTGCGTGAAAATGGTGTATATGAACAGATGGAAAAGAGCAAATGATCGCTGGAGGGATGCTCAAAATCTATCTGGAAACCTTGAAATAAACCAGTGTCTGTAAGTAAACAAGTTCCTGTTACTTGACTTTAGGAATATAGGGCATTATATTCAAAATTCACAAAACCCTTATAAAACCCTTACAACACTCATCCTTGGGATGTATGACACTGGTGACATATTGGTCTTAAGGGGTACGTTTTGGACAGCCCTTCCCATTTTCACAAATATCTTAAGTTTTCAGTTACTCTAATTAGCAAATTAACAAACATGTCTTAATGAAACTTCCAAAAAAAATATTTGAATTAGAACTGATTCGTACAGGGGGGGGAGACGACTTCTTATAGTTATTAGCGTAATAAAACATTAACTATACACATAAGGATGCTTTAAAACTTATATGATTTTTGTTGCTTTTCGTCTGTCCTGTCACTTCTTGTACCACTGTATTTTACCACACTCGGCAGCATAATGGCTGGTTCACAATCTAACAAACCATGTCAAGAGTAGATTCCTTCATTTATTTTCGAGTATATATATATCCTGGTTAAATTTGTGACAGCAAGCAAGTTGAAACGGTTTCTCTGACCTAGGCCACGGCCATCGGTGCATGCCCCATGACTTTGCCTTCATATTAACAAACATGTCACATATTGCTTCGCAAGTCACTGATATTGCCGTTAACACCAGCTAACCAGCTATGGATCCGTGTTCCCTGAGCTCATGAACATGCTGTCCTCGCTGTGTCATGAACTCATGACTAGTTAACTAAATCTGCATACACAGCATGCGTTCTGTGACTGTGACTTGTCAGACACACTTACGAGCTAGTTAGCTAGTTAACGAAATGTTTTCCAAATTAAAAAAGAAAGTATGTTGGATACAAAAAATCCAAAAGTCCTGAATCGGGGCGCTATGATTCATGCGGTAATTTCCCTGCGTGTTTTACCTGTCGAGCCCGGTGTAAAGCGTCGGCGAAGCCGTCTGCTTTCATTCCGGACTGAGCCACCGAGGCCTGCCCCTGCACCAGCTCCGCCATCATCATCATTCCTACAGCGAAGACCAGTATCTAAAAAAAAAGACAAAAAAGCAGCACGCGCCGACCCAGGAAACGGAAACGACTCCGGAACGAAAAGAACGCTACGTCACAGCACGGCATTGCCGCGAGAGTCAAACACAGGCGAGCCAGCGCGAAGTTCCGAAAGCTGCGCTGCTGCTCTTCAGTTTGTACAGGATTAAAGAAATGTTAAGCCTCCGTGTTATCTGCAGAAGTTTCAAACTAACAGTTTTTTTCTCATCAAATAAAATAGATACAGATATATCTGTTAGTTTATTTTGACAAATATAGATCGATTCAGATTGATGACAAATTGATTCAGTACATATCGGAATTAGGCAAATATGCTAAATTGGAATTATTTAATTAATCTTTCTCAATCGATTTTTTGTCCAATATATATTTCAACAAATATTTATTATTATTATTGTTGTTGTTATTATTATTATTGATTAGCTCATATTTATTGACTATTCCAAATTTGTACATTTTTGTTAAATGTTACGAATCTTGTGTTAGTCTGCGCCACTCGGGAGCTGCCATCCCAATCTCGTTGTACCATTAAGTACAGTGACATCAAAAGGATTGAATATATTATAATTATTATTGTTATATCGTGGCCACCCCTAATTTTATTTGTAGGTTTTGACTGGCAAGTCTGAAATCGCTTTAAAATGCTAAAATCTGTTTGCCATGGATGGCCCTAATAGAAGAACTCCAGCCATAACATTACAACCACCTGCCTAATATTGTGTAGGTCTCCCTTGTGCCACCAAAACAGCTCTAACATGCCGATGCATGGACTCCACAAGACCTCTGAAGGTTTCCTGTGGTATCTGGCACCAAAATGTTAGCAACGGATCCTTTAAGTCCTGTAAGTTGTGAGGTGGGGCCTCCATGGATCTGACTTGTTTGTCCAACACAAGATAGAATTTGTAAAAGTAACATCCTCAAGAATGCCAGGACTCAGGGTTTCCTAACATTTCCTAGATCATCACACTGCCTGTACCAGCTTGCCTTCTACCCAGGGGTCAGCATGGGCACTCTGACCAGTCTGCGGCGACACAGCCCTATACACAGCAAGTTGTGATGCAGCGTATGTTTTTACACCTTATATCATAGCTCAAACATTTTTAGCAAGTTTTATTACGGTAGCTCTCCTGTGGGATCGGACCACATGGGCTAGCTTTTGCCCCCTACGCAGATCAATGAGCCTTGGGCATCCATGATCCCTTCTCCAGTTCACTGGTTGACCTTCCATGAACTACTTTTGGTAGATACTGACCTCTGCATGCTGAGAACACCCCACAAGACCTGTTGTTTTTGAGGTGCTCTGACCCAGGTGTCTAGTCATCACAATTTGCTCCTTGGCAAAGTCACTCAGATTCTTACGCTTACCCATTTTTCCTACTTCCAACACATCAGCTTCAAGAACTGACTCTTCACTTGCCTAATATATGATGACACCCTTGAAAGGTGCCATTGTAATAAGATCAATGTCATCTGTCAGTGGTTTTTAGGTTATGGCTGATCAGTGTTGCAATTAGCTTTCTTTGAGCATATAAGCCTCCTCACCTGGACAAGCTACCATGCTATTAAGACGTGGCCACTCCAATTGTAGCTTTATTCAGGGAACATTCTCCTTAGATGATAATGTTAGTTATGTTGTCACATTGTGTGCTAAGACTATCTTGCAGCCTGACAAAATGTCAGAGGGATCACTCCTCTTCGATGTCATACCATTGGGACTGGTTGTCAGGGCTGGGGAGGGTATTATACCTACAGGTCTCTACAAAATGTGCCATCCTGGTTGTCCAATGGCCAAGCAGTCACTGGTTAACTGCATTGATCTTGTATCATTCTTCCTCCATCCTGGTTACTTTTATGATCACGTTTGCTTTCTTCTCTTTTCTGGAGGCTGCTGTAGACAGAAAAGGAGTTCCTTCCCATTATCGGCCTCCTCTTTTAGCTACTTTCTACTGACAATCTCCTACTGCCTCAACCTAGCAACAGCCTGGTTAAGCACTTCCGCTGCTTTCCGAGCACAACCAAATCAGACATGGGCATTTCTAAACCTCACAGACTGGTCCATTTATTCCTGTAGCTCAAACACCAGTCTAACTTACTCCTGCTTGTAGCCCTGACTTCAGTGGCAGCTGTAATGCATTCCTCCCGAACATCGTCGCATCTGAAAAACATTAAGGCAAACCCAGCCATATCCTGATGATGTTGCTAGAATGGTGTACGGATACAGTGTCGTTTCCTGGACTCAAAGACATTCCCATTTACTGTATCTGTGCACAGAAAATTGCACCAGCACTGATTCTCTCAGATTACATAATTGTACGTCACTTTTGTATTTATTGCTACATTGTTCAACATAATTTAATCTGGGACTTAAACAAGTTACATTTAACCGTCTCCATGATTCAACAACAGAAAACCCTGTTTTGGGATCTCATATGAGATTATGGGAGCTCACGTGAGACAATAATTTGCACCTCTTAGAGTACTTTGGTTATAAAAGGAAGGTTTGTGATGGGTCTGTAGCATAAAAATATGTTGTGATCATGATTTGGTTTCTTCAGTAAGTGATTGGTATCAGCTACTTTGAACAGAGATTGGATTTCACTCATCTCAAGAGATTTGTTCATCAAGACTGGCAATACACTGCATCAGTGCATATGAGCATAGTTTAAGCAGCAAAGTGGAAATGGAACCCAGAGAAAGACATCCAGTGTACTTATAAAGTTTATAAGAGTTTGTCTGTAGCTTAATCAAAAAATATTTTTAGTATGCTTGACGCATGGGCGTAAATTACAGAAGGATGGGGAGTTGTAACCCTCCCAGTCTTCAAAACCAGTCAACTGAGCCTCCTTAAATGGGTGAAGACCTCAAGTTCCCCAATGCTCAACCCAAAGTTAAGCTCTTGGCTTGACATATCTGGTGCATAAAGTGTTTCTGAGTCTGAGTCTTTACAGAAGGCTGCCATCATGATTCAGGTGCTTGGCATGCTGATCTTTTCTGCAGCTGGTGAATCCAGAGATTTACTGTTTCTGTTTGAACTAGCCTCATACATCAAATGACCCCCCCTGAAATGGAAGCAGGGAGAAGGAGAAAGCTGCAAGTGTCGACTACTACTTCAGCAGGATAGACACTTTGTAATGGAAACTCTCCAGTGTGAAACAATTTCTAGTTGACTCCAGCTGTTGCGTACATATGTTGGGAAATGTTTTTTAAATTCAAGACTTGGTAGAGAGGAAAGCTGGGTTTTGGCATCAAAGACTGAAATTGGTGTGAGGTGTGATTATTACTGCATCCGCAGATGTGTGACGGCTCAGCAAAAAGGCGATATGGAAAGCAGGTGTCAGTTTCTGGAGGACTGCCAGTAAGGCTATGGTGGGTCTCCAATGACCAGAGGCAGGGGTGAAGGGGTAATTGAGGTGCTACCTAGAATGTTTGCAAGTCAGTCTGATCTAGTGTCATATTTCTGAAGCCCAGATTTGAAATGCGCTGCTTCGAACTCAAATATAAGGCAGCAATTGAATTAGTCCATACTTCAATATTTCCACTAACTATTGTCTGTACTGGTCTATCAGGCATCGTGCAACAGACTTTTTAGTGAAATTTTTATTATGACAAAGTAAAGAAAAATATGTTTCTGCGTTTTTGTTGATTTTGTTTTTTTTTTTTTTAATTCATTGTATTTTTATGCTGCCATCTCTGCTGATATTCATTTCCTATATTCCTATATTGTGACTATAGACTAAGGTGCTCTACCTGCAGCATGTCATCATTCTGTATCATCACTCCATATAATCACTACTCTTGCGCTTCTTCCTTTTAAATAATAGGTCTCCTTCCCGTCTTCACAAACACCACCCGTCAATTTGCTAAGAGGCAAGGCATATTTAGCAGTCCACTGACATTTTCAGTTATTTCTGAGTGATTATGACAGCAAATAAAAAGCAAAACATTTCATTTTCCTTGTAATCATTGTAACACCTGAACAGGCATGCGTATTTCTGAACTTTCAGCTGTTGGCAAGCTTGCGTTTACCTTGTCGCTTAAACTAAGAAACCCTATGTTGAAAGTTTATGAGAAGAAGCATTAATTGTATGTTTCAGGCCTACCCCTCAGGCGCTTTGCTATCAGTTAGAGACATTAGTCCACTGTTTTCTTGATGACAACTGTGATTATGGCTTTGCCAAAAATCAGTGTCCTTTCTTTTTATCAACTTCTCACTGATTCAGCCTTCAGCCACCGTAAAACTGCATCAGCCACAAGGTATCTTGGTACAGAAAACAATAAGAGTAGAGGACATAATACAGCCCTAGTTCCTTTAGTAAATCAGTTTCCATCATGAATTTCATCTCTAGAATTTGTTGACCAGTGTCTTGAATAACAGGTTTTGAAATGTTTCTGTGGAAATTTTGCACGGCAGGTTCTCAGCTGCTCTCGCACCATCGTGAATCGTTTCCACTGGGACAGATGTGAATATGGTGCACCTGACTACCTTTAAAAAATCGTGAAGGAAAATATACTCTGGGGCCAATTGAAGCCATAATTGCTGCATAATTGAGGTGACACTTTGCATCAAAATGCAGTTTCAAGAGCTGGACATGGGATATTGTTTCATATCCAAATTTCCTCGTTCCTTCCCTCCCTCACATTCATTAACAGGAACAAAGATTTGATTTCACACTCAAAGGCATGAGTGACAGGACCCAGACTGCGTGGGTGTCACTGTCTAACCACACAACTACCGTGATCCATATCCTGTTTCACTCATCACTTACAGATGATGCCGACTACATAAAGCAGCCGTCTTTGGTTGGAGGATGCTGACATTTGCAAAAAAAGTGTTTTCCTGCACAAATGCAAGAAAGTTTGAATATCAAGCCATAGCCTCTGATAGTCATGAGACATAAATCTTAATGTAACTTAGAATCCTCAGCACAGCAGGACGGTCCGTGTGACAATGATGCCCCAAAGGCATCTTTCACCCTGAAACCCAAGCCCAGATTCTAGTGCCCGCTCGGCTGCCTGTTCTGCCCACCATTTCCCCTCGGTCAGGCCTGAATTGGCTTGGTGTCACACACCTGGCTTGACCTTTAGCATCAAGTGGCTGATAATGAATCAGTGGGATTGAAGGGAGGGCATGCCCAGTGGAGAGGGCCGGGGAGTTAGGAGTGTTTAAGGAGGAGCTCAAGGTGTATACAATTCCCCTCTCACACTAATCGACACAGAACATGACTTGTTTTCCACACAAAGGTCATAGAACCCTTGCCAACAGTCTCCTCCCCTTCATCCTTAACATTCAGACAACTGATGTGTTCCAGGGTCTCAAGCCAAAAGCCAGTGGCTGTGCCCATGATGCGAAGCTCACAGCGCATTAATATTGTCTTCGCTTAGATGGGAACATGGCGGCTGGAAACAGAAGGTGTAAGTGTTTCTCTTTCTGATATTATGTCTCTGTTGGTTGGCGATCGAAAAAAGGGTCAGAGAAGAAGTAAACTCAACATACATTAAAGTATTAACATAATAAGACAGCAAGGTAGATAAAATTGAGTTTGAAACCTAGAGCTCAACATGGCACATCGGAAAAAAACACGAGAAAACCTGGAATGGGGATGAGTGAAAAAAATAAAGAAGAAAAGATCATTCTTACAATCACTTTGTGGAATATATTACAATTTTCTGTGCAGTTATAATGCATCTACATAGGACTGAGTGTAGAACAAAACATTATTCTAAATAAATCATGGCGTAGGAAAGGGAAGAGACAATAAAAGAGAGATAGGGGGACTAAAATTAGTTGTCATAGGTCACTTCCTACAATGACAAGACAAAAAAGGCACTTACAAATGAAAAGAAGAAAATGGTCTCTCTTCTTGTAGGAGATGCACAATTTGGATTTGTCTCCAACATTTTACAGCCACCCCCCCCCCCCTCCCGTTTATTCATCTATGTATCTGTATTCTAAATGACTCAATTACCCTGGAGCCTGTGGTGAAAATTATGGATGTTTTCCACTATTTGCCTTTCTCTACCGGGACATCAGGACCTCCCCTGCAAGCCCCCCCCCCCCACAAAAAAAACCCTCTCCATCTCTTTGCCTTTTTCCTCCCTCCATACATCCCTCTTTTCCTTTTTATTCTTCATCCTCCAGCAAAATGTGAACAGATTACCGTGTGTCTGACTAGACCGGGGGAATAATAGATAAATTGGTTTGTTTGTTAGATCCCTTTGCTGTCAGCTGGCACAGCGTGTCTGTCTGCTCTTCCCCTATTGTCTGCCTTCCATTTCTGTTTATGCTGCCTATGCCAGTGATTCTGCTAAAATCACAGAGTGTTGGATTCTAAAGGCATCAATGTAGAAAAATGTCATTATTACGTATATATATACGGTTCTGGAAAAAAGTGAAACACTGCGAACTGACAAACTTATGGAAGACCATCAATCCTGATAAATCAATGATAACAATACTGCTTCAATAGTTACATGTACGCAAATTTATGTTATATATTATAAAGTAAGTTTTACAGTAATTATTGGTAAATATGTCAAAGGGGCCGCAACCCAGTAGGACAAGCGGTTTGGAAAATGGATGGATGGATGGATGGATGGATGGATGTCAAAGGGAAAACTTCCAAGTTCATTTTTTTCTTGGTGAGCACGACAGAAGGGCCTCTCTGCTTGGTGTGATATATTCAGTGATGCTCAACACCAATTAGAGTTTGCTTCTTAAACCTCGTCTAGTCGAGTTTTTTTATGAGATTAGGCTTTCAGTTCCTTCTACATTAATGAGTAATTGATTGAATGAGCATGTTTTAATTATTTTTAAAATCTTTAGGTGATCCCAGAGGTTACATAAATGTGTTCAATAAAATTCTAAAAAAAAGAAATTGTCCCTAAATGTTTGTGACCTTGTACTAAACTTTATTAAAATTGTGTAAAAAGCTGAAGTATGATCAATTTAAATCATTTAAGTATTAATTTTAAGCATTGTGCCAAAAAACAATATGAGATTACATTTAAATTTAAATACAAGAATTGTAATCTGAACATCTATAGCGATATCATATTTTTTAACAACCGAATAAGCAACCAGAATCTAATTGGTTTAGACGATAACAAGAACGCAGTCTAGCCAACAGCAATTCTCCAGTACTAAGGTCATCTTAAATTCTGAATTTGTAATCTATTTGCCCTCTGGTGGTGCAATTGGGAAATTGCAAGTGTTTTCTCTAGTTTACTGTTGAATGGCATATTTGTATAGATGTATATATGGATGTTTATATCCACGATGAGAGGGGGATTATTTATTTAAACAAGCATTAATTCAGAAGACATTTGCAGTTCATCACAAGGCTCAAACATGCAATACAGGAAACTCCACACACACAGTAAGGGGCAAGAATTAACACCACAGCCCTGTAGGAATAGGGTTGTAGTGCTACCAGAGAGCTGGCGTGCAATTCTTTAATTTTAAAAATTTGTTTTGTGACATTTGGATGTGTCAAACCAGTAACAAAATTCTCAAGTGCTTCATTGTTTCCTCATCATGGATTAAAATGTGATTATCCACAGGATAATCCATAGAAATTAACATATTATCTAATGACATTTTAACATTTATTTTTCTAAAAGTTAATATGCTGGCTCATCGAGTAACACTGTGATCTCAGCGCTGCCTTTGGCCTGAGTGGCTTTGGTGTATGGATTCTGTACTTTATAGCACCTAAGTATAAAGCCATAAACATCATCACAGATAATTAAAATGCAGCTTTGTACTCACATCCCTATATTTAATACTGCATCAAGTCAGACCCATGAGAAAAACTTCTGCTCATGTAAAAATTAAACTGCTGCCCTTTTACTTGTCACGAACTTGTTTCTGTTTCATTCTTAGCTTACTAAGATTGGGGAAACAATGAAAAGCCATTTAAAATGCATCGTCAATGAACCCTTGGATCTATAGTACCCATTACAAGTACTCAAGGTATTCTTTTATGACCAATCTATCTTCAGAGCTACCCTTTTTTATTAGATTTTCTTTTTTGTCCTTGACTTGTGGTACTATTTTTTAAAAGCCAACGCACTTTACAGAGAAATGGTTTTTAATGGGATCATTACCGCCTCCCTTTGTAAGATCTACACATTATCTTAATTCTAATTTAGAAAATCCTGTCAAATAATGACCCTGTCGTTGTGACTCAGTGCTGCACAGGCACAAACAACAGAGGCCGTACAAATCTGTTGATATGTGCATTCACAGAAAAATTCAAACACACACCTTGAATCGACCAGTGTGAACACATGGCTGATATTGAACGCCTCCGATCTATCCTTTTAATGGCAAGCATATTCATTCACACACATTAGAGAAAAATAATGAGTGCCATGTTTTGACCTAGATGTAGAAAAGTCAACTTGGCTTGTGACAATTATTGGAAAATAAAACACAATCAAGACCGCCATTAAAATACATTTTTATTAACTGGGATCAAAATAACTTTTCTATGAATCTTCACTGTACATGCATTAAAAGATCCTGTTTAAATATACTAAACAGTATGTTTTCCCCGTCTGATGGTATTTTTTAAATAACAGGCTTTATTTTCAGAATGATTTCTTCATAATAAATATTAAATTACACCATTAATAACTATTACAATAGATAACATCACTACTTCCTTTTGCACTCCCTGGGGAGAATTTCATGTCAAGCTCTGATGTGTATCTACATATATTTTGTGGCAATTATTGATTTGCCCCATCTGCAAACACCTGAATGTTTTCAGCTATAAAGGGCACACTTGCTACTTCTGTTTATGTCATTATTTTCATTTCGACGAGAAAGAGAGAAAAGCGAGAGGCTAAGTGGGGAAGAGTTGAATGGAGGCATGTCAGACGCGCTGCGGACACTCCTAATGCACTCTCCAGGCTGTAGCTTCTACGGCTTTGTTTGAAGAGCTCTTAAAAAATGTCAGCTTGGCAGGACTCACATATACAAGCCTGCAGGAGGCGTAGGCAATTTTTCGGGTAGCACACGTCAGTTTCCCGAACACTGGGCCAGTCAAACCAGCGCACCAAGACTGTATAAAAAGTGGAGATACGTATATATTATATGCAAAAATAAAAAGTTAACTAAACATGTATCAGCATAAACCTATTCAGTACTAGTAATTCTGAGCATGGAAAGTGAAATATAATATATACTTTATTATAGAGAACAGAACAGCATTAAACTGAAAAGCTACAGTAGGTTCAACAAGTAGAGTTTTGTACTTACAATCCAAAGGCTCAAGTCCCAGGGCACAGACATAAATAGTAACCCTTCCCTCTACTGTAAGTCGCTTTGGAGAAAAGAATCAGACAAATGAATATATCTAAAATAACATGTAATAACTGAATGTATTGGACTGTGAAAGGTATTATTGATATGTGACACTTTTTAGTAACCTAGAATAAAAGACAAATGGAATTACTGTACTGCAATTTACAAAATAACTCAGAAAAATCTAAAGCTTGACTTTTCAATATGAAATTTCAGAAAAAAACATCAACAAACAAAAATCCATTTCTGATTAAACAAAACAGGTAAAAAAAAGTGTATGGTTGTAAAAAAAAAGAGTACACTGCAAATAATTATTTAAATTATTAATTAATTGCAAAAGAAAGACTAATCACAATAGAATAAAATAGGCTGAATTCACAAGCCAACTGTGGGGCACATTCTGAAATCCAGCTGGGTCAAAGAGGGTTAAAAAGAGAGTGTCCGACCCAATAGGTGATCCAGTCTTATCCAGTCTATTACAGAAACAAATCGAAAGACATAATGAGTATGCTTGCAAACAAACTACTGGGCTCTAGGGAAGGAGAGATAGAGAAGTCACAGTCAGGAAAATAAATATATTGATTGAGATAAACTGGGTTACATTGCTGTTACCCTGGGGCGCTGAGGGAGTTTGTGTGTGTGGAGGGAACTGAATGGCAAGACAGATGCTTATAGGTTAGAGACTTGCTGAGCTCTGACTGGAATCTGGTCAGATCGACGCTTTGGTTCCTCTCCCATGCATTCCTTGCAAAGAAGAAGTGACCAGAAGGCTGGTGTCTGAACCCTCGATGGTGGAAATGAACGGTGGAAGACAGAAGAAAGGGTGGCATTTCGGTTTATTGCGTCCAACTTATTCTGTTAGACAACATCGCAGTGGTAGTTAATCTGATACGGTTTGGTAACTTTAAAGAGAATTGTAAAAAGTTATTGATTGATTGTTCCCCATAGAAAAGAACATCTTAAGTACGACAGTGGGTGACTGCTGTAACAGGAGATGTGGAAGGAATAACTAAAATCATTAACCCCTTCAGATGGGTGGCATTAAGCTGGCAAAATATTTCTATTTTTCCATCAATTATTCATCACTCATGCCCTAAACAAAGAGTATGGCTTTGGGTCATAATGGCCCCCCATCTGTTTATAGATCTGGAACAGAATGACACAGGAGCCCTTTGACATGGACGTCGAGGCCTCATGAGTGTGGGACAGCCCCAACGGCTGAGTTCGAAATGCCAGAAGTAGAGTTTCTTCAAATGGAGACCTGACCCTTAAAATAGAAGATGCATTGTTGACCAAGCTTTATATATTGCTACCACAGCATTTACTACAACCACTCTACAGTTTTGATCCATTTCCTTCTGTTTATTCATCTTTTTTTTCTAACCATGAGTCACCCTTACACCATATAAAAGTTTGTGCTGTTGTATCGCCTGTTTCATGTATGCAAGGCCAACCTTCATTCATTTTATCCATAATTGCCCTTCCAACCCTCTGAAATTCCCAGATGTCCCACAGTGCGATGAGTCATGCAAGGCCACACTGATGCGGTTTCTTAATATCCTCTGCAAATCTATCCATGAAATCATGATGAGGCAGTGTTCAAATCACATGAGGGTGCCCTCCAGAATGATTAGCATGTAGCACGTTTGTCACAGTAAACCTCTTCCTCTCCTGCTGCTCAAGCTACACACACATACTTGCTAAAAACAGATTAAGTAGAATACAAGACGAGTAGCAGTCTTACTAAAGCAGTGTCACTTTCCCCTCCCTGCGCAGAAAATATCACTGTGAAGGACTCCTCAACTCACCGTTCCCCAGTACAGACACCAAATCATCTCACTTGCATTTGGGAGAACTGTCATTAGGCAATGCATAGTAAAAACAGTCATCAGTGCTCCAGGACATTCAAATCACTACAGATCTAGAAAGTGCCAGAAAGAAAAATGGCAGCCTCCTCAAAAACAAACTCAGGCTTATTCATCACAAACACTGGCTCTTATCTTAGATCATAGTGATAGAGGGGCTCAAGAAGGTTACTGCAGAGACGAGGGCGCCTGGCCACATACAAGGCAAGAGCTGGGCGTGGGAAATCAGAAACTTCAACTCTGACCCACCTGGTGACCAGGTGAGCAATCTGATGAGTGGTAATGGAGAGGGGCTGGGGGTGCCGATAACATCTGCCAGGAGGTGGAACTAGGTGGATGCAGTGAGAGCGGAGAACATTGGGATACTGTCAGGGGTTCTGAAGGGTCCAGGAGGTGGAGATCTTCTGATCCAATAGTTTCTGACCCCACCATTGCTCGCTTCCCCAGTAGGTCCTGTAAGGTCAAGGACAGGGGCATTATATTCCTGATCTTCCATGGCCATTATTCAACTCAAACGAGGCCTTTAACCCTGAACCAACTGGGTGAAAATTCTATCAATGCCAGTGCTCAGGCTGTAGCTTTTATCAAGACGCAAACACCGTTTGCCTTTCATCTGTTTTGTGACTGTGTGAGTGTACTTCATTACCATCCACCAACAGTGTGTGATCTCATTGTTTCTTCAACAAATTTTGCACTGGGGTGTCTTCACACAAAAGCCAGGCCAAAGCTGAGTGTCATGGTCCCACCTCCCAGGGTGCTTCTCTACATGCACAGCACGAGGCCCAGTGTAGGCCTGAGGGCTTGGGTTACAGGTGACCAACACTGAGGTTCCCTAATTGGTATTTGACCGTCTGTGGTCATTGTTCGGGGTTCTTTGTGGAATCTGATGTTCAGCATGGAGGTCAACAAGCCATGGACCCCTACGCAGGCAGGTCAGCTGGGATTGAATAACCACAGGAAGTCTGCTCCTTCTGTTTGAGAATCCTCTTCTCCTTCATTTCGCTTCATCTCCTGTCCTCCCACCACTGAATGTAACCCCTCTGGAGAATGCATTTTTTTTCCATTACATATTTAACAGATTTTTTTTTACCAACCTACAAATTTGGTGGGTCAGAAGGCTAACAGTCCTTAGCAGTCCTCGGAGATATTGAAGTTAACAGTGTGAAAACCATTTCTACTTCAGTTAACAGATGAGGTACGGTTGATATTCATTCAGAATGTTATAACGCTTATAATCTCCATAATGACTGTGATTGAAATCACAGTTTATAAGCAGTGATTTTTTTTAAATAGTAGCAAAACAAGCTGTAACATTTCGCAAATTAAGCAGAAGTTGGAATATAAATGGATGAGGCAGAAGTTCCACATCAAAATCTACAATACTCTTTTTTTAATAAGTAAGAAATGAGAATTCATTTCATTCAAGGCATTTCAATGAAGTTATTCATATCAGATGAATATTCTCAGATTTATAAATTATTCTGATTAGAGCATAGTGAGAACCCCTAGTTTATATTGTAAGATATTAATAAATACGTCTTACAATAACTATTCTTAGATTTACAATGCACTTTTCTACATCAATCATGTGTTCAACAATATGCAATATGATTTTTGTAATAATCAGTCATATAATGCACCCATTATCGATTCACTTATGCTAATATGGGGCAGTTTTCCTGGTTTCCTTTATCTATGTGTATATAGATGACCACTCATGTTCATCCC
The DNA here is from genome assembly GCF_023856365.1 of Brienomyrus brachyistius. Classification (NCBI taxonomy): domain Eukaryota; kingdom Metazoa; phylum Chordata; class Actinopteri; order Osteoglossiformes; family Mormyridae; genus Brienomyrus; species Brienomyrus brachyistius. The sequence continues at coordinate 17,641,183 of NC_064534.1, forward strand.
TGCTTTAAGCTGTTCCATCAAACAGAGAAGTGAATCACGAACGTGCGTTTAGAGCTACTGCTGCTACGTAGTGGATTGTGGATACAATGAAGGCAGCAGAAGTATCGAAACACAATGGCTCTCTTTGTGTGATTTTCGAGAGTGAGAGGAAGAGTTTCAAAGTGGAAGAAAGTGGTTAAATTAGGTGTTCTTTCCGTGACAGCTTAGCATCTTTATCTTCCCTGTGAAATGGGGGGGGGGGGGAGATTCCCAGTGGAGATTCGCAAAAGTCTAGTGGGGTCATTAATGAGGGATGATTGATGTTGGTCAAGCATCATTACTTCCCTGGTTTTATGTCCCAGTTTCAAAGCAGTTCTAAACATCAGTCTGACAGGTACCTCTGTAAGCCAAGTTTAGCAGGGAAAAAGGCCAATTTTCACTGAAACCGAATAATGTCTTTCTCTGGAGAATGATGTTATATAAGAATGTCAACATTATGCCACTCTGGTTGAAGCAGGCTTCAGTGGAACTCTGCTGTCTTGCTTATCACATCAAAAAGAGCCAGTAATACAATGCTGTGAAGTTTTATATAGTGTAGCAGAAGCTACATAAATGTATATACAGCTATGGAAAAAAATTAAGAGACCACTCTATATTTTTAAATAAATTTTAAAATCCATTTTTAAATTCTGGTTTAATTGTGGTTCTGCTGGCAGAAGGCTACGCTGGGCAGCAAGATGCTTTCAGGTTTTCTAAGACAGCAGCACACTAGAATAAGGTGAAGCAGGAGACACTGGGAATGACCAGAAACCAGCTAGATAAAGGGCGGAAGCGACATTCTAATGCCAGAGATGACTGTTAACTTATCCGACAGTTTCTCATGAATCGGAGGATGACATCAAGTGACCTACAAAAGGAATGGGAAACATTAAGTGCAGGTGGGAAGTGCACTGCTGGGATAGCTTGTATCAGGCTCCTAGAAGCAGGACTGAAGTCCCATAAAGCAAGGAAGCCCTTCATTAATGAGAAACAGGGAAGAACCTGGCTGCAGTTTGCAAAAAAAAGGTATATTATTCACAGACGCACACCCATAAACTGAGAAACCAAAAAATTGTGCTGTGGTCTCTTAGTTATTTCCGTGGCTGTATGTATGTGTCAGGACTTGTATTCACATTTATTGACAAATGTAGGGGCTGTCTATCATTGGACCTGATTAATAACTGCTGACCATACTAACCAGAATGTTGCTCCTGTCTTGCAAGTAAAGCGACATCTGCAAACTCAACCACCCCCTTCCTAACAGTGCTGAACATAGGGCGACTGCTAAATATGATGCAGGCACAGGCTGACAGGGATTACTAGGTTACTGATTAGGACTGTTTTCCCCACCACACCATCCACAAGTCTAATAACTGCAAATGACATTCAATAAGTTCCAGTACATATATATCCATTCTTATTTGACTGAATTTCATTCTCTTATGTACATTATACAATGTCGTGCTATGGATTGTTGACATCTACTTATAATTAATATCAAAACCTATAGTCATTCTGCATGTAGCCCTATTTAAGACCCCAAAGGACCCCCTACTCCTCAACCCAGCCTAGGTCCATGCAGGTCACGTGACCAGTCAGCGCACACCTGCTGAGTCCACTCACATCTGCACCAGATTAGCCTTTTTCCTTCCACTAGAGAAGACCCATTTCATCTGAAATGGTCCCATCACTTCCGCTACAGCTCCTAGGAGATTGCCTATCGACCAGGCCTGACCCCTCGCGATTCCCTCCTTCTTCTGGAACACATGCGATGCAGCTGGCCAGTGGTCCCCCCACCTCCCTGGCGTCAGACGACATCCTTGTGAGACTGGGCCAGTCACCGTAGAGTGAATTGTAAAAGTCAGGGGTTACCACCCATTTTTCCCCCCTCTTGTAAGTGATAATGGAATCATGCCGCAGTATGACATGCTAGTTTACATTATCATACTACTACCAAAAAATCCTAAAGCGAATCCTTCAGATATTCTGGGTAATCACTGCTCATTCAACAAACATCGTTCTTCCAAGCGCTAATTGCAAGGTTTTTAACATTCTTTAACATATTTGAGCTGGTAATGGTTTAAACCTGAATGGATCGGCTCAGATAAGTACTCTTAAAATACGCAGAATGTTATTACGTAAAAGTAATTGAATGTAACACTTGATTTTTAACATTTATAGCTCTGTAGTCATAGAATTTCCTTTGTGATGTAAAATGGCACCATACAAGGGTTAAAAGGAATTTTAATGACTTTGTGCAGAAACGTACAGTATACCAAAGAGAAAATATCGAAATGTCGATGAACAGGAACAAAATACAATAACTGCCATTAAATGACAATGTAAGACTATGTAATGTTAATGTAAGGTGTGCAATGTGCATTTCAACAAAGTTAAATTGAGAATCTCCACAGGACATATTAACTGATACGAAAGAACCACCCTTACAATTCTATTTAATTACTGCCTGAAATGAAATAAATATTTGTAACAAAACACTGTTATTGTTTGCATACTTCCAGAACCAGAATTCACTTAACTAACTCTGTGAATGTAAGTTAATTTAATTAAGTTAATTTAAAATTTGCAATAGAAGGAAAATACACACAGTACTGCATCGACACATAGATACTGATGTAAATTGGTGCAAATTTGTCACAGATTTTAAGCTGTACTAGTAGCATAAAACCCTATACTCCTCTCTAGAGAGCTGTGCTCTTAGTGACTTCAGAAAGTTCCCAATGCTCACCCAGTCAGGGACACAGTACCACAGCCAACCCCCTGCCATTTAATTGCTTTATTTTAATTCTATTTATTTCTACCTTCCAAGGAACAGGTCAGGCTCTCACAAATTCATTTTGCAGGAGTTCTTGTTTTCTTGGCACAGCTTAACATGATGAGGCACTCGCAATTTCTCTTTATTACCCTCGACGTTTGCGCTGCGTGAATGAAATCAAGGACAGAGAACAAAACAGCAGTTATGAAAATGACAGCCGTACAGTGCAGCCCCCTCCTCTCCATCCTTAGTCCGATCGAAACAAAGACTGTTTTCATTTCATCTTTTTTTTTATGATGTCCGTGTCCGAGTTTTTTGGTCGGAGGCAGGAGAAAGAACAGCGGGTACCAGGAAACATTTCTCTCTTTACCAGCGGAACCATACAAACTAAGACACTGAAAAAAAAGAGGGAAAAAGAGAACAGAGAAAAAAGGTTGGGTTTCCATCCCAGCATACGCCTGACGATGTGTCCTTCAGACTCACTTAAACTTCTCTCTGTGGACAATGGCTGCCAGAGCGGGGGGGGGTTTAAGCAGATGTCTCTAACAAAAGCCACCGAAATGACATTGCTTGAATGTTTTTTTTTTTATCCCTCTTAATTTCCTCAAATCATTAGTGGGGGCTGCCTAACCTCCACGCCTCTTCTCATACTGCATGCAGAAATGTTTAGGTATAAAAAAAAATCTCTCAAGGATCAATGCATATTGCATAAGTGATTTGGTACTGAATGCGAAGGAACACTGTCGGATGTAAAGTGGCAGAATTACGAAAACTAAAAAGCTGCCCCCAGCCATCTATAGTAAGGGATTAAAAATATGAGCAACAGAGCGATGCTTCTCCAGCTTGACTGGAAGAGGCACTGGCCTGCCTTTGGCTATGCTCCCTCAGCCCCAATCGTAGGCAGCGGGGAGAGGACAGTGCAGCTCAGAAACCAAATCGTACTTGATGGCCACAATGGGAAATTAGAGTTCAAGTTTGAAGAGGGAAGTCAAAACAATTAGTGTCAAATGCTATGAACGTGAACTAAATTAGTAGTCGAAGAGACGGTCTCCTGCTGCAACCGCTGCTGTAACTGCCGAAAAGGACCCTGATAGGACTGTTTATGCTATAGATCATATGAATGTTTATGATGCCATGGTACATATGACTGTTTATGATGCCATAGTACATATGACTGTTTATGATGCCATGGTACATATGACTGTTTATGAAGCCATAGTACATATGACTGTTTATGATGCCATGGTACATATGACTGTTTACGATCCAGTAGTATGTATGACTGTTTATGATGTCATGGTACATATGACTGTTTATGAAGCCATAGTACATATGACTGTTTATGATGACATGGTATATATGACTGTTTATGATGACATGGTATATATGACTGTTTATGATGACATGGTACATATGACTGTTTATGATGCCATAGTACATATGACTGTTTATGATGACATGGTATATATGACTGTTTATGATGACATAGTACATATGACTGTTTATGATGACATGGTATATATGACTGTTTATGATCCAATAGTATATATGACTGTATATGATGCCATGGTATATATGGCCACTTATGATCCCGTAGTACATGTATGACCATGTATGACACTGTGGTATTCCATGGATTTGGTATGTACTACAGGATCATAAATCTCATATATCTCATAGTACATATGACTGCTCATGATCCAATAGTAGGTATGGCCATTTATGATTCTGTATACATATGACTGTTTAGCATCCTGTAGTACAGGGGTCTTCAAATCTGGCTCTTGATTGAATCCAGACCTTGTCCTCTGTTCTACCAGGCAATTAGTTTACTGATTCTGATTGGCCACAGAAGCTTCTCACCCGGCTCAAGGGTAAAGAAAGGTTGGAAAATCAGCAGGGCTCGGACCTTGAAGACCGTGATTTGAATAACCCTGCTGTAGTACATGTAGCCATCTATGTCCCGTAGTATATGTATAACTGTTTATTATGCCATGGTACATATAACTGTTTATGATCTTGTAGTACACATGCCCATCTGTGGACCAAAGTTCATTTGACCAGCTATGACTGTTGTCAGATACATGGCTGCTTCTGGGAAACATATTCATATAACTATAAGAAATAAATAGTCCATGATCTGAATCGAGCCCCATCTCTCAACCAAAACCATCGTAAAACTATTGCCACTAACAGGTTTGGGTTCCCATGGAAACACCAGGGAGCACAGACAATGCCTTTTTTGACTGCGCCTGTCATCAGGGGAGTACGAGCTGAAATGTTTCCAGGACTTACGAATCATAACTCGTTTCACCGTGGGCCTAATTGTTGAATAACACAAAAGAGCTTCTTCACTGCATCTGCAATTAAAAGCATAGATCAATACAAAACACATCCATGGAAAACATATTTAGAGACGTCCCGTACAAGTACCGTATATTTTGAAATATACCGTTTTACCATTAACTGCTCATTATGATCTGACTCTGTCGCCTGTCAGTGAAGCTTCATTGTTAATAGGAGGCCAAATGTGCGCTTGAGTTTCCACTTCTAAGGCTGTCCTGCTTTTGACGCGGTTTCACCATAAGGTTCAGTGCTCTCTCCTCAACTCTGCTCTCTGTTAATGTAGTGATTGCACCTCCTGAACCCCATTTGTCAAAATATAAAGTTTGTGAATTGTTGCCCCGCCCCCCCCCCCCCCCCAAACAGTAGAAATGATCATTTACTTAACCAAATCCCCTAAACCTCTCGCTCAAGAAGTCATTGGACCTGAATCAACAGATTTGTAAAAGTTTAATTGATTGATTTTATCTGAATTATTCTTGTTGCATTTTAAATAAATTACACATATTTTAATTTAGTTACCAATGTTCGCTTCAGATACAATGGAGCTAGTTAAATAATAATAATAATAATAATAATAATAATAATAATAATAATAAAAATAATAAGTTTCCATAGCACTTCGTGCTTTGGAACCTTAATAATCCATCCATTTTCCAAACCGCTTATCCTATTGGGTCGCGGGGGATCCGGAGCCTATCCCGGAATCAATGGGCACGAGGCAGGGAACAACCCAGGATGGGGAGCCAGCCCATCACAGGGCACACTCATACGCCATTCACTCACACATGCACACCTACGGGTAATTGATCAAGTCCAATTAGCCTCAGCATGTCTTTGGACTGTGGGGGGAAACCGGACCCGGAGGAAACCCCACGACGACACGGGGAGAACATGCAAACTCCGCACACATGTGACCCAGGCGGAGACTCAAACCCGGGAATAATAATAATAATAATAATAATAATAATAATAATAATAATGATAATAATGATAATAACATTTCAACAACAAATCAGCTTTATTTTTGTATTCTGTTATTTACAAAAGTGAAAATAAAGGCCTTGTGTTTATGAAATTGTTTTTGTTAGTATTATTAATTTGGACTTCATGTTAAAATAATGGTAATAAATGTTATCATGTAGAGAGAGGGTGAGGGTGATTTGGAGGGCCCCATTGAGTTTTCTTTTTTCTTAAAAGCCCCCTAGAATTGTCTCTGCATAATCCTCGCCCCCCAGTCAGTATTTCGTAACTATATATAACAAGCTTTGCTGTTTGTTTACAGTTCTGTTCCATCTGTTCCTGCGGTTTGCTAGACATTGGTGTGCTCTAACCCCCAGGGACCGGGAATGGAGGCTTCTTGGTTCTGACACCACAAAAGCTGGGAGTCTTAGGTGATTGCCTCTGGGGACTCTTTATGTTGTTGTGTCTCATCCATACCCCTCCTTTTTCGTACCCCAGGGCCAGGCATTCCATAGGTCACATAGGCAGCTGCCTAGGGCGCCAACTTACGAGAGGGTGCCAATTTGCCGGGGGCACCGGCAGTGATGTTAGCCCTGGGGCACCACATCTTTTGGCCTGGTACTGTCATACCTTAGCATGTAGCTCCATTGGCCGAATCTGTCTGCCTACTTCCCCCAGGTGTACAGACAAAACCCTCAAGTACAACAGACGTCTAAAGATGAGTGAGCCAGCAATGCCTTTGAATCTCTTTGACACACTTCATACAGCCACATCGTGGCTTCACACTTAAGAAGGCCGCAGTTTAAGCCACTTGTACACGGCGCAGGAAAGCAGAGACGCCCGTACTCAGCTTCCAAATCCTGTGTAACATCAGTACACTGACATTATCGGCTCACTGGCACATTCTGAATCAGTTTGAAATGGAGGCCTGCTTAAACTATGGGATGTTAAAAACACCTTGGGAACAAGGTTAAACTGCAGTTGGTTTACTTGTGGTGAAAATGACAGTAGGAAGGTCATCTGGCATTTTTGTCACAGCCCTGACAGGTTGTACCCGGAGGCTGAAAGCTGGACCAGAGCACGTTCGACATTACAGCCGAGCTGAACGGCTGCAGCCTCTCACAGTCGGCACAGGAAAACACCACACAATCAGTACAGAGCACTCACAGCGTTCCCGCATCAGAACCTCTATCCTTTAATATTATTATGTCCATTAACATTATTAAATGAATTTCAAATTCACAAATATGACACTCGCAATATCATGAAAGGAGAGCACATAATTAAGCATATTAATGCAGACGTAACAGACACAAAATAACAGATTCGAGTCCTTCATAGTTCTGTCCCTCAAAAGACAGTAAAAAAAATAAATACTCATTAATGGCATTTAGTATTTATCTGTTTTCCTGAGTCTTCTCCGTTGGAGCTAGATCTACGCGCCTTTCGGGACCTGGCTAACGGTGAATAGAGTCGTACGTACTGACATGCTCAGGTGTAGCTGGGGTGCCCTTCACTGCTGTGTTTCCCCTTTATGAATTTCTGAGGGCCCCTCAGGACACTCCATCCTCGCTTATGCCATCCATTCATTCATATAGCTGCTTTGCCATGAAAGGGCTCCTTTTGTGGTGAAAGGTTTGCTAATGTAACGTGGCCCTGCATTACAAAGTCAGGAGAATGTTTAGAGGGTCACGTAAAAAAGACCGAGATACGCTACCATTATATCTGTTTCTGTTAGAATAATGTTATAGGTTACAAGGCTAGGAAAATAAGCAAAACTGGCCAACTACTTTCTTTCCGCTATGTTTTATTGGAATCACAATTTTCTCACTCACATATAAAACAGCTATTTCTAACACACACATATATATATATATATATATGTGTGTGTGGATTATGTACTAAATAAGAAATATAATAATACATTTTTTAAAACATGCAAGAAAATATACAAAAATGTTCCGAAATCAGAGGTAAAAATATACAACGCTTAAAAAGAACCAAAAATATTCTATCTGACCCCCCATTCCAAGCCAACACAGAAAAATAATCTTTACCAAAAAAAAAAAAAAAAACACAAATTATAGCAATAGCTCTGAACATGTAAGGTGATACGTAGCGGCTTGAAAATGCGAGTGATTCCAGCACATTTGAAATGCAGCTCTCAGAGGAATCAAAAATTACAAGCATGTGGCTTTCAGGCAGGACGGCACTACCAAGCCTTTTTCTGCTGAGTTACCATGCTTAAAAAAAAATCTTACTTCCCAACCCCACCCCCCCAACACCACCTGCACGGGCATGAAACTGCTCTCCGATAGAAGAGGCTCATATCGAAAAGAGTGTTTTCCTTCCCCTACAGCTCCGAATACACAAGTGTGGCTCCCAGTGATTGAGATGCTCAACTCAAACAATGTGCGGCTGTAAGTCCAGCATCAAGCACACGGCACCACTTTGCCGGAGGAGAAACAAGCCATTTCAGACTAGTTTAATCTTTTTCTTTTTCCAAATCTGGATGTTTTTCTCTTTAAACTCCCCCTTTCCCTTTATTTTCAATGAAACCTCTTGCTTTTATTCTTTTGCTTTTCTTTTTAATGTGTGCTTCCTGTTCTTCTCCTTTCTCCTCTTCGGCGTGTCTGCGCTCTATAATTACGGCAGTTTATACCTACTGCGCCGAGGCGCTGCTGTCCTCGGCTCGGGCTCGCCAGTGTCCCGGCGACTAATGTGACACTGTCACTCAACGCTTTTAAAAAGCGCTGGTGTAGAAATCAGAAGGCAGGCACTGCAAGTGAGGGGAAGGAGATGTAGGAGCCCGAGAGCGGATGCCATGAGTCACCAAGAGACTCGCGCTCTGCTGCCCCCGAAAACTTCTGCTGCCCACCCATCAGGTTCGCTGTGTTGTTTTTTTTGCTTTAGATGATGGAATAAAACCTATAAAGTCAAGACAACCGAAATTTACGGGAGGGGCATTTATCTGTTCAAACCATTCTGGTGATAAATACCAACATCTGACCCTTATAGATTGAACCTGTATAATATAATTTCCTTCATTCATTTAATTGTTGTCAGTGCCACAAGTGCTGCAAAACCTTTGGGGATGGATTTCAGGACACAAGTGGTATTGACAGGACCAAGGGGAGGTGTTGGGGGAGTGTTTCTGTTATTTCCCACAAATACAGTTTGTACAGGATATGGTGATGTCACTGTCAGTGCACTGGCACAAAGTCAGTGAGAACCCTCACGCTAAGAAGCTTCACAGAGAACTTCTGTCTTACTGGGCCATTCTGTCATTTCCTGATTTGTTCCATGTCTTTCCAAACCAGTCTCTTTCACTGGTCATACTCTCTCGTAATATACTGTTCCAGGTCTCTCTAGACCATTCAACACTAGTGGCCAAAACTGTGGGAATACTTCCAATTTTTAAAGATTGCAGAACATTGTTCCAGTTACTCCAGTTACATATTTAATTGTCCAACGAATGATATTTGTAACGTTCCTTGATTTTTTTCTAAACATTACTGCCAGTATTCGTGTAGTAATTTTTAAAGCGTATTGATTTAAAAGTGCTAGGCGTTTCCACGGTTTATGTCTTATCGCACTGTTCCATGTGTTCCAAGTCATTCCAGGCCATTCTCTTTCTTTCCAGACCATGCTGTGTCTTACTATAGTACCACACTATTTCATGCCTTTCTAAACCGTTCTGTCTCTTAACCAGACTATTCTGCAGCTAATATCACATACTGAGCCACACAAGCTCGACGTGTCACTCCCATACTGTGATGTCCCATTAAGTTGCAGTAAATGTCAGCCAGGCAGAGGAACAAGCTTTCATCTGTGCCCTTCACTTCGTAACTAGCATGAATTTTCCAAAGAATCTCATTTTCCAAAGCCAGTCTCTCATCTGAATGTTAGGGTCATCAGGAGATCCATATTGAAGAGCAGGTTGTTAAGCATATGGAGGCCTTACTGTCCCAGCCCAGAGGCAGGAGAACTGTGGCCCTTGGGTGGGTTCAGTATTACAAAGTGAGGGGGGGGCAGCCATGGAAAATTACAAGGAATTAAACATATGTTCAAAGACACATGTCAGCACTAATGTCAGCTTAATGTCAGCATTGTAACAGCCAATGAAGCAGGCCAGACTGCCTTATCTGATAATACACTGCTTCACTCATATGAATGAGTTTCCTTATCCCACAGATTAGGAACAAAACATTAACCAAAGGCTCGTGTTTAAATCCACTTGCAGATCAAGTCGGTGTTAATCCTAAGTAAACATTTCAGTGAAAATATAATCCGTCATGTGGCCAATCTGTACGCCGAACATGAACTCATGTGATAGTAGCTAAGCATATACAAGTCAATGCATTTTTCACCTTGTGCCAAAAATATGCATCCCTAAGGTAATTAATGATTAATGGAAATGTATGTCCGGGCATATTTTTTCTGTTAATTTGAATTATTGCACCTCGAACGCAGTAAATATTGTTGACATAAGAAATGCAGAAAATCGGAGGAAGTGGCACAGCGGCCAGTGAAGCAGGCAGCCGCCCTGCAGGGTACAGTACAGGGACCCTGTAATGGCTTTGAAGTGTAGCAATGAGTTCACAAAGGACACTGTACACAATGAGCGGAGCAGTGGGAGAGGAAACCCAATGCCTTTTTTTTCTGAGAAGTGGGATAATGGCAAAGCAAGAGACCCCCCACCCCCCACCACAACTTTCATCCTGGTGCCCCCAGTGATCCAGCTCACAGGGGAGGTTTAAGTTCTTAAGCTACCCCCCCCCCCCCCCCCCCCTCCTCAAACCTCCAGCACGCCCCCCCCCCCCCCCCCACACACACACGCACACACGCACACACTTTTAACACATATGCCGCTCTATGCACCCAGATGCGTCCGCCGGCTCTCTATCTCCAGGTGAGGCTCACCTTCCCTCCGTGAGTGACCCTGCCGCGCTGGGCTGGGGGACAGCTGGGACCGGGCCCCGGGACGGCCCCCTCAATGGGGAGCTTTCACTCCGCACATCTGTCCCATCCTGCAGCCTTGTTCTCTCTCTCACCTTCTGATGTCGCCCCGGGACAGAACTAGAGAACAAAGTTGCGAGATGGTTCGCGCCCCCACCCCCAAACGCCGAGAAATGCCGCCATGTTACCATCCCGAAAAGTACCATCAAGAAAAATGTTCGGTGAAGTTTTTATCGTATGGATGGAGGAGAACTATATCAGCGTTCAGAGAAACAATGCCTGGAGAAATACCTTTGGCACAGGGACTCTCGTTCGTTACTGGTTTGGACTCGCAGGACTAACTTGAATGACTTTAACCTTAGTCACCCCTGCCCCCAGACAGCCTTTGTGCATACCCCCGCACAGTGCACGGCTCATCCCGCAGCCTTTTGTCCCTTTTGGGTTTAATTACTGCGGCTCTATAATCAGCCCCTAATAGGTGAAATCCTATTATGTGGATGAAGGGGAGAGCACCGGTAGCCAGTCCGATGGGATTAAAACACCTGAGCTAACCCTAACCCATATGGATACGTGTCCACCATCCCAGCCTGGTTTAAAGATCAGCTGGTGACTAAGCCCCCCCAGTTAAAGAAAAAAGAAACAGGTTTCATCCACAATGAAAAAGGAGCTAATGCAAGTGGATGGCAAATGAAATGGAAGCTGACTAATAATACAGCCAACAAACCCTCCATTATAAGACAGAGGCTTGACACATCCACTCATATAAGACAATTAAATGTCGCAAAAAGGTGAACAATAATAATATCAACAACAATAGTTATCATTGTTACAATCATTATTGTTGTTTTTGTTGTCATCACCTCATTGACCGGTTGAACTATTATTATTATTATATTACGATTGCTAATAGTAATAGTAGCAGTAGTAATAGTGGTTGCAAACCAGTGCTCAGCTCTAGTCTGTCCAGGTCAACATGGAGCAGGATGGCTTCCCTACAGGCATCTGAGGTCCAGGAGAGGCATGCCTGGATGAACGATATAGTGCAGTAACAAAAATACACAATCTCATACAAAAAAAAAAATATCCACATGTATTTGTGCCCATGCGCACACCCACATATGCACACGCAGAAAGGAGTCAAAAAGGAGGGAGGGAAACAGTCAACCGCCCATGACAAAAAAGATCCCCCTTCAAGCTGACGAGCCGCCCCGTGGTTCAGCACTCGCCCCTCTCAGTGCAGCGCTAAAAGGCAGCTGTCATTATTGCCCCGCTGTGGCGCAGATGAGTCCACTCCACTCTGGGACCTGCCGTGAAAATCTGCAGCTTCCCCATGGCTGAGAAGCGCTCGGTGCGGTTAAATGACAGGGTAGGGGCCGCACGGCCGCCCAGCTTCCAGGGGCCCGGCCTCTAGCAACCCTGCAATTAACACACCGCTGCGTTGTAAGGGCTAAGGGAAAGAAGGATGAGCACCGGTGGGGGAAACGAATCAAAGGAGAAATGAAGTAGTGACACAAAGCAGGCATATAGGTGTCTTAAGTGGAGGGGGGAAATGAAGATCATCTACTCGGGTGGAGGAGGATGAGGAGCAAGAGAGGTTCTGCTTTGGTGGAGGATGAAGAGAAGGAGAGGTTCTGCTTTGATGGAGGATGAAGAGAGGGAGAGGTTCTATTTGGTGTAGGATGAAGAGAAGGAGAGGCTCTGCTTTGATGGAGGATGAAGAGAGGGAGAGGTTCTATTTGGTGGAGGATGAAGAGAGGGAGAGGTTCTGCTTTGATGGAGGATGAAGAGAAGGAGAGGTTCTGCTTTGGTGGAGGATGAAGAGAGGGAGAGGCTCTGCTTTGATGGAGGATGAAGAGAGGGAGAGGCTCTGCTTTGATGGAGGGTGAAGAGAGGGAGAGGCTCTGCTTTGGTGGAGGATGAAGAGAGGGAGAGGTTCTGCTTTGATGGAGGATGAAGAGAAGGAGAGGTTCTGCTTTGGTGGAGGATGAAGAGAGGGAGAGGTTCTGCTTTGATGGAGGATGAAGAGAAGGAGAGGTTCTGCTTTGGTGAAGGATGAAGAGAGGGAGAGGTTCTGCTTTGATGGAGGATGAAGAGAGGGAGAGGCTCTGCTTTGATGGAGGTGAAGAGAGGGAGAGGCTCTGCTTTGGTGGAGGATGAAGAGAGGGAGAGGCTCTGCTTTGGTGGAGGATGAAGAGAGGGAGAGGTTCTGCTTTGGTGGAGGATGAAGAGAGGGAGAGGCTCTGCTTTGATGGAGGTGAAGAGAGGGAGAGGCTCTGCTTTGGTGGAGGATGAAGAGAGGCAAAGGTTCTGTTTTGGTGGAGGATGAACAGAGGGAGAGGTTCTGCTTTGGTGGAGGATGAAGAGAGGGAGAGGCTCTGCTTTGATGGAGGTGAAGAGAGGGAGAGGCTCTGCTTTGGTGGAGGATGAAGAGAGGCAAAGGTTCTGTTTTGGTGGAGGATGAACAGAGGGAGAGGTTCTGTTTTGGTGGAGGATGAAGAGAGGGAGAGGCTCTGCTTTGGTGGAGGATGAAGAGAGGGAGAGGTTCTGCTTTGGTGAATGAGAGGCTCTGCTTTGGTGGAGGAGGAAGAGCAAGAGAGGCTCTACTTTACTGGAGAATGAAGGACGAAAGAGGTTCAGCTTTGATGGAGGATAAAGAGCAAGATAGGCTCTGCTTTAGTGGAGGATGAAGAGTCAGAGACTCTGCTTTGAGTTTCCCCCCCACATTGCTTTCCTGTGTTGAATACCTTCTGAGGATGCTTGTCAACAAACACAAATGTTAAAGGTGCACTGATTGCAGTGCTGAGTTGCCAGAAAATGAGCAGCAGAGGTGATCAAACTCAGAAAATGCATGTGGCAAGAGGACTGTACACACACACAACCCCAACACTGACAAATGACATCGTCCCTGATCAATTCACCTCTACCTATTCAGTCAAGCACACCTCTTTTACTCCACAGAGCACTCTCTCAGGGAATTTCTAAGGGTGGAAAACCAAGGTAACAGCACTGCTTGTCCCGGGAGACATAAGAAGTCTGTGTCACAAGCTGACTAGCCCTCCTAATGGCCATCGCTGTAAATGGGTGCCCCTTAATAAAAATGTGGAAAGAAACACTGCAGCATGAGCAAAAAAACTGCTAAACAGGCCAACCTCAAATACCAAACTTAAGTCCTCTCATTTTCAGGAATTACTCTTTCAGCCAGTTTCTCTGTGGTTCTGCTAAATGGTGTAAGCTAATCCCTAAGGGCAGGCTAAGCCTAAGGCAAGAGGGCGCCCCTTATGGGTGGGCCTGGGTCACTGTGGGCCGCACACTAACCCTGCTTCACATTCCTGCTGCTGTCCCTAGAGAGCATGTGGGCAGCACGGACTGCATGCTGCTGGAATCCCAGAAACACGTCTCAGTCTGTCGGGAGATCCAGCTTGATGCAGAAAACTGGGCGGATTCTCATTTTGTACATCACATGGTTAAAAGAACGTTACAGGACCAGCAGGATGGCTAGTTCTCTGTATACTGCAACATGCTCAAGACAGCTGGGTCAGATAATGTTTAATTATGGATAGACTCACATAGAGCGTCAAGCAGAGGGCAAGGGTTAGCTAAGCAATGGGAGAACAGTTCATGCAATTAGATAACAGTTCATAGTCCGAATATGATTAATCGATTTTCTGTGAGATATTGAAATTCTAAAAATAATAGTGGACAAGGGGGAAAAAAAGACAGGAAGGAAAAAAATGTAGCGGGAATGTCTACATTTAGCTTAATTGCTCGCTTGGTGGTTTGACTCTTGGAAAACGTGGTCTTTTCTGTAGCGAGGCTAACTGCGCTGCGGGAGCTAGATAATGGAACAGGTAGGAAATGCATTTATTACGTTTGCCTTTATTAAGAGGTGAATTTTAATGGGCAGGGGTAGCAGTCCTGCTGTGGAGACAGCCATTACAGTGGATACACTTCTCCCCTCCCCAGGACAACAGCCAAAGTGCATTCAGCCTAGGCCTGGGCTGTGCCCACCCCAAACGCCTCTCTCGTTAAAACATCAGCCCTCCACACCTCTGGAGCTCGGGTTCGACTTTGCCTGCCTGCCGACGGCTACTGACTGTTACCTCCATTACTACTTCCACCCCTCTGAGATCCTAACTGGGGACAGTGAGTTTCTAAATCCTGCCAGTCAGAGCAAGCCTCTGGGGTCATGTGATCAGCAGAGAAGCGTACCGGGATGTCATGGAGGTCGGGCCAGTGGCGAAGATAGATGTCAGGAACTGTCAAAACTCATCCTCACCACCCTGTCCTTACATTCCACCCCCTCCTCCAGGAAGACAAATATAGCCAAATTCATCCCTTTTCCACTCTATTCAATCTCTGCTTTGCCGGTTTTGTCATGAAAGGGCTGCCTATCAGAGTCGTCTTAGATGGTGCTAGTTATGTATTTACTGCATTTATATAAAGAGGAAGAGTGAGGGAAAAAGGCTGAAATAAAGAAGAAAGGCTCCGTAATCTCTTGAGCAATCAAGGGAAAAGAGCGTTTCACATTTTCCAATTTATACCTGCCATTCTGCATCAAGGCTGGAGCGGATCTGCTTGGCAATTTGCCAATCAGTCTGTTGTACGGCACAGAGGGTGCCTGACATGCTACTGTGAGTCACACGCCACCAGAGTCCAGGCTAGAGGTCAGCCCTGCCCCCCTTCACAAGTCGCTGTGGTGTCATGACACTGTCAGGGAGGGAACAAAGGGGGCTCACTTCCATTTAGAAAAATCACATCTGTGGAAGGAACTATCCAGATGAAAATTATCTTAACACTCGTCAATGCGAGTGGGTCTCTAAATGTTTTGCCTACTTGAAGGCAAACGGTAGGGATGTGTGTGTGTGTGTGTGTGTTCTTGTGTGTGAAAACAGCCACATCGACAGCACAGTCAGGCCGGATGAATACACTTCGTCGTGAAATGACAGAGCGCTTATGTTTTGGACGACATGGCAAACAAATAAGTTAATGAGTTTGGGCCCACGGCAGCGCGCTGCTCGTGCCGCATGCATCCTCTACAAAAAGTCACAGAGGGAACCTGTCTGCTCTGCTCTTACTTCCATTTCTAGCACTTAATTGTCCCTCCTGCAGCGTGAGAAGGGATAATTTGATAACGAGGGGGCGGGCTGTTCTGACAGACAGGAAGGCATGAATGAGGCATGAAAGACAGCAAGATAGAGTCTGGTGTGTGTGTGTGTGTGTGTGTGTGTGTGTGTGTGTGCATGCATGAAGTGTGCGCATGTGAGTGTGTATTTGTGTAAATATGCCCCGTCGATATGCTTTTGTACATAGTTGTGTATAACGTACATGAGCGAGAGTGTAAATTAGCGAGCGCTTCAGTGTGAAAAACCGCATACGAGCACATGTGGTATGTCTCTGTTGGCCTGGAAATGCATGTTACATCAGAGAGAGCACCGACACCCACATCCAACACAGGACTGGTTTACCAGGGGAGGCAAACACTAACAAGGGGCTTTAGGATCCACTTCTCATGGGGCTGATTTAAGGTGATATTTTTTTCCTGATCTTGCCCCTTTACTTAGAATACCTGTAAATTTGATCATATTTAACTGGCATGTTGCGAAGCATGAGGATAATCTGAACTAATCTTTCTGAAAGTGCACTGCGGCAGTATTCTGACCTATTCTTTAACAGATCATGACCTACTTAAATTAGCTAGACCTTTCCTTTGGATTTGAGAAATGATTATGGTGCTTTTGCTGTTCGCTGTCACCATACAGACAATACAATGATTTTTAGAATTTCCTGCTAAAATGTCCACCATCCATCCATCCATCCATCCACCATCCATCCATCCATCCATCCATCCATTCTATGCTGCATCCAGCTAAAATATCCTATGTAAATCAAGGGCATAATAACTATAGAACTATGTTTCTCTCAGAGAAGGTGACTATTAGCTGACCTTTATATGCTGAGCTATTGAGCATCAACTGAGTGTATTGCAGCCATGTATCGGCAGAATGTAATTTTTGCTTGGTAAGCCGACCTATCACTGTTTGTTCTGTTTAAAGTAATAAATGCAAACTATATTAATGTACTGCTGCACCCCAGCCATTTAAGGACAAAAGCAGAGAACTTCTCCAACAGTGAAGCGCAGATCTTCCATCACAGAGTAACTGTGAATCATACCTTCCTGTCATTTGCTTGATTACAGCAAAATGATGTGCTAAGTGCTTCACACATAGCAGACCCGCCTCAGGATCCTGCATGGCTCAGTTTACCAAGCTTCCCTACTGGGTCACACAGCATTACATTTGGACATCTTGGGGCGGGCAGTGGGTCCATTGGTGCATGGGTCACATCTGCTTGGCATGTTAGCAATCAGCTAAATTCATCACTTGGTTATATGTACCTAGCTTGCTAGATAATCATGTTAAGCACAAAATGCCACCATACAGTCAGCGACTTAAATTAAATAAACAAATAGGCCTTGTTTAAAAAAGGGCAGTGGTAGCTACACTAAATATCATAACCTACATTTTATACTAAATGTTAGACTAAGAAAGAATGCATTAAAGAATGTAAGAATGCAATGCCATATTCTGAAAATGCATATTGTTATGTAATCCACTGATTTTTCATAATGCACATAACAATAAAGGGTGAAAAAATAAACACAGACATTAATCATAATTTTGCAATATTATGGACAATTTAAAAGCATTTTTGAAAGTGAATAGTTTCTATAAAAGTATCTCTTTGCCTAAGAAATAGTTTATTCTGTCTGCTCTCCCAAGGACACGTGTTCTATGTATGGAAGGCTGCTGAACGCTAAATGATTCTCCTCACAGCCTTGTGTGAAGACGACATAATGCCACAATAATCGTTGACATTAAGTTCAGATAAAGGTAGCTAAGCAGGACAGACACAAGGACCATTCTGCTCCGACACGGGAGCCTGGACGCTCCTATACTCCTGCGCTGAGGCTGCGACGGAGCCGCACAAAGCCGGCCGCCGCCATAATTAACCGCTCTCATTAAAATGACAATACACCGAGATTGCCGTCGCTGCGTTTGCCGAGTCGCACGTGGTGCCGACAGCAACACGTTCATAAATGACGATTCAGGAGAACCGTAGCGCACACAAAGACATGGAATAAAAAAAAATTAATTAATGTTTTTGTCCAGGTGAAGAACCGTTTTTTGCATGTACCGTTACCTTGATGCGTTAA
Source organism: Brienomyrus brachyistius (assembly GCF_023856365.1). Classification (NCBI taxonomy): domain Eukaryota; kingdom Metazoa; phylum Chordata; class Actinopteri; order Osteoglossiformes; family Mormyridae; genus Brienomyrus; species Brienomyrus brachyistius. Next base: position 17,659,455 of record NC_064534.1, read on the forward strand.
TGCCTTTTCTGCTTATTTAAATCCCATTTCGCTGAGACCCTATTGTGTTTTCCCAGGTTGTTTACAATTTTCATAAACAATATGCTAATCGAGGCGGGGGGTTTGTATTCATTTTTATTTCAGTATTGCGTGAATGTTTATTTTCCAGACAAACAGGATGTTAAAAAAAGTAACCCTGCATTTATGTCAGAATGGAGGAGAACAATGTCTGTCTGTGTGTCTGCCTGTAGATTTAGCTGGCGAAACAAAGGTGGTGATTTTAAGATGTTAATCAACTGGCCGATGAAAGGCATGCCGTAGTTATATCATTGTCATACAGTGTGAATTGGAAAACAATCATTAAAGGGGTTTGTTTATGACCAGTGGGATGTGTCGCGCCCATACAATACAACATGCCTTGTGGCAGGACTGGCATGAGGGAACATGAGCTTAAGACTGCCCTCAGACACTCCTCCAACCAAGAGCAAAGACCTAGGGCCAGAGATAAACAGAAAGCCTGCCCAAACATCTGGGATCTTCACTACTGCTGGACAAAAATGCAAGAGCAATCTGTTCTCACTTTAACACCGCCAGAGTGGGGGTGGGGGGAATGCATGATGAAGGCATGGTAGGGACTGGTCTTCCAGGATTTAGCCATCTCTGGAAGGGCTTCCACAGATAGCCCCACCCGAGAACCTGGGCAGGACATCATAGCTCCGCCTGTGGGCAACAGACCCTCAGGTGACCTCTGACCTGGCAGATCTGTTCTAGCTTTGTTCAGGCTTCCACTCGCTCTTGTGGCCGGCAGCAAAGTAAAACTGGGCTGAAGTCTACTTCATGCTGACACTGGACCATTGTCATTGGTGGAGAGACGGGGGAGGGGGAGGGGGCACAAGACCTCTCCACAGGTGTGTCATTGAATGAGACTTTCTAATCAGCCATGACGATCTTTAACTCAGGTCTCACCTAATAGCACCTCATTCATCAAATGCTTGGTCGTTTGGAATTAGTTTATCAGCAAGATCCAACAGGAAAGGACGGAAATAATGGCGATAACTTGATTGGATACTTAAACCAATGATTAGGCACTGCTCAACTGTGGAGAAGGGGAGACTCCTTTTACTCATTTTGTTAACCTCGGAATTCCTGATAACAAAAGCGGTGCTTCTATTGGCCAAATACAGGCATACCTCAACCATGTTCTGTCATCTCATAAAAATTGGGATATCATCATTTACTGAAATACATAATCAGCCAAATGAAAGCTAGTCTGCTCATGCAATCAGTGCCAAAATGCAAACTTTACACTACAAGGCCATCATCCAGATATTGGGCTACATTAATAATGTGTGAACATACATAAACATGCAGGCTACATTCCTCCTGACAACAGTGTAAGCTCCAGTGTAAACTCCAATTGTGGAGTCAGTCATGATGAGAAATATGAACTATGGACAGACACCGTAGTCAAGGGCATCAGATTAAGCTTTCTGTCTCCACATGGATCCTTGGAAATGCAGTACATGTAGTACAACATCTGTTGAGCAAACAGCCAAAGGACTGAGGATGGTCTTTTAAAACATGGCAGACCTGCCTGAAAAAGGGCTCTGAGACGTAAGGCACTTTCATACCACTAAAACTTTTTTTCTGGAACCAGAACCTTTTTTCAGAACCAGGAACTTTTGTCATGTTCGCACTGCAGGAAATCGGCTCCATTGTAGTTCCTTATAGGCAGGCCAGGAACCCTTTGTTAGTATCTACTCCAGACTAGGTACTTTTTGTTCAAAGACAAACTGCTAGGGAGGCGTTTGCAGCGATAACTGGATGATAGGTTGACCACAAGCAACCCCGACTTCAGAAATAAAGCCCTTTATCAACAGAAGTGAAAGCTGTAATTTTACACTGTTTATTAACACATATCAACTGATATTGCTAACAATTAACCAGGTTAGAACTGGGGCCCATTTCATTAAGCAGGATTTCTTGCTTAAGCGGACAACTTGTCGGATTTAAGGTAGTCTGTACTAAATGTAAGTTAACGAAGATAAAGGCCATTTAAACCGGGGAAAAAATAAATCCGACAAGCTATCTGCCTAAGCAAGAAATCTTGCTTTTAGAAACAAGTCCCTGATATTGCTAAATGGCTTTCCGACTTGCTGTACTGGAACGCAGTTAACTCATGCGTGATGTCAATCCCAATTACAAGTTTTGACTTCCAAGGTAAATGGAACTTGGATGTTATGTAGATGTGCAGAAAAAGAGATGTGATGGAGCAAAAACTGAGCAGATGGAATTATTTTTGCACCCCAGTTACATTTAATGCATCAATTGATACATTTTTTGTTTGCCTCTCTATATTTCTTCATCGGAAAATTCATTCACTAACCAAAATACTTTTATCTAATACTGCTGGTCCCGGTGGTGAAACTTTCCAGCTTTCATTAGCAGGTTAACATTACATATTTGTTTATTCTGTAGAAAAACTAATGATTGATCTACTGGTCAGATTTAATAAGAATCATGAACACGTTGCGGGTCATATAAGCAAAATATAAATAAAAGGCTCTGTCCCATTCTGATCGTGATCGATCCCCCTAATAACTAACAAATAACTAACAAAATGACTTGTTCATCTTCCATTGTTTTGGCATAGCATGCCAAGTTCAGCGCGAAATTATGTGTGAAGCTTAACCCATGAGCTTTTTGCGTCTTCTGTGCTCATTTAGCATAATGGTCACAGTTCCTGTTGTCTGGCGTGAAAGTGACACGAAAGTGGCCAGGAACTACAAACGTTCCAGGTCCAGACAGCCCAGGAACTTGTAAAGTGGGACCAGCTTGTGGGACTTGCTATACTTGCTCAGTGGTAGAGTCCCCATTAAAAAGCAGCTGTGGCGAATCCCCTGGAAATGCCGCCTATCTTCCCCGTGTGAGGCTCCGCCCCCTGCACTGCACTGCCCATTGTCCTGATGACTTCTCCGGAGGGGCCAAGAGGGAAACCCGTGAGGGAATGGCGGGGAACCCCAGCCTTGCCCTGCACTAAATGTATCATTTATCTCTTTTATGTTTCTTCTAATGAGCCGTTCACAAAGACAGAGGCTACATAATGCAATTGGGATTAATTACTATTAGTAGGCTGTCACTTAATTAGCAGTTAAATAAAAGCCTTAATTACAAAGTCTGAGTCAAAACCCCCTTCCTGCTTGCCATCAAGACTCGCTCGTACACACAAGCACCCAAGCACATCAAGCACACAAAGGAATAAAAAGAATCCATTTGTCAACCAATAAAGAGAAATGAAATCTGTTTAATTCTACCTTGTCAGGCCTACAGACAACACACATCCTACTGCCATTGAACTGTAATCATAGGCAGAGACAGGCGTTTCCACAACCGCTAAAGAAAGGAAAGTGATAAATATCGCAGGCTTTATTTAAATATTTGAAATCCATGAAGTGCAGGCAGGAGCATGCATGACGATGATGATGCGATACAGGACTCTGAATGACAAGCGAGAAGCGAATTGATTGGCAGGTGGAGACTCTTACAGAGAGAGACCTGTGGAAGTAACAGATGACTGATGGGTATTATGGGTTTTCCTAAAAGACTCCAGCAATTCAATTTTAACAACAGGTCAACAGTAAGGTGGATTCCTCTTGTCAGCTTTCAGTATGTGGGGTCCTTAAACTACGAGAACATTACAAAGAGGTATTTAAACACTTAGGCTTGAGCTACCACACAGATCAAACTAACCTGAGCATTATGGAGAGCATATTGTTGGTGTTAATCTTTAGGTTTAGTGAAGCTTGCAGCCTAATGAGACTGATTAATGCAGCATGAGAAAGCTGAAGGGGTTCTGTGCACATTTTGTGAAAGTAGAAACCATACGTCTGCGAGCCCCATCTGACGCTGAAGTGGACACATCGGACACGCAGACAGGGAACGTACTGTCTGCGAGCCCCATCTGACGCTGAAGTGGACACATCGGACACGCAGACAGGGGACGTACTGTCTGCGAGCCCCATCTGACGCTGAAGTGGACACATCGGACACGCAGACAGGGGACGTACTGTCTGCGAGCCCCATCTGACGCTGAAGTGGACACATCGGACACACAGACAGGGGACGTACTGTCTGCCAGCCCCATCTGACACTGAAGTGGACACATCGGACACACAGACAGGGGACGTACTGTCTGCCAGCCCCATCTGACACTGAAGTGGACACATCGGACACGCAGACAGGGGACGTACTGTCTGCCAGCCCCATCTGACACTGAAGTGGACACATCGGACACGCAGACAGGGGACGTACTGTCTGCGAGCCCCATCTGACACTGAAGTGGACACATCGGACACGCAGACAGGGGACGTACTGTCTGCCAGCCCCATCTGACACTGAAGTGAACACATCGGACACGCAGACAGGGGACGTACTGTCTGCCAGCCCCATCTGACACTGAAGTGGACACATCGGACACGCAGACAGGGGACGTACTGTCTGCCAGCCCCATCTGACACTGAAGTGGACACATCGGACACGCAGACAGGGGACGTACTGTCTGCCAGCCCCATCTGACACTGAAGTGGACACATCGGACACGCAGACAGGGGACATACTGTCTGCGAGCCCCATCTGATGCCGTTTCCTTCAGCGGCCTGGGGTACACAGCTATGGGGGTTCAGAGAAACAGATGGGTGCAGTTTGACCCATTCCAACCTCGAACCCCCCTCCCTCCACACATAGCTACCCCACACCCCTTTTCATTCACTTCTTTTATCCTCCACACACACACACACACACACACACATTATGGTTTGCACAAAAGACAGCTGCCAATACCTGCTAACATCCAAACGAAGCCTAATTACTTCCCAGTCATCAGTTATCCAGTGGCCCCCCCAGACAACAAAAGGGGGGTAACTGTGAACCAATTCATTAGGGCTAACTGGGGGATAACTTCACGGCTCTTTACAAAAACACGCTAATTTGTCACTCCCAACAACCCCCCCAAAGCAGCCAGTCTGTACTAACGCAAATCATTGATGAGACCAGGCATCACTGCCTTACATAATGGAGAGAATCACCAGCACAGCATTCGTTAAGTTAATGCACTCTGCACATTCATTCTGTACAGTTACACAAAGCGGACTTCATAGCTTGCAGTTCCCAATGCTTATATTTATCTTCATCTTCATCATACCTTTACACACCTCTGGTGATGTTTCCTACTGCCCAATTCCAGTGGACCTCAATTCAGTTAATCACCTTCCCCCATATCTGGGTTTTAGACATATTATGTTCAATATATATCTAACTATATGCTTTGAAAACATTTAGATGGATAAATATTGGCCATGTATGTATGGAACTTTTGCTTGTGGAGGGAGTTTGTCACATTATGACTACTGGTGCCGAATCATTACTCCATGGTTCCCTTGTTATCATCTTGATGCAGTGTTACTGTTAGCCACACAGAATATACATTTATTTTATTTGCTTGTTCTTAAATATTCAGCTATGCTACATGAAAATCAAGAGGATATCTGTGAGCCTTTGCATGCAAAGGAGTGGAAAATGATGAGGGGAAGGGCAGACTAGTGCAGTATGGCTAAGCCCATCTGTGTGCGACACAATGAGGCAGGGGCTGGGGCCCCCATGAAGGCTCCAACCCGGCCCTCTGTCTCACTCTGAGGAGCACGGCCATTGCACTGTAGATACAAGCTCATTGCTATGCTAATCCCGCTTTCATCTCTAGCCTTGGTCCACACCTCGCACGGCGTACAGCCCACGGGAATTAGGGGCCTCGCAAACAGGAAGTCATCTGGACCGTGAGAGGGAGACGGCCGCCTCTTTGGTGGAAGGTAGCAGCTGTATTCAGAGCAGAGCTGGGTTTGGGCATTGACATGGGGCAGACGTATCCAGGGCAGCTGGGCCAGGGTGCTAGTGGTGGGGGCGGGGGGGGGGGGGGTGGATGGGGGAGCGGTGTCACAGGCACGAGCAAAACATATTCAATGTGTGCGGTAGACGATCAACAGCAACAACGTGATACAAATCAGGCTGCATGTTTGCAGAAAGACTCCTGTCAGTGCTCCGCATCACACCAATGCTCATCTCCCAGGCGAAATCGGCCTCCTCTTCGGAAGAAATCAGTTATCGTGTCTGTGGGAGCCAGGTCACATCTAATGCAACGGCAATGAACTTAGGAAGGTGGCTTTCTTCCAGTATCTGTGGACAGAGAGTCTCCTAAATGACCAGAGAAAGGCCCGACTTTTGCTACAATTCAGCATCTTTGCATATGGAATGATCATTTTGCTAAAAATAGTGTGTTTCTTTCTGTTCCGAAATGATGTACAGCGGGAGTCCAAGGTCCCGCTCTTGGTGAGCCAGGAAATATGCAAAATTGAAAGCCTAAATTTAAGGAATTGAAAATTACTCGTATGGCGCACTTAAAAAGCGGCATGTACCTTCGTCAGATGGGCCCAGGATCGGGAGGCCCCCCCTGCACACAGAGTGTTTACTCACACTTTTACAAGGTCTGCACCTAGAGCGTGAGTCAAGGATCTTGTTTACTGACAAGCACCACTGACACATGGCTCTGCATCCACGGCGAAGGACTTGGGAAAGTGGTCGCGATGAACGAGTCACAACAGAAGAAGGGTGTAGAGGGGAAGAAAGAGTGTGAGAGTGGCGGGGGGGCGGGGCATCTGCTAATGAGGGCAGCGCCTAGATGGCTCGTAAATAGAGGTACCAATAAATTCAAACGCTTTTCTCCCATTTGAAGGCTGTGAAATCGTGAGCAGGCCCTTTGCTAATTGAATTTCACGCCCAGCCTTTGTCATGAGCCAGTGCACCTTCTGTCTCCTCAGCCCCGCACAGCAGCAGGGCCCTGGTGGGAGTGGGTGTGTGTGTGGGTGTGTGTGCGGGGACCTGACGGCGAGAGGCGAGGCGCTATGAATCGCCCACGGCAAATGGGCCCATCCTGGGAAGGTACCCGCACAAACACATAAACTCACACTCTCACCCCGTCTGAACTTCTGGCAGGGGCGCAACTCTGCCGATTAAACCCCTCCCTCTGCTTCGCTCTCGCCGTCGCTACCACCGCAGACCAGATCAAGGAGCCGGATCCCATGAATTAATTACTGTCCTCTTTCAGCATGAAAAGGGGGATGTCATTAGCTGGGCTTATTAATAGTATAAAATGAGCAATAATGGAACAAGGGGTGGGAGCGAGGGCAAGAAACTGGGGAGGTGCTGGTGAAGGAGAGGGCATCGGGAGAGAGAGAGAGAGAGAGAGAGAGAGGGAGAAAACTTTTGGATAAAGAAAGAAAAAAGAAAGAAAGAGATGGGGTAAAAAAAAAAAAAAAAAACGACGGTGATAATCTTCTATCCATCTGGGTCTCATTAGCATTTAGCGCGCTTGCAGTTGCCAATCAACCCCGAAAAGACCCTTTCTAGTTGCCTTTCAATGGCTAAATGTAAGCCCTGTTAGAATGACACGTAAAAGACTTGACAAATATTTTTGGACAAGGGCTTTGTCAAACCCACCCCCCCCCCACATCACCATCCCAGCCCCCACCCCAAACCACAAGAGTGCACCGATATCACCAGGCTATTAGGCTAACAAAGCCCCTTATCCGCCAAATAGTTAATAATTAGATTAAAACTTCAAATAAATGAAGTGCTGGTGTGAATGCAGCAGCCAGGAGAAGTCTCTCTCCTTCCACTAGGGCTCAGTGTCTATTAGTATGGATCACAGCGCTTTTTTCTGCCCTTTTCTTAGTCACAGGCGAGCGGCTGCACAATGGGGCAGTAGACACAGTTGTAGGAAAAATTACAGCTTTACTTTTTTCTTTCTTTCTTTCCCGGGAATGCCTGGTCTTTAGAAGATAAATGGAGAAAAAGGCTAGAGAAGGAGAGTGTTTTGTGGTTAAATGGAGGTTTTAATACTTCTTAAAATTCTTTTTAATTGTAAAAAGAAAACAGGCCCTGCTAAGAGGCCGAATGCGAAGGAGAAAAGATGGGGGGGGGGGGGGGGGGAAAGAACGTTCAAGGCCAGATTTTTGGGATTTGTCGTAAGTCAAAGAGCAAAAGAGCTTCTCATAAACAGAGAATCGGAGGAGAATTCAGCAGAAGCTCCGTCCAGAAACAGCAGGGATGGGGAACCATTCTGCTTTTACTCGCCATATCATCCCAAGTTGCTCCTCTTAAGCAGCCTGCAACGTGTCCACATTGTAAATGGGTCAACCAATCAAACGGAATTTTTTGGTTGTCATAGGAAATGTTTCCCCTGGTGACAGATTTCTAATTAAAACATGGGGTAAGTACCTTGGGATATGGGGGTGGGGCTCGGTGAAGAGCATGGCAGCCAATCAAGTCTAATTTAGGAGAGTTTAATGTGACACAGCACTATTTATCATTACAAGATGGCATCAGCCCATTACTGAACAGCAAAAGATTTTCTGTGTGAAAAAATCTCAGTTTCTGGCAGGATCCACCTACTCAGAATTCTGCTATAAGATGGCCAATTATGTAAGGAAATTAGAGCTGAGATATTCCTTCAGATGCTGTCCACCCCATTAACAACTGACTGGGTTTCTACCCCAGGTCACTGATGGACGCGTGGAGGAAGCCACAAGGGGAGGCGCTGCTCCTAGCTAACGTACGGGCATATTTCTGGGCAGCCACTGACATCACCACAGCCTGGCTCTCAGAAAGATGGAGAATAAGATGATCATATACTTTGTAATGCACTTATGTAAGGTGTGCAGGCATCAACACTCCATTTGAAAAACTAACTAGCTATTGACAGCTTTTATCTGAATTAGAAAGCAAAGAAATCATCAGTCCGAAAAAATGTGAAATGGTTACCTGCCTTCATATTGCCAAAAAAATATCATTCGCCAGTGACAAAAATCATACCAATAATATGATCAGACACACTATGACTATCTGATCTGCCTGCAGGCTGGGCGAGATGCAGTTTAAGGCTCAGGGAGACACGGTTTAATGCTCAGGAAGACACGGTTTAATGCTCAGAGAGACACGGTTTAAAGCTCAGGGAGACACGGTTTAAGGCTCAGGGAGACACGGTTTAAGGCTCAGGGAGACACGGTTTAAGGCTCAGGGAGACACGGTTTAATGCTCAGAGAGACACGGTTTAAAGCTCAGGGAGACACGGTTTAAGGCTCAGGGAGACACGGTTTAAGGCTTAGGGAGACGGTTTAAGGCTCAGGGAGACACGGTTTAAGGCTCAGGGAGACACGGTTTAATGCTCAGAGAGACACGGTTTAAAGCTCAGGGAGATACGGTTTAAGGCTCAGGGAGACACGGTTTAAGGCTTAGGGAGATGGTTTAAGGCTCAGGGAGACACGGTTTAAGGCTCAGGGAGACACGGTTTAAGGCTCAGGGAGACACGGTTTAATGCTCAGGAAGACACGGTTTAATGCTCAGAGAGACACGGTTTAAAGCTCAGGGAGATACGGTTTAAGGCTCAGGGAGACACGGTTTAAGGCTTAGGGAGACGGTTTAAGGCTCAGGGAGACACGGTTTAAAGCTCATAAAGACACGGTTTAAGGCTCAGAGAGACACGGTTTAAGGCTTAGGGAGACACGGTTTAAGGCTCAGGGAGACACAGTTTAAAGCTCATAAAGACATGGTTTAAGGTTCAGGGAGACACGGTTTAATGCTCAGGGAGACACGGTTTAAGGCTCAGGGAGACACGGTTTAAGGCTTAGGGAGACGGTTTAAGGCTCAGGGAGACGCAGTTTAAAGCACATAAAGACACGGTTTAAGGCTCAGGGAGACGCAGTTTAAGGCTCGGGGAGACGCAGTTCAAGGCTTGGAGAAATGCGGTTCAAGGCTTGGAAAAATGCAGTTTAAGGCCTGGAGCACCGTGGTTTAAGGCTTGGGGAGACGTGGTTTAAGGTTTGGGGAGACGGGGTTTAAGGCTTGGGGAGACGGGGTTTAAGGTTTGGGGAGACGTGGTTTAAGGCTTGGGGAGACGGGGTTTAAGGTTTGGGGAGACGTGGTTTAAGGCTTGGGGAGACGTGGTTTAAGGTTTGGGGAGACGTGGTTTAAGGTTTGGGGAGACGTGGTTTAAGGTTTGGGGAGACGGGGTTTAAGGCTTGGGGAGACGGGGTTTAAGGTTTGGGGAGACGTGGTTTAAGGCTTGGGGAGACGGGGTTTAAGGTTTGGGGAGACGTGGTTTAAGGCTTGGGGAGACGTGGTTTAAGGTTTGGGGAGACGTGGTTTAAGGTTTGGGGAGACGGGGTTTAAGGCTTGGGGAGACGGGGTTTAAGGTTTGGGGTGATGCAGTTTAACACTCAGGGCACTTTAAGGCTTTGAAAGATACAGTTTAAGTGTAGGCAGTCAGAAAAATGTGTCTTCCTGTTTATCTGATAACTTCTGTGTGTCTGGCTTAAAAGGAGAAGAAAAATGTGTCCAGTGTGCCTGAGGGTGGAAGCAAACAGGAGGTCGGAGGCAGATGAGAGTGAGGCCATCGGGATGCAGGAGAGAAACACACAGCAAACACAGCGGGCCATTTTCCACCCCTCTGCGGTTTCATTCCCCCCATGAGCATCTTCACAGCTGGGGGTGAAACGATGGCAAAGTGAAACAGAGTGAGGGGGCCAAGGCAGCCCCGGGGGGGTTGGTCGGGAGGGCGGTCAGACTCAGCTCTTTGCGGGACGTTGCTTGTGAGGTTAGAGGTACCTAACGTGGTGTGTGCATTTCGGCACTAGCTGGGGAAGCGAGCAGGCCAGGCACGGTGACCGGGCTCAGCACTGTGTGTGGGGGGGGGCACACTCCTTATCTTTCTGCTTAGAAAACACCCCGGAATCGCTGCACTTTCTGTTCCCTGTATCCTGAGCAGTAAGATGGAACGCTATACTCTTCACCCCTTTCCAGTTTTCACTTCCTCACAAAAATAAGAAGAGCAAGAGATTACAATGTGTTTGCCATGGGAAGCCATGGATGCCAGGCAGGGAATAACCCAGGATGGGGCGCCAAGCCATTGCAGGCCACATACTCACACATACTCACACATACTCACACATACTCACACATACTCACACACGCACACACACACACTTACAGAAAATGTGACAACCCCAGTTAACCTTAGCATATTTTTGGACTGTGGGGGGAAACAGGAGAACTCAGAGGAAACCCCATGACAAGATGGGGAGAACATGCAGACTCCATATGTGTGGAGCTGGGACTGTAATATACTGATATATGTAATAGAGGGGCACCAAGCAGGTGTTGGAGATGAAGGAGGGATGCCTGTCTGATTGGTCACACAAATAATGCAGGTTGGCTGAATGAAAAGTACCTGAGCCCAGCAGCTCTATAATGTCAAAGGAGGACAGACAGCAGGAAACTCTAACCGTCCTATAGTTTATGGTAAAACATTCAAAGTTGTTCTCAGATAACTGGGAGACCGGAATATAACACAGACAAAGAAGGTATGAAGTCAGGAAAAAAGAAATTTGTTGACAATGTCCGCTTCTAACATCAAATTCTAATGGACTCCTGCTAGTGTTAATGTACCATTTTTTTGTGCGAAGACTTCAGTTTTCAAGTCCAATTTCCTTTGCCATATTTTATAACAAGCCTCTTTTCAAAATAGAGTTCCAAACCATTTCCTCCTCTATTTTTCCCCGCAACATTGTCCTGTCAGGCAGAGGAATCATCAGTTGCAACTTCTCATCACCCCCCGATAGAGCATAAGATGGCGATTCCCTGTAACAGCCGCTCTGCCTGTTTCCACCTGGGGGAGCCGGGCGCCCTGTTCCCCGAGCCGTGAGGCTCCTGTAAACCCTGGCTGGCGCCGATCTGAAGCGTCTCCTGCCAATTACAGTAGCATTAGGAGGAAATGGCAGCCAATGTCTCCTGAGCTGAGACAAATTGCAGGGGAGCTATGCAAAATAACCACCAGGCGCATTTAAACGGAAACCTTTACCAGACAAATTGTGATACAATAACTAATCTCCACGCACATACATCCAAAGTCCAATCTTTTCTTTCCTTTTAACTAAACACTGAAATTGACTTTGAAGCTACTCTTCCTTTCTGACTCGGCACCCGAGTGCAAAACAAAGCGAGACTGAGAGCGGGAACAAAAATGACGGAGGAGGAGAAAAGCCGGGGGCCGCGTGCCGCTGCGCCGGGCAGAGAGGGGGGCATGCGGGGCCTCGCCGTTTTCTGCCCTGCGGCCGCATGGTCCCCCTTTGAGCATCTCCTCCCCCCTCCTCGGAGCGCGCCTACAGGCCTTTTGCAGCCGGCACGTTCCCCGGGACGGCGTCCACAAGTCTGCCATCACACATCTCCTTCAGTTTGGCTTTCTCAAGGAACCAGGATTTGTACAATGGGCCAAAATGGACGGCCTGACAACTAAATCTACCTGAAAAATAATCCACCGTCCATGAAGGGCAGATCCAGGTGGAAAGCGGCTCTATCAGTATTCCCTGATTACATTGTGTCATTTTTTCCCCTCCCTCTACTCTGTTTTCTCTCCCTCATTTTTTTAAATACACGAAACAGTTCAACAGACAAATTGTTTCTTGTGCTGTATCAATGCATTTCATTTAGACCTCCCTGCAGGAGGGCCTGGCCCAGAGATGTCATCCTGAAAGAGAGGAAAACATAAAGATATGCGGGAGAGAAAGAGGAGCACATTGGAGGCAAATGGGCCGTGAACTGAACCGTCATGTCGCTGCACAGAGCCCACTTGCGGGCTTTATTCAATTGGCCCATATTGTTGTGCTCTGGGCAACTGAATGTGCTCTTTGAAAGCGCTGCAGCATGAACTTAAAGCAAGTAAATTTCTATCTTTCTGCACATTAGCTGCCTCATTGGCTTTCAATTGAGTCGGCGAGAAGCTGAAAGAAGGAGACGGAGATGAAGAGAGGAGGCAGAGTGAAAGAAGGAGCAGAATTAGATGGAAGGGGGAAGGAAAGACAGAAAGAGAGAGAGAGAGAGTAGGAGAAAGGCAGGGAATGTGTTCTGTCAAGGTGAAAATGACACTGAAATTGACAAGCCTTAGGTCTTGGCCTATGAATCAATTAATACAGCTGACAAGGCCTGATGGGGAAAATGATAATGAAATATATGATTTGATATGTTTATGCACACACACACGCGCACACACACACGCCCATTCAGCTCATTTTAACACCCCTATGTACATATTCATCGCACAGTCAAGAATAAACAAGCTGGTACCACAATTGCTGCCAATGGACCCTCAAAAAATCGGCCTATAAGCGGGTGAACATTCAGCCAGAGTCTCAATCATCTGGGAAATTCGAACCAAAGGAATTTAGGAGGTAGATGAGATTTACTCAGATACACTTTCCTGCAGCATAAACTAACACCTAAATCAATGCAAAACATCAACAAATAACACAGTTATTCATGTTAAACGTAAAGCTTGTGCTGGGCAAGTTGTGTTTTTCGCAAGCAGTGAACTTCACTTCTTATATAATAAGAACAGAGATGCAAAGCATGGACATTAATTACCCCAAGATCTTTACAATCTGTTTATGTTGATTTCTGTTGATACATATCTGAGAGTGACACAATCTTATTTACGTTTTGTGTAAATGCTATCTGAAATACAGTCACAAAACACACAAAAAAGCATACATACAAATCTGTATATCTGTCTGTATATATGTGAACTTGCATTGTTGAATTTTTTTGTGACAGCATCTTATATTTGAAACTGCCTGATAGTAGTATAAATATTTTCTATATTAATTCGTTATTGGTTACAAAAAAAATCAGCAGACTAAATGAAGTGCTGAGTGTTTTACCAAAAGTTAGGGATGGAGGAAGACTAAATAAATATTTAGAAGTAACTCTTTCAAGTAATGTAATTGAGCCTCTACTACGTCATTGCCACTGACTGCACTGGTAAGTCCAGTTTGTCAAATAGCCCTTGAGAGACAACAATAACGAAACTGCGGCAGGTTGGATTCATTTCCTGAGTGACACTAAGGCCTTTGTCAGCCACCCCACCCCCCCCACCCCCCGCAGCCGCTCATCCTTCCTTTCCTTCTCTCTAACACCAACAGACTGACCTGGCCCTGATCAAAGGGCCCCTTGTGTTTATCCAAAACTAACAATGAGAGAAAATGTTACTTTTCATTTTTTTTTTTTGGTGGGGGTGGGAAGTGGTGCTGGGAGAGTGGCATTGGGGGGGGGGCAGTGATTTGGTGCTGATAGATGCTTTAAGACCTTGTCATTACTGTTGCAGGGCCACTGGGCTGTGACCCGTCGAGTGGCAGGGTGGGAGACGGGGGGGGCGCTCTTTACCTCAGAGACATACTTAGGTCTGCAAGAGATCAAACCTTCAGCAGTTATCTGTCTTTAATTCGATGACAGAATCCTTGCATCCAAACACATGTAAATAACAACTTAAACATTTCTCTAGAATAGAGTTTTGTATCTGTGAAGATAAAATCATTACTTTAAACCAAGGGTATGACGTGAAAGTGAGCTGTAAGTTAACCCTCACAACGTCCATCCGTCAGGCCACCACATAACATGTAATATTAACATACATTTCTTTTGTAATACCAATGAGATTAGTGACAGCAAATCATTATCAGTATTTTCCTAAAAAGGAAATTGCATAACAATTTGAATTAAACGCATTGTATTTCGTCTCATACAGAAGATAATGACTATTACATATCAATGACACAAACGTAGTAGATATCAACTTAAAATCCAGCAAGATTATACATCTATAGACTTGTGTTCTATATTCTCTAGAGCTCAAGGATCTACAGTATGCCAGGAAAACAATTAAATAAAAGTTTATGTGTATTTTATCCAGCATTTGAACATCTACCATATTTTTATGTAAAATACATTTATTTATATGACGCAAAGATCAATTAATATATTACAGACTAGTCCCACCGCAACACTTCTTCCTATAGCGAAAGAGAGTCAATCGGAACAAAATTTTGCTCCAAACTTTTGTAATGAATGGATGAAAGAGACAATTGGAATGAAAAATGATCATAAAAACCGGTTGAAATACATTCTCAGAAATGTAGGCTGTACCATGTTCACCAGCTGAACTTCACTGAACTTTTGCTCGTTACAGAGAAAGGGAGACTTACGGGTCTTGGTCGCGGTCTTTTCATTGGTCTTATAATTGTCTTTGTAGTTTACTGTTAATGGGGACATTTCAGTGGCACAGTGTCACGACTGAAACTGTCCCTGCCAGACTCCTGCCTGCGGCGGAGAATAAAAACAATGGGCTAGAGAGTTGGGTACACAGGAGGCCCGGCTGCCCTTAATCACCTTTACCCCAACCCGGACTGCCATGAAATTGGAAATTACCAGGACCCTTTTTGACGACAAGTCAGTGACTGTGTGGCCTTGGCTCTTCCCAGGCCCATATTCTACTGGACATTGAGAGAGGAACAGGAAAAGGCTGGTCGACAACTTTGTCTTGATGCTCGAGGGGTAACACGGCCATCTTGCCTCGACCTGTGACCTCTCTGGATCCTCACTGTGTAAAGCTTGGACCTTACGTTCTCTTTGATCGGAAACACTATGCCCAAATCTGTTAGGCTCTCCTCTGAAGTATCCTCTTCATTGTGCATGACGCCTCACAAGAACTGATTTCTCACAGTTTTCTATGGCTCATCTCACGTCAAATTATAAACGTAGATTTATGGGAGGCCAGGCTGCGAACAGAGGTCTGGAAAGATCTAGCATCAATACTGAATACAAACATTCAAAGTGTCAAAGCAAAAGCATTGATCATCCATAGACAGGATAGCGTCTAGGACAAAAAAACCAACGTCAAGCTCATCAGAGGCTGCTGAGAACTAGACCATGTGGCACAAAGCTTTACTCATTATCACTCATGTCATTAAAAAAATTGGTTTAAGACATTTCTGGCTTTCAAGCTATAGGAAGTATTTATGGCATACAAAAGACTCTACAAAGTGTTCTAAAAGCAAAACCAGAAAGTAAACCTTTCAGCTCCACAGGTATCCTTAGCAGGGTAACACATTGTTTTCAAATAGATCCAAATATTCAGTTATAGATACTTTAGGTTTTATGTCTCCACCAGTACTGACTCACCTCTGACTAATAATGAGAATTAATCTGGTTGCCAGGTGGGGAATTCTACGAAGCGGACTGATGGATTCACTCTGGAATGAGCTGAGTCTCACAGTCAGTCTGTCCATTCACCCATCCATCCATCCATTCATCCATCCATCCATTCATCCATCCATCCATCACCACTGATCCTCACAGACCTCATGCAATATTAAAGGTAAAAATGTAAATGATGACTGTGAGTTAATGAAGACACATAAGCAAAGGATGTCATTTCTCATGTTACTCTTGGAGCTCCAGCACATCATATGTAGAAACTGGTGTAACTCCACTCTGCGGCATTATGTAAAGTCTGGCCAATCGCTCTCTCACAGTGCCTTTAGGTTCACAGATGGTGGTCTGATCCCAAACTGACCTGGCTTGTTTTATACATTTAAGTGATTCTCAGCTGAACAAGTGCTCCATTGTCAACACAAAAAATACATCTCCACTTTCTGAAACTTGCCATTTCCACGGCTGGCCCCAGGATATAAGGGGCAGAGCTGATCTTTTAGAGTTAACTATTCAAAAGATAAAATCGCTCCAAACTGAAAGAACTGAAGTAGTTTTTGCACATTTAAACTGTTATTTCTATATCATTAGTCTTCTAGAGAATTAACATCAAATTATCAGCCTTCAATACATTTACTGAAAAACACACTTTTCCCCGTTATTTGTAGTCTAAAAACTTAATCTAATTACATCATGACTAATGAGCCATTTCACAAATTCATAAACACATGTGTGAGGTTGCATAATTAAGTGCCAGGAAAAGATTTCATGATGATGATAAATAGAGGTAGTAAAAGCAGCATTACCATACCATGAGCTAAGTGGAGGTCTAAGCATCTAACCAAGTGGCTGAGCAAAGCGGGAAGCTAATTCTCTCGCTCTATTCTGCTTAATTACTGGTGTTGAATAATTGCCGTTAATGTAGGATTCCTATGCCATTCCATTCTGGAAACTTTTCTAGATTTTATTTGTGGCTAGGTGTTTGTTGCCTAGCAGCATAAATTAATTAGCAAAGGTAGGTTATTTTACCATCAGAAAAAAAGGAACAGGGTTTTAGGTAATGAAGATGACTGAGCTAGGAATGTGTATTACTGTCAGCCCTTTGGGCAGAAGTATCCACTGCTAACTATCTGCTCACCAAACTGATGGACAGGCAGGATGTGGGGCCTCGCCTTAATGGTCGGGGGAATTAGAGGCACATAAGGCTAAATATATTAACATAAATGCACATCACAGGAGCTGATGGTGAGGATTTCCACTGGCCTGTCAATACTCATTCACCATGTGGTGTGTGTATTTCTACAAATATGTTGTGTTCCTGCTAGCACAGTGCTTGTAAACCCCTCTGAGCTCCACCCCCCAACCCCCCGCCCTCAAGGGCCACTCCATCACCTGTCGCTCCCGTGTGAGTGATGAGACCCTTAGTCACTGACACACTCCATCAGGCTGCCGTTTAGCCCGGAATGACCAATCACTGCACTTAAGGGGTCAGGGAGAGAAGAAGAGTGAGCTTCTCACTTTTCGGCCAGGTCTGCCAGCCCCCTCCCCCGAGGCGCTCACACCAATGGCGGCGACCAGGTAGTGCTTCTGGCCCGATTCGGGCCGTTGGAGCTCAGTGGAGCAGACAGCCCCGTGGGCCTTGTCCAACTAGAAGGAAGAGGAAACTCTTGAGAGGAAGAGGAGCGTGCTGAACCGTGGTGACACTCCCCCCACGACCCCTGCTCCCCTTTCACACTACGCTTTGTCCTCCTGAGTGGGACACTCTTTAAATTATTTGTTTACAGGCTAATATGTTTCCTTCAGAGACCAATTGGGCCTCGGTGAGCCCCAAGGCAATGAGTCTCAGCGCCTGGGAGGGAGGAAGAAGAGGGAAGTAGAAAGATGAGCCAGAGAAACGGCATAGCTAATAACACAGTACTGCAGCACAGTGACAGCTAATAACACAGTACTGCAGCACAGTGACAGCTAATAACACAGTACTGCAGGACAGTGATCGCTAATAACACAGTACTACAGCACAGTGACCGCTAATAACACAGTATTGCAGCACAGTGACCGCTAATAACGCAATACTGCAGCACAGTGACAGCTAATAACACAGTACTGCAGGACAGTGACAGCTAATAACACAGTACTGCAGCACAGTAACAGCTAATAACACAGTACTGCAGCACAATGACCGCTAATAACACAGTACTCCAACACAGTGACCGCTAAAAACGCAGTACTGCAGCAAAGTGACTGCTAATAATGCAGTACTGCAGGACAGTGATCGCTAATAACACAGTACTACAGCACAGTGACCACTAATAACGCAGTATTGCAGCACAGTGACCACTAATAATGCAGTACTGCAGCACAGTGACAGCTAATAACACAGTACTGCAGCACAGTGACCGCTAATAACGCAGTACTGCAGCACAGTGACCTCTAATAACTCAGTACTGCAGCACAGTGACAGCTAATAACACAGTACTGCAGGACAGTGACAGCTAATAACACAGTACTGCAGGACAGTGACCGCTAATAACACAGTACTGCAGGACAGTGATCGCTAATAACACAGTACTTCATCACAGTGACCACTAATAATGCAGTACTTCATCACAGTGACCGCTAATAGTGCAAATTAACAGCACTCAACATATATGAAGAGTGAGATGCCATCAGGAAATAATCAGGAGTTACAAAAACATGATATCGTCGTATTGTCATCAAAGTACAATCATAATGGTTCAAAATTAAATCTTTTGTCTGGACTGTGGCATTAGGCACTGCATTACACCGAGGCGATCCAGAATAGTGTTTGCACTCAAATGGAAGATTAACC
The DNA here is from genome assembly GCF_023856365.1 of Brienomyrus brachyistius. Classification (NCBI taxonomy): domain Eukaryota; kingdom Metazoa; phylum Chordata; class Actinopteri; order Osteoglossiformes; family Mormyridae; genus Brienomyrus; species Brienomyrus brachyistius. The sequence goes on from NC_064534.1 coordinate 17,678,407, forward strand.
CACTCAACTTACATTGTTCTGCTCTCTGAAAACGTTATATATTGTTGAGTTTCTTTTCTTCATCCATCGATTTCCTGACATTTTTACAGTCTTGAGGGGCAAATATTGAGGGCCACAAATCTGAAGGTCAATGTACAGAGACATGTTGTCCCTTCAAATGGAAAAAAACTAATTTAGTTCAAAAATCAATCAAATACTTTGTGAATAGAATTTTTTTAAAAAGGATTGGTAGATGAGTCTTCAGTTCAAGAGAAAGCCTTGTTTTCTCCATTGCTGGAATTTATCCTCTGAGGGCCAACACAGGAATAATTTGAAGGTGACGAAAGTTAAGTGCAATGGCATACAATGTATTAAAGTGGGAAAAAAAGAAGCTGAGAGACGGAAGTAGATGGGGACACGTGCATTTTTAGGAGATGGGGAAGATTCCATGCTGGCAAGAGAGGGAATAGAAATGCAAAAATAACAACCATCTATCAGATTTGCTGGCCAATAAAGTTACCCAGCTTTCTGCAGCTGTGTAAATTAACAACACGTATGCTTGCGGAGGTGGGCACACTCCCAAGCACCTGCACACACGCAGACATACAGAGGCACCCACTAACTCACTTCGACAGGGATATTAAGAGAAACACTGATAAGAAATCCTTTTCCTGCACATTTTTCTGTTTCTGAGAGTTTTGTTCCAAACATTCAACTGACAATACAAACCAATCAGCATTAATTTAATAAACAATTAAGACACTTCGGATTTGTGTTTTCAGGTTTTATGGGATGGTAGTAAGGATGTTCCCAATCATGTGGTTAGGTGCCCCAGCCTTGTGCTGCCTGGGATAGGCTCCAGGTGTAATCTGGACAAGGATAAATGGTTAGAACATGGATGATTGCAGTTAGTGTGGCCCTCAGAATTTAAATTTTATTGAATAACCCATTTGAAGCCATTTTATTATGAATATTTGCTATGAATATTTCAATCTTCTATCTTAAAGTCCACAGCTTCTAGTATGTTTGATTTGCCCATGTTGTGAGTTTTAACACTTACATGGAGTTCAGCCTCGCAGAGCTGCCCTAACCAGAAAAAGAGACTATTTGCAAATATAGTGAGTGCCCTCCAGTGGACAAAGCAGAACACAGCATGGCACTGAATCTTGCATCATGTGACATTTTGCTGCTAATGTTAAGTCTCCAAATCAGCTTCAGCCATAGGCAGCGATACTCAGCACGCTTCAGTTCAGTATAACATGGCCTGTATAACACTACATGACTGCAAATGCATGTATGCATGCTTAGGTCCGTTAATAAGGTTAATGTAGAGGCAGATGCAACATCTAAATTAAGTTATTACAACTATGAGAATAACCATGTTTTATGATTATTAAAATGATTCATGCTTATTAAACCTATGACAAAAGCCATGATTGATTCTTATTAAAATGAGCCTTAGATTCAGTAGTTCTGATATGCTATGATATTATTTTATTCATCGACAGCCAAAACTGTACCAGAATATTAACTGAGGATGAAACATTATCTATTTTTTGACTTATTGGTACCAGAACTTGGCTTCTCATACACACACGCAGGCAGGCACGCACGGACACACACACACACATGTAGGCATGCACGCAAGGACACACACACACATACACACGCGCAGGCATGCACGCACGCATACACACAGTCATGTAATCCTATCTTTATGGGGACCGCTCGTTCATTTCCATGGAAAAAATGCTAATGTTAAATGCTATGACAACCTTAACCATTACCCAGCCCTAACCATAACCGTAAGTAACCAATCAAAATACAAGAGTTTTAGCTTTTGCATTACAGTCATGGATTTTTATAAAAATAGAGTTTTCCAGGAAACTGGTCCCCATAAGGTAAAAAGGGGGTATTCATCACATTGTGGGGACATTTGGTCCCAACTAGGTAAGGTATACCTGGACCACACATACACACACACACTGAAATCAAGCCACAGGCCAAACTCTCCTGATAACAGGGGAGGCTGAAGTTCACTGTACAGAACAGACATGTCACACTGCACTCAGCTGCACTCACAATTACATGCCCAGTGCAAAAATACAGCAACTCATACTTTTCATATCTTCCTGAATGGATAAATTCCTATTTTTATTGTCTCATGCCCTTTCTTTGAGATTCCGTCCCCCTTAAAGGCCATCACCTTCCCTAGACTGGAGAGGACCTGGAAAAGTGACTTCCCCATTGATTTTCACACAACTGACAAAGAGAGGAGCAAAAATGAATAGAGCTGAAGTGCAGAAGCCAGACAGGTTAATGGTGCACTCGTCGCTCTTTCTTTTCCTTTTTTTTGTAGAAGAGGGCATTTCTCAAGTAACAGAACTCGTCCTCAAACAATCAGGTAGCTACGGCAGCATGTTTCCATACAGCATCGAGGGAGGGTGGGGAGTGAAAGAGACAGGTAGGTAGAAAGTGAGGAACAGAGAAAGACAAGCAGAGACAATCAGAGCCAAAAAGAGCACTCATAAGGATAAAGGAATCAAATGGCTTCTATTCACAGATGACCTATCCCTGCTATTGCCTGCTAAGAGTAAGGACTGTGGCTGGGCATGATTCTAATGGAGAAACTCTGTTAAGTCTGGGCCCAGACAGTAACAAGAGACAGTTATGATATGATGAGTTACCCCAACCATCTTCCATGACTGCTTATCCAGTACAGACACTCAGTGAACCTGGAGCAAAGCACATGGGAGGTACGCCCCCCCAATGCCGATAGCCCAGTCACCTGACTGACATCATGTGGCCTCCCTAATTATTTTGAGTAGAACCTCATTTCCCAAAACAAAAAGGCATCTCAAGTTTTTTAGGGTAATTTTTCAAAATCCTGCAAACATAAAAGCAAAGCATTCTTCAAACACTCAACGAGAGTGGTTTGTTGGTGCATGTGAAAACCAACAAAGGCTAAACAGATGACAGAACGACATCACACATTGGTATTTACATTAAAAAAATATATTTAGATATGGCACTTTTGAATTTCATTCAGCTAAATTTTCGGGCAACACTACGGTTATGAATTTGTCAGTAGGTCTAGATATTTGCTAAATAAGACATAATATATAATATGAAGAAATTCAATAAAGAATAAAGGTGTCCAAGAATTCTCAATGAAACACGTATTACATACCGTTGAGCCGATCTTCGATCTCAAAAAGAGAGATTTTAAGTAGCTTTGTGACACCTAGTGGCCATATTTCATATCACAGACGACATTTTAGATTACGTGCTGCAGAAAGTCGTAATTACTGCTGATTTCTGGGAGTAAGCTGGTGGTATTGCGCTCATAATGAAACGTCATGTTAAAATCTTATTTTTAAAAAAATATTGGTCATCTCTAAGTATTGTGAATGTACGTCGATCACTTTAGGGATAATTAAAATGAAAAACACTCATGTACGCAAACCTTTTGTTTTAAAGCTACAAACATTCAGCATCCAAAAGCCCGATAAAATCTCGAGTACCTTATGAAATTTGCAAACATGTAAAGGGACTCTCAATAAATAAATATTTACATTTTTATAAGAAAATACTAACGTCCTAGAGCACTATATTTAATATACATATATATTTATAACAGAGAAGGCCGGATCAAGTGTAATAATGGTCTGATTTCGCAGTGTCAACTTTTTTTGCCATCACATATTTGCGTTGCGTTATTAGACAGTACTGCAGCCTTCTTTATTGGAATGGATTTGTTTTGCAGAAACTCTTGATGCTCTTCACTCTCTGGCCTGAAGGTGAACAATCAATTCTGACGTGTTGAAATGTTGATGAATATATCATTTTTTTAGCGACGTTAAAATAATTCCACACAACAGATTTTTTCTGTTTAGTACACAGGCGATTTTAAAGGGAATTATCGGCGGTAAATATCGCCCCCCACCCCCAAAACAATCGAAACGACAAAACCAGCCAATACAACCCCTCAAGCCCCCAGTGTTCAACCCAAAGTTAAGCCCTTGGTGCATCTCTAGTTTCTATTTAATGCTTGACTAAAAGTGAGAGAGATTTCCCACATTTTTCACTATTCTTTCTGGTGTAGGAAGCATGTACAACATTGAGGGCTGGAGTTTCATTTCTAGAGGGACCAGTTATCCATTTGGCCAACCCTGGCACGTTATGCCCTTGTTACCCTTTCTGCAACACCTGCTCTGTAGTGATGAAAATTTGTCGACATGATGTTGTCAGGCAGCAGGTGAAATGTCCAATACCTGGATTCCCTGACTTTCATCCTTCTTGTCCTTTAGTGGGGATTGTAGTGGTGTTTTGGTGTTTTATATATATATAGTATTCTTAGGACATGTCCCTACCATCCATACTCAAACCCATGTCTTCGGGGAAGCGCCTCCACAATAGACTAATTGCTCATGAATGATTTTTATTTTTTAAATGAATCGTCCAAGTAATCAAAATGATCTGTGCAATCCCCCCTGCACTTTTTATCAGGGGAGCCTCATTTTTTGAGCGCAGTGGACCATGGCTTTGTGTTGATAATGGAATTTGGCCCTTAGGGAAAAATTGTTAGGGGCCTCACCTCTATTATAATAAAAAACCAGCCCACATAATGCACTTCTAAGGGATTTAATGTCAAGAATGTAAAGCAAGCAGCCAGTCTTCGTATTCAAATGCAAAAAAATCATATCTGTAGCTACTACATGATCACGATGTATGTTCCTCCTAGCCAATGACTTAAGGAAAGGACATTATCAAAGGGTAAGTTTGAAAAATTTGTACAACTTCGAAAGTATCAGTGAGCAATTTTAATTTCGTCACCAAAAATGGTGATGTAAGTATTCACTGACAACATTTTATTTCAGCACTCTATCGTAACATAATTGTAAATTATAGTGAAATCTCTGTTCATTCTGCTCCGACAAGTAAAGACTAGATGAAATTGCCGGCTGTGTTTGGGCAGACAACCTAGGTCACAGTAGCCATCTTAAATAATTGGTTTTTGTCCTTTTGAACTAATAATTTACATACATATAAAGTGCACGTGCCAATTCTCACCGTCTCATTGGATGATTTGTTTCTCCCACTTGGTGCATGTCTGCACAAACTCCAGCTTCCAGGATAACTAATGCTATGTTCACACTACATGATTTTAGCCCCGATTTTGTGCACACCGACAGTTTTTGGAAATTGCTGACAAAACCCCCAGATTTGAGGTAAATCGGTGTGCGATCCGCCCTAGCAAATCGGCACTCGACCCCTGTGTCTGAACTGATCAAAGATGTGACCGAACGGAGTTGTCAGTGCATTGCAGGTGCCTGTCAGATATCTAGCAGGCTAAATATCTGGACCTGTCAGTGTTGCCAAGTCCTGTAGGTGTGAAAATGTGCGGTGACTGGCAATGAATGTGGCAAGGAGCCACAGCCAATGAGAGCGTGAGATACAGAGTGAGGCCAAACCCAAGGGAAGAATTTACAAAGATGTAAGAGGTTCAGTTTGTTTAGGAACTGCACTTAGCATTCAGGGATACACACACACACACATGTTCAAGGGTCATCTTGAAGGGAAGTGGCTTCCTGAAACTATATCGCGATAAGTAATCTGTATATAATAAACAGAAGGAAAGACACAAGATTAATGCTTAGTCCTACATGCCACACTGTCCCTTTTTTGTAATTGCAGCCATTTCACAGTGCTATTTACTTCCCAATTTTGAAGATGGGTTATTATAAATTGCAAAGACAGGTTTAGCACAGAGTTACATGGGTGGTTGACAGGTGTTTTGATGCCCTAATAACAAACATTTTTACAGTGCAAAATGGGCATGCAGTTAAATTTGATGGGTGCTTTAATGCTGTAGTAACAAAAATGAAACAGGGAAAAGTATGTTGTTGATGTATACAGAAAATACATAAGGCCTGTGAAGGAAATATGACTGTATTGGACTTTTTCTAAGAAAATTTAGGCATTCGATTTAAAATCTGAAAGAAGTATGGTGAGTCAGTAAGACATTCCCAGCCTAGATAAGCACGCCCTATGCCACTTGGTTACGTACGAGCTGTGCTTATTTCTCAAGGCAATTTTTACAGGCAGGAGAAATGTCCTTAAGCAAAATGTATGTGACTGTAATCTATCTACAATTTTCTAGTGAAAAGACTAAATTAAAAATTCTTGCCAAAATTAACCGTATTAGCAAAAAAAATAAAAAATTCGTAAGTACGTAAAAATCATATTAATCAAATACTTTAAGCAAGAGGAGTTCATGCCTTGGATTTCTGTTCTGTGTTGCATTAATGTGGTTGGACCTTTGTGTCTGATTAGAAGGTTGTTGGTTCAAGTCCAGGGATCAGCAAAGTAATTGCATAACCTCTGGCCCCCTGAGAAAGGCCCTTAACCCCATAGGCTGCTCTACTGCTGCTGTAAAACTGACAGACCCTGTGCTCTAGCCCCAGACTTCACCCTTACCTCAATATGAGTCTCATAGGAGAGCATGAAGGGATATGTGACAACTAAAGAATTTCGATGTTTTTGTACAAATTGTGAATGAAGAATCATGAGGCAAAACAAGTTAGACGAACACATCACTCACTTGCTTACAAGAGTTTTGTAAGAAAGAGATCGTTCCATCAGTGTAAAGACTAATCTAAGCAATATTTGAAACTGGGCAGAAATCAAGCCTAGCCCTTTGGAAATAGCTTGAAACTCAAGGTCTTGCGTTCTCCGTCAAGAATGAGAGCCACCAAATGTCCTTGCACTGTCAACATCTGAAAGGGACCAAGAGTTTTCGCATCTAAATCTAATATCTGATACCTCAGGAAGGCACTGAGATTTTGAAGAGGTCAGCAGAGGTCAGACCCTGGTTGTCCAAGTGGACACTCACACCAGACGGCCTAAAAGGACCAGAGACACAAAAATGAACTGACATTTTCATACATGTCCACTTGGTTCATTTATTTTTATCCTTATGACTTCAAAAACAAATAGCCAAAAATACATTATAGATAACCAATACACAGAGTATGTATTTCTTCAGTTTCATCTAGAGAAAATACAGTCTGGTCATTCACACAAGACTTTAGACTCGCTTTCGCGTTCCAAGATGCTGAAGAACACAGTGATTCACCAACTGATCTGACCTGGTATGCGAGGGCGGAGCACTTAAAACAGGATTTAAATTTTTTTTTTTTTTTTAAACATAGGAACATTTCCAATACCTGTTTCTTAGCAACTTCAGATACAGCCTGTGCTTATTCAACCTCCCCTCTTTTCCATAAGCGTATGGACACTCCCAAGTTTGCGGGTCTTGACACACGACTTCAGGAGTGGGTGTGACTACAGCCAGCGGTGCTTGAGGACCTGGTGCTGACGTGCAGGTCGGTGCGAGGTGGGCGCCCAGGTCCGCAGCCAATACCAGAACAGAAGCTCAGCATCTGACTCCGAAATTGTGTGTGTTTTTTGTGTGCCCAAACCTGTCTACTGGTCACGTTTTTGCCTTTCCTCATCAGGAAAGGAGACGGGTTTCTTTGTAAAGCACAACCATATAAACAATTACAATTTTTCATATTTACATTCACTCAAGTAACATCAAAAGCAGCCACCGTCATTGTCATCCTCTGTGTACAGAATGCTTTCTAAAGTAGCGTGCAGTGTCCGGGGGGGGGGGGGGGGGGGGGCGGGGGCGTTTTAAAGGTTGGCACTGGAAGGTTTTTTCATCAATTAAAAAAAAATTTTTTATAATAATAAATGGAAAAAGAAAAAAACTCCAAGGTATGAGCCACAAACCGACTGACTTATTTCTTAGCACAACCACTTTAATAAATCATTTTTTCTTGGGGCATCAAAAGAACAAACCTAAATATAGGCATTAAAAAATCCAGTATAAACTAAATCTTGAACTAATAAAACTTAAAAAAAAAAAAATAAAAGTGCATTTGGGATAACCGTCAGGGGGATAAAAAAAGCAAGCGAACGGGAGAGGCTGTAGCTGTTGAGGTGCCGGCTTGACGCAGTGGGGCCTGGGCCCCTTGTGTCCTGCTCTTACCACTCCTTCTTCTTTTCGTCCATCGACACGCCACCAGGCCCCAGTGCCACCACCAGCAGAAGGCCCCCGATCACTGACATGGTCTGAAAGAAGTCATACTTGAGGAAGTCGTGCATGGGTCTGTAGGCTGGCACTGTCCAGAAGGCGTTGAAGTAGACGTTGATGGCGAAGAGCCACACCACCAGCGTGAGGGCGGCCAGCTTGGTCTTGAAGCCCACGGCCACAAGGATGATCAAAGCTGTGCCGACCATGTTCTGTAGGATCTAGTGGTACAAGAAGTAGGGTGAATGGGTCAGGAGGGGACGTGCATCATCACCAACTACAATCCCGCACCAAACAGTATTTTCAGTGGGTACAAACTTGACCTGGGCTGACAATGATGTTACCCTTCCCCACAGTAATCCTACAGTGTATTTGACAAAATTCTTAATATGCTAACAAATGCTGTAGAAAAGCAGCGGAATTGTTCATTGTGGACTATGAAGTAGATGCAACCAAAAGTGCCCATCCATGGAGTTGTGGCACCTGCTAAGTTGTGCTACTGCTTCAAAGGCTGGTTATTTTCTGCAGTCATTGACGTCAACACTGCACAGGACTCTTAGCTAACAGCGAAGACAAACTTCACCATCTGTGTAGTCACAGACATGTCATCTTTTAACACGTCCATAAGGAACTCACAGAGAAGAAGCTGGTGTCAAAGTGCAGGAGGGTCATGAACATGAGCACCAGGAGCACGCGGCCGCCCAGCTGCATGTACTGCTTAGGGGAGCTCTCGCCCATGGAGGGCACCCCAGCGAACATGCTCTTCCCCTCCGAGCGAGACTCTGCCAGCAGCAGCAGCAGCCCCCCACCCAGGGCCAAGTTCCTGGGAAGAAAAGGAAGACGACCCTGTCAGAGCAGATCACCTCAGTGGAAGTCAGCTTTGATAGAAACGCATTTAAGTGCTAAAATGCACACAAAATGTGACTCCGAAGCATTTTACATTTTAATCGCCCACCCATGTATGGTCATCTTGTCATTTTATACCAACTACTCTGGACTCACCTCATTAAGAACTTAAGATCCCACAAAATGCTGTAGGCGATAGTCTGGGGGAGAGAGGTAGAGCTATTTAAATAAATAAATAAATCAGAGTAGATGAACTCATATTACAAATACTTCAAATGTACATTTCAGAAGAACAATTAAGGCTCATTTATACTTTTGCGCAGAACTTATGCCATAGGGACCCTATGTTGTAGCTTGACGTGGACTTTCCCAGAACTGTAATGACAAATCACAGCAACGCCAACCACAGCGATAGTGACTGGTCCGCTTGATAGCATCACACTTCCTCCTATGCAATTGTTTTGTTGTAGTTCATTTCCAGCTTGGGGGATTTTAGTGTGGGACTTAGTATTTAGTTGTGCTTAGCTGGTCTCAAGCCTGATGTTTTTGCCACAGTTGGAACCCTTCATGGTGTTAAAAAAATTGATGGCAGCCGTTCACGCTAAGACTGCATGATATTGGAAAATTTCAGATATCACAATGTGATTTTTTTTGCAATAAATGTAATATGTATAAACCCATTTATGAGTGATTCGAACAGCAAGGATGAAAATCATTATGGTTGGCTGAGTGACTGCATGTAGAGCTCATGCAAAAGCAGTGGGGGTAAACTTTGAAATGATTTTTATAAGTATGCTAGATAATCTTTAAAAGGAACAATCATTAAAACTGCAAAGCTTGCCAAATATTGTTTCTTATAATAGAGTAAAAATGATTTAGCAAAACTTTAACCCACTGCAGTCAGCCAACTAGCATTTTGGCGGTCTAACTGCAGAGCGGCACAGACATTCCAATGCACGAGTATAAATGATCGCAACGGCATAAGCCATTTGCGTCGGCTACTGCGCAAGCTCTGCATAGGCTTGGGGTAGAAGTATAAATCACCCTTAAAAACTCACCTGTAGAGCTATAATCCCAAACAAACCAAAGCAGGCATACTGTACAAAATTTCTACTGAGGATAAGGACACAGCCACCTGTCAGAGAAATACACAGACTTTTAGTTAATGAGGGCACAAAGAAAGCTTATTACAAAACAACACACTGTGACGCCCCCATATCACTGGTTAGTCTGGACCTCAGCTCAAGTCCCAACCAAGCCCTTTAAATCCCCATTAACTCCCAGGAGGTGGGACTCCCTGGAATCAATCCCATTGTGTTTTTTTTAAGAGGGACTTTCTGTAATTCAAAACCCAGAACGTAGATAATGTACCCACAATCCCTCTCTCACCCAGCTGTCCTAATAAGTTGAGCAGGACGAAGCACGTGGCCAGGAAGTAACCACAGTTCCAGGTGGCCTCGATGTAGTCCCTCTGCTCGAACCACTGGAACCACATTCGGATGCCGTCCTCCAGGAAGGTGCTTATCAGGCACAGGCGTGCCAGGTGGGGCAGGTACTGCTTTGTCACCCGCAGGAACTGGAAAGGGTGGAGGGGGAGATCTCAGCGATTGAGATAAAACAGCGAGAGCGGGTGACTGGGTCAATAGGGGGAGTAGAAAGAGGAGGAAGAGATGCTTCATGGAATAGCAGTGCAGAAAAAGAGCTGCAAAAATAAAGGCAAGAAACTGGCACAGAGGTCATATGGGACACAAGTCTGATTGCGGCAGCCGGCATGGAAGAGCACGAGATCTCAGAGAGCTTATTACTGATGGACCAAGCAACTTGTTTGGGCTGAGCATGTCTCCTCTATATTCTGAGGATTTATCGAATACTACCAAACTATGTGAAAGATCTAACAACAAGTTCATACTTATGTTACACGCAGTGCTGTAATCCCTCCCACCATTAGTGCCCTGGGCACCACAACAGATCCCAGAATTCCCAAACAGATCACCAGCACTAATGTAATTGCTAGGAATAGAACTGTCCACAGATCCATGACGATCCATCAAACTGAAATGCCAGTGAAAGGCAATTCTAAATTGTTGGGTGGCGTGTGACTGACTTAAGGAACTATGTTCCTTTAACAATAATAATAATAATAATAATAATAATAATAAAACAAAACAAATTGTGGTATACAAGCCTTTGGCCTCTTTAGTGGTCTTCACAGTTTGTTTCCAGTGACACTGCATTTGTAAAGTTTTGCTCCATTTAGAGCTTTTAAACATCTCTCCAAATATGGATTGCTGCTATATAGCATTTCATACCTCATTCCTCTTGGACTGATATCAAATCGGAATCAACCCAAGTTAAATTTAAACGTCAGTGAATCGGAATCAAAGCTAATCAGGGCATCTGAGCCAATAGCAAGCATATCAGGAAGTCTCACATTTATGTACTTCAGTACTTAAACTTTCTATTTTGAGTACACAAGTGCATTCATTTACACACTCAATAAGTTTAAGTAGGGCTACTGGAGTACCCGAATTGAGATGCAGAGCAGAGAATGGACTGTAAATGAGAGTAAATGTGCAAAAAGTAGAAATACTTAATTACTATTAATTTTTTTGCAATGAAATATTAAACGAATTTATAAACAGTCATTTAAAAAGTGTTACAGAAACTATATAAAAAAAATATATTACCTTTACAAGATGACCCAACCCCCCCAAAGTCGTAATCATATTCCAATTACCAACATGTGCCATTTCTGGACTTATGACTCTGGTCAGAAGTGTCAAATTACAGAAAACATTATTGCAAGATAATATTAGATACAAGTATTGACAGTCCCGGGAGAACAGTATCACAATGTACCCAACCCAAGAAAACATACCTCAAGGTTACCATCAGGATTGTCATCCAGAAAAGGACGATACTTACATAGCCAGCAACTGATTCAAATAGAGTATAAATGAACATCCCGAAAGCACATCAAAGTTCAAAAGACGGGTCACGAAGCAGCTCAGCAAGCCTGCTTCTGTATGCATTTAACACATTTGCAACACAATTGAGTATGCAAGACCGCAATCTACGTTACAGTCCTTGGGAGGCTATGCTAGTATCGTGTTACTAGAACAGGTTGTTTAAATACAAAACGTGTGTGAAGGGTTATGTAAAACACAGGCATTTCTGATGCAGTTCTTGCAGACTATGTCAAATGCTCGCAGACTTGAGTGAGCCTGGCCCTGAAAAACAGGTCCAGGAATTAGGCAGGGATTAATGGGCAATAAACCAGTCAGGGACGCATCTTAGAAAGGATCCTCATGTGTGGTTTCCCAATAGTGGGAAGAGTCACTAAGCCACATCCACTCATCAGAGCATCACTCCATCTCCAAGAAATGTCTCAAGAGCCAACTGTTCCAAGAATTCCTAGCTGCACTTATGCCTAACTGATTTCTCGGTTGCATGTATGTTTGTAATGTGCTACGTGCCTCATTTCTACATCGCTTTGGACAAAAATGCCTGCTAAATAATAACAATAATAACAACAAACAAGGGGACACAAAACAGCCACAAGGAACTGAACGTTAAAATACCTGAAAAATATTTCTACTTTTCCATCTTACTGACTAGATCATGCTGTAAACTAATTGAAAAATTGATTCAGAAGAAGCCCTGAATCTATCACATTTTCAATCACACAGATTTCACCAGTAACAATGGCGACTCTAAGACAGATGAGCACAGTATCAGACACAACTCAAGCACAAAAGGCAGTGCTGAATCACTGGCTCTATGCTGTGTGTTACCTGAACCTCTCCCTTTATCAATCCTCTCCTGAACAGGAAAAGAGGAGAAGCCCCTGGCGCCAAGTAATCGTCTTTCCTGCTGTCATTAACCCATAACCACTTGACACATTTAGGTCTAATGAGCAAGCTGATGCGATTTGACAGGGAGATCGGATAAATCCATTTTGCCTCAAGCATTTCAAAGCATTTAATACTGTTAATAAAACCAACGGTCCCTATCTGTAAATCTTTCGCTTTTCACGTTTAATAATTTTAGTATCCCATCATACAGATAAACAGCATGATGACCGAGAAGCTACCACAGGAGATTAATAAAATACAACAGTAATGATCCGGCTACTATTAAGCCAACTGAACTGCTCAAAGCAGCTGGTTCCCCTCAACAAACAAAGCTAAAGCTCATCACCCAGAGAGCATGTTTAAGGTTTATCGGAGGCTCATCTACCAGCCACTTCCCTGCAGAGACAGAGAATGAAAAAAGGCCTTCATCCCTGACAAAACGTTTCATAACAAAAACACCTGGAAAAGAAGCCAAAATCACCCCCCTTTGAGGGATCTGACAAACCTGAACACAATATCTGTTGCAAAATTATAACTCCTCCAACACCAGCAACTGATGTGTCTTGACATGAAATGACCTGATACATTCTGTTTTTGTCTGTCAACATTGCATCACCATCAGTGATTATCAGGCTAACTTAATTTCCACATCCTCTTTTTTTCTGTGTGCAGAAGACAAGGCCCACACACGTGCCAGTCATGCTAAAACAAGCCAACCACCACTGATCAAGCTTTTATGTTGATATACATTTTCCAACTTTTTAGAAATTCAAATTTGGTTAGCTTATTTTTAATTAATATACTATTGCAGCCCAATTTCCTGAATATAAACTCAAACGTAAAATATGCGGATTATCCAAACATAACTGAATTAACCTGCAAACATGTTTTAACAGATAACCAGCTGTCTACACAAAAGAATTCTTTAAAGATCTAACCGAAATTACTTAGCTGAAAAACTGTAAAACAAATCCAAGAGGGTAAAAATGGCTTAAAAAAACAAACAAAAAAATCATTTAAAACAAACTAACAGTGTTAAACAATGCTGGTATACCATGCATAAAATTCCTTTTAGAAATGTATGCATTAAGACAATTGCAGCCCTACTACTATCATTGCCAGTGCACTACATGAGCTCAGAGTCAGCCTCCTTTAGCTCCACCCACAGAAACACTCCACATCAGCATTACAATCTTATGAGCAGCCAATCACGGTTCAACAAGTACCACGAGTACTACGGCCCTAGTGAATGAAAAGCCAATCAGAATGCATGCCAAGTGTGCACGGCTCCAAGTAGAGATTTCTCCTGCGGCACATAGATATAATTATCAGCGTTCAAAGAAGTTCCGAACTTGCTTTAGATATAGGAAACTACATTAATAGAATACATTCGACCAAAAACACCGAAACAATGAGGAGTAAGAGACTGATATCCTCTAGTTCTACTAAACATAAACTTGAAAATTAGCTGCATTAACAGATAAAGCGTGGTGGACTTGGGAAAATTAGTAAGTATAACAGAGGAACCATTATTACACTAGAACTGGGAGTTATTGTTTCCAGATCATTACAATCCTCCGCTAGTTTAGAGCTGGGAATATGTTAATTCTCCGTTCATAACTGTGCGCTATAAACAGACAGAAAAAGAGACATATTGGTGATTTAGTATAAGCCACAAAATATCCGAGGGAAAGATTCAATTTGATTCACTTAGACTTCCCTAATAAAGACTATGAACTTGGAAATCAGTGCCATTTACACGGACTGTTACGGGAACTGGCACCCAAACTGAACGCAAAGTCATTGTGTGATCTAATGAGCATGCAGTATATTATTGAATATATAGGTGAGGAACAGTAGGAAATGTCATTTCTCAATTTTAGCGACAAATAAAAGTGCAAATCTGACGTTGTAGCGTAGTTTACTGCACCGGCCAGCATGCAGGGGAGAGGGCAAAATCCTCGGCAGTCATAAAAAAGAAATCAAGGGTCTGACAGGCAGAGATCAACACGCAATGCTACTAGACAGGAAAACTAGAGCGACTTAAAAACACAGGACATTTAACGGCATTTATCCCTGTACAATTGTTACGGCCCTATTCTTTATAAACCAGTAAATACACACATACATAGCAACGTGCAAAAGTTCAAATGTGATATGTGCAATAAATCTGGACGAATCGAATCCTGGTGTGACCCACAAGAACGATTTAAACGACAAAACTGGAATAGGATCCACTTCCTATAAACCAGCATCCGTCACCGCGTACCAGACCAGCAGCGGTATCTGCTTACAGTCCCGGCTCAAAAGCAGCGATCAATAAACCAGGCTCCTTAACTACGGAGACAATACAAAGTACGCGACTAATTGGACAGACGCTCCAGCACCCAGCCCGAATAAGAGAGACCCACCGGGACTCTTAAATCCCTTATTAATAGGTGGCAGCCTCATCTGGCTCAACAGGTACCCAAGCACCAAAAATAAACGCCGAGACTACGGCATAAGCAGCGCCGCTCCAGCTAGGCTGGACTATGAGACGCCTTGGGCTCCATGCCTGTGCATTATTTTTATAGCGGGCTGATAAAGCCCTTGTGCCGCTAACAGGGCGTCTCTTCGGGCAGTTAAGAGCACCGGAGCCACGTACAGATGCTTCCAGCCGCCGAGTAACGGGACAGGCAGCCGGCGGCCAGGTCCATCACGCGGAAGGAAATAGGCTGTCGTGTTGGGGTGCCCGGGGAATGGCGTGTGCTGCCGGGATCCAGGCGAGACCCTCTCCTGTGCACATCGCTTGAAGAGAAATAATTTCTTTCTGTGTTCTTCCATGTCGCTACCTCAGCCACGGTGCCCGGAGGCCGCCAGGGCCCGGATCATTACCTGGTCCGCCACGTCTTCAGCGGTACTCATCAGATCACTGTGGCCCATCTCTCACCAGGTGACGGGGAAACTGCTGACCGTACAGATTCCTATTAGTCTCACTTGGATGGTTTCCCTGCGTTGCGAGGCTCTACCCCAAGCTAAGCTTCCTTGCTCCCTCGCTGTGCCTTTACAGAAGAGCAGCCGCCTCCACCCCACAATGCTCCGCGACGCCCCCGTGGGCTCCCCCTGTCGGCCGCGGCGGCTATAGCATGCCACGTATGCCGACTTGTGAAGAGGCTGAGTGTGCTGATCGTAAGGTGCCCCCACCGTCACATGAGAATAACATCGACCTAGTAGTGCCATTTTTTTTACTGTAAGGGACAGTCTGCAAACGATTGAGAAATGCCTTAAGGATTCGGAATGAAATCTGATGAATAAAAATAATCAGGCATTTGTTAGACGACATTAAAGTATTCCTGAGACACGTGTACGGTTTGGCAGAATGTGATTTTGCTGCCACTTAACAGGGCGCAATGCTTCGCAACGAGATGCCAGTAATCCTCTTTTTCGTGATGACTTCTATAAAACAGTATAAAAATGTAGAAGTATTACACAAACATGTTAACTTTTCCAGATTTGTTTTAACTTTAGTGACGATAGATTTTTGTAGAGAAAATACCTCTCTTTTACAAAAAAAAATATAATTTCCTAAGTTAATATTGCACACGTGTGCGTTTGAAAAATGACATACAATGTCCCAAATTCACCACTGGTTGGTGCAAAACTTCACATCCATAAAAATCTAAGCATTCTTTCTGACGTAAGACTTTTCAGGTCACATATTTTGGGTGACATGAATGATTCTCTAAGCAAAGCAGGTTATTTTGAGAAAATCTGAACGTATGGGATGCAGAACTCCACCTCCATGGCTAGGGATTTGAATCGTGTCTTTGCTGTGTGTGTGGAGTTTGCATGTTCTTCCTGTGTAATGTACGTTTCCTCCCACAGCCCATAAAATATAGTTAGAATAATCGGTGTCTGTAAACTGGGCCGAGGTTTTGATGGCATGCACGAATGTGTGTGCCCCGTGACGGACTAGCATCCCACCCAGGATGGACCCCAGTCTTGTGCCCTGTGCTGCCTGGGATTGGCTCCAGGGTAACATGTGACTCTGCTCAGGATAACCGATGGTCGAGGTACTTTCCTACGCACTTGTAGATTGTAGATTTCCTACTAATGAAAAGCCCCAACAAAGCTTTTGATGAACACTAGGTGAATTTCAAAAATCTACTCTTACAATTTCAACCAATGTTGGAAAAAGTCCTTCAAGTAGCTACATAACAAAGCCTGTAACATTAGCTCAGCTGCCTTGCTACACTAATGTTAAGGATCTCTCACCTGCCTCACAACACTATTATTTATAGTAACCATTGTTCCACCCATATTTGTCATGCATAATTTCCAAGAACAAAGGTTGTCTTTAGTTATTTCCGGCTACTCTCTGCTATATCACATGAAACCTAAAACTTGAAAAACTGATGAATATGAAGTACTGTAATGAAAAACTTCATAAGGATGACACTACTGCATACATTACTGGAGGCCAACCTTACATATTCTCATTTGGTTGTAACGGGAGGGTTACACTGCATATGATTCTATATTGGCTGCTGTATTGTACACTATGGTAACATTTCATTGTCTCATCTCCTCTCTCAGAATGTGGATTTAACGAAAAAGGTTCAAAATCACGGTTAATCAGGCTGAAGAAACAGCAATACGCCATCAATACATTGCATTTCTAGCCTGCATCAGATTTTATTAAAGTGTGCCTTTGACTTACAAGGGCTGAAAACAACATTGGTTTATACATGCTTATATTTGAACACACAGTCAGATTAAATCATACTTTGATGAAGAACCAGCATATGTAACTACAATTTTACATATATTTTCAGTAGAGAATGTGAATTTATATTTAAACCAGAATTTAATAATAATAAATTCATATTTAATAATGATTTAAAGTTTCTTCTTATGAAGCTGATATTTGTATTACTTCATACAGTGGTTTATATAAATAAATAGTCTTGTAAAATACCCAAATAAGCTATTAATAAGAGTACTTTGAAATAACTGTAGATATCCATGTAAAACCATTTTAGAAAGAAGGCTCCTCCATGACTTGTTAAATGCAGCATGTTGCTATGTTTACCCAGTCATGGATGATACTGTGAACAGTCTTATTAAATGTGGCTCTTTTAAAAATGGGCACATGTACCGATGAGGACAGAAAATTCTGTGGCTCAGTCTAGCCCAGCATACATAAGAAATGCCAAAAGCTATGCTTTTCGGAAAATTAAAACCTAGTTTACTACAGTAGTGGAAGAACAACAGAGAACAAGACACCCAGAGAACTCTAAGACATATCTACAAAAAAGTGCTGTTATGTCATCCTATACTTGCCCGTTTTCTTAACAAATTTACAAAATGTCTTCTTTGCGCAGCATATTACTTGAGGTAGAAACATTTGTGGTCCCTGTAGCATGACTGACCACAAAGGGCAGGTCCACAACTGTGGCCTGAAGATCATCTTTACAGTTAGTTTCTGACAACCAGACTTGTCGGCGAATAGCCACAGACCAGGCCATGGCCCTACCGGAGAGCTCAGCCTGGTGAGTAGACAGCTGAAGCGTGAACTTTGCTATGAGTTTTAGTTCATTCACAATAGCCACCAAGCGCTGAGGTGGCTGCCCCTCACTCGCTTCCAGAAGCAGACGTTTCTGGTAGTCCGATAAGTACCGCAAGTAGTTAGCGGTCCTGGCCAGCATTCCAGCAGTCTGATAGGCTCTCTCTGCAAGTGCTTCAGCAAAGCGCCAGGATTTGGCCGGCCTGGACACTTCCTTGTTCTCCATAGGCGTGACGGCCTGAAAGATGGCTGACATGAAGCTGCTGATCTGGGGCATTTGATCATAAGCTGGAGCCTGGCACACGTGTAATCGGTACATCTCTGCATGCACTGGCTTGAATGGTCGGGAGCATGCCGGATTAGACCATGTGCTCTGGACTGAGTCTTCAAACTCGGGGACTATTGTGGGATTAGGGTGGTCAGTTGTATGAGGAAAGTCAATTCCTAGATATTTTGTGGCCCGTCCCATAAGCTCCTGCAACTTAACAGCAATCAGCATATCCTTAATTTTAAGGGAGATCTCTGGCAATAAAGAAAGGTCTTCCCCACTCTCATTATCAGCCATCTTCTCATTGGCACCTGAAGGAGATACGTGAGGTTGCTCCTGATTCTTCACAGCCAGCTGGATGGATGTCAATTTATCTGGGTAGATGTGGTCTTTTTGATCTTCCTGTATTGTTTGGGTTGCAGCAGAGACTGTAACCAAAGAATCTGTTGTCAGCCTTTCCAAAGCCCCGATTCGCTTCTCCATCATGGACCATCGTGCTTGCATGCTCTTCTGCTGGGCGTTTAATTTTTGCTGCATGCTCTCCATTAGCTGCCTTTCCAATTTGACGGCACATGTTCTCCACCAGGATGTCGCTCCTCTGGCAGAGGAACAGGAGTTTAAGGAATCCCAACAAGATAAGCAACACTTGCACTTGTGCTGTTGGTTTCGTTTCGATCGCCTAGTTAACCGGGAATGGGCCCTGGATGAGTGCCTCCTTTTATGGGCCTTAGCCTCTGGTGGGAAGGGACTCAAGGCAAAGGTGGATTGCAGAGGCTGTGGAAGGCCTCCTGGAGAATCACAGGCACCTTTGGAGACTGTAAGAGTGGAGGCTGGGGAATTTACTGTGAGCATTACTGGGAATGACAGAGGTTGTGCAGGGGACAGAGTAATCAATGTGGAGGGCGATGGGGTAGTGATGGGCTCTTTGGTCACTTCTGGAATACCAGTCAGTGTCGTGGGTGGAGGGTCACAGCGTGCAGATTCGCATTTGCGTTGCAGCTGGTTCTCCCGGTGCATGAACTCCTGTACATTGGCAAGTCGATTTATACGCCAGCTCCAGTCCATCTCGGCGCAGTGTGGGCACTTGCCATACTCCAGCACAGCCTCCTTGGCATGCTGTATTCCTAAGCAGTGCACGCATAACTGGTGAGTATCCTTAGATAGGATCTTATTTTTGCCACAAGAACACCATACAAACTTGGGGGTGGTTCCTGTCATGGTGTTCCGGCTAAGGTTCTCTCTTGCAATTAGATTGTAGATTACCTAGCAAGAATACTAAGCATTAGACTACAATTCATATTCGCGTATTGATTTTTTTTTTCTCGAAAACGGCGTCAACTTCCACAACAAAGAGGGATTCACGACGAAGTCGATATTTTCCAGACCTCGTTTACCCACACCTATTAACGCCGAAGCAACATCAATTACAACAACCTGGTTAGCTCTTCAGTGGATTTCTGACTCGTAATTATTTGATAAAGTAGTGTAATAAATGTACTGTATATTTAAATAGCTAACAATGCAGCTAACTAGATCAATGTTTTATCCTGAGTTTAACATAGGCAGCTAAATCACGTAAACTAGGACCTTCCCACATTCAGTTGGAACAGAGCAGAAATTAAACGATGGCTAATTGTCATACAAGATGGCAGTGACCTATACCTTTGTACGTACAAGAGTTGTCAAGTGGACACAATCTCTTTACCTTGTTTACGCTTCGCTGAATCAGAACATGATCCAGCAGTGTCGTTTCAGATTACATACGTCGCATTTCTCTTAAATCAAGACTGCATTAGACGTGTTTAAACAAGCCCCTGGGTCGACTCATCACAAATCACAGAACATAGCAATATTACCAGGCGTCATTTCAAGCAACGTTCGAAGTGCTTCTTCGGCGGTTTCCATATTGAATGTCAATGAATTAGATGTCGCATAGTGCCACCTACCGCTTTGGAAGGGTACGTGTAGAAATACAAAATTTCCGTGTTAGACCCGTTAGTTCTACGTTGGTACAGTTATATACTTAATTTTGGTGTTTGCACTGAATTACCATTTAAGTTAACATTTCAAATAACATTTCATTTTCTTCATTATGTTCTCATTTGATATAAAAACTGGATGTTAGTATTAGGGTTGTCTTAAAATATAAATATTTTTGTATGTTGCTGAATTTTTGGTAACTAAGACCAGCATTTAAACGTGTGAAATGAACATTGCATTAAAGTGATGGTTATGTCCAACCCACCCCATTTAAAAAAAATAAATAAATCAAAAGTAGTCCAAGCATAGAACAAATACTATAAAAAAAAAAAAAAGCTGCCAAAGTAAGTTTCGGTGCTAAAAAGCAGAAATCCCGTGGCAGTTACTGCAGCAACTAATAATGCAGACCCCCGCATAAGCCAGCGCGCTGCCCATGTCCACTCCGCAATCACTGAAATAAAAAAAGCTTGCGTGAATAATCACAAATACAACTGCTACTTCCATACCAGCACGCAAAAATAAGCCTCTCGAAAAAAGACCAAGCTTTCTATTGCAGCTTTCACTGGAAATGTAACTAATAAAACAGGCCCCGTTGACACGGCGAAGCGCAGATTCGTCCATCACAGAAAATAAGTGCTTGTTGCGCATGTTTGTACTGGTGTAATTTACGAACCAGCCAAGCAAATCAGACATAATTCGCAAACACTGTTTTGGAAATATTTAGTTATAAACCATAAAATGTATCAGATTTGAAGGAGAAGTACGTTTATAGCAGTCAAAATACACCATTTTCACTTGACTTCTGAAACCAGAGAAATACTTCAAACAAATCACCAAATACTTTAATTAACCAAAATCAAACAAATAATTCCATATGATAAAAACGAAAATGTTTCCATTTTTTGTTTTACAGGTTTAAGGAAAAAAATAAACATTATAGGAAAATAAGTGGTTCTTATGAAAATCATACCTCTCGGCTCCTGTGAGAGAGAAGCACTGAACTGCTCGATTCAAATGCGTGACTCACCGTATTCCATGCTGAAGACAGCTTAAATATTCACAAAATTACCAAACAAGCTTAAATCAACATGTTACAAATACCAACAATTCATTCAGTCTTTTCAGGGACGCCTTTATAACCTGCAAGCAAGGAGTAAAACCTCTTTGTCAGCCTCTGCAATACATAAAAATTCAGCACCTTTCTGGATTTGCGTATTGACGCTTACTTAATGGGCGCCCAAACCTGACTATTACAGGCTGGACTCCGGCATCTTCTAGAGCATAAATTCATTTTTAATGACTGATTCAAACCAAAGAACAAACCACAGAAACTGAGTGGAGTTGCTGGATTGGGTGCCTCTATACACGTGGTCTTTTTAGAAGTCAAGCTCATTTTTGAAGAATAGCGCTTAACTACGCAATTACGACATTTATCTAGCAGCTGAATCTAAGTAGTTAGAGGCTATACATCTTTTAAGAAATAAAAGCTAAAGATACATCAAGTATGTAAAATGTTACTTCATTCTATTATTAATTTAAAAATTCAGTTTCCCAATTGCAATGTAATTAACAACAAATAGTTATGTTTATCATACTACCTTAATGACCCAAAAACCAGAAACCTTCTATCCCAGTTTCTTATTGGATAAATCAAATTGATTTACTTGCCAATTTAACGTTGGGAGTTCAGATATGAGAAATACTTGCAATTAGAGAACACTTCATAATTACCGAGAATTACTGTTCTCAGGCTATGCCACGCTATCCACCAAAGTACTGACAGCAGTAGTAGTACACCAGTCAAAAGCAGACACGATTCTCATTACTGCCGGTGGTCATCTGATTTTCAGAACCACGCTGATGGTCTCCATAGAAAAGCTAGAAAAGAACTTCTACCTGCACAATGAAAGCAAGGCACTCTGCCCGTGAAAATGTCAACAGTGTGGAAATCCACCATCTCCCCTCTGAATTTCCAAATGCCAACACTCAATACCTCCAGCAGTTACATACAGTAATTATTCATGTTTGACTTCACGGGTGGGAATGATTGATAACATGAGTAGGCTGAAGACCAGCTCGTGTTTCTCCAAACGCCTCCCAAGAACAGAACATCTCGAAACTCTAAAACCCTTTCCTAATGAAACCATCGCCAAAACACCCGCGCCAAAACGCTACTCTACTGGAATCGGTTTCAGGGACTAGAAACATCAGGGGGTGACTACTCATCTTACATTTAACATCTTAAGTGAATACCTGGGTCATGTTTATTCACAGTTCCTGAATTCCCTGCCTGAGTGGTGAGATATAACAGCAAGCTGGACTGCAAAACATTACACTCCACGTTCAGACAACAGCAGAATCAACATTTTTTTTTTTCCAGAAGCTTCTTTTTAAGTAAAACGGTGACTGGTCATATGGTTGGACCCTCCGTTTGAATGCGCCTACTTCTAAAGTTCACAAAAAAGCGTGCAGCCCAGTTCAGTGAGCGCGTCACCCTTCCTCACCAACGCTTTGTATCACACTGAAGATGAGCACATACATGAACTGTGAGTTACATGCAATACTTCTTTTCTTCATCACACTTCAATGTTTCAGTCACGCGAGTAAACTAAACCATGAGGATTACACCTCCATTCCCTTTGAATTGTAAAACATACCCGGTTAACGGGCCCAGTAAAATCCACAGGTTTCTCCTTCCTGTATTAAAAACCTATTCGAAAAGTCTGTAATAGCAGAGGCAGGTTACACACAGCTTCTCGGTTCGGCGGTTGGTGTGTCAGTCGACAGGCTGCGTATTGGCGAGGATCCGTCTTTGTCCTCCCCCAGTGACCCATCAGAAATGCCCTCTAATGGTAGTGGAGATCTGTGGTTGCAGCTCGTCTCAGCCAGCCTTAGCGTCTCCGCGAGGTCCTGGCCGACCTCCTCCTGGAAGCTGCCTGTTTGCGTCCTGCGGCCGGCTTGCCTTCAGCCACACATTCGGCCTCCCCCACCTGATCCTCCTGCTCTCCCGCGGCTGACCTCTCCTCCCCATCGACATCCTGGCCAGTGGCATCTGGCTCTGGATCTGCCTGAGCCAGATCTTTCTCTGCTCTGGTTCCCGTGAGAAGAGGGGCCCCTCCCTCGGGAGTCTCTGCTCTAGTCGTGAACTTGTCCTCCATAGAGCCTACTGACTCACGTATAGTAAGCTCAGGTATCTTCTCATTGGAGCAGGTTCTCACAGAGGCTTGTCTGGTGACAGAGGGGTTTGGCAAAACAGCATCGCTGCAGCTCCTGCTATCCGAATGCAGCACTGCGCCTTGTCTGGAATCATCCGGCTTTTCAGGTGCTTCATCAGGACTAGCTGAGGGGATGCGGCTCAGGAGAGAGCTGCAATCAGAGGCGGGCGTGGTGCAGCCTGACGGGGTGCGGCCATCGCTCATCTCACCACTAATCTTGTCCTTCTCATCGTGTGCGATTTCATCTTGGGCTTCGTGCTCTTCTGTTGTGCTTCTGCAGCTTTCCGGCTCTGCTGGACCCTCTGTGACATTGTCCTGGTTTCTTAAAGCCCTGTACTTCTGATAGGGGGAAAAACAAAGAAATATAGAACATTTTTAAAAAGAGTTTGTTTAATGACATTTAGGTTTCTCAATGAAAAACAGAACATTAATCCAACCACAAAAGAAAAAGACGTTCCACAGGTCTGTCTATACAGACACTAAATCCGTCGTCAGGCCGTTTTTCACACCCCTGCACATGAAATGCAAGGTTTTAGCGAATGTTATTCGCTATATCAGATGCATTCGTATTTGTCCAAGTCTCATCACACAGCATGTACTCAGTGGAGACAGTTCTTTGCGGTTCTCTCATACTTTTATCATTAAATATAGTGCAAAAACGACTCTGATGTACATACACAAGGTAATAAAGCACATTTTAGTGCACATCACATTTCCCAAGTGCGCAGTACCCAGCACTGTGTAAACAGCCACATGGCACACTGCCCCCCTGCCAAAATGTTTATTTGACAGCCGTTTCCTCATTCCAAAGTCCGTGATCCAGATTTATTCACCGACTGCTGCAAGAACAATTTAATCAAAGCAGCCATTTCATGCAGATGCACAGACCTGGCCTTTATCCCTCGCCCCCCGTGTTAGCGGTCGTATTTATGTCTCTAAAAATGCCTTTTCCTCTCTCATAAAAGTCGTGTTTAATCGGGCTCACAGCTAGGATTTCATGAATAATATTACAAGCAAGGTGCCCTGTAACCCTCAGCAGAGTCTGTCATACGGTGTGCCACAGGTCGGGTACAGCTGTGCTTTTACAATTACACACGCACGCAGCAGGCATGTTTGCTGCATGTTTACCCATAATTCCCTCGGCCGGTCACATTGGAGGGATTCAAAGTGGAAATGTCACTCTGCTGGGCCTCATTGCCCCCTACCTGCAGGTTCTGAAAGTGCGTGAGGGACTTGCAGTGTGAAAGCCGGGCTGTGGACTCAAAATGGTAGAACTTGTGACAAAGCCTGCAGAGGAAGCCAGCCACTGGGACGACGAAGCTGGAGCCTATCAGCAGAGAGACGGGAGAAGGGGCAGGTGAAGGACGGCCGGCATACAGTGGGAAGACCAATCAGCAGTCTGCGTGACCGGCTGCCTGACCGGCTGCCTGGAGGAGTCCGCATGCTGCATTGCCATTTACTCAGCACTGCTCAGTCTGTTATCCCACAGCCACCGAGCTCCATAACGAAATACCGATTCAAGTCATTCTTCTCAAGCATTTATCGTCATTGTTAGAACTTGTTACTGGTTGGCTCTTTGCCTGCTTTGGGTCTGCCAAATAAATGTCATCCATCCATGTCAGGGTTATCGGGGTCTGCAGCTTACCCCAGGTAGAAAAAGCCCCAGGGGGAGGGCTACACCCTTTATAGGATGCCAGTCCATCACAGAACACGTTTTAGCAGTCAGTACAGAGCTGTGGATGCTGGGCTGCGGCCTGACGGTGTGATGCTCACCGTACTGAGTGTCTGAGTCGTACTGCTCGTCGTCCGCCATGTCTTCCAGAGCCACCTCCTTCTGGGCTGGCTGCCCTGCCTGCCAGGCCGGAGTTACAGATCAATGCGGCTCCTTAGCACAGCAAGCTGAGCTTCCTCTGGGCAAGCAGCCATCAGGCATTAGGTAAAAAAAAAAACAGAAGAACAGAAGCAATGCACTCACCTCTAACTGAGAGTGGATTTGGGCCTCCTCCTCCCCTTCCTCCTCCTCATTGGTCTCCTCCTCATAATCCTCCTCTCCTTCAAAGCATCCCACCGCATCTACGGTAATCAGTTCCTCCAGGACCTCCGGTCCACCGTCTTCCCTCAACTGGAAGGTCAGACACAGGTCAGCGAGCATCATTCACTGACTGCAGATAAATCCCTGAGACTTGAAACAAAATTAACCATTTTATGGAAGAAATGAGCAACACGAATGCCATCGGCGTAGCCAGCAGTGGGGGCTCTCTGCGGGCGGAGAGCAGAGGTCTCACACACAGACCTCTTCCACTCTCTGCTTGTGCTCTGGTGACTTCATGTGCTCCACAAACTTGCGGGGAGTCCTGAAGTGGCGCCTGCAGACCGTGCAGAAGGGCCGCGACGAGTGTTTGGACAGCTGGGAGACCGAGGAGGAGGGAAGAGAATATTTCTATAGGCTACAACTACACAAACACACCATGAAGTCAAAGTCACTAATGAATGTGCTTCCCTGACACAGGTGCTGCTCCCAGAATCCCTTGCTCTCCCTCACCTTGTGCTCCCTGGTCCTGCGGTGCTCGATGAGGTCTCCAGAGAAGTGGCTCTGGCAGGTAGTACACCACCGCTGCAGACCTGGCTTCCAGTCCCTGCATGACACAAACACCACACAGCCGCCTCAAACACCCTGCTTGCTGGCAGCCGGACAACCGTCACTTCACATTTCAAACACTGCCGAGAATCTACTCCATAACAGACACTCTCTTTAAATTATCATTAACTATTGGAGATAGTGATAACAAGGTGAAAGGTTAGGACAGAAAACGAAACTAATCATCAATCTTGGGCAAAGTGACACTCAGTGGGTTAGGGTCAGAAGGTTACCAGTTCAAATCCAGTGACTTGTACAGTGATGTCACCGTCAGGCCCTTGAGCAAAGCCCTTAGTGTGAATTTCTCCAGTGACACTGCGTGCTGGATCTGAATCCAAGCTTTGCTCTCACCTATATTTGTCTGTGTGTTTCATTGCGAGCAAGACAGAATATGTGAAAAGTCCCCAATTTCCCTGCAGGGATGAATGAAGAATGACTGTTGTGCTGTATTCGGCTAAGCCTGCATGTGCCTGGGGGGAAGCGGCAGTGATGTGGACTGACCCCTCCTTGCAGCTGCCCTGCAGAGAGCCCTGGACGCGGGGCAGCAGGGTGACCAGGCAGGCGTTGCTCATGTGCTGGATCTCCATCATGCGCTGCTGGTGGGCCAAGCCGTTCATGTGGCTCTGGAAATTCTGTCGGGAGAGTCAGAGGCGCAGGTGGGCGGACAGACTGGCAGACGGACCCAGAGAACCCTCCCAGACTTCAACGCTCCACGAGATCTAAGCTGCGGTGGTCATTTGTACGGTGTTCGCTCGGCCTACTGCAGTACCTGTTGGTTGTGGCATGTGATGTTGCAGATGTAGCAGAAGAACTTGCCGCCCCCCTCTCGGGCGGAGTCCTTGCTGTCGCTCTGGCTGCCCGCAGCCCCCCCAGTGGGCCCACATAGCTCCTCCAGCCCTGTGCTGAAGGCACGGCTCTCGCTGCTCTGCTGGATGGTGACCTTGAGGGACGCTCCCACGCCCAACACCTATACCGGTACAGGGGTGGTCAGCATGCAGGCAAGAGTCCTGAAGTCCCAACAAGACCCTCTGGTGTGCAAATGGTCCCCAACTCACCTCTGTCGCTCTGCTTTCTTCCACAAATTCCACTGCCTCTGTGCCAGCTGTACTTCCCCCTTCATCCAGCAGGAGGCAGTCTAGCAGGGAAAGATTGCTCAGTTACAAAGTAACAGGGAATGATGCGAACAGACATGACTGAAGAACTACTTATTTAAAAGGACAGGCACGTTGGCATTCTGAGTAAACCGCAGCTTTGCATACAGCAGATTTTTATGGACAGAATCTCACTCTCTCTCACACACACACACACACACACACACACACCTCCAGGCTCTGTGTCCTCTTCCAGGCCATCATAATCTGACCTCGCACCGCTATCTGCTCCCGGAAGCTCCTCTACTTCAGCCTCAGACCTATTTAGAGCCAAATAAAGGCATCAGTATGGCTGCTCTTCTGTAATTATAATGCTGTAGGTTAATTTAAAAAATCATAGTGTTTTGCTATCAAAGGATACTATTCTTCTGCATGTCAGAAGTGTAAGTTTAAACAGGTTCTTGGGTCGTACCCTTCAGTCCTCTGCTTCTTAGAGACTGGTTCTTCCTGCTGCTCCTCGGACGTGGGCTCGTGTCCATCCAGCACTTCCGCTCTCTGCTCTGAGGGATGACAGCAATCAGCTGACACCAGCAGTGTGACCCCATGCAGCCAACAGCCGCTAAGACAACCGCGCGGCTCGTCACATGACCCTGCCAGACGTGCTATGTCGCCATTATTATTGGGCAGAAAATATACACCTTACACCGACACTTTTGGGACTGGTCAGCGGGGGCAGCGGCGAGAGCGACGCTCTGCTCAGTACCTGTGTTTGCGGGCTTCTCGCCGGCTTCGCCCTCCCTGCCGCCACCGCCGCCGCTGCTGCTGCTGCTGCTGCCGCTGCTCCCTCCTGGCTGGTTATCTGTGCTGCCCGGTGCTCTCTGCTCATTTTCACGCTTCCTCAGGGGAAGCCGCGTGGCAAAGTCCTACACACAAGTGAAGAGCATCCATTAACAGATCATCATCATCGCAATAACATCACCTCAGCACCTCCGTAAGTGTGCTTACTGAGAGATCTAAACAATGGAAAAGATATCCAAATGTATGCCACTGTGGGAGCGGCAAGAGGAACAATGTGGGATCTCTCCAGTGACAGTACCACAGCTAAGCTTCTTAACATAAATGGCAACAAAGAAACATGTCAGCTCTGGCAGGAGAAAGGGTACCTTATTGAAATAGCGAGCCTGAGGGTGGTAATGTCGAGGGGGAAATCCCATGTGGGGGGTCTTAATGGCCACACCCATAGGGACGGGACCAAGAAGCGAAGGCCGGGCTCCGGCGGGGAAGAACTGAGTGAATTGCTGCCCCCCCACTGCAAACCCCCGAAGGTTTCCTAAAAGGGGGTGGAGGACAGTACATGCACGTCAAAGGCGTGTGAAAGGAAAGTGAGGAGAGGCGAATACAAACAAGCAGCGGCAGCCCCTGCCTTGCATTTGCTGCATAAGTAAGGCTCCCTGCAGCATGGGGTTGGCAGCTATGATGGTGGCCGGGGTGGGAGAGCACAGGTTGACCACCCGAGGTGGCGGGGGGGCCGGAGGAGGTGCTGGGGCTGCAGCGGCCAAGGGCCTGCAAGAGAGATTACATGCAACTTAAAGCCGGGACTGAATTAACTCCACTGGTAAGAGATGATGCTTTTATAGTTTTTTATAATTCATTCCTGACTGCCATTTAAGGCATCACTAATAAAAATAAACAAGAGCATTAACAGCCACATCCAAGGGGTCACTCAACACCTGTGCTGAAGGAAACTGGAAAATGCCTGGGGCCAACTGCATTATCCTTTCCTTTCCTATAACCCAAATGGTGAACACAGCTTGTTCAGAGAGAAGAGAAATTTGTACATATATGGTCAGAAACCAGAAAAAGGAGTTACTGAGCAGGTGCTATGAAACAAGGCTCTGCTCTTTAAAACTCAGGTGAGCGACGAGGTAGCTCAGAGGCAGGCTGACCTTCACATTTCCCCCTATATATAGGACAGTATTTGGATGTTACTAAAGAGATCTGACTTTTCTAAGTATGTGTCTGAAACAACAGGCAGCTAGTTGGCAGAACATGTTCATCCAATGCTAAATAAAAGGCATGCGTTTTCAACTAAGAAGTAGTACAGGTATAAAGGAGTTCAAATACTGAACTAAAAACATTGAATTAATACTTCCTGAAGATTCACATCTGAAGCTAGGGTGTGGGTAACATGCACCGGCGTCTGTGACAATTAGTATTCATAACTTGTCATGTAAAACCAGTTTCCTTTATATAGCAAGCTTTTGTTAAAAATCATGGTGAATATGAACCTTGCCATACAGAGATACAGGCTTACTAAATTATACACAGAACAAGGATTGTGAAAATTCGGCACCTAGCTCACACAACACCTCACAACACAGGAGGACCATCAAAAGTCACAATTTCAACTGGACCACCGCTCCAAAATGAAACTGTATTAGGCGATGACCATGTGGATCAGTCATTGGTTTAAAAACCAAATGAAAACGGTCAATGCAAATGGGGCAAAACAACCGTTTTTTTTTTTGCTTCTATGGATGGCAGAAAAAATAAATATTAAACTTTAAGCATAATATTGGTCTGAAAATGCAGGTGATTAGTTGTTTCATTTGATATGGGATTGTTTATTTGATTATTTTATATGATGCCTTGGGAACCTGAATTCATGGAGAAACCAATTCTAAGGCGACCCCGGCCCAGCAGCTTAACATCAAACCACGAATCAAACAAATCGGTCGGGATGCTGCAGCCGGAAATCAATCAACATCATACATTTTACCATCTGAACATTTGGCGTTCTAATACATGAATTTTAAGCTAGGGCATCCCCATCAGATAATACTAAAGTTACAATACGATTACTGTATTGTTATGATCTCAGCGTGACATTAGCCGGCTAGCAATCGCTATATTGTGCTGCTAAGTGTCTGTTAAAGGAGTCACAGCCACCTCCGACACATCCATCATGCTACACGCCTAACATACGGAATAAATACGTGCATTGTTTACACGATAGACATTTTCTAAAGCTAATATTTAAGTCAGACGAAATAATACATGAATACAAGCTCTCTCTATTCAACAGTTAATTAAGTATATTTAATTAGACGAGTGCAAGTAGGATCAAGTCTCATTCCTATTCCGTCTGAAACGATCGTGTTTCCTAGGAGTTGTGATTTGCTTCATTCTGGATTTCGGGACAGCCGGTACGTTGACACCAATCACTCTTCCTCGATACACAGCCTGGCTTTAACTCAAAAGTAGAAAGCGGCCGGGAGTTCAGCCCGACACGGTAGGCCCGAATGGAGATCCCCGGCCTCGCCCGCGAGCTCTCACCGGTTTCCTTGGTGGTGATGATGCGCGATGTGGTGTGTGGAGGGCGGCGGCGGTGGCGGCGGAGGAGGAGGAGGAGGCGGCGGCGGCTGCTGGTGCTGGAAGAGCTGCTGGAGCTGCCGCAGGTGCTGGTGGAACTGTTGCTGCTGCTGCTGGTGATGGTGGCTGAACATGTCGCCGTGTTTTATGCTGCAGTCTCCCGGTAAAGGAAAAAAAACAACAGCTCTCCCTTTTGATAAACATGGGGGAGAAACAAACGTTAGCCTGATAATCCACAAGCATAAACCTCTTATAATTTATAATACCCATGGTCAGAAATCCTCTGAACATGGGGCTGGTGACCGCTGGAAAAATGCAGACAGCATGATTTTTTATTTATAGGGAGAAAAAAACAACTCCATGAGATATTAATGATATGAAAGTTATTAATGATGAGAGTCGTTAATGATGAGTTATTAATGAGTATAATGAATCATATATACAGCGATCTGTTTAGGACCGATTTTATGATGGCTAGCCGGTTAGCTGCCTACAACGTGGACAGTGAAAATGTCAAGCCGCACGGATATAAAACAAACAACAAATAAGATAATAAGAATAAAACAGAGTTTAAAACCCCGGGTGCTCCGTATACTAATTTAACCAACTTATCACGCATAAGCAAAAATAGCTATGTAGCCGCCAGCCCAGAATAAATAACTAGGCTTACGCTGTTGAAGTAGCTATTCAGCTAACGCTAGCCGCTTATCTCAGCGACGGAAAGTATCCTCGGCTTCGGCTGTAAGGCTGGATCATCTGAAAGCTCTACCGCGAACTAAGACGCATCGACCGGGCCACAGAACCGTAGCGCAGACCCGAGCACATTAACCCACTTCAGCTGCTGCTGTACGTCTCGCCAAAGTGTTTACAATGAACAGTCGACGACAGTCTATTTCCTCTGTCGTTTCCCCGAAAAAAAAACGTATTTCAGCGCCATGTTTGCTTTCACTGCCACTGTATGGTTAGGAGGTTAAACTGCACGGGCATTAATACGACGGACATATAACCTATAGAACACGAGTCCCACTAGCGATGGCAGATTACTCTACTGAATTATGCATAAGAACTACGCAATTTATGAGTAAACAGTACGTGAATTATGGAAAACACGGATTAATTATGTATAATTTACGTAATTATATATATTTTGTAATGTATATAATAGATATGTATTATTATTTATACCAATTTCATAAAATAGACATGGCCTTATTCTTTAGCTAATTATTTTTCTCTACATTGCCATTACAACACCACACTACACCACGGGAGTAACGGATTAATTTTTTTATTCAGCACCATGGATAGGTCAGTCATCGTTATCAAGTAAAATACACGTAATTACATAAAATGACTTCCTCTGTGACCGTTTCACAAGTCAAATGTAATTTTGGTCCTTGTGTAGGCGTGTTGTTTCATAGCGTGTTTGTGTAGGCGTGTTTAATGAAACTGAGTAATAATTCGAAATGACGCCAAAATCTGGAAGTAGTCTATATGTCAGCGGCAATCATTTAGAATTAAAAAGGAAGAAAATCCATAAACGTCGCATGACCCGATATGTTAAATTCTGGAAAATTATGACTGGTATAATATATAAACATTGGAATGCTGGTACTATGTATTGTATACCTGTGACTCAAAGTGTAAACACTACCAGATGGGCATGCACTAGCATCTTACTAGTGATATCCTGTGTTTGCCTCTATATTTCAGGGGGTAGACCATAAACGTTCACCGTTTTCTCTGATATGGTACAAAATGAATGGATGGAGATTGTACATCATTAGCAAGGAACGCAGACGGTACGAACATAAAAAATACATTTCCCAGAATTCAAGGTAGCTTAGGTAGGCGTTAACTCGCGGTGAAAGCGCGCCGCCCATTGGTGTAAAAATGACTGTGCAATTATGTTGCCACTTACCTAAACACAATCATAATTCACAGCCCCTCCTATTGTCTTTGCAGTGTGTGTGCAGCGGCAGAGGTGCTTGCAGAGGCTGAGGATGGTGATCGATGGTACTTTTAAATGTAAAATACAGGGCACGGTATCTGAAAGCTTTTGAGTTTGAGTACAGCTGTGCACGGGAGAAAGGACGGGGGTAAGGCGCTGTGTGAAGGCTGCCCCCTCTGTCTTACATCGTCGCGTCGTAAGAGCGGCTGCAGCTCTTTACTGACAAAATGGGTAACCGGGGGATGGAGGATCTGATTCCTCTGGTAAATAGACTGCAAGATGCATTCTCTGCCATCGGACAAAATGCCAACCTGGATCTCCCGCAGATCGCTGTTGTCGGCGGACAGAGTGCCGGTAAAAGCTCGGTGTTGGAGAACTTCGTGGGAAAGTGAGTATATCTTATGCAATTACATAAAAAATACTTATTGTATATGGCCAGACATGTAGCAGTATTCTTATATGCTCGAATTAATAACCTGTCCTAAATCACAACATGTATATCTGCAGATGTTACCATAGATGTTAATGTTCCCAAACGGCACAACGGACTGCTTAATTTTATTTAATGTCATTTAAATCGTCAAGCAGGAGCGAATCGTAATAATCTTGAGAGACGTATCCACAACACGACACATTTCCGCATTACTAGATGATATATTTCTTATAATCATGGAGAATATACGATGCAGAGGAGCAGATTTTAAACATCCCCCCACACATTAATTTTCTAAACCGGTTGTTTTATTACGCGGATTCCGCAATACGTATGTATAGGGTATATAACCAGACGTTCAACACACAAGATCGTGTGCCTTTCTACGCAGTGTCTATAATGCAAAATAATGCTAAGTATTATGATAATTCCACAATGCACGAAATAAGGCTTATTTAATGTATGTCTAAAATTGTGATGTTAGATCAATGGTTATCACAGTCCGAATGTCTGTCACTCTGCGCGATTGGCGATCTACGTTGCATCCAGGAGCTGATTAATCACAGACCTGAATCCACGTTAAAATCTTAGAAAATAAGAGAAAACACAGCCTTTTAAATACATTATTGCATATCGAATAATGCTTTCGATATAGGGCTAATGATTTTATATAACCATAAAACATCTATGTAATATTATTGTAATGCATTAGTAAATGTAGGTACACATATGTGCGGTAAGAACGGTGTGATGAAAAAGGCAGGAAGGTGAATCAAAGATGACCGTGTTTAGTTGCGTTTTTCGACAGGTTGTGGACAGCAGCTGTAGAAGACCTATAGGCCCAGCTGAGAGATTGATCGGCTCTGTCTGTATTACAGCTGCCATTTTGTTGTCCCTACCATACCAGTCATAGTGTTTATTTTAACCTAAAGTATTTTTAGTGTTTTTTGTTGTTTACAGTGGCATGGCATCATCAGTGGTTGCCAGGTGTTGGCAATTATAGGAACGGGTAGAGAAGCGAAGACGTCCGATTCGTCCTTCTCGTCTTGGGAATCCTTTCCACTTTAATGAAGGTGTGCCGTCCGTGATGATTTAACAGGAAAAAAAAGGCTTTGCGTGCCGTTTCATAACTGTGCTATAAGCTGGAGGGGAAGGCAGTGAGAGGACGGCATGTTTATGTGCCAATCCAGCTGTTGAATCAGGGCCTGTCATCGCGATTCTGTTGGTCCCACTGTGGGTGTGGTATTCAACGTTAATGAAATATTACCCCCAAGTCCTCTTGCTGTTGTCTTGCTTGCTTCAAAACTTTATACATGCCTTTAATTTTTGATTTTTTAAATTTAGTTATTAAATATCAAAATCCATAACAGCAACGTGATTTAGTGTGAGCCATTAAGACTTGAGTGAATTGCATGCTTTCTTTGGGAGTATTTCCTGCACAAGTCTATTTTTGGACTGTGGTTATATCTCTAAGTAAGATAAAAGGATTGTGCATTTGAAATACAGTAAACCATTAGCATAGCCACAGGTCAGCGTGAAAGTATTCTGTAAATAGTCCCAACAGCTCTAAATAACCCCCTTTGTGTCTACAGTCAGAATAATTTGCAGTGTAGAGATGGATTTGCTCCTAGCCAGGTTGGTGGAAGAAGATTTATTGCACCTTGATGTTGTGGCTCCTTTTAATCTGCTTAAGACCTGTGGCATCTTCACTAAGCAAGTGTGCAGTAACTGGAATGGTTTACCTGTTATTCGGCACAGTGTTAATTATATAATTGTTACATGATTAGTTGTTGAACAGTGTAAGCCTTGAAGTGTGGGGTTATGATTTAAAAAACCCATTCAGGTTTTGGCCATTATTTGGATATGGGAGGATTCTCTCTTGGATGGATTTCAGAAGGTACTATTTTTAGCACAGATGATGTAAAGATATTTTAATGTATACTGCTGCATGTATGTGTGGGGCATGTAAGGTGTAGACAGACTCAGGTATCGAAGTTCAGTCTGTATCAATGCCGGACACCAGAGCTTTTCAGTGCTGAGGCCACATTCTCTAACCTGACTTTGAAGGTGCCTTTAGGTATTCATATTATGAGATTACAGTGCACACCAACTTCTTAGACCTCATCATATATTGCAGCCTTTTGACAAGTGATTTCCTGTAACCAGTGTTGTGGTTCCTGCAACAGTGTAGTTTAAGTGTCCGTCATTCCAGTTTAACATTAGCTTTGAAAAAGGTAACATTCCTGGCAAGCAGCTTGTGTCATTGCCATTTGCTGGCAGGCGCTGTGGTCGGGAGGTAAGTGGTCTTGCTGCCATTTGCAGTCCGCACTGGTTTAGCTATCTGAAATCAGAACATGACCGGATTCTGGCATGTGATATTGCAAAGCGCTTTCACTGCAGGGGATTGGCAGAGACTGCTCTGTAGTATTTGTTCGTTTACAGCCAAAGCAGGGAGTTTTTAATATCTGTGCTTTGTATTTGCTTGTACCCGGGATGTTTAAAAGCAATTGAATATATATCATATTAATTAGTGATACAGAAACCAATGCAACTAAATTCTGCTGAGCAGGAATCTTAATGTGCAGCAAAACCTACCAATCAGGATAAGAGATACTCGTGGCTTTATCACTGATAGTCCAACCAGGTACCTGTCTTGATTCATTTCTGACTACATAATAGCAACAAGTTATGCTGACACAGTTATGCTGTTCCCATACATATATCAGTGTGATGCTAATTCTCAGCACAGAATGTCAAATGTAAGAGTTATCTGACAAAATGTTGTTCACGTGGTTTGTCCGATTGATGATTTCAGGACCCAGGACAGCACTCCAGAAATATGGCTTCAGTAACTAATGTTGATTGTTTTTTGAAATAGATTTTTCATAGTGTGACTCTTACTTCTCACTTACAAAATATAGCTTTTCCAATACAGATATCTATCCCTATTTTCCAAATGTTTTTCAGTAAATTTGCTCGCCAGTTAAATCTGGGGCATGTTCATGCTGGCTGTCCCAACAGTTGTTTATTGGGGAACCACCACAGAAAAACCTGCCATTTAATTCAAAGAAGAGAGGAGATCCTGTGCCGTACTGCACATGTGTCAAGATTCTAACCGAAGAACCACTTGACATAGTCGATCTCTGATACATCCAGTTATGTGGTATTTTTATTAAGTGTGGTGTTCATACCTAAACCAGGTAGTTATGAATGTGGTCAGTGCTGTTAGTATGATTTTATTGGACTCATAATCGTCCAAGAATGACTGAGGCTTCAAGAAAGCATATAGGCCTGTGAGAACCTAAACATGGTAAACAACTGATTCTGTGAGTGCGCTGTTACTGTATATATCACAATAGAAAGGGGATAATGAGCAGCCCAGCAAACTAGACCATCCAGTAATGCTGAGTCTCCTCTACGAAAGGTGAAACTCATCAGAAGGTTTTGTTTTTCTGTTAAATTCTGTTTTTTTTTTAACTAGAATCTTGGAGGGACTGTCTTTGCCCATGCATTCCCTAAAAATGGAATGCATTATGAACAGCAAAATTCCATATTTTTTTTTTAGCTGTAAGGTTGTTTGAAAAATGCTATATCATTCACTAATAGCACAATAGGAGGAATGACAACCGCCTGACAGCTGCCACACAGCCGCACACGTTCTTCTTGAGATGTTGGCGTCCTTGTACAGACTGTTGAGCAAGCAGCGGAGTCTTGTAGCACTGGTCGATCAGGCCAGGGGCTTTCTGTGCTGACGCTGTTGGGATCTGCCTGGCCTCTGCTGACGGGGGCTCCCGGATCTATGCAGCGTGACGTGCGAAGGACACGCCTGCCGGCATGTCCCATATGGCCGGTCCACAGGCTGCCGTTGGGGAATGGTGAGGGGCATGTGGTCACCACCATCTGTGGAGGGTGTCACCTGCGGTGGGCTAGTCACTGAGATAAGGAAAGTCCACTACATCATTCCATATTGTATTTGGTCTGCATTTAGTCAGAGCACAACATCAGTTAGTTAACTTTATTTGGTTTATAATTAATGACACTTCGGTGAATGGTGGGGTGGTCATGCATGAACTGATGGAGGTTAATCACTCATTTTGTTGCAGGATGGGGCAGAACATACTGTCTGACTGTCTGTCACGCCCAACTTCCTGGGCTTCTGCCCAGTGGTCCCTGCATGTGTTAGGGCAGAACATTAGGGGAAAAGGCAGCTAATAGGATCTGGGGCTGCCGACCCGACAGGTGACTTCAGAAGCAAATGTGCAGAGGGGGAGGAGACACACGTGGATCGATTAGCAGAGCTAGGAAGCAGGAGCTGTGGTATGGGAACCTGAATATGAAAGCTAGAACTAGGATGCAGAATCACGAGAACCAAAGACAGAACTCCGGAATACAGGAAACACCAACCCCGAGATGGGAATCTGACACACGATCTCTTAATGCAATTTACAAGCAATAAGACCCAAGTAAAGCATGCAGCTGAGTATGTATCAGATTTATGGTTCAGGTTAAAGAACCACCCTGTCATCCCTAAGTCAAGCAAAAGGGGCGACATGGTTAATGTTTAAGTGTCCAGCAGTTTACTGCAATTGCAGAATCACACACATACATGTGTATGGAATTAACTGCGGTTGTTTTGCTACCTTTGTTTATTCACCCTCTCATAATATTTTTTGAATCATCGTTATATCACATTATAGCACATCTGTCTGGCTGCACTCGACAGGAAAATCAGTGGCCATTTTCAAATATTCATTATGTCTGTTACTTAATATCTCTGTATTGATTCTTTATATCTGATCTTCCCAGGCGAAGAAGGATACATTTCTGATGACTGACTTTCACTTTCAATTCTCCAAGTACAAATTTATGTCTCGCGTTCGTTTTTGGGCACCGCTGTCAGGCAGGTGCTGAGATCTCACTGCTTGCTGTGCTTCCTGACCTCTACGTGCTTAGAGTGAATATAGTGAATCTTGAATAGATACAAAAGTTGTGCACTATAAGTGTTGTGTCTTCAGTTTTTTTTTTCTAATTGAGCATATGGTTAAGTAAATGGTGGATTGACTTTTAAAGTTAATGTTTTTATTTACTTCAGATTGAGCTAGGGGTTAGGTGTCAGGTTGGGGATAGTTCCTAATCACTTATATTTTATATTTTTATCTTACCTATTGTAAGAACCAATGTATTGTTTAATACTACACTGGTGGTTGGGCATTGCCTATTCATGTCAAAATACAATTTGAGATATTTGCAGATATAGATTATTGGGCCAGTTCGAAATGTTTTTTTGTGGTCTGATTTTTTCTTCCTTGACAAGTTACCAGTTTTTGTTTGTAGATGTCATATAATCTGACCGTAACACAAGGCACCATGAACACTCAGACCTGTACTATCTGAAGGCTGGTGCCAACACTTAAGAGAAGTGAACATCTGCATTGTGTGGTGATGAATCGAGGACATTGTGTCTCTGTTAAGAGGTTGAACGATGTGTCAATCCTCCTATTCACCTAACTAGGAAAGACTGGCTGCAAACTGCCTCCCTGCCATGGCAGGGTCAGACCAGGAGCTCCTGGTGTAAAGATGTTAGTGGAAAAGAGAGAGTTATTAAAACACTGGCACTGAAAAAACACACACCGTGAAATCTTGAAAAGCACAGGATGAAAAGCTTGTCCTACTTATTATTAATTAGATACTGCCTAAATAACCATAATTAAAAACAGAAAACGTTTTCATTTTGATGCCTTGGAATGTCAATGAAATCATTCAATAGGGGGACCTTAGTGGTCAAGGGGCTGATTTTTGGTCAAGTCCAAACCAGCATGTGTGACAGCCGTCCCCCTGTATGGGACCGCATGCTTTTAATAAGCTTCCCCCAGGCGCCCTGCCCGGCAAACTCTGCTCTTCACCTCAAACACATGCTGCATTATGCCTCGCTGCCCGCGGGTCTGCTGCCCCGATGATGCAAACACAGCTCCACTTCAGAGGGAGGCAGCCCCAGAGTGACGGTGCAGGACTCAGCTGTGGAGCTGTGTAGCTCTTTGTGCTGGGTGATACAGCAAACTTCTCCTGTGGTCCGTCCTCAGGAAGGCCTGTGCAGCCCAACATCTGGCCTGAATGTGTATGTGCCCTGCTCAGTCAGCATGGGGTAGAACACAAACTAACCCATTCTCTGGCAACATAATATACTGAACTGTCTCATTTCGAGGAGGGCTAAGTGAGGGCAACCCTGTTTTTTGTGGGCTATGTTTTGCTTGCTTTTTTCGGTCCACTGTCAATGAAAATGACATACAAGTCTTATGGCACAAAGTTACGTGAGCTACAAATCTGTAAGTGTATAGTAGCGCAGAATAGTACATCAACAGCAGCAGAATAACTATGTTAGAAAACATGATAAACAATAGTATTTTTGTTGTCCAGCAGCATTGAAAAAGTAACTACTAGTGCAACAGACTCTGAAAAGAAATTATAAAATAACTGTAAAGTTTAAAGTACCACACAGTTATTATAAGTGTGGTACAAAGACCGGTCATTGTTGAAACCAGTAGCATTCTACAAGCATTGTACGAACGAATGTCAGTAGGGTTAGGGACATGGCAACCAGCAGCATTGTACAAACGAATAGCAGCTGGATTTGGAAGATTGAAACTAGGAGCATTGTGCAGTAGGGTTAGGGAAATGGAGAGCAGGAGCATTGTACGAACGAATGGCATTGTACAAGCATTGTACAAACGAATGTCAGTAGGGTTAGGAACATGGAGAGGAGCATTGTGCAAACGAATGGCAGTAGGGTTAGGAACATGGAGAGCAGGAGCATTGTGCAAACGAATGGCAGTAGGGTTAGGGACATGCAAATCAGTGGCATTATTCAAACGAATGGCAGTAGGGTTAGGGACACGGAGATCAGTGGCATTGTACAAACGAATGGCAGTAGGGTTTGTCACATTGAAACCAGAAGCTTTGTACAAATGAAGAGCAGAAGGTAAGGGACATGGTAACCGTGTCATTGTACAAATGCATGGCAGCAGAGTTAGGAACATGGAGAGCAGGAGCATTATACAAATGAATGGCAGTAGGATGAGGGATGTGAAGAACAGGATCATTTTACAAATGAATGACAGTAAGGTTAAGGACATGGAAACTGGGAGCATCGTAGAAATGAATGGCGGTAAGGTGAGGGACATAGAAGCCGTAAGCATTGTGCAAATGAATGGCAGTAGGGCTATGGACATGAAGACCTGGAGCATTCTGCAAACGAATAGCAGTAGGGTTATGGACACGGAGACCTGGAGCATTGTGCAAACGAATAGCAGTAAGGTTATGGACACGGAGACCTGGAGCATTGTACAAACGAATAGCAGTAGGGTTATGGACATGGAGACCTGGAGCATTGTGCAAACGAATAGCGGCAGGGTTATGGACATGGAGACCTGGAGCATTGTGCAAACGAATAGCGGCAGGGTTATGGACATGGAGACCTGGAGCATTGTGCAAACGAATAGCAGTAGGGTTATGGACACGGAGACCTGGAGCATTGTACAAACGAATAGCAGTAGGGTTATGGACATGGAGACCTGGAGCATTGTGCAAACGAATAGCGGCAGGGTTATGGACATGGAGACCTGGAGCATTGTAGAATTGAATAGCACCTAGCACAAAGGAGAGCGTAAAGTATTCAGCTGTGGATCTCTGGACGATGAGCCTTTAGCCGAAGGTGCTCCTCAATTGAGACTATCGGCCTCATTGTTTAGAATGGAGCACAAATTGGACACCATTCGGCCTTTGACCACCAATCTAAGGAGTCCAGACTCAGTACTATGACAGAGCTAGCTTTCCTGTTCAGCGTGCCATTATATGCAGTGATACAATGTATTGAGAAGAATCAGAATCAGAAGAATCTGAATTGTTCTGAAGACAGAACCCCTTTAATAAAGATTTTCCTGAGAGTTCCAGTTAAGTTTTAAGTTTCCTTAAAATAAGTCGGTTGCACAAAAACACCCTTAAGTCTTCCTCCTTAAGATTTCCTTAAAATGTTTACTTAAGTATTTAAGTTTTTCTCCTTTCTAGGTCTTATACCTAGTTCCCTTAATGGTTGCAAAAAAGACCTTAACAACCAAAGTAAGGTACCTCTTACTGTATCTTAACTGCAACACAGCTGAATTTATGGCAATAAATGATGAAAATGTCGGCATCCCGAGATGAGCGTTGTGCGACTTGGAGGACCCCATGGATACGAATAATAATGAGCAATTGATTTAGCATTATTGATTTGACCGGCAGACGATTTGTGATTTTATTTACACCCCGCATCAGGTTTATAATTAATTGGTAAATCTGGTCAGCAGATTTATCTTTCATTTTCCAAAGGATGAAAAACAAGGTAAAGTTATTCCGCTAAAAAGTGCTGGCAAGTTTCACTGTTGGTTATCGTTCACATTGTTTGATGCAAAAATATGGAGATGCATGCAAAAATAGGTATTCATTAATGCATTTAATGTAACTGAGGTACAAAAATAATTCTGCTCAGTTTTTGCTCCACTACTTCTGCCGCTTGTTTCTGGACTTCCCCGTATCCTCCGAGTTAGCGCCCATGCTTGTCGTTAACCAGTCAGCAAGTTTATTGCCCCTCAGTAGCAGTACCTACTCCTAGTAAACACAATACACCAGGGGCAACAGCCCAAATTTTATCAGATAAGGATGCAGTGGTGATGAAATTTGCCTTTCGTTTTGATTTATGTTCGTCAGACGAATAATATGTTTAATTTCATCATTGTCATTAACGTATATTTTAGTTTTTTGCTTTAGTGAATGGAAACCCTTCATCAGGCTGTATTTTCGTCCACATTTTTGTCAACGAAATAAACACTGGAGGTGACAACAGGTATCACAAACAGGTGTGGGTGCAAACGAACGAACGGTCTCCCTGGAAACTACTGCAAAATCTCTTTCAATGCAGTGAATTCCTTAATGTTTTTTCCCTTTTAAGGGATTCTTAAATAAATACCTAAATAAAGGAGAAAATGGAGTATGGAGAGGTAAGATTTTAACCACTGGCAAGAAGTGCTGCTGTTGGTTGGTGGTAGTTATTCTTGCCCAGCTGAAAGTGGAGGTGCGGCTCCAAGGAGAAGTAATGCAGAGCCAGATGTCTAAGGCTGCTGAGCGAAGCAGTGTTGCATGGGTGTAAACAGTGAGCAATGGGCAGACTGTGCTAATGTCAGGGAAGAGGCTGCAGGCCCAAAACTGCTGATGTTGTGGGGTCGGCAAAAGAGCTCTGCGTTGTCATTAAGGGCTTGAGAATCGCTCAGGAGGACTTTTGCTCAGCTTCAAGTTCATGAATTGTGCTGCTTTCCAATGAGCTGAAGATCTGTAAGATTTTGAAAGGCCTGTCTGCCCAGAATGAGGAGAATCTGCCAGGAAGGCAGAGCTTAAGATGCCACAGGATCATCTAGGCATTTAGAAGGAGGAAAGGAGTGAATATAGGCACACCTGCCAGTCATATAGGCAAGGAAAAGAAGGCAAAGAAAAGCAGCCATATGTGGGTGAATAAGACTGTTGTGATTTGGCTGGCCGGGGAGAATGCCTGCAGGGATTTCAGTGCCCATTTGTCGGCAGCAGTTGAGTCGGTTGTCCCCTCTCAATTTCTTCAACTTGTGGCCCCTGTGCTGCTTCCTGAAGCACTGTTGAAGACACCTGTAGCGTCTTTCTGTGAGCACTGAAAATGATATGTTCTGTCAGGCGAAGTCAGCAGCATCTGGCTCATTGGTTCATAAGCTGCTGACCTCGTCGACTGTGCTACATGAACCGTGTTTGGTTTGAGAGCAGACCTGTGTCATCATTCCAATGGTAAACGTCCTGTCCTGGAGGATAGAATGTATTCTATTTGAAATCACTGAGAAGTAGAGCAGGACCAATAATACCTGGTGCTGGGGGTTAATCACACCTGGAAGAGTCTAGGAAAAAGTGAATGTGGTGAGGGCTTGTGAGGGTTGTTGAAGCTGCGGCCTTCTTGGTGGTGGTGGTGGGGGGGGCAGTGTACATGTCGTTATCATATCCTGCAGAGTCACTGCAGTTAAACCGCCCCAGGTTTCCCACTGCAGTCACTGTCCTGCCTGACATGTGCCTGCACTGTGGCTTCGCCTCTGTCAGGCTTGAGCACAGCTATTCTCCCTAATCTCTAACAAACACGCTTCGCATGCACGCCATCACACCTCCAAGTGTACGCGTGCAGATATCCTCACGCTAATTACGCTTCACCCTGGAATGAGACAGGAGGATAATTAACTTCATTCTGTTGGCCCTGTGTGCCCATGTGACCTGTTTCCATGGTGACGGCTCCTGCTCGGCTATGGTTGGTTTTTCTGGTACCGCTGGCAGTTGCCTGCTCCGGTAACACGGCCTCGTACTGTAACAGGGCATGTCAGGCCATCGCTGACTGCGCTCTTATTGTTGCTTCAGTTAATGCATTAATTCTATCGCTTGTTAATAATTTATATAAACCTATGTGGATTTTATAAGAGTGTATTGCTAAAGTACACCTCGTGCGTGTACCTAATGTACATATAAAGGTTTTTTTGCAGAAGACCTAGAAGATCTCATGAGGCAGTAGAACTACAGCATTTGCTTAGCATGACAAGAAGGGCAGTTTTCTACAACACGGACGTGATATGAGATCAAAAACAGACAAACATCTTAATCTTAAT
Source organism: Brienomyrus brachyistius (assembly GCF_023856365.1). Lineage (NCBI taxonomy): Eukaryota > Metazoa > Chordata > Actinopteri > Osteoglossiformes > Mormyridae > Brienomyrus > Brienomyrus brachyistius. The sequence goes on from NC_064534.1 coordinate 17,722,371, forward strand.
CAGAATGATAAGTTTATAATGTCTGCAGTGTTGCCAACTCTCACGCATCTGCCATGATGCTCACACTTTCAGACTCTCATACCATACTCATGCAAGTTATCTCACGACAAATCTTTATTATTCCATTATAAATAAAAAATTTGTGACATCAAAAACACTGGGATAGTTTGCAAACCCTACAGACTATTTACAAGGTAATAAAACTGTTACAAACATGTAAATGTGTGTGCATGTGTGTTCAGACTTGTCTCAAATTGAAAATCTCACACCAGCCAGCTGACTGAACCCTGTTGTTTGTCAGTGTTTTCTAATAACTGGAAGTAAATAAATTCCTATTTGTTTTATTTTACAAACTTGACAGGGTCATTAAGCCTTATATTCTGTTCCATAAAGGCAAGGTGAGATGCCCTGCCTGACTTAGGCTCCTCCCCACGGGGGTCTGCCGTGTCCCGATGCTTGGTTCTTCAGTACCGTCTTCCTGGTGCAAACTGTCCTTGGCTGAGTATTCCAGTAGCTCAGTTCCAGCATCTCCGTAGGATCTTCAGTTCCAGCCTCTCTTGTGCCTGCTGGTCGATGTCTGAATGCTGGGGCTCAGACGACTAAGCTCCTTGTCGTGTGTCTGTCACAGGGACTTCCTGCCCCGAGGCTCTGGCATCGTCACCCGTCGCCCTCTGGTCCTGCAGCTTATCAACTGCCCCACAGGTGAGCTCAGCGTGGGCACAGTGCAGTGGACCCGTGCTGCCACGTCTGCAAGGCACACAGACGGGCGATGAGAGGGTGGAGGATCGCCCTCCTTCCCACCAAAATGCTGTATCTCCCTGCAGCTTGCATCCCACAAGCTGGAGAAAACGGGGCAGTGGAAAAAGGGGGCAGCTGATCCACCCTGGGTCCCTCACCTGCCGTGTGATCCTGTATCATTATGCATTAATGCAGGGCTCTGCTTTGCTTTTGTGATATTTATATTGCCGCCCCAGTGTCCTACAGCCCACTGTATATCGATCAAATGTGGCCTTTTACTAGCTTGTATCCAGTGGGATTTCATGTCCAGAAACTACAAATCCAAACCAAGATTTAGTGTCTATCAATCAGCTGAGTACTGTGACTGTGACTGTTTATGCTCAACTGGTTAGTAGAAACCTTATCCTGGTTTGGATTTGTAAGTTCTGGAAATTCCCAACACTGCCTTTGTATTAGCAAACATTAGTATTTTCTTTGGGGAGGAATAATATCTGAATTGCACAAATCAGATATTTCCAACACTAAGGAGAACTGAAAAACGAAGCCAGCTTTTGATGTTGCTCATTGTCTGGATAAGGGCTTGGTACAAAGTTTGGGAAGCCAGAGTGTCAGTATGAGCAGGCAGAGCCAAAGTGGAAGGGGAGATGTCTGACATTGCCTGTTTACAAGACCGCTGTGGATTCTCTTATGCTGCTATACTGTTTTGCTTTTCTTTTACTGAGAGTCTTACCAGTGCTGCCATCTAGTGAAGTTTGTATTTCTTGAACTGCTTTACTAGCATTAAATGGGAAATAACTGTTGCTACTTCCTTTACAATACAGAAAGCAGACAACGAGCCAAGACATTATGGTTTTCTCTTTTTTTTTGTGCAATATCCATGGAGTTTTCCAGTACGCAGCAAAAAGAAATTTACATGTACATATTAATGAAGAGCAGTGAAAGCATAAGACAGTGGTGCCTGTGGTTCGCGAACGCTGTGGTCTACGAACAATTTGGTTCACGACCAAAAATCCCGTGAAAAAAATGCATTGGTTTGCGTACAAAATTTGATTGGTGAACCATCAATTAAAAAATCAAAAAATCAATTAACAAAAATTATTCACGACCGCTTTCCTGGAATGGATTGTGTTCGTGAACCGCAGGCACCACTGTACCAAAAAAATAACAATTTCACTGATTATGTTAAAATTCACACAACCAAATGACAAATTTTGAAGCAGCCTGCTGTTGCTGATGTGTTTAATCAGCTGACTGATTCATTCATTCATTCATTCATTCATTGGGTACATATGAAAAGCAGCGTACCAGCTCCCTGCTCTGTCATGGAAAGCCTCACACCTTTGCGTTCCTGCCATTCATGTTTGTCTTTGCGCTTTTCCCAGAATATGCCGAGTTCCTGCACTGCAAGGGCAAGAAGTTCACGGACTTTGATGAGGTGCGGCAGGAGATCGACGCGGAGACGGACCGTGTCACAGGCCAGAACAAAGGCATCTCCCCCGTGCCCATCAACCTGCGTGTCTACTCTCCTCACGGTATGACCGGCGGCCGCCATGTGCCGGTGCACTGTCAGCCTGGCCACCAGGGCGGCGTATGACATTAACGGGTTTGCCGCTTGGATGTTCCTCTTCATCTTCCTCACCTTCCTTCTTCATCTGTCCCCTGTATCTCTGTCTTCTCCTGTTCTTCTTTTCTCTGTCTCTTTCCCCTGCTTCATCCTGGGTCCTCACCCTCTCCTCACCAACCTTTTTCGTCTTGCCGACTCTCCTAGTCCTGAACCTCACACTGGTCGACCTGCCAGGGATGACCAAAGTGCCAGTAGGTGACCAGCCGGCCGACATTGAGCACCAGATCCGGGAAATGCTGATGCAGTTTGTCACCAAGGAGAATTGCCTGCTGTTGGCCGTGTCCCCGGCCAACTCCGACCTGGCCAACTCCGACGCGCTCAAGATAGCCAAAGAGGTCGACCCACAAGGTGTGCAGGTTCACACAGACCCTGACAGATGTCGTTATGGCAACACTGGTCTGAAGGAAAATCAAGTGAAAAGAAAACAGTGTATATTTGCTTTCTGAGCCAAAGCTCATGCGTAATATAACACTGTGTGTGATGAAAAATGGATGCAATGATTGATTATTTAATGTTAATTTAATGTACTTTAATGTTTATTCAGTGTTATTCTTTTTAACAGAAAATTCAATTATTGAGATGGATGGGGGAGCAAATTATGAGATACAGAATCAAATTAAATAATGTTTAGAAGCTATAAAGACAATGCATTGTGTGTGTGTGTGTGTGTGTGTGTGTGTGTGTGTGTGTGTGTGTGTGTCTTGTGTGGGTAGGCCAAAGAACTATCGGCGTGATCACCAAGCTGGACCTGATGGATGAAGGCACGGATGCCAGGGATATCCTGGAGAACAAGTTGCTTCCACTGAGGCGAGGTGAGCCTCTGCCTGTTCCTCCCATCAGCTTGCACAACGTGGCAGAGGAGCCGTTACGTCAGAAGATATACACAACAGTTCAGCACGGGATTGGCTGCAATAAACATGAGTTTCCCTTGACAGATACATAGTGAGCATGCAGATGTATGGCCAGTTTTCCTCGGTGCATGTGACTGTGGAGTTTCCCGCAAGATGATGTATCCCCAACATGAAGGATATCAGAAATGCTGCCCTCTAGTGGCAAGATTGCTATGACCACATTGTGACTTAAAAACACTGTCTTGAAATGTACATCTAGAAAAAAAACAGTATTCTCTACTGGGGTTCTGATATATTGCTGATCTCGGCACTAACATTTATTTCTGGAAAACACTGTAAGAAAATATGCTGATGTGTACTTTTCCTAATTGATTTATAATTGGGTTAGAGCCCAGAAAAATGTTGTCACTGGACGTCACTCCTTTTACTCCCCCCACCCCCATTAAGACATAGTAAGCCTGTTCTACTTGTCATTTAAGTATGATTAAATGACCTTTTTTAAATGGAAATGGAGAAAAAACGGATGAAGAGGAAAGCTGTGTGATGGGAGAAGGAACTTTTCTGGGGAGGTATAACGAACCCTTTTCATTTTGGAATGACCTGCTTCCCAGTTTGAAGAACAGTTTTCCTTGCATGCCTCCCTTTCTCAAACCTGTTCCAGGCGTCGATGTCCATTTAAAATGAACATGGAAAGCCTTCTTGCGCATTTTTGGCGTGTTTCATATGAGCCCAGTTGCCCAGATGTTTTGAAACACTTTGATTGCTTTTGCACTTTGGCCTGCACTATTTTTGTGTGGATTTGCCGTTTTTAACTCTCCGTGTGTCTATGTTGCCCCCTGCAGGCTACATTGGGGTTGTGAATCGCAGCCAGAAGGACATCGATGGTAAGAAGGACATCGCGGCTGCCATGGCAGCAGAGAGGAAGTTCTTCCTCACACATCCAAGTTATAGGCACCTGGCAGAGCGCATGGGGACCCCTTACTTACAGAAAATCCTCAACCAGGTGGGTTCTGTGTTACAGAGTGTGGGGGAGGGAACACAGGTGTCATATAAACTATTTACTCTGTTGCTAAGTGTCAGCTGAGTGTTTATGAACATGTTTAGGAGTAAGTTAAAGGGCTGTGTGATCAGGACACAGGACACAGGCAATGAACTGATATTCATACAGAATTTCTGGTACGGCTGCCTTGCTTTTAACATTACTCTCATAAACCACATTTAAATGCTTCTAAGATTTAGAGATTTAATTCCCATCAGATGACACCAAACGGTGTTTTTTATTATTCTATATTTAATATGGGTTTCTTGTTTCAATTTGGAATGCATTCACCTTGACCTGCTGCAGACCAAATGGAGGCCAGCAGATTTTGATTAAGATTTACTGATGGGCTTAAGTGCCAGTATGTTTCTTATGGTAGAAACACGCGTAGCTGAAGAGTTGCTCCATCCCTCTGGCACGAGATCTGGGTGAAGAAAAGTCATGCAAGATGGGCTCCTTTCTTGAAGACCAGAGAGGCCCATTCTAAGTGCATGTTTCTCTTCCCTTTGAAGCAATTAACCAATCACATCAGGGACACGCTGCCAGGGCTCCGTAACAAGCTGCAGAGCCAGCTGCTGTCCATTGAGAAGGAGGTGGAGGAGTACAAGAACTTCCGGCCAGACGACCCATCCCGCAAGACCAAGGCCCTGCTGCAGTGAGTGGATGGCCAGCCACCAGACACATGGCTTTCTGGTGCCTGTGGGACAGTAATATGATAACACACACCAGGACAAACAGCTTTCACCAAGTTCCTCTTTTTAACCAGTCGTGGTGGGTTTCATTTCAATGTGCAGTCCAAAGCAGGAACGACTAACAGAGGCAGGCTGCCATCCTCATACGCGTACATGGTTTTCCGTTCGTCTCTGAGATTGGGCTGTTTGCTGAGCCTTTCCCTTCTCCCTCCACCTTAACCCCACCGCCTCTGACACAGGATGGTGCAGCAGTTTGCCGTTGACTTCGAGAAGCGCATCGAAGGCTCCGGAGACCAGATCGACACCTACGAGTTGTCAGGGGGAGCCAGGATTAATCGCATCTTCCACGAGCGCTTCCCCTTCGAGCTGGTCAAGGTGCAATTCCTCCTTCTCGTCTTACGTAGTACAATCCCGCGTGGGGGGGCTGTCTTAGCCGTTACAGTCCCGTCTGTGTATTTGGGTCCAGTGTTTTACATCTGCTCTTTAGTGATTCTTCAGTCTTTCCATAGAAGATGGCATTAATTTTGGCCATGTGCCCCAAAAGTATAATGTGAAATTTGTATAATAGCTGCCCTCCCCAAGGAAGCCAAGTCAAGGGACAGTATGTAGGTAGTGGGCTTGTTTTTTCTCCCTGCAGCACAAAACTAAAACTTCAGTGTAATGAGTATGTTTGTGATTCTCATGCTGCAGCAGAGAGCAGCCAGACAGCCGACTGGCCAGCCAGTAATCTGAGACGAACCACGACTGAGTGTGTTCATGATAAAATGGTTCCTGGCAATAACAAGGCTCGCTCCCAGCTTGAAAGGACGTTGTGGGTGTGTGGGCCCATGCCACTCTCTTTAACTAGCTGTCCCAGGCGTGATAACACAGGGACGGAGAGATTTCACTCAAGTTGGGGACTGACAACTACGGTCATTTTGAAAAGCGTAGTCTGATGGGCCCCTGGATTCCTGAGTCTGCAAACTCTCGCTTCGAAAACGGCCACGTGGCAGCCCCACCCTTCCCTTCCCTCGGATGTGGCCCTTTCCGTGAGGCTGAGAGCTCCTTCATCTGTGACCCGCCTGTGAGTTAGAGACCGAGAGAGAGAGAGAGAGCAGGAGGCCTCTGCTATCGGTTAATGGCGGCGGAGAAGGTGACTCATGGTTTAGGATTGAGTCTCTCCCGGGGCTGTTACCAGAGACTTTATGACAAAAACATGCTGTTCGCTCCCTCTCTCTGGAAAAAAATGCACACACAGTGCGTACCCCCAGAAGCGAGTAGTGCGTCTGGTCTAAACTGTGTGTCTGGGTAGACTTGGCAGAGTCTAATGCTGCCAGGTTGGCTCTGAGAGTCATTGCTGCTCCGAAAAGCTCCAAATCACACTCCTCTAAACGGCCGGGGCTTTGGTCTGTGGACAATGTTGGTCTGTGGGTTAAATGTTGTCACTGGGGTAGCTCTTTGCTGACATGAACATGCACTGTCACTTCCACTACGCCATAGACATATCATGCAGCGTAGCACGCTGTGGAGACGACCCACATCTCGATTGGCTTGTGCGTTTAAACAGCTCATTATCCCAATTCCTCCCCCTGTTTTAAGATGGAGTTTGATGAAAAGGAGCTACGCAAGGAGATCAGCTACGCCATTAAGAACATCCACGGAATCAGGCAAGTGGCCCCCATGCCCGAACAGCCCCCGTCTGCCTGCCCTGGTCACACTTTATTACCCAATAGGAACGCAGAGATGATGACAGAACAGCACATGTGCATGTATAAATAAGGTGTACTGTTAAACCTACCCCATGCTTATCCTTGTGTATGCGATTGGTCAGCCAGTGTCCACATGCTTTTTAGTGAGCACCTGGGGTGTACGTCTTAATTTTGATGCATATCCATTCTGCAGAACGGCTGCTTCTAGTTAAATCTGGGCCAAGTCTATGGGCTCCTGCATTACGACGGTAACCACATGATCTGGAGCCGATAAATATTCGTGTTTTTGTTACTTCTGTGCCTCGTATTTCCCATACCGCATAGTTTTCAGACACTCATCCCGACCGCCTCTGTCTTTTTGGCCGGCATCGTCTGCTGGTTAGATGACACCACCGAGAAGCAGAGAGCTCCCTAATCAAATTTACAGTCAACACAGGGGTTTATTTTTAAAAATGTTAGACATTTTTTTTTTTTAAATCATGCTGCCGTATCCTTTTCATTTCAAAGACAGATTCTTTACAAATTACGTGAGAATCTACAAGAAGTATCGAAACTTTAAAGTTTTCTTATTCATAAATTGTATATTATTGAGGTAGCAGAGCCAATGGCCTGGTCAGCACCCAGGTAGTGCAGCAGTGATTGCCAGAGGTTTCCAGCCGCGCTGCACCTGGAGGATGTGTCAGGCCATTAGGATGCAGAACTGCAGCTCTTCCTCTGTTGCCTCGTGTGTCAGTAGCATCTAGGTACCTTTTTAGTGCTGTTGATGTTAGGTTAATTTTTTTTACCTAATTCAATGAGTCAGGGTGAGTACTTAGGGGAAAAACAATGATTGTTACACAAGATTATAAACGTGCCACATGGCTTTGTTTAGCTATTCTTGCGCTTGGAGGGCAGTGCGTTTTATAGAGCCCCGCTATGTTTTTTAGTGAGGTCCTTTTCCGTCGGGCCACTGTATCAAACTATACACCCTAAGAATAAAATCAAAAGGCAGCGTATATCATGTGTGTGCTATAGGTCAGTCCAGCTGCAAATCACAACTTTTGCGTTCAGTGTTTCTAGTATTTATTTATTGGGTATATTCATATTATTTCGTAAGTCATGCCGGATCGCTGAGCATAATTCTTAAAAATAACAAGATACGCAGATTTTTCTCTGGATACCCTACTGCTGACCCTTCACTTAGCCATGTTGCTGGAAATTGGAGATAAACCACCTCTTTGTGGGTGAGGACATTCATGAAATAAAATAACTGTTTTATTGTCCATCCATCTTCTACACACACAAAGTAGAGATGTTTCAGTTAACTGGAGGAAACTAGAGGAATCTTGCATAACTTGGGGGAGAAAATGCAACTTCACACACACACACACACACACACACACACACAGACAGACAGACACACACACACAGGTTAGCAATTATATATTTCTGGGGACTCTCCATTCATTTCTATAGGTGAAACTCTAATCCCATTATGACAACCTTAACCCCTACCCACCCCTAACCTTAACTATAAGCAATCAAATAAAATACGACACTGATATTTTTATGCTTGTTTTTTCATTGCATTCACAGATTTTTATAAAATATAGGTTCTTTGTGGGGACTGGAAAAATGTCTGCACAAGGTAAAATGTGACAGGTTTTTATCCTATTGCAAGGACATCTGATGCCCACAGTGTGATAATTATACACACACACACTGATTTCTCTGAGCATAACCCTAATCCAACTATGCCAACCTCAACCATAAGTAACCAAACAAAATACAAGATCTTTGGCAGTTTTGGTTTTTTGATTGCAGTCACAGATTTTTGTAAAATCAAGTTTCCCATTGTGAGGGCCCAAAAATGCCCCCACATGATAAAAATAATAGGTTTTTATCACATTGTGGGGCCATATGATAATGAAATATATACATGCCCACACATACACACACAACAGTACTATGCCATCCTGACCTACTCACATAAGTATGTACCCCTGCCTGTGTAACATTTTTGTATCACTTTCACTTTGGACAAACCCTTTAGGGCACAGTTGCTGGGAGGTTAAAGGTTAAACTGTTGATGCAGTAGTTTAGTATTAAAATAGGATCTGATATGCAGTCTGTATATCTGCTTCAACTACAGGAGATTCATGAGTACTCTGAGTACTAGAGTATATACTCTGTGAGTACTAGAGTATATACACAGTGCTGAAATTGACAGGGAACTTGACTGACTCTAGGGCTCGATGCCAAGATTAAGAGGACTGAGGTATGAGAGACCACCCGGTCATCCTGCAAAAAGAAATCACACTGACCCACATACTGCTTCAAGCGCTGGGAAATTGAGCACAACAAAAAGCCTTGTTAAAACAAAGTGGTAAATGTTTTATGGCATTGAAAAGCGAATGACTAGAGTTTTTCCAGTGTAAAACGTGTCAGGCCTGTTTCTAATTACAATTATTGAAATGAGTCTATTTATACTCAAGGAAAATTACATAAGTCCAAGCTGTAGCAAAGTAGCGCTCAGAGTGGGAGAGGTTTCTGCTATTCATGGCCAGCGTGGATAAGGCCACGGGGGAAGGAGGTCATGGGTCCTGCCTCAGTCTCTCTGGTATTTGCATATTTTCACTCTCACGGTCCAAACTCACCTGGCTGAATCGTGGTCTCTAAATTGCTTGTATTGTTTGGAATCTTCTATGTGGATGATGAATGGGTTAGACTGAACATGACAAGGTTCATATGGAACATTTCCAAGCATAGTTAATGATGGCTTGTAGCCCAATAAGTATGGCATTGTGCCAACAGCACAAACGTCGTGGCTTCAGATCCTGGGGAAGAAACCCTGCTGTCTACTGTAAATTGCTTTGGATAATAGTGTTAGGTGAATGTAGAATAATTTAATACTTATTACTCAGGCAGTGCACTAAGCAGACGTTAATGCGGGACTGTGCACTTTCTGTTCTGAGTCTTCCTGATGCTCATTTTGACCTCCTCTGCTCTCCTTCCATCTTTCTATGCCTGTTTGCTATCTCCGTGCCTCAGAACTGGGCTGTTCACCCCAGACATGGCTTTCGAGACCATTGTGAAGCGGCAGATCGGGAAGATCAAGGAGCCGTGCCAGAAGTGTGTGGACCTGGTCATCTCGGAGCTGGTCAACACCGTGAGGCAGTGCACCAAGAAGGTGACACCCGGGCAGGCCTGTTTATCCCACTGTAGGGATCTGATGGCTGAATTACTGGTGACTGTGGACTATAGCTAACATCAAGCTAATATCACTCTCATCTCTGCTTTATGAAATCTTCTGGAGTCTTATGAAGGTTGTATATGACAAAGAATCGGGCAGTTGACTCCACAGACACTAGACAAAGTGTGTGCTCACCACTGCTGAGCTTGTGCAAATCTGGTGAAGGGAAAGGTCTGGAAAGAATACCACATTTTTATAAATAAGTTATCTTGCGATTGGCATTTAGGCAGCAAAATGAATAGGGAGTGTGAGACACGATGGTGTTTAACACAGGTACACCGTAGCTCATCATGAGAAGCCCAGCTGTCAGCTGATGACTGTTGCACCATTGACGCCGGTTCCAGGTGTTACGTGGTGTGTGGCGCTATTGTGTCCATGTGGCTTGCTGTGCACATTGCTGCTCTGGCCTCAGCCAATCATGAGCCCCTGTCCTCTGGGCCACAGCTAGCCCAGTACCCCATGCTGAGGGAGGAGATGGAAAGGATCGTCACCCAACACATCCGCGACCGGGAGAGCCGCACCAAAGACCAGGTTAGTAGCACCTTTACGCTCCGCCACTTTCCAGCTTAAGCGATGCTGAGGTTTCACCACCTGCGTGAGACAGCACTGGAGACCAAAACTAGAGATTTTAACCAAAAGAACAAGCACACAAACCACAGAAATTGGTAGGTGGAATGGTCCATCTTTTATTGTTATAGCAACCTGCTCATGCCACGCCTATTACAATATACAACCACAGAAAAAAATTGTGTTTCACTCATTTCTCAATTTATGGTTATGCGTCTGAATAATATGTATTTTTCTGCAAACTGCAGCCAGGTTCTTCCCTGTTTCTCATTAATGAAGGGCTTCTTCCTTGCTTTATGGGACTTCAGTCCTGCTTCTAGGAGCCTGATACAAACTGTCCTAGCGGTGCACTTCACACCCGCACTTAATGTTTCCCATTCCTTTTAAGGTCACTTGATGTCATCCTCCGATTCATGAGAAACTGTCGGATAAGTTAACAGTCATCTCTGGCATTAGAATGTCGCTTCCGCCCTTTATCTGGCTGGTTTCTGGTCGTTCCCAGTGTCTCCTGCTTCAGCTTATTCTTGTGTGCTGCTGTCTTAGAAATTTTGAACCTGAAAACATCTTGCTGCTCAGCGTATCCTTCTGCCAGCAGAACCACAATTAAACCAGGATTTAAAAATGCAGATTTGTTTAAAAATTATAGAGTGGTCCACTGCGGTACGTAATTATATCCATTTGTGGTACAAAATGTAATACATGCCTACAACCGAAAACCTATTGACTGGAACCACTAGAGTTTAGTTCCGTTGAATTTCAATCCTCAAGCTTATTTTACTTCCAGGTGATGCTGCTGATCGACATTGAACTGGCTTACGTGAACACAAATCATGAAGACTTCATTGGATTTGCCAAGTAAGATCCTACCTGCTTATTTATCCTCTTCAAATACACAGTAGGTTACTGCTGCTGAGGAAATTTCTCTTTGCAGTGCACAGCAAAGGAGTAACCAGATGAGCAAGAAGAAGGCTTCTGGCAATCAGGTACAGAGTCTGTGGCACATCGCCCCTTACAGGGCTACCTCCAGACCTCCTCTGTTCTGATATTTCCCATCCTCGTTGCTTTGTATTGTTCTGTTGAGATACACTTGGGCTCACTTCAATTCTATTTTGCTCTTTTCCTTTGCTGTATTTTTTTTCTGTTTATTTGCTCTAATAATCTTACCTGTTTTCTTTTGCTTTGCTACTATTACTATGGCAACAACACTTAAGGATGAGATTATGGTGAGTATGCCCACACTCTGATGATGCGCATATCTGTACGTACGCACATCTTATACATGCACACTAACATTACATAACTTACATTGTGTTCATTTTGGGGCGGCGGTACTGCACCGTGTCTCCCAGACACTCATTTAATCACAGGAGAGACATGAGTGAGCACAATATGTCATTAATGACCTTCTGTCATTGAAACAAGACTGAGTACAAAGGTGCATCACTATGGATGTTTAATGCAGTAAAGGTTTTCTCCAATACCGGACTATGGAGTATGTGGTTTTTAAAAAAGAATTACTTTTAACATTGTGACCCCCCACCCCAGTCGACATCTTTACCATCGCAACCTCCCACCCCTTGATCCACTTTTTGTGTCATGACCTAATGACCAAAGAAAAATGTCAGTCCTGAGCCGATGGCAGTCAAGAACCATTTAAAATACAATTATGTTATAAATTTATGCATATACACACTTTTAATAAGACCTTCTTTATATGTAATTAGTGTCACGCTGAATATTTTATTTTATACAAAAAACATTTTGCTAAGATATTTGCGGAAGTGGCATTGGCTGGTGGCAGAATGGTGGCTCACTTGTCACCCCAGGTTTGAAGAAATCTGTCTGTCTATCTATCTATCTATCTATCTATCTATCTATCTATCTATCTATCTATCTATCTATCTATCTATCTGTCTGTCTGTCTATCTGTCTGTCTGTCTGTCTGTCTGTCTGTCTGTCTGTCTGTCTGTCTGTCTGTCCATACATTCATGCATTCATTTTTGTGGTGCCTAGCAGCGGATCTGCATTTCATCATTCATTTCTTTTGGTTTTATTCCTTCTTAGACAGGAGGTAGAAGATTCTCTGAAGTCATTTAAGTTTGTGAACGATACAGTGTCCTGTACAGTTATCAATGCAACATGTAGGCCACCAATCCACTGCCATAATATTCTTGTTTTTCCACCTTTCCAATTATGTCCGAAAACCACTAGAGAGCTAAGTGAAGAGAAATCCATAAGGGTGAATGATCGCAGTACTACCAGCAGCTTAGGTGAGGGACTCGAGTGCTTTATTGATGCTGTAACAATGTAGCAGATCAAGCTAAAGAGGACATTGTGCTTCAGATGTTGATGCAATGTTACCAAATTGCCCATAGGTGTGTGTGTGAGTGAATGGTATGTGGGTGTGTCCTCTAATGGGTTGGCGCCCCATCCTGGGTTGTTCCCTGCCTTGGGGCCTTAGCCTTCAAGATAGGCCCCGGACCCCCCGCGACCCTGAATAGGACAAGCAGTCTAGGACAAATAGGACAAAACTGGATGGATGAATGTTGCTGCAATCCTTCTGTGAAAAAAGACACGTATGGCTGATGTCACTTGTGATGTTCAGGCCTTATTGATAGGTCCAGGTCTTTGGTGAGGGAATCGCCTTCTGGTGGTATTATAGGCAATATCTCGGACATAGGAGTACAACCTTGGCCCGAGCCGAGCAGACAGGTTCCCTCACCAGAAGGGGCTTCGTGTTTGAGTTCTGCTGAGTAAATGCAGGATCTCCTGTGATGTCACTTCTCCATGCCCCACACAGGTGATCAGGAAGGGCTGGCTGACCATCAACAACATCGGCATCATGAAAGGGGGGTCTAAGGAGTACTGGTTCGTGCTGACCGCTGAGACCTTGTCCTGGTACAAGGATGATGAGGTGAGTCTTTGTCCTTGCAGTAAAAATTAAATCTTTCCACATTTAAATAAAGCTTTTGTATTCCTACAGTAGCTTATATACAGTAGTTATAGTAGTACCAAAGATCTAGTCTACCACTGCCAGACATTAACCTGTCATTGCCTAGTCTGCTAACGACATCGCACAGACGTAACTAATGCCGTCTGTTACCTTTCATTTGAGAACCACTCACTTTTCACTAACTGACCAGGATTCAAGGGCGTAGGTTTGGTTTAAACATTGGTATGGACCAAATCAGCCCTGGGCTCCACACACACGGTATTCCCACAGTATTGGAAGGGACATTTCCCTATATCAATACCCAAATCTATGCCTTTGCCAGGATTTTAAGTGGAATCAATTTGCCATTGTTCCAAATAGTTGCTTTTCCTGGTGTGGTTTTGACTTGAAATACCATCGACTAAGATGGTCTCCTCTAGCACTGGGAGCAGGATTGGGGAATTCTGCAGTGCCCTATGAAAAAGGCCTCACTCGTCTCTCCATTTCTGCCCTCCAATATCCAGTTAATGTGGTGGGCCCATGCATTTTTATTTGGTTTATTGTGGTTTGAAAGGAGGCATATAGATTTTTGATGACCTCTCAGTTTACAGAGTTCAAATGAGTGGGGGGGGAAGTTGTAGAGGGGACAGAGGGCCAGCATAAAGTAAGCCAGCCCCCCTGACTGTCAGACATGTTAATGCTGGCACCTAGCATGTGCCGACCAGAAGCGGACCTTGTCACGGCTGGCAGTGGAGGGTAATCCGAGAGCACGTCTGCTTCTCATAAACCGATCCGGGGTGGGGGGGGGGGGTCTGGCGTGATGGGTGGGGTCTCTGGTAAACTGGCTGGGACTCTAATGGAGACCATGTGGTGTAGAGGGGGTCTATGAAGGCTCCTTTTTATCTGCTGGCACACAAAGGCCTCGGCTGAATCACTCCACCCCTCTTGTACCCGCTGTTCTTATGCTAAATGACTAACACACACACACACACACACGTTTGTAATTATATCTTTGTGGGGACTTTCCATTCATCTCTATGGGGAAAACTCTAGTCCCAACATGATGACCCTACCCAGCCGTAACCTTAACCATAAGTAACCGAACAAAATACGAGATTTTTGACATTTTTATTTTTTTGATTGCATTCACAGATCTTTGTGGGGACCCAAAAAAATGGTCCCCACAATGTCAGAAAAACAGGTTTTTATTTCATTGTGGGGAACATTCGGTCCCCACAAACCTAATACATACCCACACATGCGCGCACACACACCCACACACATGCACGGCAGACTTAGCCCTGCCCCCACCCCTAACCTCTGCATGTATTTATTTTAACATGAGCTAAGGATGGCGGTTTCTCTCAGAGCAAGGACCCAAAACAAACAGAGCCTGGCTCTGAGGAAAAATGGCCCATTGTTTTGTCATGGAAAGGCTAGAGGGGCCCATTGCAGTGACTCCAGTGTGGCGTGTGTGGTGGGCTGGTTTTTTGTGGGGTTCTGCGGTTTGGAAGACGTCGGAGGTGGAAGTCCTGTCGAGATGGAGTATGTATGAAGCAAAAATGTGACGCTTGATGTGAAACAACATTCTCATTTTCCCTCTATTTTTAATTCATATAAAATGCGGCACCGTATGCATGCAGACATTGATTGGGGAGATTAGTGTCACTGTGAGATGCATGTAATTCTCCTTTCATCTGCTCTGCTTCAACACCTGTCGCATTTGCCCAGGAATGTCGCACTAGGAAGTGTTTTGGCAAAGTCATGAAATCTCCCCACTGCTTTCACTTCCTCCATCAAGTCATCATACACGTGGAAAGGTACTTGCCCTGCCATTTAGTGCAGGGGGGGGGGCAGGGGGGTGTACACTCACACCTTGTAGTTACGGCGAGTCCCTCTGAATGAGTGAGTATTAGTGATAAGAGTGTGAGTTAGCCGGGCCACGCCGTTACCGTCGTTCTGTCTCTGGCTGTGTCCTGCCCCTCTGATGAGGGTATATGGGGGGGGGGGAGGGGGTGGCTCTACCCAGCTACTGTGGCAGGCCAGAGACCCAGGCAAGGGACAGCGGGTGAGGTGGATGCCGGGGGCGGTGGGGGGGGGGGGGGCATCTGGTTTCCATTAGCAGACATACCAGGTCTTTAAACCCAGAAGCCCAGCGCTCCCTGGGCTCGCTGGGAAAGGGAGTTCTGCAAGAATGAAGGGGGGGGGGGGCCTCATGCGTGGTTTGAATGAAAAAGGCCCCCGCTGAGCTAACCCCAGGCACCCCGCCAGGACTGAGATCCGACCTCCCATCGTCTTCACAACCCATGTGTTAGTAACTCACGTTCATACAGGCCTGTACGAACAAAGACGCACACACACATACACACACACAGACACACATACACACACACACACATACACACAGACACATACACACACACACACATACACAGACACACATACACACACACACATACGCACATACACACATACACACACACACATACACACACACACATACACACACACACACACACACACACGCACACAGCTGGATATGCACAGTACTGCCTTCTACATCACCGTGGTAATGTTAAGTATGCTAATGTGAATGAATGGTTGGCTCCATGCAACATCTATGAAACGGTAACAACAACACGTGTATGATCAGGGTACAGCGTGTGAGGCATTTCCAGCACCTTCCCAACACGAGAGCGCTGTTGTGTAGTGAGACGCGCAACGCGAGCTGTGCGGCTGCACTGTGACGGACGCTGTCGGCCTGAAAGAGGGACCCGGATCCGAATCTTATTTCAGGCACTGCTGAGAAGCATCAAAGCCACAGCTGCTGATCTGTTTATTTAGCGCTGGATTTGTGTTCTTTGGGTCTGGGCTTGTGCAGGATGTCGTATTTTAAAATGTGACGCCTGTAAGAAAAACCTAGTGAATAATGTGCACACAAAACGTTTTTCCAGAATAAAAATGAGAAGGTGTTTGTATTGGGAGAAGAATAATGCAACTAATGCATTATTATGCAGCTTCAGATGCAGGTGAAAACAGATGCATGGTGTAGACGCCCTAAGTGTTTGTGGAAGCCCCCCGCCCCCCCCCCCCCCCCCCCCCCCCATGCACACTCATGAAGTCTTTCAGACTGCATGTCTTGCTATGTGATTGCTGGCTGGTGTGCAGCAGCCATCAGTGTTGATGTGGGACGTCCCCGAATCCCCAAGCTGCCGGAAAGTCGCTTATATCAGGACCATAAATAACCTGAGGTTTGGCTGTCCTGACGTCCTGAGGTGTGTGTGTGTGTTTGTGTATACCATGAACGTACCGTGTGTGTGTGTATATACCATGAACGTACCATGTGTGTATATACCATGAACGTACCGTGTGTGTGTGTATATACCATGAACGTACCATGTGTGTATATACCATGAACGTACCGTGTGTGTGTGTGTATATACCATGAACGTACCATGTGTGTATATACCATGAACGTACCGTGTGTGTGTGCATATACCATAAACGTACCGTGTGTGTGTGTATACCATGAACGTACCGTGTGTGTGTGTGTATATATACCATGAACGTACCATGTGTATGTGTATACCATGAGCAGAAGTGTGGATCCTTGTGGCTCTCAGTAGAAAGATGCCAGCCAGTGGTTTTTATTATGCTTGTGCTGTGTATGAATGAGACTGACACCACTGTGAAATTAAATCAAGCTCCGTCTGCGTCCCCTTACAGAAATGCGAGGTTTTATTGTGAATATCAAATCTAAACCCATGTATGTGTCGAGTCTCACGCTCATGATAATAAATAAAAGCTATCATTTTCGTTCTGTTTTATACTATTTCTGTTAAATGACCTGCTTTAAGTATATAAAATCCAAAGACAAAAATATGTGTCTTTATAAAACAAAAATAAACAGTAATTTAGAAGGCAGGGTGAAAATGGGAACATTTATTGCATTCTTGCTTACATTCCAGATCAGACAGATAAGAGAGCTGAACACTCATGTACGTGCGACTCCGGCGGCCAGATTGAGGGGCTTGGCGGCGTGCTCCCCCACACAGCCTAACCAATGTGCAGACTACTGTACAACCGCTACTTCCTGAACAGGTAGTCTGAACACTGGGCAGGCGGGGCGGGCCGCGGGCTCCAGGCTGTAGCTGTAGGGTCCGGGGGTCCGAGAAGATGCACCGAAACGCATGCACAGTTTGCGTATCATACGCTACGGATGTTTTACAGTCCAGATTCAGCGGAACGACCTGTTTAACATAATAAATTATCTAGGAATAGGCTAGTGGCTGCTTTGCACTGCTACGCAAACCACTGGGTCTTCTGCCCCCCTGAGGAGTGAAGACTCAGGCCATCTGAGGTTAGGCGCCAGTGACGGGTCACGGGCGCCGTCGTCCGCATTCCTGTGTCTCATCTCACAGAGTGACACAGACGGTGTGAAACACACAGCCCAGCCCATCTCTGACTCACCAAAAATGTGTTTGATACACTATAGAAAAAAATCAGCTTTTCCAATATGGACACCAACCAAATGTTTAGTTGAATTAGCTGCACCGTTCATTCATTTGGCTCACCAACGGATACACCCTACAGACCACCCCAGTGGGAATATACCTGCCTGCCTGTGGATGGTTTGGCTTTTTTTAAACAAAGTCAATCCCTGGATCCCCCATGGCCCTGAAGAGCATTTAAGAGAGTTGCCAAGAGCGTTTTGTCTTCTGCTATTATTTTCTTAAATATGACCAGGATTAGTCGTTGTCATGATGCTCAGTGTGTTTTCCATTCCTTCAATTATTAACGATTAGAAGAG
This sequence comes from Brienomyrus brachyistius, assembly GCF_023856365.1. Taxonomy (NCBI): domain Eukaryota; kingdom Metazoa; phylum Chordata; class Actinopteri; order Osteoglossiformes; family Mormyridae; genus Brienomyrus; species Brienomyrus brachyistius. Next base: position 17,740,544 of record NC_064534.1, read on the forward strand.
CATTAACCTGGATCTGAATGGATATCGTTCAGATGCGTAGACACTGTCACATGACTACAATATATGATCAAACCAAAGAGATACAAAACAAGAAGAAAACCCATAGTATCCCTAATAATCAGAGTCTATTAATAAGCAGATTGCCTGAGTACAGCTTTACCTTTTGCCATCCTGGTGCTGGGAGACTCTTATAGTGACAGTGGGCTTCCTGGATGGACAGGCGGGCAAATTCCCTAGTGGAAGGACGCAGAGATCTGGGACCGCGTTTGGTCCCACGTCACCTAGTAAAAACGCCGAGTCCCCACCCACCTTCTGAAAGAGAAGAAGGAGAGTAGGACACAGAAGAGGAAAGCGTACCTTAGGGTCAGTCCGATTGAGCTGACAGGGCTGTCTGCCTTCCCCGTGGTCCTCTTCTTCTGCCTCTTTCAGTTGTGGTCTTCTCCCGCTTCTCCTGGTGCTTTGGGCTGTGTCTGTGGAGGTGCCTCCGCTTTATTTCCTCATGAAGGTCCACACACGCTGGCAGCGGTGCGGGCATATGGAGATGCTTTGTCTGTCCCAGTGAACCACCCCCACAGTCCCCTGGCCCCAGATCACAAACCTACAGAAAGTTCTTCTTGACAAGCCTTAAAAAGAAATAAATGAACAGTTAAATACGTATCCTTTGTGGCGCTTTTCAGGATATGTCAAGTCAAAACAACGTAGAGAGAAACTTCCTACAGCATCGTCAAAAGTGCACAGGACTCAAGGACGGGAGGAAACAGCCTACATCCCATCCCAGCGGTGGAGAGCAGACTTGCCGGATTGACGTGGCATAGCTTTGTTAACTAACTTTCCCCACTGAGAGAGGGAAAAGAGAGAGAGGGGAAGAGAAGAGGTGGAGCTTTGGACCTCTTTTTTTTCCTCATTCGTCTGGATTTTAGTTTTTTTTTTTTTTGGTTGCTTTTTGTGAGGCAGCAGGAAGTTGAAGGTCAGAGGTCAACAGGAAGTGATATGTTTTAAGTCGCCTCATATAGATGATGGAAAGGGGTGGGGACAGTGAGGGGTGACTGAAGAACAGCAGGGAAGAGAGAATGAGGTTGATTTGTGAATGTTTATAGTGTTGGGGATCATGAGTGTGTGCATGTGTGTTCATGATGCTGTTTGGGGGAGTTGGGGGGGGGGTACTGCCTTTCCAAGCCTCCTGACTTTGTAGCCAGCAGAGGAATGTGCATTTTTTGGCATGAAGGCAGAGCTGTAGTAACTCCAGATGTGCATCTCCTGCTTCTCAGTCCTGTGTTTTTTCTTCTAAAGCTGATTTCCTTTCCCTGTCCGGCAGCCGACTGAATAAAGAGTCCCTTATCCATGCTGAGGAGCCCCCCCCCCCCCCCCCCCAGCAAACGGAGCTGTTGGATTCGGATAGAGGGAGGGGATTTTGGGAATTGGGTTTAGTTCTTCAAAATCAGCACCAAAGTTCACTTCCTCTGTAGACCTTTTTTTTATCCCAGTGAAGGTGCTGGCAGTGAGTCTATACAGACTGGTGCCGCTGGTGGGGGAGAGCGCCAGACCATTCTATCGCCCATTGGCCTCTGGTCTCTGGTCTCTGGTCTCGATCTGCGGAATATACTCACTTCCTGTATGCCACGACTCCCCAGACGTCCTACACCTACTGTGGCGTCTGCCTTCCGGTTGAGAGGGACGTAGCTGTGCAGGTCAGCAGCCCTTTGAGCTGGTCGCAGCACGAGACGATGGCGCTCCAGACAGGGAGCGGCGCCCGTGTTTGTTTTAGCTACGGTTTCTGTGCTCCCGCGTAGCTGGAAATCAAAGCGGAGCTGCTGCGGTCTGCTGGGAGCCGGGTCAGTGGTTCCTAAGGTATGCAGCCATGAGAGCGGGAGAAGGGACCCAGGAGCAGTGGGGGCTGCTTCTTAGGGAGACACCAAGCTTTTTCCACAGTACGACTTTAAACTCACCCAGAACTTACTTTGGGCCAACAACCACATTGGAAACAAGGAACCAATGAAGTCCTACCATTTTTACAATGAAATGCATTTCTGCACTTAGCTTGCCTGTATATGGACAGAAAATGTAATATGCTTAATATATCAGCCATAATCTTTACGAGTTATAATGGCTATGTTTAATGGTCAGTCACAGTAGTTTAACTTTCACATACATATGGCTAAGTAGTCATGGTCGATGTCCTCCAATGTAATGATATGTATGTTTGTCCATTTATATTTCGTAACCAATTCCTATGCAGTTTGAGCTTTGAACCACAACCAATGCAGGGTAGACCCTGGAGAGGCACAGCCACAGGCACAAAGAGACAGAAATTCGCATTAGAGGAATATGCCAACTCACTCGGCCACCCGCCCACTCAAAATTCAGCCCATGATACCAGAAAGCCGCGCGATGTACCCAAACGTTTATAATCACCAGTTACATCACCTATTGTCACTAAATGGTAATAGCTGATGAAAAATACTATGTACCCACTATACAGAACAGTAGATAAATATTTTAAAAACTGCTGAAAAATTCCCAAAAAAGACAGTGACCTATATCTATGCAGTAAGTAGTGGGAGATTAAAGTTGAAGTTCTATTAAACCAATACCATCCATTCATCTTGCCACTGCTTATCAGAGTCACGCTACAAATCAATAAAAGTAAAAGCTGTTAAACAAATAAATGGCACTCTATGGTACTTGTTAGGAACAAACAAGGTTCCTTCTAACCTTCTGAAGTGAAAGAGGGCTATTTGACAAGAACATTTTTTTTGGCTTCGGTGACAATTATGAGTTAGTGTAACAACAGGTGAGCTTAACTTTTAATTACAGAATAGATTTTAATTATGCAATAGAATAATTATTTGTAAACACACTATTTCGGGTTTTCACCAGCCACATCAATTTTGTGTTAAATAAATATTGAAATTTTATAAAAAATAGATCATCATCATGTACACTGAGGGGCCACACCAATACAGACATCTAGTTAGTACCTGTTAGGACACTTTTGTCTCTAAAGTCACTTATTTACAGTTTGTACATTCAAGGATGCTTTTATGCACGACACTGTAAACCTGAGCTGTTATTTTTGCATTTGAGTGCTTCCTGTTAGCTTTAACGAGTCTGGTCGTTCTCCTCGCACCTCTCTCATAAGCAAGGTGTTCACGCACATAGAAATGCCATTGTTTGGATGGTTTTTTGATTTATCACACATTCTCTGTAAACTCTAGTCACTGCGCTCTGTGAAAATCCCAGGAGGGAGGTTGTTTCTGAGATGCTGGAGCCGCCACGTTTGCAGCAATATCGTACCACCTATAAAATGACTTAGATCACACATCTTAGCTGTTCTGATGCACCTGTGCAGACTGTGTGCATGCCGTACGTGTTCAGTCGCATCCACATGACTTGGAGGAGCCGGTTGTGTGTGTTAATGAGCTGGTGTACTTAATAAATGAAGGTATATGCACCCAGCAAAACCAAGACCCTTCACATCGAGTAAAAACAGTTAGAGAATCACTACTGTTTAGCAAACCTTCTTTTGTCTTGACTTTAATCTCTTAATGTACAACTGTATCTGTTGCATAGGGCAGCAACAATTATACATCGTCCAGTAAATCTGAGAAACATTACCCACAGATATCACGTAACCTACTTCCCTCACTTGACACATGTGAGGACGTTGACGTTTCAAGGCAGGAGCAGGGGCAAGGTCTTCTACTGAGCTCTAATAACTGTACTGGGAGTGTAAAGCATGTTGTGTGTTACAGAAGTGTGAGACTGGGAGGGAAGACTCTTCTTGCGATGTCAGGGCCGGCTTCCTTATTCCGGTACTGGAGGGCCACTCTACAACACAGTTTGCTGGTTTCCCTGTTGAAACACACCTACTAAGTGTGGCAAATAGCTAGTGAGCTGAATAAGGTGTGTTTGAGCAAGGAAGTCTGCAAACCGTGTTGCAGACTGGCCCTCCAGGACCGGAATCAGGGAACCCCGATTTAGGGTTTGCCTCGTTCAACATAAAAACAGTTGCTTTTTAAATTGCTCAGTTCACCGGGCCATTTTGTCCCTTGGGTTCTACTGAAATCAGCTCATCCCATCCTTCAACGATCCTTCAATCCTCGTGTCCCTCGGATCTGCTGTATGAGGACTGAGATTTTCACATGCTTGATTTTCTAAGAATCTTGTAATTTCAGCTTGGGTCATTTATATATGTGAAGAAACTGGAGTAGCATGCTTTTCTAATTGTAAAAAGGTACGTGCCACTAGATACAGAAGAGAAAGTCACGTCTGTGAAATCTGCCCACAGTGCAGGATCCAGCCCGCACCTCCTCAGCCTAAGCACTCACACTTAGCAGCATTCATCCGGAGTCCCTAGAGACCCATAAACACGATGAGAACTCGCGAGGGGGTGACTCATGGCGCATAGCGGTTTGTTTCATTCACGCTCGACGTTGACTCATCCCTGTCACTCTTTTCAGGCGTGCTTCCCTTTGTGGTTCCCGCAGTGTAATAAAACACAACAAACAGAGCTAATGTGGTCCTAATAGCATGAATGTCACCAAGACGTGGGAAGAAAATGTTCCCAGAGCACCAGCCACTGTCCTGCGATCGCTACGGCAACAGTGGCGGCCAGGGGACAAGAATAGACGTTCGTTGGGGGCCTTAGCGTGTGTAACGCTTAGGGGAAGACAGAAAGACAGTGACCATACAGGCAAACATAAGGCTAGCAAATATATAAAATGCAAATGGATTTATGTGTTCTTAAAAATGTATTCTGTCACTCGGTTTCCAATGTAATTAAGATATCCCATCCATCCATCCATTTTCCAAACCGCTTATCCTACTGGGTCGTGGGGGGTCTGGAGCCTATCCCGGAAGCAATGGGCATGAGGCAGGGAACAACCCAGGATGGGGGGCCAGCCCATCGCAGGGCACACTCACACACCATTCACTCACACATGCAGTTCTACGGACAATTTAGCAACTCCAATTAGCCTCAGCATGTTTTTGGACTGTGGGGGGAAACCGGAGTACCCGGAGGAAACCCCACAACGACATGGGGAGAACATGCAAACTCCACACACATGTAACCCGGGCGGAGACTCGAACCCTGATCCTAGAGGGGTGAGGCAACAGTGCTAACCACTGCACCACCATGCCGCCCCAATTAAGATATCAAGGCAATAATTTAAAATGGAAAGAAACATCACTTCCAATAGTTTACTGCAGCATTAATGCTGTCACATTATCTCTGTTCCTCCCTACATATCCTAAGGAAATTGTATTACTTGCACCTTAGTAAAATAGTCATGCTGTCATGTCTCATATCGGTACGCTTCTTTTCTGATATATATCTCAGAACATCTTTCTGATAGCACTGTGACCAAACACACTATACATCTCTGGTTGTGTGGGTGAAGGTATTAGGCGTACATTTAAACAAATTCCTCTGAGATAGTAAATGTTTTATGATTCTGAAATTATGTTCAAGAAGCAGATGTATGTTTCAAATATGCACACAGACAAACAAATCAATTTGAGTGCTATAATAAGGGAAAAGAGTGTCCCCCCCACCTCTAGTGAATCAGTAATGCTGCATTTCCTTCTTCTGGTCAGGGGGTATTGTGGGCAATAAGAAAGTGCATGTGAAAGTCATATAAATCCTTCAGCTCCAGCTCCAACTGGAAGGAGAAATCCATGCATTTTCAACAGCTTATCCTGGTCAGAGTTACAGGAATCCTGGAGCTTATCCCAGGCAGCACAGGGCACAAGGCTGGGGTAGAAATGTTACTTTTATTGCTATCAGAGAGAAAGTAAGTGTCTTGGTGTAAAATCCCTAGCACAGGATATACAAGGAACATCATGAATGACTGAATTCCCAAATATTGGATTACATACTGAATTATAGAAGAATGAGTTCCTCTATAAACTGTTTATTGCAGTATTTTTTGAAGCCACCTGCATGCTCTTCAGGTTATTGACAGTTTGTAACAGTTCCTGTCACACACTCACCTACAATCTTAATGAAGAAATCTGAAGTGTCAAATGAGGAAGAAGGCCATTGGTTATACTCCTTTGAATTACAAAGAAACCAGTATTACATGCTGATACTAGCTGGAATAGTTTATGTGTATCAGAAAAGACACTTACGGTGAGTATGATGGTGGGCACTGTAAATGCGAAATGAATCACCGGTCATCTAATATGTAAGTCAGTCATGCAGTTAAAGCAGGGGCTCTCCGGGTGGCTTGAGCGTGTCTGGAGTGAAGCACTGCTTCAGGGCTGGGTTCATGTGGCATCCCGCTAAGCAAATCCCCAGCTCTTATCCTCCCGTCCATCTGCTTTTCAAGAAGACGCTCATAAGCGGCCTCCTCAGACCTCACACCGGAGCTCAGAAACCCTGCAGGCAGCTGACCTGCGTTCTGCACTTAACTGGGGTCACCTCCATTTTTTTTTTTGATCTTTTACACATTTGTAGAATATCCTGTATTGGCCCGCGTAAATCCCTTACACTAACTTTACCACATTTCCCAATCCCTCTGTTTTTATTTCATGCAGTTGTGATTGTATCATGTTCGCTGAAGTATTGGTTTGAATAAAAAGATCTGCAAGCTAAACTGACTGCGGTTGAAAACTCTGTAGAAACGTTGCATAAAACACTAATCTGCACCGAAAGTGTACCGGCCCCCGCTTGCTGTTCGGCGTGTTTTTTTTTTTTTTTTTTGAGGAAGGAAAGTCTGAGGAATTAAAGTTTTTTTTAGGAAAGAAATAAATACAGAAAAAGAAAGAAGGAGGGAAAAAAAGAGTTTGGAAAAGCGCTGCTGGCCTCCACCCAAGGCAGAGACTTTTTGGTAATGAGGGTTAGGAGCTGCGTTATTGCTCCCAGATGCTTGGAGCACCCTTTGAAGCAGCTTTCCAATCTGCGTGTACAGAGACAGACACAGGACACTCTTAAAGCTGCCCCCCCCAGCACTGACCAGCGTGTGGTTCCCTGGGGTGTCTGTGTGCCTGCTTGTACGCTCTGTGAGTGTGTGTCGATGCGTGTGTGAGATAATTGCTTCTACACTCGCCGCTTGGGTAGTTTCTCTTGAAAACTTGGGTGCATTCGTGATTTAATTTTTTATTTATCTGCTTTGATTGTTCTCGGGGAAAAGTTATCCCGACACATTCTCCCCCCAAACCAGCCATTGACTTTGAGCATTCTGAGGCCTTGGCTTGAACCCTTTCCAGCTGCCTCTGCTGAAGAAATGATCTGTGACTTTCAACGTATCGCAGCTCGGGCGTTTGCAGATCCAAGAAGTGCCGTTGCGCATACAGTGAAAGGCTGTGATGCTGTATGTGTCTTCAGAAGAGCGTCAGGATGGTGGTGTTATGTTTCTGCTGCGTTCACTTAGTTTTTGCAAGCCTCCCTGCATTTGCTCCCAAAGACGTAATTCTTGTCTCAAAACGTGCCTTGCTGGAACACCTGGAGAATCGCTTGCAGTTCTCCCTGACCCACCCCCTCGCATCCACTTCTTGACATTTCAGTCAGAAGGGAAGTCTCTATCCTTGGAGTGATGTAAACCATCTGACGTGTGTGTAGCTCTGTGTGTGTGTGTGTGTGTATGCAGGCGATGGAGAACCCCGCATGAATGATACCGAGCAGCTCACTACTTTCCACACCGAGGAAATACGTTTCAGAGCTACAAGTTAGGAAGCACGCCAGCTTCATTCAGTCCTCCGCTCTCCTGCATGTCTCTTTATTCCCTCTCTCTCTTTCTCCCTCTTTCTCACTCTCTGTCTCTTCCTCTCCTATCCATCCTCCCCACCTTCTTGCGCTGTGTCTGCTATCTGGCCGGGACAAAGGAAAATGTCGGTCTTCCGCAGTGAGTCACTGCCATGCCATCCCAGTTTGATTCCTCCCTGTCCTGGCTGGGGTGGAGGCAACAGTCAGACAATAAGCCAGAGCTCTCCCCTTGTGCCCCCCTGCCCCCCTCAGCCCTTGCTCATCACCATAGGTTGCTCCTATAGGACACCCCCCTTGCTACTACTACTGCATTAACTGGCTGAAAGAGAGCTGGGCAGCCGGCTTCTCTACAACTGGCTCCTCACACATGTAGGTTCTTGAGCTCGCCCGTGTACATGCAGGGCGTAGGGCTGGTCCCGGGAAACACCGCACTTCCCTGAGGGTGACTGCCGCCTGCCACGGGTGACTTTGCAGTCCTGCATTCTTATTTCACAGCTTTAATTGCTTCCAGGCGTTGCGGTGGCCGGTTGTAAAGCTGGGCTTCGCCTGCTCTGGTTTAGTCCAGTCTCTCTCTTTCGAAACCCCCCCTGCCACTTGAATTCTGACCTGTTTTGTCACCCCCTGCAGGAGAAAGAGAAGAAGTACATGCTGCCGCTGGATAACCTGAAGCTGAGGGATGTGGAAAAGGGTTTCATGTCCAGCAAACATATTTTTGCACTCTTCAACACAGAGCAGAGGTCAGCACCCTCTATATGTATACACACCATCCCGGTTGATATAGCACCCTGCAGTGCCCTCCTCCCACTGTTGTGACAGACACCCTTTCTGCTGACTCTCGTCTGCAGAAATGTGTACAAGGACTACCGGCAGCTGGAGCTGGCTTGTGAGACCCAGGAGGAAGTGGACAGCTGGAAGGCCTCCTTCCTGCGGGCTGGGGTCTACCCAGAGCGGATCACGGTAGGGTCAGGTCAACCTGCACACGTGCAGCAGAACTTGTGTGAGGCAGCTGGATGTGCAGAAGTATGAAGAAACACAGAGCTCGTAAATTAATGGACATATATAAAGTGTGTCCTCCCACCAATCGTTAGCGATATTTACTATGGAAATCCTCCAGTCAGCTGCGTACAGTGGCTGGACTGAGCAGTGACAGAGTGTAGCAGAGCCGAGCACAGAGCAGCGACGCTTCCAAGAATACTGGGCTTAGACATCTCAGTGGAATTCAGAGCGAAATCTGAGTGAACTCCTCCTGCTTGCTTGCTGATGTTTTTCTCCTCTGCTCTTCCCCCCCTCCTACCTCACATCGTTCTACGGGGTCCTTTGACTGTGCACATCCTGGTTCATCCTCAGGAGAAGGAAAAGGTAGGTGCTGAAGCTCCAGGCCCTCTCCACGCGTCGTCCTGAAATCAGACGGCTCCATCCCTCCCCTGTATGATCATGTGACTGCTTGGTGGCGTAATCCATGTGAACCTGCACTCACACTTAGCGCACATCTGGAGTCAGGCGCTGCTCATTCAATCCGTATAAAAACGGAGGGAGCCCATGGTGGGTCGCTGTTAGGATGCAGTAGAACAGACACAAGATGTTAATATTCTGATGTCTATTGCTAGTTCAAATTAAGCTGTCCGTAATGGGTGCCTGAGACTTACATGTGGATTCTAGATGTCCTCTGATTCTATACTTAAATTACTACTTTCTGGCCTGACCCTGCCCTTCGTGTCTTCTTCCTGTTTGGCCAGCAGGTGTCGCTGGCCATCCTGTTCTCCACCCTGTCTCTTGTCCTTTAAGCCCCTAGTGTGTTTTCCCCAGTGCACCACATACCTCTATGGGCTGAGTGTGTGGCTATAAACCCTGGTCACGAGTTCAAGGCCAGCCTCCTCAGTTATTTGTATTTACTGGATTTTTGTCTCCCGAGTGTTCCCGATCGTAGGTTTACTATGCTTACTATTCTCTTCGATTCCTGTTTGTATTTTAGTTTCATGTTACTTTTCCTAGTGCAGTAATTCCCAGTGTGGTTAGTGTTCCATAGTTTCAGTGTTTGTTGTTCAGTGTTGAAATCCCCAGCTCTGTGCTCGTTATTGTAATTCACCCAACCTGTTGCTTGTTGCACTGTGTTGATTGGTTAATTGTCATGTTTTACACCTGCCCTCTCATTAGTCGGTTACCTTTTTATATTTAAGTGCCTGCACCTACTCTGTTCTCCAGTCAGTCATTGTGCTATTTTCCTGTGTATTATGCTCATAGCGTTGGTCCTGGTGTTTGCCTGTTCCCCTTTGTATGTCAGCTTATTGGTTTACCTAATTTATTTTTGACCCCTCGTGGTCCCTTTTACTTTGTGGTTTCTCTTTGTGCTCTGGCTTTGTTTAATAAAGCCCTTTAGTCTCTGAGCCGCAAGTGGATCGCCCACCTCTTTCCTGCCTGCAAAATACCCCGCCTCCGTTACACTTAGTGATTATGTAAAAGAATAGGCAAACTACTGACAACATAGATAATGACAATAAACTGGCAGGTGCGAATGGTTTGAATAGACTATAATGAGCTTTATTGCCACACTAGTCCCACTGAACCGGAGCATGTGCATCACTGATGTGTGTATGTGCATTTGTTGTGATTTGATAGTATCAACCACAGATCGATCCCCACTGTGGGTATCAATCATGAATCCACCCCCAGTATGGGTATCAACCCCTCCTAAAATCCTCTCACTTTTAACCTTGTGTGTGTGTAACTCTCTGGGTCCCCCTCTGGCCTCGCAGCAGAGTGACGCCGGGGAGGAGAACGGCTCCGATGGCTTCATGCACTCCATGGACCCCCAGCTGGAGCGGCAGGTAGAAACCATCCGCAACTTGGTGGACTCCTATATGGCCATCGTCAACAAGACGGTGCGGGACCTCATGCCCAAGACCATCATGCATCTGATGATCAACAACGTGAGTGCTCCTACCCCATGCTGACAAAAGCCAGCTCGCAGTCTCCTCCCTTCTCCATCCGTAACGCCCTCAGTGCCATTGCTGCTTATTCTCACCTCCGTCCTCCCGCCTGCCTCCTCTGTAGTCGAAGGAGTTCATCCACTCTGAGCTGCTGGCCTCCCTGTACTCATGCGGGGACCAGAACTCGCTGATGGAGGAGTCGGCGGAGCAGGCCCAGCACCGCGACGAGATGCTGCGCATGTACCACGCCCTGCGCGAGGCCCTCAACATCATCGGCGACATCAGCACCTCCACTGTCTCCACTGCCCTGCCTCCCCCCGTCGACGACTCCTGGCTGCAGGTGCAGGGGGGGCCATCCGGCCGCAGGTACTGGAAGCATCTGGGAAATGCTATTTTGTATTGAATAATTCATAACATTCACAGTGGCTAATAATAGTTTAGATTCATCAGTATGAAAGATGAGATTATTGATGTTTTTATGATTATAGTCTAAGATAAAAGGGTGGAATGATTGGTAATTGGCTTACGGGACATGCTGATACAGTAGAGGGGGGTCATATAACATAGTGCAATACAGAATGGAACAATTCTGCAGTTCAGCAGACCAGGACACAAACAGAAGTGGTGGTGAAGTGTCTCCCCCTGCTGTATGAAAACTGTACTGCTTCTGGGAGTTTATCTGAGAGCTTTGACATTCTTAGGTCCCCGATGTCCAGCCCCACCCCACAGAGAAGGGCTCCTCCTGGGCCACCTGCCCGTCCAGGATCGCGCACTGCGGCCCCTGGACCGCCCTCTGCCGGGGCTCCGCCTGTGCCCTCGCGTCCTGCAGCCTCGCCTGACCCATTTGGAGGACCCCCACCCCAGGTCCCTTCTCGACCCAACCGGGCTCCCCCTGGTGTGCCAAGGTGAGTGAAAGTCTGAAGATATTCTCCATAGATATGAATTTGGGATAAGACTATACTGGGCTATCAAAGTTATGCCATATTTAAGCCATTTCGGTGAAAAAGAGCTATGAGAATTTATACCAGCGGGATGTAGGACATATTCATGCCGTGCGCATTGCAGATGCAGACTTTGATTGATGTACTGACAGTTCATACCTTTATTTCAAGTGCTGCATCATGAATCCTCGGTTCCCAGCCCCTTGTTCCACAGCTGATCCTGCTCTGCCCTTCACAGCAAAATATCCAGTTTGTCTATAAGTCCCGCTGGACTCAAGTAAGCATGGTCAGTGTTATTAACACTCTCTGTGTTAAAATAACACTGCGTGTGACCATGTGCGGTTGCCCAGATCTCATTCTCTACAATAATGAAGATGCTGCATACAATTAAAAAAAACACCACATGTCTAGTCACTGGGCTGTAGTTACAGTTGACATATTCTGTCACTCTGACAGAGGTTTTTTTTCCATCGTTGAGCTGTATAGTCACATGCCATGAGATATTTTGGGGTCAGACAAAGCGTGGGAATCCATGAATACTTCATCATAGGACCCATCTGGGCCAGAGAGCACCTTGATCTAGACCTTTGTAATTTGGGTTCTGTCATTGGTTAAACAGATTCTATAGTCTTACTGAGAATGATTTGCCCAGCAAAGAAATCATTGTTTGTCTTCAGAAAAGCTGATAAAAATGACAAAATTCTGAATTATATGGTCTATGCACACAGCACCATCACTTTCTCGTTGTTTTACCTGATATTTAAGTCCGGTTCACTATTGTTTTCTTTCATCCTCATTCCCCAGGGGAGTAAAAATGCAGATATCCACAGCCACACAGTATAGTGTGCTATGTAACACCATAAATTAAAGAAACTAAGCTGATCCTATTTTCAGTGTGACACTGGCCTGCTTATTGGTATACACTGCTAATTATGTCTGGCCTCATTAAACTCACATGAAATACATTCTGAGGCTGCTTTGTGCGAGAGCCATCTTTGCGCTCCATGGCACTAAAGTGCTCCCAGATAAACACTTAGCCAGTGCACACTGCCCAGCTCACACCCACAGCTTCACATCCACCCGAAATGTGTGCATGCTCTTCTCAGGCTGTCCCACGTGCCTCCATCTAGCCTCCATCGTCCCAGCTCTGTGCCCACACCCCCCGCTATTTCTCTGAGCATGAGAATGAAAGTATAAGGGGGGGAGGAGAAAGAAAGTGAGTGTGAGAGAGAAATAGCGAGAGGACTGGTCTACTGTCTGATAGGCTTTACCTGACTTTGCGTAGCTGTCAGCTAGGGCACTTGTGCTCCTCAGGTTACATACTGTGTGCGTGCAAATGCTGTGATGAACTAAATGATTGACTAAGAACCGTCCTGCTCCCCATTGGATCGCCAGACCAGAACCGCTGCAAAGGACAGCCTTGCTGTCTCCTTATAGGCTCCAGTTCTGCCAATCACATGGATCTGTGCAGCTCTTTAATCTGATTGGGTTCTCTTCCTCTTTGACTGTGATTTCACACCACTCCAACTACCCGCCTGTTCATTATGATTATTGTTTCAGAATTTCAAACAGTGATCAGTGAGGATTACCACTAATGGTATGTCTTGTGTGCTCATTACATGATTTACACCTTTGCAAGTGTTTGCATGACCATCTTCTTGTTCAACAGCTTCGCCCCCACACACAGGCATAAATGAACACAGATACCTTCCTTTTTTTTCCTAAAAGTTATAGACTTCCACCCAACCCAGATGAGACGATGTCACAACAGTGCCATTCTTGCTGTTCTGTATGCCTTCATGGACCTGGTGGAATCTGGCAGGTCTAGATTTCAATACGGTGCTCTCTTGGTGCCAGAAAATTTCAGAATGGATAGATAGTTTTCTTCAGATGAGCTGCAATGAAAGCCATGATAGCAAATACACCACACAGCGCAATTACGAACACAGCTGACACTCATCAAATCAATCTCACTCGTTGGTCCATTGACCTGTTGCTAAAGCTGTTTACTTTGAGGATATGAATTAATGTTGAGGCAGTGCTAGCGGTCGGTGCTAAAGAATTTGTGAGATCACAGTGCATTTATGAACACAGGCCTAGATCAAAAGCACACAGGCTGTGCTCTGGAGTCACTGCCATACTTCATAATTAAATGCAGATCTTGGGAGTAGGACAATGGTAGAAAATATCAGCCTGCACTAAACTCCACCATTACACTTGCATAACACCCTAACACGCATATCTGAAATCTTAGACAAGTATGTTCATCGGAAGGGGCTGTGTGGTATATGTAGATTAGCACAAAGTCTATGGAACAAGCCGTTTTTCCCTAAGATGAATTCTGGAATTCAGGCTAATCAGAGACACCTCTTTTGCCGGCTCCAAGGTCAAAGCCCTCTGTATGGCTAACTAGCAGTCTCCAGTCTGGTGTTTCTGGTGATATTTGCCTTCAATTGGTTACTTTTTAGTACTTTGGCACTATTCTTTGGTTAGTATATATATCTGTGTGTGTGTGTGTGTGTGAGTGAGTATACCTATCTTTATGGGGACACAATGTCCCCATAACGTGATAAATCTTTTTTTTTTGGTCCCCATTTTTTTGGTTTCCCGGTCCCCATAAGGGAAAACTATTTTATAAAAATCGGTGACTGCTACGAGTATGAAGAAACTAAAAATGCAAAAACTCTTGTATTTAGTTTGGTTACTTATGGTAGGGGATACGGTTGTCATAGTTAGCGTTAGCATTTATCCCATAGAAACAAATGAGTGGTCCCCATAAGGATATGTTTACCCGACATGTGTGTGTGTGTCTGTAAAAATAAATGTAACTTCCTTGCTGCTTTAAATGAATATTTCTCACGAATTTTTATTTATATATATATATATATATATATATATATATATATATATATATATATATATATATAAAATGTATAACATTTATAACTTAAGCCAATATTAATTGACAACAAATCAAACTGTAAATTCAAGGCACGAGACGCTAGTTGCCATTAGGGGGCAGTGTTCCAGACAGGTTCTAATGTATATTATTGTGGATCATGCATGTTTATGACTGTTGTGGATGACCTGTCCTTCATCACTGTGTTCATATATTTTTGTGTCTCTCCAAGAGGGGACTGTATTCAGTGTGCACCCCCGTGCTGTGAGTGTTGTTGGTCTTGATCGAGTCTTGTCTTCTCTCTGTCTGTGTGTGTCTCTTGGTCTATCTGTTCGTCCCTGACTTCCTCGCAGCAGGAGGGCCCCGGCTTCACCAACCAGACCCAACAGATCCTCAGAGTCCTTTTCTTTAGACCACTAGGCACCCCGGGCGTGAGACCCAATGGACTGAGCCCCTGATCCCAGCCAGACCTTCCCTTCAACTCCTCCTCCAACTCCCACACTAGTGCACGTACTTGTGCAGGCACCCACGGATAAATACATCACCTGTCCCCAATTTTCTCAAATCATAAAGGAGAGACAATAATATCTAATTGCGGTGATTATATTATATTACAGTGATGATACTTTAATCCTCATACTATCTAGTACTGCAGACATTTTGGAAATACGGGCATATAAATGTTCTCTTAAGCAAACCATGTGTATTTTTCATTGTAGCAGACATGAAGCATTACTAAGAAATATACTTGAAAAACACGTAAAAAAGAAAACGTCCTGTAGCCGACATCCAGCCTGTGTGCATTATAAACACAAATGTATACACAACATGCTTCCCTGGTTCCACACTTCCTGTCCTTGCACAGGACCCATGCGTTCTTCTTGGGCTGTGTGATACACCTTCAGTGTCAGCTGGCTGTTTCCGCACATAGTGCAAATACGTTTTTGGGGGCAGGCTGTCTTTGATTTCACCGAACCCCCCGTTCCCCAGCCTCTCGTGCATGTCCTTCTGCCCCTTCTCTATCTCACTTGCCATTTTTCACTCACTGTGACGCGAGATATCCTTGCTGAAAGGGCCCCTCATTACCTTTTTCTCTGGGAGGTTGTAAGTGCTGCCTAAGCTATCTGCCCACTCACGGCTTCTCTTTCAGCCTCAATAGTTGAGAGGTATTCCCTCTCTCAGGTGATTTGCAGTGACCCCACCCCACTGCCCCCACACTCACAACAGCACACGAGGGTGTGATTTTTTTTTCCAAAATCTCCCAGAAGGGAAAAGGAATGGAGGGATGAGTGAAGGAAAAATGTGCATCGTTCGATGTTTTGTTTTTTCGCTGTGCCTTTATTCTTTATCGCCTTCTACTGCTATAACTTTTCTTCCCAAGCTCTTTGATTCTTGTCAGCAATGAGTGAGCATTCAGAGCATCTCTCCCTCCTGCCCCTATCGTCCGTCTGCTGCAGAGACAAACACCCATAAAGGCTGCGTGCAGGAAGTCAGGACAGCATTGTGTGGGCGAAGCTGGGTTTTCAGTGGGAGTAAAATCAGAAACCGCTGGCAACTTGCACTGCGTTATTTTCTCTGGGGACCAGTTCACCACGTCCCATGGGCTGCCCATTGTTCACCATAATGGCACAAATTCGATCAAAATGCAGTGAAATTCTTCATACACAAAAGTTTGCTTGCCAGCTAGAGTTATATTTCCTCCCATTTCCCGCAAATGCTTATGACTTGCTTTTCATTTGTTAATTTCTGTGTCTTTTCCCTCTTTTTATTCTCAGCCGGCCGAGCAAGGGCAGCCCTTCCCATCACGAGAGCCATGCGCCGTTCGATTCTTAACCACCATCCTCTCTGTAACCTTTGCTCCCCCCTACACACACCCTCCTCTTCCTCCTCCCTCCAGGTTTTTGCCCTCCCCCTACCAATAAAATCATATACATATGTAAATGTATAATTAGCTCCAAGTCTAAGGTTTTACTGTGGAGAAAGCGGGAGAAATCCGAAGCCCCACCCACGTAACACAAGTTATGGATTATTCTCACTAGTCGCCAGTAGAGGGTGCAGTCACGAGCTGCTCGATAGAGCGACATCAGCGCCGGCAGCTGGGGAAGTATCGACGGAGAGCTTCGGACGTCCCGTTTAACCGTCCCACAGTCACGACATCGACCCCGGATCATAAAACCCACCGTGCCAGTCACCACAGTGTACTAGCGTGTCGTACTGATAAATACTGCATGTCGCTTAATGTGCGTTTATATAAATCAGCTGAAGTGATTTGTGATTAATGGAGATTGCCGCCGACCCTGGACTGCGCTGTTCTCTGTATATCTGTGACGGCTTCAGACGCGCTGGTCGCCAGCAGCACCAGTGACAATCGTGTCTACACTTTTTCTTTGGGTCGTCCGCTTGATCTACGTTACAAAGTGCAATATGGATTCAGGAAGCTGAAAACGTCAAAATGCCACATGCTATTGTACAGACTGAGAAGAGGGGGACGCGTTAAACGTTTTATTCCGTTACGTTAAATCAAGAATATTATTTTGTTAGATATATACAACAATGAATTGTCAACGCAATTATCAGTCTATAATTTAGTATAGTTATTTTTTTGTCTTACTATAAAGGTTTTGGTCAGTGTCTGGGTTGGTCAGTGCACAGAGAAGGAAAAAGAGAAGAAAGATCTTGTATTCTGCATTTCTGTCATTTGGTCTATTCATATCCAGAGGACAAAGATAGCCCCCCAGCAGTGATATCGGTCTTTGTGATTGTTGTAATATGACCCTGTTTGTCTGTAATTGAGTAAAGACACAGCTGTTTTCATTATTGTTTGCCTCTGATTTGTTTCCGATATTCTCAGATTCTTTAGCGACTAATAATGATGACGTACATAGGTCATCATGGACAGACTTTATAAGTGTCACGTATCTTTGTGTTGCATCTATGAAAACTGTGCTTCCACTGTTTAGTTAAACTGTAAGATCAATGAGTATTCAACGCAATGAATATATCAATTATGTGGTTGTGCAAAATAAAGTATATAAAAAAATGAAATAAAACATTCAAGATGAAGCATAAAAATTGCCTCTGCCAGACTGTTCCCTGAGTAGAAAAGTAAGGCTTGGGGTGTTGACTCTCTCTGAAAGACTTGTGTGATTCTCTGTTGCCATGTGTCCTGTATCTTATTGCTGTTGTTGTTGCAAGCAAGTTCCAAGCAAGGCATTGCTGTTTAAGAAATAAACTGTCTGCGTTGAAGATACTGATATTTGCATGTTTTTATTTTTTTGTCATGCCAGGAAAAAAAAGCTTAAAATGAATAAGTAATGGGTAAACTTAATTTTTTTTAAGTGTTGTGTCTGTGCTGTAGTTTACAAGCAGGCTAATTCAGATATTTCAGTAAATATTTAAATGAACATAATGATGATAGATACTTTATTCATCCCCATGAGGAAATTCTCTTCACGCCTTCCCCAACTTGCTCTCTGTGGGTAAGAGCAAGCTGACTGTGAAGCACAGCCTGCACAGGTGAGCTCACGGAGCGGGGGGGGGGTTAAGGGCCTTGCTCAAGGACCCCCAGATGTGCCGAGGTCGGGCTCGAACTGCTGACTTTTCAACCACAGACACGGTGCTGTAGTATCACACCTCCAAGGCTAGAGGTTTGAATTCTGCACCATGTGTATGAGGTCTGCATGTTCTCCCCACTGTAGTTTATACTTGCAGGCCGAAAATAACCAGTTAGGTAAATAGGTGCCTCTGAATTAGCCATAGTGAGTGTGTTCCCTGTTTGCACCAACATCACCACAAACGTAACGAATTGCGCTATGGCGTTTCGACGGCTACGAGGTCACTAGGTAGTAGGAATTTTTCAACTCTATTATAATTTATGGGAGCATCATTATATACATGGTCTATCGTTGACTGAAACAATGCTATGTAGCACATAGCGGAATATTTAGTGAAATATAAATGCATTTGTACTACTTACAGAAGGTACAGGAGATTGGAAAAGACGGGCCCCCATTTCCACTCTACATCACCTTTAATACAGTTATAATCTTAGAGGTGTTGCTTTGAAGAGCTGCCACACATCACATATAAGCTGCCTCACACAGCCAGGCCTAGGTGCTCTGCAGGGGTTCCAGGTGAAACCCCCAGACTGTGGCCAAACTCACACAGAAATGGGCTTCTTACTGGCTGAAGCTGCAGTGTCCAGGTTTCCCCCCAAAGCCCTGACCAACACTGAGCTCTAATAAGAACAGATGAGTGAATCCAACTAAGGGGAAAAAATTCACATGGCCAGGATGCAGACCTCATCGTGCGCCTTAGGAATGCACAGGGTGACACCTGGGAAGGTGGGGTGGGCCAGGGTAACAGACCTGCCTGCCATTACAAGATGCAATCAACATGCTATCGACACTCAAAATAACTATGCTTTTCTGTTTGTTTGCAGCTACTTTTCATGATGGAAAAGACAGGAATCCTGTCCTTCCTTATGCAATTCCCATGTAATGAATCGAAGCCCAAGTAGCCAACACTACAGAGATAGTGATGTCGGAGAGCTATAACCCCTTGCCACCTTGCTGGAGAGACTATTGCAGGAAGGACAATTTTGTAACAGGATCCGCAAAAACTGCGCATGCTTGTTGCGCTCCAATTTGAGAACAAACTGACTGTCTGGGAATTCACAGTCTACTTCTCCCGTTTCCTCTCCTCTGCTGTATATGCATATCCAGGTCCTAAAAATGGGGATTGACGACACTGCCACTACATTCAGCTGGTCAGAACAAAATGGATGGTCCAGCTGCCACTGGCCCTCCACCCCCTTTTAGCACATTCATACTGGTGAGTGCAAGGTGCTCGCGCACTTGGATCAGTGCTGCCATCTGTTGGAACATATCTGGAATTTCTGGTCCTTGGCTGAAAAACAGTTGTGGCTTTTACATTTTAAAAAGAAACAGTTAAAAATTGCAGTAAAAAATTAAAACCAGGGAGAAAAGTGTGAGGCGTGAAAAATCAGCAGCAGCAAAGCAGAATGTATGTCCTCCTTTCCTCAGTGTCAGCAGACTGGCTTGTTTACCAGTGCTGATATATACAGTGGACCAATCATTACTTACAGCTACTGATATGATGTGGGTTCCACCTCCCATTGTGCTATTGGGGACTGTTCTCAGATCAGGCTGGCACCCAATATCCATACCATTTCTGTCCTACTGCGTAACAGAAGGAACTGTGCATGATTAGCCTGTACAGCAGCTCCAATCTAAGACATATCTCTTCTCTGCAGTTTCAGTCAGCTACAGAGCCTCTTACCAGCACCATATAGCCAGCTTTACTTAATGTCCAGGCGCTTTGTAACAAGGCATTTTTAATGAATGATTTTATTAGTGGTTTTTAACCAAAACATGGTTGATCAGAACTGCAGCCTAACAACCCCAATTCAATCAGTACTCCCAAATTATAGTTTTCAAATTGGAGATTTCAATTGTTTTGAATATCTCTGTACTGTGCTTAAAGCAACACCACAGGTAGCACTTGCTGTTGCCTATAGGCTTCCTAACTACTCTGCCACTTTTATGGATGACTTATCAGTTACTGTCTAACATCTCCACTGAATTTGACTGCTTGGCCATTGCTGGTGATTTCAATATCCATACTGACAATGCTAGTGATAGAGTTGACAAAGAACTGTTTGCAGTGTTCGACTTGTTTGACATGCTACAGCATGTAAGCTCATTCTCGTGGGCATGCGCCGGACTTGGTCATTACGGAGGGCATTAAGATTCATACCATTAATGACAAGGATTTGGCTGTGTCTATCCACTTCTGTGTTTCCTTTGAAATACCAGATTGTCAGGTTATTCAGACCAGATCTATTCATGTGAAAAGCTGCATGAAGGAGGACACTGTTTATGGATGCAGTTAATGAAGTCACCTCATCTAAATGCTGATTCTGTAGAGGATCTTCTGAGGTAATTTAACACTAAAATTCCACATGTAATTGATGCATTAGACCCTGTAAAGGTTACAGCAACTGCGGGTTTATCACAAAAGCACAAATGCAGGAAAGCAGAATGTAAGTGAGGAAAAAGTCAAATCCAGATACATTATGACGACTATAAAGAGAAACTTTTTAACTTTGAAGTCAGCAAGGCTAGAGAATCTTTTTTCTCTCGCATCATTAATCATAACATCAACACCCCCCCCCCCCCCCCCCGCACTCTATTCAGTATAGCTGTCAAGCTTACCGATCACAGAAGCAGGCACCTCCTGAATTCTTCTCAGCATAAGGGTGCAATGAATTTACAAAATTAGACTAGTAATAATTTCTAATAACCTAAACTGCGTCTTTGATTCACCCATCAGAATAAGTACGATTACTCTATAAAAATTTAATGAAATCAATGACACAACTCCAGAGAACCTGTTGCTAAACTTAAAATCCTCCATTTGCTCACTAAGTGTTTCACCCACAACATTTTTAAAAGACGTTCTTAGCTGTGTGAAACATTACTTATGAAAAAACACTTTACACTTTACTCACGGGGATTTTCCAGTCATTGAAGGCCACAATCATTAAACCCTTCCTTAAAAACTCCATACAACATAATTATAGGCCGATTTCAAATCTTCCTTTCTTTGGAACGAAAATTGAATTAGCTGTTTTCAATCAACTAACAATGTACTTAAACATGAATGGCTGTTTTCACAGACTACAGTCAAGCTTCTGCCCTCACCATAGCACAGAGGCCGCGCTCATCAAAGGTTTGAACAAAATTGATTCAGGCCTGTTATCAGACCTAATTTTGTTATATCTAAGTGCAGCATTTTATACAAATCCACCACAAAATACTCCTGAATAGGCTAGTGACTTGGGTGGGCCTCAATGGAAATGTCTTGATCTGATTCTGAACATACCTAGAGGGCAGTTGTTGTGGAGTTCCACAAGGATCTATCCTGGGCCCCCTCTTATTCAGCAAAATAATAAAATGGATTATCTTAGTCATGCAGTTGACACGCAGATATACCTGGCTCTGTCATCCGATTATTTTGGCCCCATCGATTCCCTATGCCTGTCCTTTGTGCAAGTTCATTCCTGGATGCAGCACAATTTCCTTCAGCTCATTATAAAGAAAACTGAAGCTTTGGGAAGAGCGAGGAGCAACTTGATGAAGATCTCTGTTTCAATAACCATATGAAGGACATAACGAAATCCTCCTTTCATCAACTTGAGAATATAATGTCCAAGCATGACCATGAAAAACGTATTCATGCCTTCATCTCCAGCAGCTTGGATTACTGAAATGCTGTCTTTCATGGACTTCCCAAAAAAATCCATGAGACAACTCCAGCTAATCCAAAATGCTGCCACTAGATTGTTAACTAGGACAAAGAAGAGCAAACACATTACTCCTGTCCATCACCCCTTACAATGGTTTCCAGTTACCTGCGGAATCCACTTCCAGGTGCTGCTTCTTGTTTACAAGGCACTCAGTGGTCTCAGCCCAGTTTACATCACAGACCTTCTGAATAAATATGGACCTAACCAGCTGCTGAGTTCATTAGGAGCCGGTCAGCTAATGGTGCCAAGAGTGGAAAATCGGCAAGGCCAAATGTGATTCAGCTATTGTGCCACTCATAACTGGAACAGACACCTTGAGGAGGTTAGAAACGCACCAAGAATTGCCACCTTCAAAACCAGGCTCAAACCATTTTTGTTCCATAGTGCCTTTGATTAGCTGTTAATCAATGTTTTTGCTTCTCCTTTTATTTTTTATGTTAGTGTCTTCTGTTTTCAATTTCAACTACTTTTGTTATAGTTGTCTTGTTTCTTTAATTTTCCTTTTAAGGATTGCTGTTATTCGATTGTATTTTATGTAAAGCACTCTGAATGATGTCTGTCTTTGAAGATGTGCTATATAAATACATTTGCCTTGCCTTGCCCAGTTCAAAGATTGTTGAAGTTGGTCTTCCTGTCTAAATGGGGACCGTCCATTTATTTCTATGGGAAAAACCCTAATCCCAATCACGACATCCTTAACCTCTACCCAGCCCTAACCTTAACCAACCAAAATACAAGAGTTTTAGCATTTTTACCTTTTTGATCACATTCACAGATTTTTTATAAAACTGAGGTTTTCCAAATGGGGACCTGAAGAAGTGTCCACAAAGTAAGGAAGTTTCAGGTTTTACCGCACTTTGGGGACATTTTGGTCCCCAAATGTGATCTATGCAAACCCTCACACTCAGATTTCTATGGGCATCACCCCTTATCCCAGCTATGACAGCCTTAACCCCCACCCAGCCCTAACCCTAAATACCCAAGAAAAAATACAGGATGTTTGGCATTTTTAGTTTTTTGATTGCACTCAGATTTTTTATAAAATTCAAGGTCAATTGTATGACATGCAGGCAATGTGTG
This sequence comes from Brienomyrus brachyistius, assembly GCF_023856365.1. Taxonomy (NCBI): domain Eukaryota; kingdom Metazoa; phylum Chordata; class Actinopteri; order Osteoglossiformes; family Mormyridae; genus Brienomyrus; species Brienomyrus brachyistius. Next base: position 17,763,429 of record NC_064534.1, read on the forward strand.
TGTGTGTGTGTGTGTCTATGTGAGTGGGGGGGGACGACATATATTACATTGTGGGGACTAAACCCTCACATTTTGATAAAAATCTGTTGTTTTGACCTTGGTTTTCATGCCATTACAGGCATACCTGGCATATTGTAGGGACAGTGCATGGTCAGAAAGAAAGTACCAATTTGTACCTTTGAGGGTACAATTACTTGTCACTGGGGCTGTACCCTCAAGTGTCTGCCAGTTGTACCCTACCTGTAAATAAATGTACCTTTTAGTCTAATTTAAGGTACAGAAATGGACTGTGATGAACATTATTCTTGTTTGTACCTTGGGGAACAAATTTGTACCAGGGCTGCACCCTTTTTCTGATACTGTGGGTGGAACGTTGAAATTTATTCATACTCCAAGCTTCTTGAATCCCATCTGCACCTGTCAAAAAAAGGTTCTTGGCACTAGGCATAAACGGAGATAAGCAACAGCATTCCAGAATTATGACGTCAACATGGCCTTCCCGGTTCACTTAAAATGTAACATACTGACACATACACATGAAGAAGTTAGTGTGTGGATTTTGTGTGTGCGTTATTGTTGAGGAACACTCAAATGCCACGTACAACTTGCATTTATATCAGATCCTGAAAAATGCCATATGAATGTGTATGGGCTCATAGAATTTCATAGAATTTTATTGCCAACCTGTATCTGAATAATATACCGGTATAAATGCAACAAACAGAAAAGGTTCAACTTCCAATCACTTATCTTGGTCAGAGGGGGCTGGAAACTACCCCAGGCAGCATAAAACACAATGCTGGGGTCTTGAATGGGATTACAGTCCATATAAATGCACAATCATACAATAAATCATGCAATTTAAAAACAATAATAAGTCTAACGATGCACATACCACAAATTGCTCTCCTTTGACTCATATACAGGTAAGAATGAAGCTTGGAGTCAGAGTGTAGGGTCAATCCAGCATCCAGGGAAATGTTTTGGGGGTTAAGGACCTTGCCCAGTGGTCCAATGGTGATGTAACTTATCTGCTTAAAATCATAATTTGGCTGTAAAATTAATGGTGTCTGTCATAGACATCGACACGTCCGATCACTTAGGGCTATAACACCGAGTATTTTAAGCTTAGCCCCGAGTATTTTAGCTCTGATGCCAATCTTCCTTCAAATAAATAAATTAATAAAAAGTCAAGCCCCAGGTAAACTTGACTTAGCCCTTGATCTTTTCAATACTTAGAAATACCCCTGGTGTCTGTGGTGTTTAACGCTGTATAATCGTCGAACATATAGTGATAAAAAGACAACTTGAAGAAAATTGCTGAATTGATGCTGAAAATACATAGCATAGCTTTAGATTCAACTGTAGTCTACTAACAAGACAAAACTACATTCAGTACATCCGTATAATATTTACAATGTGTGTTCTGAATGGAAAATTATTTAGCGACAAAATATTGAAATGAAATAATCCTTAGCGATCCACAAATCAATTCTGTATATCAAAACCGTCGAGATTAAAATCACTAATTCAGGTAAAGATAATTGATTTTAAAAATGAACACAGTTATAAAATCAGATACACAGTCACTCTCTTAGCGAGGTAACTAGATCTCACGTGTAACATCAACATATGTATAAACATATGTAGAAATCACCATTATAGCAATAAACCACCATTTATTATGCGTTACTACACTTGGACATCGTGATCTAGCCGGTACATCTGTTATTTTATGTTGGCTGTATTTGATCTTATGTATCATATACACCTTGTCGTTATAAACAGCATATACAAATAATGTCCATATGAACGCAGCACAGATTTTTCTGCAAAATAGTGTGAAATGTTGTAAACGAATGGCAATATTTCTGTCACGCTAGCTTGAGGGTTAACTTGCTCGCATACGATTGGGCTACCATGAGTTAGCAGCCAATTGTTGCCGAAAAATGGGCGTGGATCATGACGCCAGCACACTCTGACATGTTCGAATCAGCGGCAGCCAGCTTGCTTCATCCAACCAATCCGTGCCCTCCAACGAGCTACTGTCTGGCCAATAAAGTGCATCCACGATAGGAAAGCTAAGAACGATATATAGAGACGACGCCGAATTGCAGTTCATTTGGTTTGTAGAAAAGGTCAGTTTAGTGTTTTGTGGGGTTTTTTTTTTGCTTATACGCGTGCGTGAAGCATATTTTGACATTTTAAGGTATGTATATGCTTTAAGACTAACATTCTTGGAATTCTTTAAAATACGAAACCATTATGTCTGTATGATTTGGTGTTGTTTTGGGTGGGATTAGTTTCCAGTCATGTATGCTCATAGTGAATTTTATGTGTAGTAAGTCTATTTATGTCTATCTACGAGAAATGTCAAGCTGACCTTAAGAGTAAAGATGTTGATTTTATTTAATATTATTTGTCTATGAAAAGACTATCTGTTGTATCTGCGGTGAACATTTTAAGAGGAGTTAGAGAGTGGCACATTGATGAAATACAATAAAATAATAGTGACGGGTAGCTGAATTACCTCAAGTAAAAACATTCGTGTACTATAAGCATCATATGATATATTAGAGTTAATTTTGAGCTATTTCGATGTCACTCGCCGATCACTAATTACCTGTCGTTGCTTTAACATTACCTATCGATTACCCTATAAATTAATTCAGATATTCATATAGTAAGTTGTCCGTCGGGCAAGGTCCACTTTCAGTGATTTTGTTTTTCGTAAATTAGAAAGGGAGGCAGCTACATTTGAGTTGAAAGCTTATGTATAAGCGCCGGTGGCTTCTGATCCGCAAGCTATTCTGTTAGCTGACAGGATGATGCTCTGACATGAAGGATGTCAAGCTCTCCGTTATTCGCCCCTTATCTTGTACGCGTTCATTTGTACCGTCTCATATTCGCTGGTCCAGTTCCCCGGAACCTTCTGGAAGCTTCGTTAGTCTGCCATCTCGAGCCGGTGACGCGTGTTCCTCTTCCGGTCTGCATGCTAATCGGTGGGAAAAGCGCACACTCTTTGTGCATGTCAGCCTGTTACTGGTCGTCTCGTGTATAAATTAGTGAAAAGCTGATGGTGACACTGAATGTCCTCCATTTTGGAACTCCCGCTCCCAGCAGGGCACGTGACTGAGCCGCACTTGAAGGATGAAGATAGCTTGTGTGCTCCTCCTGATCACCGGCGCCGTGTTCGCCGCCGACGACGATGACAAGAGAGAGAATGTGGGGACAGTGGTCGGAATCGACCTGGGCACAACGTACTCCTGGTGAGCATTGCATCATTGTTAAATGCAGTTCTGTGTAGTGAGATGAACTGCATTTGAAATTTCAGGGATGGTTACTTGAGCTTCTATTTTCTTTAAAGATTATAAGTTTTTAATAGATTAATTTATATGCTAATTTTATTTCCCCTTCAGTGTTGGTGTCTTCAAGAACGGTCGTGTGGAAATCATAGCCAATGACCAGGGTAACCGTATCACACCATCCTATGTGGCCTTCACTTCTGAGGGTGAACGTCTCATTGGGGACGCTGCCAAAAACCAGTTGACATCCAACCCTGAAAACACTGTGTTTGATGCTAAAAGGCTAATTGGGCGCACATGGAATGATCCGTCTGTGCAGCAGGATATCAAGTATCTGCCTTTTAAGGTTAGTCACCAAACCAGTGAATTTGTACACTTCTGCTTTTGTTGGTCCTATAATAACCCAGTGATGTGCTGGACTGCACAATTGTAATATTAAATCCTCTTTAATATGTATTTAGGTTATTGAGAAGAAAAGCAAGCCCCATATTCAAGTTGATATTGGTGGCCAAATGAAGACCTTTGCTCCAGAAGAGATCTCTGCCATGGTACTCACAAAGATGAAGGAGACTGCTGAGGCCTACTTAGGAAAAAAGGTATGAATCTGTATCCAGTGCTTGCATATTTGCTAATGAATATAAACCCAGATGTGCATATTGAGTTTGAGATCCTAATTGAATTTCTTTCCCCTAGGTTACTCATGCTGTAGTTACTGTTCCTGCCTACTTCAATGATGCTCAGCGCCAGGCCACCAAGGATGCTGGCATTATCGCTGGACTGAATGTGATGAGGATTATCAATGAGCCGTAAGCTTGTCAATGTTTTTTGGCTTTCACAATGGATAGGCGGAGCTTTAATCTGCTGCCTTTACTTCTTTCCTGTTTGGAGTGGAGAACTAGTCTGACTTGTCTGTCTCCTGCAGAACTGCTGCTGCTATTGCCTATGGTCTGGACAAGAAAGATGGAGAGAAGAACATCCTGGTCTTTGACCTTGGCGGTGGTACCTTTGACGTGTCTCTGCTCACCATTGACAATGGTGTCTTTGAGGTTGTGGCTACCAATGGTGACACTCATCTGGGCGGCGAAGACTTTGACCAGCGTGTCATGGAGCATTTCATAAAGCTGTACAAGAAGAAAACTGGCAAAGACGTGCGCAAGGACAATCGTGCTGTGCAGAAGCTTCGTCGTGAGGTTGAGAAGGCCAAACGTGCACTCTCAGCTCAGCACCAGGCTCGTATTGAGATTGAGTCCTTCTTTGAAGGTGAAGATTTCTCAGAGACGCTCACTCGTGCAAAGTTTGAGGAACTGAATATGGTAAGTTCTTATTTTTTTTATTATATCATTCACCACAAGTTAAAATCATTGCAGACTTTCACTTTTCAACCATGGTACTCACATCTTTGCGTCCCCCTCCCTCCCTTAGGATCTCTTCCGCTCCACCATGAAGCCTGTGCAGAAAGTCTTGGAGGATTCTGACCTGAAGAAGTCTGACATTGATGAAATTGTGTTGGTGGGTGGCTCAACTCGTATCCCCAAGATTCAACAGTTGGTGAAAGAATTCTTCGGTGGAAAGGAGCCGTCTCGGGGCATCAACCCTGATGAAGCTGTAGCTTATGGTGCGGCTGTGCAGGCTGGAGTGCTCTCTGGAGAAGAAGACACTGGTAAGTACAGTTGGTTTTAAACTGATGCTGAAAACCCTCACTTTCTAGATAAGTTGCAATTTTCTGTCTGGTGTGATTACAACTGCAGTGCAACTTTTTCATCTTAGGTGACCTGGTTCTGCTGGATGTTTGCCCTCTGACTCTTGGCATTGAGACTGTGGGAGGTGTTATGACTAAGCTGATCCCAAGAAACACAGTGGTGCCCACCAAGAAGTCCCAGATCTTTTCCACTGCCTCTGACAACCAGCCAACTGTTACAATTAAGGTCTATGAAGGTATGTCTTCCTATTTGTTACTATGGCTTTTTTTTTGCTGTACATGGGAAAATGGTTGTCAATTTTAAATGACCCTTACTCTCGCTTCAGTTGCAGTAATTTTTCTTGGCCATTCATGGGTCTTTAATGTCCCCCTTCCTCTTACAGGTGAGCGTCCCCTGACCAAAGACAATCATCTCCTGGGTACCTTTGACCTAACAGGAATCCCTCCCGCACCCCGTGGTGTCCCTCAAATCGAGGTAACATTTGAGATTGATGTCAATGGTATCTTGCGCGTCACTGCTGAGGACAAGGGAACCGGCAACAAGAACAAGATCACAATCACCAATGATCAGAACCGCCTCACGCCCGAGGACATTGAACGGATGGTGAATGATGCTGAGCGTTTTGCCGACGAAGACAAGAAACTCAAAGAGCGCATTGACTCCCGCAACGAGCTAGAGAGCTACGCCTACTCGCTGAAGAACCAAGTGGGTGATAAGGAGAAGCTGGGTGGCAAGCTGTCTCCGGAAGACAAGGAGACCATAGAGAAAGCGGTAGAGGAGAAGATCGAGTGGCTCGAGTCTCACCAAGATTCTGACACTGAAGAGTTTCAAGCAAAGAAGAAGGAGCTGGAGGAGGTGGTACAGCCCATTGTGAGCAAGCTGTATGGCAGTGCAGGTGGCCCACCACCTGAGGGAGGATACGATGAGCAGTCTGAAAAGGAGGAGTTGTAATATCGCTTCACCACTGATTGCCAGGCTTCTTGATCCTCCTGAGGTCTTGCTTTAGTGGTCGCCGGTGTAAATACTGGAATAAAATGAACTGTGACAGAGGGAAGTGGGGATAACACCAAACCCCAAATCTTCAAGAAAGACTGAAGGAAGGGAAAAACTAAATGAATGTTTGTATTCTTCACTGAAAGTGGAGATTTAAGTTGGCCTTGATTCAGGCTTACTTCTGCTGTTCTCAGGCAGTTTAGGGGGGTGTATTGTCTTTTTTCGGGGGGGAGGGATGGGGTGGGATTTAGAGCGAATGACAGGATAATGGGCAAATGCTGTTCAATATTAAATGTTCAAAGTTATTTATTTGATCTGGTCATTCTTGGCAATTGGCAGGAACCTGTCAAAGGGTTTCGCGGTAGAAATAAATGTTTGATAAAAAAACACCCTGACTTGACATTTGTTGTGGTGATGGATGTCAGTGGTAACGCAATATCCAATAGCATTGGTTAATGTGTAATGCAATGCACTCCACCTACCCCACATTGTACACTGAATCATAACATTCCCATTTTTATATTAATAAAGGTTGAAAACATACAAAAGCCTCCTTGACATCTCGTACCTTCATCTTTGTAGTTGCTACTTATCAGACTTTAATGGTAGTTTAGAGCCTGCAAGTGACTATTACCATGTTTACTACATAGAAATATTTGGGGTGGAATGGAAGCCACAGCTTTTCATTACAGTGCCTGTAAATGTGAATCTTTTGTAAGGAATTGGTATGTAATCCTGGGATTCCCTTCATGTTTGGAAGGAAAGGCCTTTCTTGGGCAAATGCATATGCAAATATACTACTACATTGCTATTGGGCAGGCCTGGGCAAGTATTTCCTGTAGAGCTTCAAATCTGACCATCTCAGCAGCAGCCATTTCCAATACTTTCAAGTCCCAAAAATAGCTTTGTGGGCTTGGTACGTATACGTCCCACCTTATGCATATTGATTTCAGGAAGGTGGATGACTGCTAATCGGGTGTCAGCTTTTCCTGTAATCCAAAGGTTTAAATGTCATAGCTGGCAGAGTGGTGTCACTGTTGGGCTGTTAAGACTCGGTTCCTCCAACTGATAGAACAGGCTGACCCTAAATAAAACCGAGTTATATCTTAACATTGTAATGCATACATAAATATTGCAATTAGAAGGTTTCCAATTGTGAAAAGGGATAAGAACCAACATTCCATCCTCAACCACATATTAATAAAAAGCCAATACACTGGAAAATTTAATGAAATGGTGAAATAAATAAGCGTGCAATAGTTGCAGCGTCTACACACACGCATTGACGCTCCACTGCAGAGCCTACACGCACATTAAGCAATTTGAAAACACCAATTTGCTTAACTATACATTTCTGGATGGCAAGAAGAAACGAAACCTGCACAATATAGGATGAGCATAACTTCACACACCAAGAAAGCTGGTTCAAGCCCTCTGCTCTGGGCGTGCATACTACCCAGGCCGTTACTTTTTCAGCATATAGCTGACTTGTTTAACATATATGCTTGACATACATTCTTTATTATTTTACCCACCTTGTTGAGTTTTATGCAATGATGTCTTTTTTAGAACACCTCTAGTATTTAAAGATGAACCATGGTTTTTACAGTGGAAAAAAACTGAGTAAATGCAAGAAAACATGTTTCACTATCGTTCCTGGTTTCCCCAGTCATGGTGTCACAGACTGCAATGGGCTGGCCCCCCATCCTGGGTTGTTCCCTGCCTTTTGCCTGTAGCCTCCAGGATAGGCTCCTGACCCCCTGCGACCCCAAATAGGATAAGCTTGGTTTCAGAAAATAGATGGAAGGATGGATAGTGTCACTGAATCTGTGAATTTCTTCTACCGTGTTTCCCCAAAAAATAAGACAGAGTCTTATATTATTCTTTGTTCCAAAATATACGTTAGGGCTTATTTGCAGGGCATGTCTTATTTTCCCATGTACAGCAAACTATACAGTATATTTACCGGTATTCATAAAAAAATCCACATTTATTCAAATACAGACATCATGTCATCTTCTAACCACATCTTTCCATGTAAACAATCTAACGGTACATTTATTCATGAACATAAATCTACTGTGTATACATTTATTCAAATATAATCATCATGTCCTCTTTTGGAACACCATTGTAAATCTCCAAGCTCCAAATTCCCTCCTGAATATCTCGCAACTCAATTTCCTTTACAACCAGAATTTCCTTTCTTTTTGCGCTCATCTTTTCTGGAGGTCAAAATATTATTTCCTGTTTACATATAATCACATCTCATTCTAGTTACCGTACAATCCATGGGATAGTGACTAGGGCTTATTTTTGGAGTAGGACTTATATTACGAGCATCCTGAAAAATCATGCTAGGGCTTATTTTCAGGGGAAACAAGGTATGTACATTATTACATATCCTTAACTGCAGGGTGGATCCCTACAAAATACTCCTGCTGAATGTTGTTCTGTTGCTACTCTTTTGTTTGCCTCTATTGTAGAGAGTATGAATGGCTTTTGCACAAGAAAGGACACTCATTTTGCACCATAGCACTCCCTAATTGTCCCGGCCATATGACACGTATGTTAAGTACTTGCTGAAATGACTGGCAGGGATTAAGAGAAGAAAGCTGTCATTGTTTTTCCATGTCTCACTTAGTTTCTCACAACACAGTGCACACATCTTACGAAATACACTTTTTATTGCCCAATTGCTGTACTTATAAAAAGTGTTGAGGAAACAGTTCTGGTGGAGGATAAGTGAGGTTTAAATTTTTAAGCTTTTTCCAGTTATAGAGTAATGATTTCTATTACATAGCTAGTATTTTTGGTTTCTCCACATGAAGCAGATGAATTACATCAAAACTGAATTTTTTCAGCTTACTTCAGTTTTCAGCTTGAAAGTAACTTGGCTCACCTTGAAATTCTGTCAGCCCATTAGCAAACTGCCCTCCTCGTTGACACATTGTTTCTTGGATTCATGTGTATTCAAGCAGACATCCCAGTCTGCTCCCATCAAGGCAGGCTTGGTAACTTTGGTCAGCTGGTACATTTTCAATTCGAGACAATTAGCCTGCACACGCATTTATATGTAGGTAAGAGTTTTATAACCTTATAAACAGTCTGTATGATTTCCAAACTGCCAAACGCTTTTGTTGTAGCTAATATTTAAAATGGAATAATATCGATCTGCTGCAAGATTTCTTGCATGGCGATGAGTCTGAGAGCGTGAGCGTCCCGCCATATGTGTGAGAGTTGACAACCCTGCAAATGAACAAGGCAGAGAAGCTAGAGGCATTGTTTAATCCACAACTGTGACCCTCTTCTTTTTCCTATCGTTTAACAATTCACTTTTGAGCAATTATGTTTTACCCTATAAGGAAAAAAAATATTTAGACGATTGTCTACTTACTAGGAAAAAAACACATTTTTGCATAATTCTTTTTTTTTTTTTTTAAGCAAATGCACATCGAACTTCCCATTTTTGGTAAAAGTCCCAGAGCTTACAGTAGGGAGCGCAGACTGAGTTTGAAACGCAGCCCACTGATTGGACGCACCTTGGCTTCCTCGAGATCCCAGCCCCTCCTCGTGGGGATGGGGGTGGGGGTGTAAGTCATCAGCGCGGCTCTTTTGAATTCCCGACACGGGCCAAGAGAGAGACTGGAGTCGGATAAAAAACATTCCAAATAAATATGGAAAACGTAAAACAACGCGGGGGTCTCCAATCAGGCAACCGTAAAAGGTACAGTAAATCTTCTTATCGATTGTTTTTCGAGGGAAAACCCACGTTTAGGTCCGGGGTATTTTCCCCCCACATAGTGAGGACTGTTAGTGGTTTTGAAAAATGAAATGGGCGTTATACGACGTTATACGACGTTGTACGACGTGAAGTGAAAATATTTTTCGTCATTCTTGTTTTGTTCGATAGACCAAACATTACAGTTTTCAGCCGTCATTCAAATGTGTAATGTGTGGTTTTATTCTGCTCATTTAATCTAGTTTGGTGAGGAACGATTAATTCTGTATTATTTAGTGTTTTTACTGAAATGGATTAAAAATATTTTTTAGTGGGATATAAAGCATATATAGGCGTGTATCTTCTTACAGTTAACGAGAAGTTTACAAAGAGGTTTTACATACCTCTTAGTTTTCCTATAATAGCCTGTGTAATCATTATAATTTCCTCTTAATTTTCTAAAATCTTTAACCATTTTAATTTATATTCCGCGCTCCCATTTGTTAGCTTACTTGAATCCAATTAAAAGGTGAAGGGAATCGAATGTTTGTTGAACGGTAAAAGTTATTGTGAAGTTTAATAAAACTTGTTGGTGGTTTTAGATAAATGATTTAATTAAATAATATGCGTGTATTCAGTCTATATCTTCATTAATCATAGTGCACTTTAATATACGATTTTTTGAGGATCGTTAAAAACTGGGATTGTCAGTAGGTTTGTTATCCACATAGTGATTTTAAATCTGACCGTTTTCACTGTGGACTTGGAGGATGCAGACATGTTCTGTTTGGGCATTTCTTGCAAGCCCTGAACAGAATAGAGGGTATATTTATGGGCCCTTCACAAAGGCTGTAGAGGCTTTGGGGATCGCAGCCCTGGAATGAGATAGATAAAGAACTCTTTTTGTGGGAGTCATGTAGGACATGTAGGGTGTTGAAAAGAATCCTTGTTTTGGGGATTGACGTATTGATGCATTGACGTAGCGCCTGTGTTTTTGGGATTGTTAGCTAACTTATATTGCTTGCAACTTCATAAATGTCGCAGATCTTCCGTGGTTGCTAATATTTGGCCGCGAACATTTGCTAATCTTATATCAAATCAGGATTTACATCACCCGGATCACTCCAATAAATAAACAACAACTATAGAAGAAATGGCCAGTTGTATTTTTTATTTTACTTCACTTTCATTCATACCCGATCAATTAACTGCAGTGTCTACCTGTGATTGAAAGTTTGGCATTTTTAGAAAGCAAAACTAAGTCAAAACTGTGATTTTTTTACAGCATATTATAGGATGTTTCAATAATATTGTGTATTAAAGAACTAAATAAATGACAATTAACATTCATTTGTAACGTTTCTAAAGTTGTGTATCTCCCAAAAAACCCTAAATGACGAAGTTCTGTTGAGTAATACAAGTGTTTTGCACACGGCAATGAAAATGTAGCTGTGTGTCAGTAATGAACTGGGAAGCTGTACCTCCAAGGCCCTCCAGTGATGGACTCTCCCTGTATGCTTGTGCTGCTGTCTGCTGCATACAGATATCAGGTTGGACTGGAGGACCAGGCTAAGCAACAGGAGGCCGCAGCCAAGAGAGGATGGCGAGAGATGAGCTATGGCAACGGATGGCAGGACGACAAGGAGAGCTGCAGGGGGACGAGACTGCGCAGGAGACGAGTGGCAGACACTGCGTGGTACTGGCATGCAGGCGCAGCTTTCATTGTGACCTCTATGCTTCTTGTCAAAATACACACTCAGTGACAAAAAAAAGTTAAGCGCCCAGACGGAGTGGTGGAAATTAAATGGATATGCACGTGGTGAAAGGTCATGTGACTGTATCACAATGATTATAGCATCAGATCAAATAGAGAGTATGGCCACACTGCTGGTCCCATGTCAGTAGGGTGTGGCACCCCCCCCCCCTCCCCCCCCCCCCACACCCCCTGGTCTCAATACATGCAGTGATACGCTGTGGAAGGGAGTCGTACAGCTGTTGTAACTGGCCCTTGAGATCTTTTAGACTGGGACTGGGTCTGAGTTGATGTCCAAGTTTATCCCACACATGTTTAACTGGGGAAAGATCGGGGGACCTGGCTGGCCATGGGAGGACCTCAACCTGAAGCAGGCAGTCCATAGACACACTGTGTGTGAACAGGTGTTGTCTTGTTGAAAGACTGTACCAGGATTCTATCTCCGGAGGGGTAAGACATGCGGAAGCAGGATGTCACTGATGTAGCACTGTGCCGTTAGGGTCCCTTGAATCACTACCAGAGATGACCTGAAGTCATACCCTATGGCTCCCCACACCATGTTGCCAGGAGTAATGTAGGGGGGCGTCTATCCACAACATTGGCAAGATTGGTCCTCTACTCTTGGTACCACCAAATTCGCACACGATGGTCATCCGTGGTAATGCAGAACTGAGATTGATGCGGTATGATGACACTCGTCAGCTGTCCATGCCTCCTGATTACAGCACCACTCCAAACACTGCCATCTCTGCCCTGGTGTTAATGGCAGCTGACGCATGGGACAGTGAACTCGTAGTCTGGCTCATGTCAGACGTGGAGACACAGTGCAGGATGACATGGGGTGATGTGGAGAGTCCAGTACCTGTGTCCGGATGGCAAGTGCAGATCTCATGCTTGGTTCTGTAATGCTTACCACACAATATGATGATTCTCCTTTGGTGTGGTCTGTCTTAGGCAAACAGAACCTTCACGACATGTGTGGGTACCCTCACGTGCTGATTAGTTCCAACATCGGGCAACATGCCCCACATTACGGGCAGTTGCACGATACGACCACCCTGTCTCATGCAAACCCACATTGTGACCCGTATCAAACTCCGTCAAGTGCTGGTAATGCTATCTAATGCATCTAGAAGCATTTTCTGGGTCTGATGACTAGATGTGACAGCTGATTGCAAATCAAACCATTAACATATCCATCCCTGGTCTGCATGTGTACCAAATTACATCCAATTGGACCATTACTTCTGGGTGCTTAACTTTTTTTTGTCACTGACTATCTATAAACTTGTGTTGTTTTCAGATCAGAAGGGTTTTAAAACTGTGGCTCTCAGCACTGGCCCAGCATAAAATCCTGGGTGTGTAACTTATCAGACCACCTTCTTAATGAGGTTTCATTTGCCTCATTACAAATGAAAGGTTTAGTTGTAGCATACAGAACTTAACAATTGCAAGTTTCAAATCTCTATTAAAAGTTTTAAGGGTCATGTTTGTTCAAATAAAATGTTGAGTGTACTACCATAATGTTCAGGGCCCATTACTCAATGAATTTAAATATTTGATCACATTTGTACTTGTGTTTTTCTGGGCTGGAAAAGGGAAAGTATGCCGAGGAGTCTCTAAAATCAGGGCAGAGTCCTTCTTAATGGAATGGTGTTGTTCCATGTGGGGACAGCAGCAAACAAGGGCTACAAAAAACAAAAACAGTGATACCGAATTAATTAATTTGTTTATGAACAACTAGTGTTTAATGATTTGATATTAGAAATGATTTCCAGTAAACAATGACAGTTTCTTGACTTTTTTCATCCTCCCCCCACCCTTTATCCAATACAGGGGAATGTAGCCTGTCTCAGGCAGTGTAGGGCATAAGCACGGATGCACCCTGGGTGGGATGCCTATCCATTATAGGGCACATACACAATGGGAAATTAAGAGTCACCCATCTGCCTAACTGCCTAGGGTAACTGCAGGAGGAAACCCCCAGCCCTGATGGTTTAGGGCCACCGCTGAGCCACTGCGCCACACTCGAGTCTTTGGTACTCAAAGTAGAAGAAATAACACTAATTTAACTCTTTCCAGCCGTGGGACAGCAGGTTGGGAGACAGCCGTTGCCTATAGTGATCCAGGGGCGGTGGTTAAGATGGCGGTAGTCAGGACCTCCCTGAGAAAACAGTCCAAGGCTACAGCTCCCAAGAGGAGGAAGATCCACTCCTCCGGACTCAGGGGCAGAGGTGAGATTCAAGTGAATTTGTTTAAATATTATTTAAAAGACTTGATTGGTTTGAAGTTTTAACAATCATTTGTAGCACCGATATTTGTGTTAATGTTGGATTCAAAATAATATATGGAGGAATAGTTGGTAGCACAGTTCCTTGGGTATCTCTCTCATGTAGAAAGGGTCATTTAAGAGTTCCTAATCAACTCTTTGTATTTACTGTGTCTATGAAGGCATGTGTACTAAGTTTATTTCCTCTTGTACACCTTTTAATGTAAAATAAACTGGGTCCTGTGAAGGGATGTATAAGATCCATCACAAACAGGACTGTAAGCTTGCATACTGTGTTCTTCAACCCTTTGTGAAAACATACTGATTACATTCAAGATGCAGGCATAGCTAGGCAGTACTTGTTAGGTTGCCTCTATGTTTCTCTTCTGCATAGGTATGATATTATAACTGTATGGCATTGTTGCAAGCATTTGTTCCCTATCTTCACTTTATAACGATTCAAGAAGGTTTCAGAGCTTCTCACACAATTTCGGGAATAATTATTTGTCGAACGATTTGCACAAGTCCTGTGATTGGATAGATGATGCGCAAGGTCTCCATGCTGGTGTTCAGTTAAAGGCTGTGTTTCGTTTGAGTGCTTTACAAGGTGGCTCTATGATCTTATCAGTTCATTGTAGAAGTGACTCCCTTAAGGTTTACTTGTGATTGTTTCCGTATTTGTGTATAATAAGTTACATATAAAGGTCAAGGTCTACCAACGGTCATGGAAAGCATTTTAAGGACTTTTCAAATATATTTGCCACCAACAGAATGGCCTATATTTTTTGTCATACCTTAAAATATACTATAGCTGAAACTTTCATATTTAGTATTTTTTTCCATATTATGAAATGGGCTTTAAATGTTATTTTGATTTATGCATTGGTTGTGCGTTAATGCATTTAGTTGCCTTCAACTGTTCTAACTGTTGCGTTTCAGAACTTAGTTAAGTCTCTAGTGGAGAAAATTGTGTAGATTATTTTAGGAGGTGTGGAGTACTTAGAATCAAAGAGCTGTATTTGGGTAAAACTTTATACTTGTGTGCTTTATTTTTGGTGTTCCTATGAATACAGAACAGCTGTTAAAGCAGAAATATAGCATTTGCAAGATATTTGTTTCATGTCTTGTCACAGTTCCTCAAAATTATGATGCCATTCACAGAATAATGCCCTCCTGTAGTAAATATCGTTGTATAGTTCTACAGTGTCAGGCTGGTTTGTAAGTAGCACTAAACTTAATTTAATGTATTAATGGCAAGAACAGAAAATCCATTTGGAGCCGTTTTTTCAGTATAATGCCTGTTTCATATTGTCATTAGTTAGGAATAAAGTCTAAATAGAATAGTGCCAATTTAATCAGAATGCTCTAGCTAGTCCAGCTCAGGCTATGAGGAACAGTGGAACTTGCCATGCTCTAAACAGAAGGGGTGAAGCTATTGAATGCTGTGACCATCAGGGACCATGGGTCTGATTCCATTTCATGTTTTGTGTCGGGCACATGGTGTGTGTGGGGCAGTCTCAGTGGTAGGGAGTGTTGTCACAGAACAGCAGGTGGATGTCTCCCCCGCCTCCCTCTCTGCCCATTCAAACTGGGACCTTGACCAATCAGAATGCAGTCCACTACTCTATTCAAAGTGAAAAGGCGGTTGGAAATTGACTACATTAACTGGCTGTTTGCTCTGTTCTTTTTTCTCCCTACTTCTGAATAGACTTGGACACATTTCCTTGCTACTCAACTCAGGGAAGGTTCATTTTCCCATATGGATATCCGACATTTATATTTTCACTTCCTTTCCTGTGCTTTCACTCTAAGGTTATTGAAAGTGGGATTTGGTTTCTGAGCTGATGACTTTTACGGGAGCTTGACTCAATCATGGATTTTGCCGGTGTGCACGGAAACTCTTTGGTCAACTGCTCAACCAAGTTTCAGGAGTCCTCTTTCCTTTTACAGACCTTTGGTGAGTTTGGGGGTCTTATATCTGATCCTTATGTTGCTGGATAAGTAAGTTTCCAGCTGTGTATTTTGTCATATACCTCGGAGGCGTAATAAGGTGTTATGACCAATGTGTTTTAATGTATTTAACTCACAAAGCAGGTACTTGTTTAGTAGAGTTTTTGTGCCTTTGACAGTCTTTTAACTTTTTGTTCAGCTCATGCATTTTTGTGAGTCTGTGGAGTAAATACACTGTCAGTGATGGATTCTGTGACACCGAAGGTGGTCCTGTAAAGTCTCATTGGCTCCTTGGTTTTCGGGTGGCTCGTATGACAGAACATACACTGCATGTCACTGCAGTTTAAGGATATTTCTCTTATGGTGCTGTGTGGCCGGTCGAATGTGATGTTCATTACCATTGCATATCAACAGTCCCTCATTTCAGAATCCTTTAATAATTCAGTTTTGTACAAAAGGAACATGCAAGGATGTGGTCATGGCCTTGGAGAGAAGCCTGATTAATATTTCAGTGTTTACCTGAGAACACTGATATAGAGATGCGACGAGAAAGGCATGTTAATTTCAGTGCCCAGGCAGTATCCCAGCATTTTGCTATATTGGTGCACTGTGCACAAACTCTTGCCCACAGATAATTGTAAACAGTGTTGGGCATTTCAGGTCCAGAAGCTACAAATCCAGACCAAGATTTTGTTTTGGACCGTTCTGTGCTTCCAAATTTGTGGGAACAGTTTGGGGAAGGCTCTTTTCTGTTTCAGCATGTGCACAAAGCAAGGTCCATAATGACGTGATTGGGTTAGTTTGGTGCGAAAGAACTTGACTGGCCTGCACAGAGTTCTGACCTTAACCCCATCGAAAACCTTTGGAATGAATTTGAATGGAGATTGCGAGCCAGGCCTTCATGTCAGCATCAGTGCTTGACCAGACAAATATTCTTCTGCATGAATGGGCAAAAATTCCTACAGACACACTCCATAAACTTGTGGAAAGCCTTGAATCAAAGAGAAATGTGGAAGCTGTTTTAGCTGCAAATGGGGGGGCTGCTCCATATGCCTATGGATTTAGAATGGAATGTCATAAAAGTTCCTGTAGGTTGTAATGACCTGGTGTCCCAATGCTTTTGTTCATACAGTGTATCTAAACCAGAAAGGTGCTAATGTCTTACTGAGGCAATCCTGTCATCTGAATCAGGTTAAGGAAGCAGTCGAGAAGGGTGGAGTCACTAAGGTGTCGTGATTTCAAGAGTTTTCAGACACTACTGATACAGAATTCTATAGAGTTATTGAAATTATGGACAGAAGTGTGTGGGAATCTGTGTTTTAGTGCTAAATGCTTCCTTCAGATGAGTCTTCACGCACAGTGACAATCAGATGTGGACATTTCAGGTCCAGAAACCAACCAGTAACTGTAACTGCATGTTTATACAGAACTGGTTGGTTGAAACAACATCTTGGCCTGGATTTTTACTTTCTAGATCTGAAATGTCCACCTCTGTTCAGAATTCACATTTCAAAGTTTTACACAGTATGATGGGACCTGTGGTAAATGGAGAGGCCCAGTGACACAAATCATTTTATCATTATCAATGAGTCCCTGGGATGGTGCTTGAAGCAGATAGGTGAAAATGACGTATATTTTGTGTGTCATGTTAGAAGTTCCACTGAGGAATATATTTCAGCTCCATGCTTAATTCCATTATGTCAGAATGTTTTTAGAAATGGTTTGTTTGAACAATCGATATAATCACTTTAATCTCAATGTAACTTTCTGCATGTTTAAACCTAATTCAGTTGAAATTAGATCAGTTTAAAAATAGTACCACAACTGAGTATGCGCACACTATGAACCACACAGGAGTGAAGCCTTACCTATAGAAGGACAATAATGCACATTCTAAATGCTTCTTTCCTTTGTGTATAGGTCAGCTAAAACTGTCCATCACACCTGACAATGGGCTGCTGTACATTCACAGTAAGTACAGTGATATCATTTAACATTTATCAGGGAACGCTTGAGTATTTGGCCCCCTTAAAGCCATAGGCTGAGTTTCAGTACACCCTGTGGTGCAGTAGGGGTCAGCAGTGTTCTTTGTAACAGATGCTCTTTGCTTCTTTAGAGTAATCCCAATAACATGAGATTTGAGACACTAAACTTCAAGCAATTAGGTCATCGATAAACCATTTTTTGTCTTTTTCTTTGAAGATAAAATGAACAATAACAGCTTTTTAAGCACAACAGTAAAATGAAACTGACAAGACTGAGCTAAGTTTGTGCTGCAGTTTTAGTTTTCTGCCTTAGCACAGAGGGTTCACAGGCAGTACATACACAGAAAAATGTTTTTTTTTGCTGTTTGTCTCTTATAGGTATTTAGTCTGTTAAACTAAGTTAAATTAATCCTGGAACTAGCCTGTGCTAGGCTTGTTGGTGTTAGACTGCATTTCTAGTAATTAATGTCTATTTATCCTCAGTCATGGAGGCAAGGGGGCTGCTGGGAAGGGAGTATCGAACATGTGACTCCTATGTGAAGGTAAAGAACTGATTAAAAATAACAACAACAATAATAATAATGGAACTGCATTTTTGGTTTAAAAATGTCATGTTATGAGTTTGGACTTAAATATATATTCTGAAGTCATGGCTCCTTAGAAGTCAGGGAAAATGTTAAAAATGTTGCAGCTGTGTCATGCTTAGCTGGTTCCGTGCCAAGATCTCATCACCTGTAATCTGGTTTTTCTAAAGGTTTTTGTTTGATTTTTTGTTTTTCTTTTGTTTGTTTTTGTTTTGTTTTCCCGGTGTGTTTTTCCCCAGATGGCTATTGTACCAAACAGTGATTCCAGTAAACAGCAAAAAACAAAAACAACACTAGACTGCAAGAATCCTGTCTTCCATGAAACTTTTGTTTTGTAAGTTTTTTTTCCCTTCTGTTTGACAGTAACGACAGTAAATGTTTCTGAGAATTATTTGTATGTATAAAATGTGGATCCATGGGAATGGAATTTGTATGTTATATAGTACTTAGCAGATGTCTTAGGCAGTCAAAGAGAATGTTGGTAAGTGTATCTTTGCTCAAAAAAGTATAATTTGACATTAGAATATATGTAAACTAAGAGTCACACAATAATACATAAACAAGAATTTCTTCTCTTTTCCACTAAGTTTTAGATGAACATCAGTTTGGTTCCCAAACCCCTCCTCAGGGGGCACCTTGTGTATTTGTTAAATGCCACCACATGATCAATCAAATAATTAACTTAATTAGTTAAGTCAAATATTGGGGTAGTGGAGTATTGGGGTAGTGGTTGAGTCAAAAAATGCTTTGTTGTATTGGACAGTTGCTGCGAATACTGTGGTGACTTTAGGAGAGGTTTTGAAATGGCGAAGTCCTCATACTTTAACAGACATATCATTGTAGTTTTACACTAACATGAAGACCATTTAAGCATCTTATTCTTTCACTACCTAATCCCTTTGCACAGTACTGTATATAGACAGTCAGGTTTTTAATTCCTCTGCTATTAAATAATGTTTTTGTAATACCGGGTTGTAAGTGATGGGAATGAACAAAGCGATTAGGCATTAAGTGTAATATTCCCTTGTATTGACTTTTATTATGATAGCTTCCAGAATTAGGTAACTTCTGACCTTCTGCTGCTTCTAATACTCAATAATAATTTCACCCCTGCCCCTCTATGTCCTTTGAGGACAGTGCTTCACTGCTGATAAATGATCAAGATTTGGTTGTTGAGAGGTTGTTCATAACAGCGTTGCAGTTAGGACTTCAATGGTTTTCAGGTGGAATTGAGCTTTTTTTCTACCCATGAGATTTGATTTGGTAAATGTCTAGCAGATCACACTGGGGTGTGTTCTGTGTTTGACCTTGGAAGCCGTCTCCTGCTGCCCTGGAACAGGAAAAGCAGCATTTGGCTTTGTGCTTGGTTTTGCAGGCAGTATCTGTCTTCACATTTATGCTGTTTGCAGCACTGTAGGGGCTGAGGAGAATGAGAAGAGGCTCATGGTCTCTGTGTGGAATCATAATAAAAGCTTGAGGTAATTTATATTACATTGTAACCATGCATCGTATATACAAGGTAAAGAAAATATTTATTTTATGTATATTGATTTTGAATGCATAATAAAGAAGTTGTTTTCACTCTTTCACTCATTATATTGAAAATATGTGATTTAGATTTACTATAACTCTCTATATGCCCAAATAAAGGACATTCTCTTCAAGTAGGTGAATGTTTAGAAGTTACTGCCAATGAAATATTTTTTCTGCTGTGTATTTCTGTATGTTTTTTTTCTTGCTTTAGGAAAAATGAGATCCTGGGCTGTATGAGTTTCGGTATTCGCTCCCTTACCACACTGGCCAAGGTGAGCATTTTTTAGCTGACAGCTAGAGCTGAGGTGCACCCATTTGGACCCCACAATGTGGTAAATGCAAACCTGCTAGCGATATGCTGTAGAATACTTTCTGCTGATGCCAGGAGATGGCGGTATCCACCCAGCACCGCTTCCAGCCTCAGCAACGATCCCGAGCATAAACATCTCATATGGTGTTTAATTAGGTTTTTTTCTGTGTTTCGTCACATAGACTTGTACTCATTTATTTTGTATATGTATTTAGTTAGTTGCAGTAATTATTTCTCAAGTTGAGGAGCACCTGTACCCATCTATGTGTAATATGACTAAAGCCCATTTGACTTGACATAACACACAGATGATTGCAAGCACAAGCACACAAACATTTGAATGTGGATAGCTAATGAAAGTCCATTTCAGCTGATTTTCATTACTTCTGTGTCATAGGAAATCAGTGGCTGGTACTACCTACTAAACGAAGACCTCGGTAAGACCAAGCATCTGAAAGTGGCCTCACGACGTCTCAAACCCAAACCTGGTGAGTGCTGAAGAATGTTCAGAATGAGTGTTTATGATGGTGCTGGTGGAAATGATTTAAGATGTTAGTTACCTTGTGATGCTGACCAGGGTACGTGGCTTTAAGATAGATGGGTGGTTGGATGGATGATATTGTTGCAGCATAGCTAAAGTTAGGGTTCTGGCCAAAGTGTAGATTTCAGATGAAGAACAGCCTACAGTTACTCTGTGTTCGATGGGACAAATACTTTTTCTTAAATTTTCTATATCCCATCTGTTTGTAGAGCAGTGCTGAAATTTGACCAATTCATAAAAACGATTTGTTGTAACGATGTGCCATTTTTGGGCATTGTTTAGAATTTGAGTTTTAGGTTGGTAATTTGCAGCAGTGACAGTTGATCAAAACAGATGTTTTGAATTTAACTCTTAAAAGAGTTTCCCCATGGGATCAACAAAGTTCACATTATCAAAGAAAAAGGGAAAATATATCAGGTATTTTGTGTGTGTTGAATCTGTTGAACTAATACCCAGCAGAAGGCCTGTTTCATCTGGCTCTCATGATGTACATCTCCCTTTTTGAGAATATCAATATGACACTGTTTTACTGAAGTAAGTCTACTCATAGGTTTCAAACAGGCCAACACAATAACTGTAGGCAAATTTGTAGCTGTAGTTGCAATATCATGTCATGTACATTAAGTAATGAATAGTTACTTGTGGCCTAATTTTTCCTTTTCTACACTCTGAATTATTATGTTTTACTTTAAGAAACTGCTATATATGGGCTTACTCTAAGGGTTTTATTTCTGTTAAGAAATGTGTGGTGAGTTTAGCCTCAGGTTATTTATAATCATTTGCAGATTAAACATAAAGTAGCACAACTTTTTGGGTGTAATTTCTAATCTGCACTACATTTGAAGGTGTGATTATATTTGGCAATATAATTCTAGTCAAAATGCTCCTTGAAAGTGTGAATTTCCAACGAGAAAACTTTCTGGCCTGTCTGTCTGACTTGCCTAGATATTTCTACAAAAATAAAACCTGCAAAAAATATTGCCTTTATATGAATATCAATAACTTTGGGTGCTATCATATGATACGCAGTCATAGAATATGAATAAACATTATTATTTTATTCACTCCATATTTCACTCCTTATGCACTACTGATTTCCTGTGAGACTTCAAGATGCTTGAGAGGGGAAATCCCTATTTTTTAAGATAAATGCTTTGCTTTTTCCTGAACATGCAAGGCAACATTCCTCATTTCACTTGATTTAACTGACTGAGAGAGCCACATTTACTGGAGTTGCTTGCATTTGCTTTTTAAAATAAGTCTGAATGCCCAGTAGACCTTCTTCCCATGTTGTGGGTGTTTGGTTTTGAGTGCTTTGGTGAGAAAAGGCTTTTCTTGGTCACTTAAAATTTCTTTGCTTACATGTCACTGCATATTTTCCAATGGTACTCAATTTGTACTACTTTGTTTCATGACATTTTCATGACTGAACTTGAGGCCATTAATATTTCTTTTCACAACATCAGATTCATTTTACCGATTGCCTATGAGCAATCCCCACCAACCCAGAATGGAATATTCTGCCAGATATACTCATTTTGGATTGTTTGTGTTCTCCTTCTGTTAAATAACATTTAGGTGCCCCAGTCATGATGGGGTGACTGTTTATGTCCCTGATGGCTGCCACAAGTCAATAGATTTTGCCGAGAGGACAAACATCTAGAGAAATGTATGCTGTTTTGTCCAGTTTTTTTCTGATTCCACTGATTTGGAGTGATATAAATGTGCCTGAAACAAATGGAAAATGCCCCCAATTTGATAATTCAGTACAGAGTGAACCTTCCTATACCAAAAGAACATGTCTCTGGATAGCAGCCGTTTCAGCTGATCGAAAAATAAACAAACATTTCATGAGATATTTAGGTAATAGTGGTGAGCCAAAAACTGGAACTAGACGAGCGGAGTGACGAGCTGATTTTTTTTCAGTCAGTGGAATTGGATTTCTTGCTTAGCTGGATAACTTATCGGATTTATGGTGCCCCAGTTCAAATAGACTTTATCCTCGTCTGCTTACATTTAGCCCAGACTACCTTAATTCCGGCAAGTTTTCTGCCTTAGTTTTTTGTAAATGTAGGCAATTGGGAAAACATACCCTGGAAGAAGGTGTGCTCTCAAGGAAGCTACATTATAATTAATTCATAAGTTTTACCCATCTAAGCAGTTTCTTCCTAAAAGTAGAAAAAATCTTGCCACCAGATGCTTTCTGTAAGCGGGACTATGAAACAAGTGTACACTTATTTTGGTCTGGTACTTTTACTGAAAAATTTTGGTCTGACATGCTTGATATGATACAAATTGATATGTACAGTCACTTTCAGTTGAATTTTTGACTGCAACAAGGAAAATGCAGCCATGGTTTTTGAGATTAACTTAATTCATATTTCATTAATAATAAAGTAAAGTCATTTTAGCTAAATTCTAAATTCACAAATGTAAATATAATGAACCTTATTTAAAATTCCCAATAATAATAAAGCAACCAGAACTATATTTTTTGCCTCCCTTGTAATAATCATATTAATGGAAAACTGCTCTTTTAACAATATTATTATGTTTTTGTATGTGCGCTTTCTAATCACGTAAAACCTCTGGCTGTATAAGACTGTTGATCCATAAATACTCTGTAAAGTTTATTAAGGAAAAGTAGACAGTATGGCTTGTCGTAAAATGGCAGGATGAACAGATCGGGCAGCGCCAGAAAATGTGATGCGGTGTGTCACTACAGAGACTGAGTCAGCCATGAATTTGAGTTGCACATGTACTGCTGATCTGAGTCATCCGTGTTAAACTACTAAAGTATTAAACTATTCCAGTAATAAAGGACTTTAGACCATCTGCCAAACCTGTCCGCTTACCAGTTATAGAAAGTTAAGCCCCATCTCATGTATTTGCATACATTTTTATAAAATGGCTGATTACCCTTTAATTGTCTGTATTGACACTGGCGAAGTCCCTCAGAAACGGGACATGTATGTTTTTTTGTATTTGGCTTGCTTTTAGTTAGTTTTCAGTTTTAGTAATTCTTTAGTTAGTTTTAGTTAGATTTTGGTCGCTTTTGTATTTGGCTTTCAATGCTTGTTCATGTGCAACTAATCCACGGCTGACTCATCCTGTAGTGAAATGGTGTATATGCGAGCTGCAAATCGGACAGGTGGTACTAATCGGGCAGGTGGTACAAATCGGGAAGGTGGTATGATTCGAGAAGTGACACCAACAGCTTATTTCAAGTCATTTAACTTATTTGTTATTTATGTTATATCTGCCCTGTACATTTTTTGTTTACAAAGCTTAAAGGACAAACAATGCAATTTTTATTACATAAGGTGTATATATGTATCATTCTATGAATACAATCAAAAAACTGAAAATGCCAAAAGTCTAGTATTTTGCTTGTTTACTTGAGCTGGGTAAGCTTTGCTATAGGTGGTATTAGGCTTTTGTCCACAGAAATTAACATAAAATCCCCACAAAGATAGATATCT
This sequence comes from Brienomyrus brachyistius, assembly GCF_023856365.1. Lineage (NCBI taxonomy): Eukaryota > Metazoa > Chordata > Actinopteri > Osteoglossiformes > Mormyridae > Brienomyrus > Brienomyrus brachyistius. The sequence goes on from NC_064534.1 coordinate 17,787,555, forward strand.
GTATGCATATGTGTGTGTATGCAAAATTACTGTGTGTTTAAATATTAAAATCAGTTGACTAAATATTGTGTTGGGAGATCTTCTAAAATCTAATATGCATACTTTGGCCAATTTTATATTCTCATATATGCCCTCTTCATGACAGTTGTTGAGTGGCCAGTGGAAGTCTGAGTGACTCCCTAAAACCGCACTCTGCAAAGTTAGCATGTCAATTTGTAATACTAATTTTAGATTCATCGAGAGAGAGTCAATTAGAATGGACATGCATTTAGTGCCTGAGCCGGTAAATGGTAGGAGGAAGGTGTTTCTGACACGATGCTCTGTAGATTTTGAGGGAGAAGCCAGCAGTATTGTGTCCCAGTTGAATAGTGTCTTTGAGGGATGTTGAAAAGACATGGTTGCCCGGGAGAGTAGTAGTCTCTATGGTAACCTTGCAGAAGCTTGTAGATGGGTGGGAGTAATGGAGTGTGAGAAGGCTTTTCTTGACCTGTAGGCTTAGTTTCTCAGAGCCCCGTTCCTAGAACACTCTGTGTGATCCTGGGAAGGCTACTGTTGCACTTTTGAGTAACAGTATAACTAATTCTGTTTTATTAGTATTTTGTGTTCATTTCTTAGTGAGGAAAAAAAATCTGGCTCCTTTTGGTACAAAGGGATGTTTTCAAAAGGCAACACTTCAGCCTGTGGCACTTTTGGCTGTTTTTCAGGCAGTGCTTTGTCAAGCAATGATGCTCCCCCCGAGACGACGAGCCAGGAGAACATGCAGTGCACAGCGGTGAGTGACCAGCTGCATGTCCTCTGACTGCATCTGTGAGGCTTTATTGCCGAGATGACTGGCTGCTTAACGGGTGAGCTGAGTACACCCCGGTCAGCTTTGAGTTGGGGCTGGATTCGCTTTCTCGCAAATATTTTTTCTTAACTTTTCTGATTGTTTGCAAAATTATTTTAGGGAAAAATTTTAGCGAAGCCTGCACAGTGCTCGACCCTTGGTTTTTGACCTCCAACTTGGAGGAATGAAATTGAATGAAAATCAGTGGCCTCCTCTAGGTATTCAAAGTCCTCCAGTCTAGTTAAAGCAGGTCACGCCTACAGATACCGCATGGTCATATGGGGAAGGTAAAACTTGCTTAAACCAACTTCTGCTACTTGTGATATAACACTATACCCCTTTCTGACCTTGAGGTTTCTGAGATTGAAGTTATGGTAGACAAAGATGGGAAGTAGGAAAAGCCAACACTGTTGTGGGAATAGGAAGTCTGGCTGCAAAGTAATCCATCTCTGATTTATTCCTCTTTACTCTAAGACAGTGTTTCCCAACCCCGTTTTTGGGGACCCTCATACAATCCATGTTTTTGCACCCTCCAAACTCCCTGCCAGACAGTCCACATTTTTGCTCCCTACTGGGAACTGGGAGAGAGCAAAAACGTGGACTGTCTGGGGGTCCCTGAGAAATGGATTGGGAAAACAGTGGTCTAAGCATTTTGTTAGTTTCTTGCCTCCCACTGTTAGAGCAGCCCTGGAAGTCTGTTGAACGTAGTAGTCATTACTCGTATCCTTCCTTCCTCATTTGGAGTTATCACTGCCGGCGGGACTTTGGGTGCAACTGATATGATATATGATAAGGGGCTTGAGGTAAGGGGTGCATTTTGTTACAGCAGTCAAATGGACTAAAGGAGACGTACAATATTTTGTCTTTAAACACATACCATTTACTAATTGGTGTTAGTGTTACCTGTGTCCGATTAATAAATGGACTTGGTCAGATATTCAGGACAATTTGAAAGAATCATCTGTCGCAAAATTAAAGTGATCAGCATCATTACTGCCCCCTCGGTCACTGTAGTCTTGGCCCTGTTATACTCTGCTGCAATGGTATGGGAGCTTCTCGGGTCCACAGAGTCGACATGATGCAGAACAGATCTTGGATTTGGCTGAAGACAGCAGAGCAGTATGAGGCATGCTAGTGTGATTTATGCTGGAACAAAAGTACACTTACAGAAGAGTGAATAGAAGCATAAAATAAGGTAAAAAATATATTGTTGATCCCAGTGGAAAAATCTTTATAACGTAGGTTTATAGGGCATAGGTTTCATTAAATATACCAGTCATAAGCATTAACATGCTTATTGCTTATTGGGGAACCTGAAGCTGTTTCCCCCACCATTTTAATTGAAAACAAAAGGTCTGGCGTGATCCCTTCATTTGGAGAGGTTTTCTTTTCATTGCTGTCAGTGGCTCATTGAGGTTTACACTTATCCCCTGCCCTGGACTGACGAGCCAAGTCTAGTGGAGCTTGTCTTTGATTGCTCCCTCAGAAGAGAGCCGCTTGCAGTTGTCAGACTTTGTGGAATAAGGGGTGCCGTTCACTTGTCCACATAATAGACAGTGGTCCGTTTCCAAAGAAAAGCGAGCGCAGGTTGCCCTAGAATTTGGCAGTCCATGTCGGAAGGGTTTAATGGTCTCCTCGGCCCCTCTAAAATAGTTATTGTGTCAGTGTCTTTGGGCTTTTTAATTCTTTTTTGCCGTCTGTGTTTCTTTTCAGTGTGTTCTTCTGACTAAATGCACTCATTATTTTTTCTGTAGGCAACTGAGAATAGAAACGCCATGCTTTTTACAACAGTTTTACTCTGATTTTGGTATGAAGATGGAAATCTTACATTTGCAGTGAAGAGAACATCTGTGAGCTGAATATTGAAACATGAACATCAGTTGACAGGGCTAGTGAACTGAAAAATAGTATGTGAAAGGTGGGAAAAAAACATTCCTAGAAGTGAGACAGAGTCTGATGGAGGAGGGGGGGTGGAGTGATGTTATGTACTAGTGTGTTTATGGGAATTTTCGTGATGTGGAATGTAAATCCAGTCTAGGCAATCTCTCTCCCAGTCCTGCAGTGAGCTGTCAGGAAGCCTGCTGGCTTATCAAATGCAGGCACACAGAGCGACCAGGGGTTGGGGAGGTGAAAGGTCGCTTCCTGTCATTCTTCTGCTATGCCGAGTTCCCATGAGCGGGCATGCCAAGTCCAGTATGCTTGGAACTGAGAGGCTAAGACAACCTGGCTTGTCCCGCAAATGCGAGCTCCCTGAGCATCTGGACACACCGCATGCCCCACGCTTGCATGCTACATGCCGCGCTCGTACATGCCTAGGACTGGGACCCTGCATACCATCCATGGGCTGTGCAGGGTCTGCATCGAGCGCATGCTGCCTCAGGTCTGTGACACGGCGCACTGACCCCTTGCAGAGGATGTTATATGGGTAGAACATGCTGCCTTGTACAGGCTCGGGTATTTAAATGGGGGGTCTAGGGTGCTGGTGTTCTTGCTGCTAAGCAGAATATTCACTATGGTAAATTGGCTTGCAGTCGATAATTAAATAGTTGTGTGGGTATTGGGTGTAGCTTAAACTGTGTATGTGCTATTTGATATTCAAATGTATTACGCAATGTACCTGCTACAATTTAAAATGTACTTTTCATTTTTATACGTTTTTCTGCCATTTAGATTAAGGTTAATGTCTGCACCGGTGTACTATCCTCATTTCACTGTCATGCACATGTGTACTCGTGTTGCTCTACCATTGAATTCAGTGAATGTGAGCCTGACTCATACAGCGTATTTTTTTTTTTTAATCAAAACAATCTAATTATTTAGCTGATCTTTAAATTATAAACATCTCAAACATTATCTTCAGGTGACTTCATTCCCATAAATAGTATTTTTGATGCCAGTCATTAAAATGATATCTCTTGGTCACTTTTGAGTGTGCAACATGCTTACCCCTTGACTTTCATGTTCAGCATGTATGGCTTGGTGTGTGACACCAAAACAACTTTGATTTGTATTTTTTTTTCTCTTATATTGCATGACACTTTTATGGTGAACATTAACACAAGTAATAAAACATTCTCTGATGCGAACAAAGAGTTCGCCTTGAAATTAGTTTGTTTGGAATCTGTTTCTTATTCCCATAGCTTTGAATAAATCACATTTTGAGATTAATATGTACAGTTAACATGGTAGATATTTTACAAATATTGCACAGCTTACAGACTTATGAATTGTATTCCCTTGAAGCCTGTGGGGGTCGTGCTTGTATGAAGAGTCAAGTCTTCCTGTCAAATTCATTTTTATCTTGGATCCCATAGGTCACTCTCTAATATATTCACTCTGCTAGTGCTGTAATTTGGCATAGAAAGTGAAGTGATCCGACTGAAGCTAACAGGACAGAGGGCCAGACCTCTTAACGGTGGATGAGTATTGCTGCAGTGTTTGCAGGCAGAAAACGAATGAAAGACAGAGACGAGAAAGGAAGAGAATGTGATTCCGGCTCCATCTGAGAACCTCAGTTATTCACGTTTAATATGGATAAAGTTAAAAACAAGAGGCAGTTCCTGCTTCTGCTTGGTGTATCAGTAAGAACCAGTATACTGGAAAGTCAGTCTCTATCCCCAATATTCTCTGGCAAATTCACTTGAAACACACAGCACAGGCTCAAGCTGCTCACTTAGCTCAGTGTGCCCTCTCTCTTTCTCACACACACACACGCACACAGTTCTTTTTTTTACCCCCCAGCTGGTGATACGGAATCCTGGCTTCCGTTTCTCATGTCTTCAGAGCAGAATGGGCATGCCGGCAATGCTGGCAGGATGAAATGTGTGTTGTCAGGCTGTTGAAGCATGTCATATTCATCTAAATAGTGGCTGTATGACATAAACGCCCCTTTCACACTGTTTGGGCTGAAATCATGAGCAGTAATGCAAATGGGTTTTTTTTGCTCATGTGGCCTCTGCTAATGCTATATACTGCTGCCATTTTGAAAGGTGTAAGGTTGTGTGGTTGTTTTTCCAGTGTGATGCCCCTTGCCAGGGTCTTGTGCTTCACCCTAGAGGACGAGAAAATGTGATTCTTTGAGAACTTCCCCTTGGTGTTTACAGCCTTTGTGCACAGTTATTTCTCGTGCCTGACTCCCTTGAGGAGTTAATTATTTGTTGGTTTAGAATCACCATTATTCTGCGAGTGTAATGAATGTCTAAGAAATTCTTCCGATGCTGTATAAGAAGGTACTGCAATTCCTGCACAGTGGCAGTGCGTATAGTCAGGATATGAGGCATAGAGATGAAAAAGACAGCTGAGTAAGCGGAAAGAGGGGTGACATTGGCACAGTTAGAGAAACTGTGGTGGTTGGCAGTGAGATGATCCTCTGTATGGCTGACATATAGCAAAAAAATAGGTAAATAATTTGTTGCAGTAAATCAGTAAATATTAGACTTTGCTTTATTGGTGTCATGTTGGTATATGAGAGTCTGATGGTTGTGCTGGTAATGTATTTGAGGATGTGGTGGGCAGCCTTGGGGAAAGAGCCACTAAGGTTCCAGATTCTTCTGTTTCTTAGAGACCAGTAGCAACTTCTAGAAGTGAGTTTATGAAACAAATGGTCACTGTTTGTGATGGGATCACTGATGATGATTGTTGCTTGTTCTGCACTTGGGTGGATGTGTAACTGAGGGTAGATTGCAGCCAGTAACCTTCTCAGCAGAGCTAATTCACCACCACATCCAGGCAGTTCTGGAGCTATTTCCGAAATTCCACCTTAAGCTGTCAATATAACTTTGTATTGATACATTAATCTCGTTCTTTCTGACTTTTATGAAATGCAGACTAGTGCTACAATTCTTGTAAAAGAAGAAAGTTAAGTTCATATTTAAAAAAATAATAGTTCCATATAATACTGTTCCATGATTTGATAAATTACATTCCTTGCATTTCTCAAAAATCTCAGACTGAGCAGTAGATTAACTTCACAGCTTTATGCTTTAATCGGTAATCGGAGCTCATTGAATGCTGGGTGAAATTTTTAGGTATTGGCTATATTCGAAACCTTTCACTCCTGTACTCATTGTCTATTTCCTGTATAATAAAGGTTATGTAGTTCACTATATAAGGAATGAGTCAGTGAAACAAGACAACATTCCAAGTTGCTCCATGTTGGCATCCCAAGAACCTTTGACAGTTGACATTCGCAAATAGAAAAATACAGGAACAATATGGATGTGTGTGTCTGTAATTTAAAAAACAAAAATTTTCAAAATGATTTAATTTTGTTGTGCAACCTACAGGCATGGACCGGGGAAGCGTGAACAACAGTCGAGGGATCGAGAGAATATGGGGTTTAATAGGGAAAACCACACCACTCTACATAAAACGACGTCAATGACCGGACTGGGCAAAACATTCCTAACGTAAACCTAAATATATTGAACTAATGACAGGAACAAGAAACAGCTGGTAAACACGGGGAATTTACACGGGGTAAAGAAAAAAAACGTGCTTATACTTTTATATAAAATTTCCTTCCTATGCATTGCATTATGGTATACATACACCGTGGTAGTGTACATCATCTGTACTATGCAATTTTCAGTACATTATGGGGATTTCATAGTGCTTTTTATAATTATATATAGCATTTTATAATTAATTCATTACATTACATTACATGTGTACTATATCAGTAAGAGGGAGCAATTTTGAAAGCATTGTTGAGTACAGCTTGGCTAACCTCCAGTCTATGAGGTCAAAGGTCAGGTTGGCAATATGCAGGACCACATGTCCCATTGGTTTTGGTCTGCTATGGGATTGGTTTTGCGTTTACCTTTTTGGCTGCTTTTTAAATGTGTTGAAAGGCAAGGCAAATTGTCATAGAAACCCAATGTTTGTTATAGTGTCCTGGATATGTCTCCGTCTATATTACTAGAATGCCTTGTCTATCCAGGAAAGCAGAAGAGGATTTATATCTTGTACAAAGTGTAAACTGCTTCAGTTTTTGATGAGCAGGTCCTTGGTGAGTGCTGGTGGACTTTTTCCTTCATGGCTGATGCTGTGGTGTGAATTTCAGGTGACCATCCTGAGAGGGAAGGACGGCTATGGCTTCACCATTTGTTCTGACTCTCCTGTGAGAGTTCAAGCTGTGGATCCAGGCAGGAAACAATCTTTGGAGTCTTTCTGTGTACAAATGCACACACAGACACGCACACACACAACACATAGACATAGATCTGAAGGTGATGATACATGGCTCAACTTTTTAAGCAATGTTGCCTGCAGTGTTGCTGAATGACGAGGCTCAGGCATTTACCCTTTGAGAATTGGCAACACATTTCTCTTTGGACAATACTGACCTCAGTGGGCAACTTTTTGAGATCTTCCAATCAGAATGTTAGCAGCCAATTACGTGACCAACTTGGAGCTAAAGCATCCATCTTTCTGGTGTCCGTCTCTCTGGCAATAGAGTTGCTCTTCTTTGATTGGTTGTTACCAACTGCCCATTGCCTTGCTAAGTTGTCCTGTGGCTCGCCTGGTTGCCTGTTGCTGGCAACAATGCCCAAAACGTTTCCCCATGTATCAGCACCTTGACTTCTGGGCAGTTACAGTGTTCTTCGTTTATTCTAATTATCTGTCTGTCACAGTAACCTGAAACATAAGTTTATTCATTCTGCAGCCCGTCGAACTGCCTCTCAATGATTTCTATTGGTAATTCTCTCTTTATTTTCATGTCATGACTTTCAGGTGGTCCAGCAGATGAAGCTGGCCTTCAGCAGTTTGACACCATTCTGCATCTGAATGGCCAACCTGTTGAACACTGGAAGTGTGTGGATGTTGCCCATGCAATTAGGTACACTCTCAGAACTAAGTTGCACACTCCAGAATAGAATGCACAGTGCCTGGGGTTTTCAGTTCATGTCTGCAAGGTCCACTGCCATCAGCTGTTAAAAACATTGTTTTTCTTGTATCAGGACTCAAATCTCATTTTCTTTGAATTTGGTGATCAGTGATCATTGTTGACACACCACAGCACACAGTGCACAACAACAAAATGTGTCCACTGCATTTAACCCATATGTGATATAGTATGGGGGCGGCATGGTGGTGCAGTGGTTAGCACTGTTGCCTCACACATCTGGGAACCGGGTTTGAGTCTCCGCCTGGGTCACATGTGTGTGGAGTTTGCATGTTCTCCCCATGTTGTTGTGGGGTTTTCTCCGGGTACTCCGGTTTCCCCCCACAGTCCAAAAACATTGGAGTTGCTAAATTGCCCGTAGGTGTGCATGTGTGAGTGAATGGTGTGTGAGTGTGCCCTGTGCTGGGCTGGCCCCCCATCCTGGGTTGCTCCCTGCCTCGTGCCCATTGCTTCCAGGATAGGCTCCAGACCCCCCGCGACCCAGTAGGATAAGCGATTTGGAAAATGGAGGGTTGGATATAGCACAGGGCAGCTAATTCAGCACCCAGGGAGCAATGATTGAGGGTGGCACCTTGCTTGTCAGAGATTTAAACCAGCAATCTTTCAATTACACGTGCGAGTCCCTAACCATTAGACCACCACTTATTTTCCTTGCAGGAGCTGCCGGTCTGAAATCAAATTGACAGTATGGCGTACAGTGCCCATCATGAAGCCAGGGTTCGAAGGCCTGATTCACAGGCCATCTTACAAGCCATCTGGTTGCACCGCAATGTCACCCCCTAGCAAGAAACGTGAGAAGACCCCCTTAAAACTTACTCAGCAAGGACAGAGTCATCGTATACTTGTAAATGGGCTAGAGGGTGGTAATGGAGAGCTAGGAAGTCCTTGGGGTGAGCGGCAAGAGGAAAGCAACAGGGCCCGGACACAGACTGCGACGCTGAAGGGCACACATGTGACATCATCAACTGGAGACAACTACATTATCCTGACAGCAATTAACCCTGGGAACCAGGTACTAATCTGTTCTCTGACTAAGAACCTGGACTGAAAATTAAATTTTTAATTGAGGCTGACAGGAACTGCAAGCATCTTACATTTCAGGGTATGCTTATGTTGGTTTTTGTAATAAATGATTTTCCACTTAGAAAAACGGCAATAGAGAAAGACTTGAGCATTTTATATTGAATAGGACTGTGAAAAACCCTGTGGGGGGCATTTGGCAGTTGTCTCTGTCTTAGGGATCATGTTGTACTCTGTTCTGCCTTACTGAGCATACAGCTCTAGGAGGCAAGAGGAGCTTCACAATGATGCAGCCTCTGGAGGGAGACGTGTTGACAGGGTGTCGTGCAGGGAGAGCTGGGTTGTCTCTCCACACCAGGCGTGTATCAGTGCTAGGTCCGCCATCATCACCTATGCCAATAGAAACAGTCCCTTACTGGCTCCTCCCACAGGCGCCGCTCTAGATGCATTGTGAAAAGCACTATACTCCTTCTGTGTGTAAACATAAAATTGCATGTGGCTCTGAGGGTTAGTCTGTGATCAAAAGGTCGTTCTTTCAGATTCCATGTCTGGTAGAGTGATTTCACAGTCCGGCCCTTGACCAAGGCCCTTAACCCCAATAGCTCCAGGAACTGGCTAGCCTTCCTTTTTCATTTACATGTTTCTTTGGACAGACAAATGCATCTGATAAAAAAATGCAATTGTAATTTTAAGAATAGTGAACGATTCCAACAAAGTGCAGTCTTTCAGGCAATCTAAATGGATTCTTTCTAAATTAAAGGCATCCATAACATATCGAGACAATTGGAGAGCTAACAACTTAAACAACAATAGTGGGGTATTATCTGGTTTTTGTCTTGGTATTTCATGCCCGACCTTTTCTGTAAAGGTGACAGATACTTTGCACTGGGATACGTGCAGAGACTTGTTTTGGGGAGTGCTGGAAATGGTTATACCAGGATTTGTAAAGCTGCACTCTTCTTTCCTTCTATAATGTCAGTTGTACTGTTGACCAAATGACCAGATCAAAAGCAGATGTTCAGTAATTCATATATCACAGACATCACACATGTGTTTTTTCCCCTCAGATGTTGCAGCCTTATTATCAGGATGACCCCGGTGCTCTCGGTAAGTTGGTCTTCTATCTTGCCAGATCTAGACAGCCAGCTCAGGCTTTATAGACACTTCTATGATTTTTAGCCATCTGAGATGCACTGGGTCCTGTTTCATCAGGGAAGTCGTACCCAACTTGTCCAACCAGTGGGTTCCAGCCGGACACTGAATCGCAGGGCAGGCCTACTTTCCTGCGGAAATCCTCGACGAGCAAGTCCGCTAAAGACCTTGCCTCTGCTGGCTACCAGCAGAACTACGCCAACTACCAGAACTGCACAATCGTCCGGTCCCATGTTCCTCAAACTAGCTACAGCACATATGTCAAGCTGGCGCCCAAAATACTCATCTTCCCTATTTTTGTACAGGTGTGGAGTTACGGGTTTTTGTTAGCTCTGTGTTACGGTTAAATTCCATTATCCATTCTTTTTGGTTTTGTTGAAAAGATGATTGGCCTAAAATCTGACACTCAGCATTTCTGTTTATTAAAACAGTTTACAATAGTTTAAAGTAATGAGTAAATTATTTAAAATAAATCTGTAACTTTATTCCATTTATGGGTACTGCTATCTAAATTATTTTAAACAGTATTAGCTCACGATGATAGAATAGATCATTTGTATGTAATACAATGTTATAAAAATCCAGTATTTGCATAGTTTACATTTTTAAGTTTGCAAATTGTTTGTATCTCTTAAAAGTATGCTGTGTACATTACCGTCAGACTTGCATATTATTAGTTAATGCATCAATATAGGTTGGAGCTGGCTGGCCTCATATAGTCATTGGAGTGTCATGCCAAGGCTCTGTGTGTGGGGGGCGGGTGGGGCATGTATATATTACATTCTGGGGACCAAATGTCCCTACAATATGACAAAAACCTGTTATTCTGACATTGTGCGAACCATTTCTTGGATCCCCACAAGGGGAAACTCAATTTAATAAATATCTGTAACCACAATCAAAAAAAAAAAAACGCTTTGATTACTAAAAACCTTGGATACTTATGGGTAAAGTTAGGGCTGGGTAGGGGTCAGGGGTGCCACTTTTGGGATTAGGGTTAGAACTTAGAAATGAATAAACAGTCTCCATAAAGATATTAATACAAACGAGTGTGCTCTCAGTCACTTGGGACTGTAGTGAATAGTTTGTGTTTCTCTGCCACTTGCAGCCCCTGGACCTTTGCAGTCCAGCCCGATCACTGGTTCTGTTAGAGGAAATGATGCTGCATGAGAGCAAACACCTGTCCACCAAGGTAATGCCAAAGGCGTGACCTCAGGTTCCGAGACAGTGCTGCCTCACATTCCACATTCCTACAATTCCTCCTTAAGTACAACCACTTCATCCTTATTTGACAATTATCCTGAGTTCCATTTACTAATGCTAACCATAGTTCTTAACAGGCAAAAAGTCTTATATTGAGTTTCTAATATACTCATACCCAGTAAAAATTTGGTAACAAAATCACCCAGAGTGAAATACAGATTTTTTTTTTCTGACACAGACGATGATCTTGGAGCCTGAGGTCATAATGAAGGGTCTGTTTTTTATCAGAATATGGTTTGTGATACACTTTAAAGAATGCGCCGGAGCTGCGCATCACAATGAAGAAGGATGGATAGCCTGACATTCTGAGGTGTTGGGGGGAAATCCATGACGTACCACTGTGACTGTGGGATAAAACTGGGCACCCAGTAGGTGCAGTGTGGGGTCAAAGGGTTGTAGCGGCGAGAGAGCCTCTGCAGACTGCAGGGCATGTATTTAATGAACTGTCTGGCTCAACTTGCCCTTGTTAGCAGTTCAGTATTCTTCTTGTGCTGTACACTTGTTTCCCTTTGTCTATATAACACTTTTAATTAGCGTCTGTTTGCCTGGGCAGCAGCAGTATGCGATTTCTGTTATTTTCACAGTTTTTCCGCTTATCATAGTCTGTGCTTTTATATGGTTTACCTTTGACCCCCGCTGCGCTCTCCCTCTGAATGGCTCATGTGAAGGAGGCTCTTGAGAGGGCACAAGCGGGGAGCAACAGGCTGGGGTAATCACCCCACTGGGGGAGGCTGGCACGGGCTCGACTCATGGCCTGCAGAGCTGTATTTTCTCAGGGTGTTTTTGAAGATGAGGGCATGATGCCAAGCCGGGTTGCCATTGTGATAATGTTGTGTAAAGGAAGCGTGATCTGGGGGAGAGGAAGACAAGAGGGCATGTTTGTACTTAGTGATGGCAGAGGGGAGCTCGGCTTTGTTTTCCTGGCAACTTGATCTGCGGCAAAGCTCCAAGTGTTGGCTTTTTTGGTGAGCCTGAGCTTTAAGGTTACTATTAACGTGCACATCCATTTAAGAGGATGTTGAGACGTTTATTATCTGATAGCTGTTTGGTTGTTATTCCACACAAACGAGACTGTGCTTGTATGTATAATTTGTTGAGCCATGGGTGGTGCAGTGCAGGGAGATAGCCTGGCTGTCCATGGCCTTTTTAACAGAACTCAGTGGTTTTATGGAATAGTGAATGTAATGCAGTATGAAGGCAGAATAAACGGGAGAGATTTTAGTGATCCGCATTGATACTGTTAATGGATGCTGCTTTGTCCAGGGCTCCGTGCTCAGATGAGGTCTATGGGGAGTGGACAGTCGCCAGCAGGGAGGATATGAGGGGGACCATGGGCTTTTCTTGTTCCTTTGTTAAACCATCCATTGACAAGAGACACTAGTGTTTCTGCCAAGTAGCTGAGCCAGAAAAACCCAGGAAGGAAGCTAGTAATGGAGTGTGTTCACTGCCCTGAGTTTTCTATGTGCACGCTAGGGCTCCTCACCCCGAGAATCCCAGCTTGTTGTCAGCACACTAATGAGTGGGATTTGTGACCCGTTCTGCCAGTGCTGGTTGAATATTTCACTGCAGCCTGAGGTATTGTTGAAAATTGTACAGGGTTGAATGAGTGGGAGCCATTTCCAAGCTGAGCCCATCACCCATGAAGACATATAAATGAAGGCCAGGCAGTGTTGATATGCCGCTGTCTCTGTCTATACATGGCTTTAGGTTAATTTGATGTTAACTGTTTTTGAATGACCAATGGCCAGTCCTCTATGCCAGCTTCAGTCTCTGTGTGGTGTATATATAGATGTAGCATGACCTGGGAATGTCGGTATGTGGCTGAGTCTCTAAAACTGAGCAGGGTACCATTCAGATCCAATTCATGCTGTTTCCTTGGGTGCCTCCACGCCCAGGTGACCGTGTTCATCTATACTGACCTGATGCTGCTGACGCGGGAGGACGAGCCTGGCCGCTGCAATGTGCTGCAGAACCCCCTGTTCCTCCATCACCTCTGTCTGCGAGATGGTAGGTGTGCTCAGAGAAACGTAGTCGGGCTTTCTGAGACCCAGGTCTGTTAATCACCCCTTCTATCCATCCATCCATCCATCCATCCTTCCCTCTTTGAACCACTTATTCTGGTGTGGGTAACAGGTATACCTGTCTCTGGCAACACAGTGCCCAAGGCTGGAGTACATGGGGGACAGGATGCCAGTCCACACTAAGAGACAAGCATACACTATGGAGATGCCAGGTAGCCTGACTGCATGGCCTGTGAGAGGAAACTAGAGAACCTGAAGGAAACCTATGCAACACGGAGAGAACAAGACAACTCTACATACATACATGTTACAGTCTCATCTTGCAGCTCATTTATAATAATGATTATAGTGATATGTGCATTTTCAAACCATAACCACAGTGTTTCTCTCTTTAGAAGTGAGATGTTGGGTGTCATGGGGGCTCAGTGGGGGCCGCCTTTGCCTCACAAAGGGTTGGAAGTTCAAATTTGGCAATGCTCTGTGTGTGGGGCTTGCATGTTATCTCTGTGTTGCTCCAGTTTCACCTCGCAGTCCAAAGATAAGTGTCCCACAATGTGTATCTTGATGTCGAGCTGTTGAGCGCAGACTGTATGGAAGGTGGTAGCTGTGTTGTGTGGGACTTGAGAGCATACAGGTCTGAAATGTTGTGGCAGGTTTTTTTCCAGGTGGGTGCAGCCTACTCTGGTGGTGACGTCATTTGTTGTATCGAACAGTTAACATAGGTGGCTGTTAATATTTAATAAATAATCATTTACATGCTAGCTTTCTGGCCAGGAGATGTTTCTCGATAGTGGCCCAGTGGCTCGATAAAGTGAAGACATCAAAATTTAAGAGATTATATTTGCATATGGAATTGACCATTAGGGGTGTACGCCACAGAAGGTGGAAACCCTTTTAGAAGGGATTGCTGTTGTGCATGAGCTGTGCTCGCTGAAGTGCCGCATTTCTCAGTGTTGTTTCGGTTGTATGTGAGGCCCTCCTGACACGCAGTTGGTTTTACCGCCATCAGCATTAGGAGCTCCGAGCCGCGGCCGTCTCCACCCCTCATTGTTATCGAGAGAGAGGCGCCAGCCCTGTGTTTGCAGGGAACGTGAGCGAGTAGCGGCCAGGCGCTCCGCATTGTTGGTGCTGTCCGAAGCAGGACGGGGCGGGATGTTGGACAGACTGGGGCCGCGGGGAGCCGGGGGGGGAAGGAGGTGCGCGATGACCTTCCTGAGCTGACAGCGTGGGAGCGTGGATGTGAAAAAGAAGGCTAACATAACCCTACACACACGTGCACACACATAATTTGGAGTGTCTGGTGATACACACATTTTGTCCATACTTTCATATTGTGTTATATTTTGTATAACATATTGAGTATAGCTTGTACAATGCAGTATGTTTCCTTTAAATTTTCATTCATGCTTGGGCTGAGACTTGGGGCAGAAATGGGGCTTGTTCATCTGCTAGGACATTTCTTTATTATTTTCTGCATCATTATGCAGTACATTACTTATGTGATACAAGAGAGACCTCTACTGGTCTGTCTGGAGAGGTGTATGATCCTCAATATTTTTACTATGACTGTTTGGCTCTAATTTTCACTTCAATTCATGCCTGGCCTGTAATGTTTCTGATTTGCCATACTATCCTGAAATCGAAAAACAGGGCCAAAAAATATTAAATAATGTATTTTTTCTTTAAACCACGCACTTGCTATTTTTGACTTGCTATTTTTGACTTGGTAGTTGTTAAACATGCGTCACAACTTAGAATTAAATTTAAATGTTCTCTGCATGCCCCGAATGCTCCTCAAAAGAATCACTGCACAATTTTATGATGCTCTAAATCTGTCCGAAGTAAAATAATCCAGAGCCTTAAAAAAACCAATACAACAAACTTCCAACAAAAGTAAGTTGTTCACTGTCTCTAGCCTTTGGATATATTTACTGACGGACTGATGAAGTGTGAGTGTGTGGTTGACGTGTGGGACAGTAATTTGCCTCATTGTCTTCCCTTGTTGCATGGACATGGGAGTCTGGATGACTGCGCCGCTTTTCTCTTCCCTGCCACCCAAAACTAATACACCCACAACACTTACTTCTCTATTTTTTCTTCCTGTCCAGATCCCACTGAGGAACTGAGGTTCTACATAATCCACACGACTGAGGTAGGCTCTTACTGCCCGAACACCTAATGGTTTAGCAGTGTTTGGGTTTGTATGGATTTGGTTGGGTGCTACCAGATTGACAGGTGACCTAGTTTTTGGTTTAGTTGTGTGTGTGTGTGTGTGTGTGTGTGTGTGTGTGTGAGATGTATAAATTACAATGCAGTAAAAACCTGTTCTTTTGACTATGAAAAATAGCCCGCACAAGGGGAAACTCAGTCTTTTGAAAATATGTGACTGCAATCAAAAAACTAAAACTCCCAAAAGTATTTTGTATTTTGTTTGGTTACTTATGGTTTAGGTTAAGGCTGGGTAGGGGTTGTCATTTTTGAGACTAGACTTTTGCTCATAAAAATGAATGGATGGTCCCCACAAAGATATGAATACAAACATTTGTGTGTGTCTGTGTGGTCATGAATATATTACATCGTGGGGACCAAATGCAATATTTGAGATGCAATGCAATTTTGACCTTGTGGGAACATTTTTTTCTAGTGTATGAGATGTGGTCGTATCGATACAGAGTCCCCAATCTGGCTCAGATTATAAGGAAATTAGCCAAAAACAGTAAAATGTTAGAAATTGATACACACATTTGCATCACTATTATGACATAGTAATGTATTTTCTGTTATGCAGTTAAGCAGCAGTATATTAATATACTGTCTGCCCTCATAAAACAGTTCAGTGATGGAATTTGCCAGAGACTTGGGAAAACAGCTTCCTGTGGTTCACTGTATTTACAGATGGTACTAGCCATTATTATGTAACTGCCTGTTCTGATCTCCTTTCAGCACAGGTTTGCTGCTAGCGGTAGGATTGGAAGGGCGGGGGAGGCAGTAAAAGTGAATGTCTGATGGCGATGATGTCACTGCTTGCCACATGGCTCTGCCAGTGCATTTTCCAGATGCCCTGCGACTTAACCTTCTAAATATTGTAGTTCAGTGTGACAATGGAAGAGATGGCTTTTATGCATATAGCATGCTCATTTGGTAGCTGCCAGTGTATTTTATGAAATTGGGAAGGTGTGTGCACTGGAATGGAAATACCAGTAGCTACATAACAGATTTATTATCTGCTGATCATAAATGTTTCCCCTTTTGTTAACTCTTGTTATCTTCAAATGTATTAGTCTTTAGATACCCTTCAGTTTGCTAATTTTTTACTATCTGATAATGGCTTGACATTTTTTATGGATAGAACTATGAGAATTACTCATCCCCTTTTCATCTCTCATTTCAACCAATTTCTGTCTCTGTAGCACATGGTTGTGCCCTTAGGCTTTGGTTTTGCAAACTTGATCCAATGTCCTGTCCAACTGCATGTTCTCTTTTGATGCAGTAATTCAGATTTCCGTAGAGTATGTAAAACAATTTGAGTTGCACGGTGGAAGGTTTATTGCACAGTGGCTCAGCAGACAGCCCTGTTGTCTCACACCTTTGAAGGTCAAGAGTTTAACTCCTGCTGTTGCTCTGTATTTGTCTTTGCAGTTTGCTATCTCTGGTCTCTTAGTTGCTCATGGTGCAGGGTGTTGCAGTGCCATTTGGTCTGTGCTGCCTATGATAGGTCCTTGACCAGGATAAGCAGGTGGAAGAGGGAGATGCTATGCTTTCCGAGGCCCTCTCATGTAAACTGTATTGCCCAAGTAATTTGATTCAGCTCCCCGTCTCCCACTGGCTGTGTTAACCAGCTCTGCTTTAGCTCAGGAGTCTGATATGCTGGGCTCCACCATGCCATGGAGTTACGGGAAATTCTGTGAGCTCTCTGCTTTTTTTTGTAATTATATTAGTCATGTCTATATATAAAAAAGTGAAATCATTGGTTTCTGGCTGAGTTGAACATGACATCTGAAGTAGTTAAAAAAATCTCACACCTTCACTTTTATTTTCTCCTTAATGCAATAAATCACAGATGGTGCCCAACAGGTGGTAGCAGTCTCACAAGAGTAAATAAGCAGTACACAGAGGGATGTGACGCTGCCTGCACAGTGTGGCTATAATATTTAGAATTTCAGAATATGACGATTTTGTGCGTTGGCAGCTAATGCGCTTTGGAATTTGCACTGCGTTTACGTTTTATTCTGTTGGCGGACTCTGTCATTGAAGCTGAGTTATGAGGTAGATATGTAAACTGTTCAGTGCATATGTGGATGGATGGATGTTGGTAAATAAGCACCCTAACACAGAACTCAAGGTGAGATGAGTAGGCCTATCTGGCCAGAAATAGCTGAACGGCAAATGATTAGGTGTCCTCCAAGCTGTTTATAAGACTGGGAATTTGGAATATTTTTTTTTTTTTTTGGGGGGGGGGGGGGGTGGATTAAGCATAGCTAGCATAAAAAGGCAGGAAAATCCATGATGAGTGATGTTACTTCAAGTGGTGATGATGCTCTCTACCCATATTTAATTCAGTTAATATTTCTATAGCATCCTTTCCAGTGTAGTCACCCTGAATTGCTAGACAATCTTATCTTGCTATGTGGACTGAAGGATATGCTGTTTGGTATGCCACATGCAGCCGAGAGGTCAGGAAATCTTTATCACGGATCCCAATGACTGAAAGGGGAGGCAAGACAGTGCTGGATATCTAAGGTACTCTGGATCTAGACAGTTCTTTCAGAAGGAGCATTTTTTTGGAGGCAGCTGTATGGGGAAAGTGATCTTACTTGATGAAAAGGAGGATCCCTGGAGGAGTACTTTGGGGCAAAGAAGAGAAACGGTCTAGATAGTGAGTGGTTTAATTGCATGGTGCTGGTGATGGAATGTTTAAAGTCTTAGTTTCTGTTTTTGCTTATGTGCTTGAAGAGAAGTCACAAGGGTAACTTAGATAAGGAACGTCTGCCCTTGTGGATTTAATGGCTGAGTAAATTCAATTAGGAGAGGGTCCCTCCTTCAGCTTCTCTGCAGTCCCTAACCAAAATGGTAATGTAAAGTAACTTTCTGGGTATCTTGCTGTTGCACTGTTCCTGTTAATAAGATGTAAATTAGGTTATTCTTATATGAAATTTTAATGACTTCCAGTCATCAGCTGTGGGTCTAGGGACTCTCAACTCAGTTGGGTTTCTGAGGGTTTTTTCTTATTCTTTGTGAAAATTCTGTATGAATTTATCTTCTGTAGTAGGGTTTACATTAGATATAAAGACTAATCAATGTGCTCCATTCTTATACATTTTACAGTGTGTCTTCAGTGATTTAGTTTGATTTAGTTAGATTTATGAAATGTCTTAGCAGAGAGACAAGTTTTCTTCTTATCTTGTATAAAGAATCTTTTTATACGTACTAGGGTTTGGTCAGTAATAGAGATAAGCCAATATTATGATTCCATGAACAACATTAGTGGAAAACTTGTTAGTAAAACACTGATAATGTTTCTCTAAACATGTATGATGGGAAAGGGAGCTCTCTAATTGGAGAAAATGCTGAGAAGCTATCTTAACTTGCCACTCTTTCCCTGGGGTTATTAGTAAGTGATATGATTGAATGTGTTTGTTATGTATGTTAAAGACCAAGGGAAATTCTTTGTGTGGCAGGAGTTTTATTTGCAGCTGTTAAACATGCGTGATGTGTGTTAGAGATCATGACGAAAAAAGCCACAGACGTGTAAACAAAACAAAACCAAAATAGTGATACACAACAAAGCGATCAAAATTCAGTATGCTTTATCTGAGGTCAGCATTCTGGAGAGTTCATTAATTACTGGTTCTGAGGTTATATTATAAGTTTATAAGGTGGGATATTCTAAGGCTGATTTTTCTGTTTTGTTTGATTTCAGCAAGTTAACACTCATATGAAGTCAGCAAAGCATAGTTCAATTAAAACTAGTTTCTGACTTGAAAATTATATCCAGCAGTATTACCAGTTATTGGATTTTTAAGTTTTTTCAAATGTGCTGGTATCAGAGACAAATTTTTCATATCAGCCAGGCCATAAAATATAGGCCCTACTGCACTTTTTTCCTCTGTGCTCATAGATATAATTTCAGAACACTAAAATTCTTGCCTGCCTTGGCCATTTGAACTGGGGTGTACTGCGGACCTCATTTTGCTCAGCATCCCTCCCTTCAGTGGATTTCTGACCTCAATTAAGGCTTCTGCATACGGAGTCCTTTTGCAGTTCTCCTGTCTCAGTCCAGATGGTATCCAACCTGTTCCCACTGCAACCCTGCCTGTCACCCAACAAGGCCTGTTCTATTTTAGCTGCCAGTTTAAAAGGAGCCTTTGTAACCCAGATTCAAATTAATGAATTTCGACGAGAGTCAGAGAGGCTTGTTGGCGAGTTTGCGGAATTTCCTGTAGTACTCTGAGGATCGTCCACATGGGCAACCTGTCCAACAGACCCCGGAACAAGAAGATGAAACGGGGCTGGTTTTGTCGGGCTGCTGACTCCTTTAACCAGCGCCTTCTTTCTGACCGCACACATGTGAGTGTTTGGCTGTCTGCTTCCCATATTTTCTCTGTGTTCTCTGTGGTATTTTAAATGTGCTATGTTTGTGACATATTTTTTATCTAAAGTGAGTTTTTTGTGAAGCAAATGTTTTAGTTCAGTTGACGTGTGTTTGTGTAATCTAGGCATATAAAAAGTAGCCACCGTCCTCTTACTTTCTCCATATTGCAAAACTGTAGTAGTTTAAGGAAATGTTAAGTACTGTGTGTAGGCAAGTGACTAATCCGAGACAACAGGGACCTGTGGCCTCAACCTGTGGCGCAGGCTGGAGCTGAAAAAGGCCCTGCCCTATGGCATAGTTCAAGTGGTAAAGCTGTACATCATGTTATATGCATTTAGAAGACCAATTAACTGCCTGCTGGTTGCAAAGTGGAATCAACTGAATTAAATTAGGAATTCAATTTGATGTACCTTGTTAAAGAAATACATTTGCCATGGATGAAGTTCCTCGCTATCATTTTCATTTTGATTCTACCATAGTGTTTGAAGTACATTTTCTTATTCCAGATTCATTTTGGTGTGATTTTTGTTTGTTTGATTTGGCTGTTGGTTGGGGATCCCAAAATAAAGAGTGAGCCATCTGCTTGCTCTTATGATGTCTCCCTTTCAGGTAGTAAAACTTCCCTGTTTTTTTATAATGTGGTGCCATATTTATGAGTTGGTGTTCTGCTGCTTCATATGCAGTAACATCCCTCCCACCAGTGTATCATGTCCTGCTGCAAACCCCCCCCCCCCCAACCCCTGCCCCCCCAAAAAAATCCTCAATCACCTGCCATAGTCTCCCTGAACATGATCATTTACTGTAAAACACACTTATGCATATTTGCTTCTGAAAATACTGTATGGTAAGGTATATCAGAAGCATACTAGCTAGCAATATGTTACAAACATGGATTGACATATCTGGTACTGAAATACACATTTGCGGTACAAAGGGTTAAAATATAACCCTTACATCTGTAATTTCTTGTCGTAGCAGCACAGATGCGTTCTACCATAGTTTTTATTATAAAAAATAGCCTTCTTGTTATAACACTGCAAATGTGCATAAAATAAATATCCTCCATTGCACTGCTGTGAAAGTCAGAGGTCAACCCCGCCCATGCCACACCGGATTGGTTTAATAATGTGGATTCACTGGACAAAGTTCATTTAAATCAACTCTGAGCGAAAATGGCTTGTGAATCTTCTGCTTGTTGTGTCAAGCAGCTAGAAGAAACCTGAATGAGAGGCAAATATTTTTTCACACTAGTGTGACTGTACCTTTAGTCAATATTTATTTTTAATGAACCTTTCAGGAGCACTGTGAGTATAGCTTTGGACACATTCAAGACTCGCTGGCCCTTAAACTGGAAAAAGAACTCTTTCAGTTATTTTAAGCTTTATTGAGGGCCAACTAACAATATGGTCAGCGATGACACAAAGGACAACCACCAAAAGCTGCTTTTTATGACTCTTTCTGATTCTGACTCTGCTCCTATATTTATATATGAATACAAATTGCTGTGATATGAAGGCCTTTGGTAAGGACTTGTGTATTGTGTCTCAGTCAGCCTTTTTCCTCATTGGCCTGAATGTCCTATAAAAGAAAGGAGAAACATGCAATCCACAAAATGGAAAAATAAGCTGTTCTTAATGATAAATCTATAAGAATCATCAATGCATCGGTAATGTATTTGTGATGTGTGTAAGCTCTTTGCGAACACCCATTGGACTGCTCAGGACATGCATGCATACATACACTACAAGTTTTTGCACACCGCAGATTTTTACTGCTTTTCTATTTATTTCATAAACTGCAGATTTTTTTCTCTGGTTAAGCATTGCAACTATAAATGAAAATATAAGTCAAATAAAACAAGTTTCCTTTATAGCATGGAAACAGTGCATGTCTGACATCCTATTAACTGGTTGCATGGTGATGGCGTAGTCTGATTGTAGGCTGTCCTTTAACTTTGAATGCACTAGTTAACTGTTTCAACCCATGAAACAGAGCAGTATTTAATGTCCCTTATGGATTAGAATGCCTTGAATTTTTTCTGCTATTATGTCTCTTAGCTGAGGTTACGTTGATGAATTTTGCTAATGAAGGTACTGAAATGGTGAACATACTGTAAATTTATTTGTTAGCAAACAATATTGAGTGTTTTTGTAGTAAATGTTAAGGGAGTAACATGGAAATATATAAAATCTCAGTGTGTGCGGAAACTTTTGACTGATAATGTACATATACGCGCACACACACACACACACACACACACACACACAGATACATATATGCACACGTGTTTGTGTGTGTGTGAGGAGGTATACCTTACCTTATGGGGACACACAATGTGAAGAATACCCATTTTTAATAAATTTAATAATTTAATAAAAATCTGTGACTGCAATGAAAACACTAAAAATGCAGAAACTCTTGGAATTTGGCTTGGTTACTTATGGTTATGGTTAAGGCTGGGTAGGAGTTAATTTTATCATAGTTAACATTACTAATTTCCCCATAGAAATGAATGAGCACTCCCCATAAATATATGTTTACATGCCATGTGTGCGCGTGTGTGTGTAATCAGTGTACTGAGGGAGGAGTTGACTTAGGGAATGTGTTTTTTTTTTAAGGAGCCATCATGCTCTCACGAGCTGTGAATGTAGCATTGGTACTTGTTATACTGATTTTTTTTCATTGAAGGAAAGGTAGAGTTCATGGAACACGGTGTTTTGTTTAACATAGTAAACACAACTTAAATAGTTTTGTTGTGGAAAGGTACCTTAAACAAGAAGTAGAAACATTGTGCGGGTTATTTTATGTGACAGGAAAACAGGAAACAGAGAAGAGGGCATGAAGCTTCACGTGGTTAGTGGGTAAAGATGTCAGTTACTGACAGCCCAGAATTTGCTGAACTATTAAATCTTGATTGTAACTCTGACATTTTAAGATGCCTAGATGTCCAAAGTATGATATGTTGTAAACGTTATCATAATGTTAGTCCTTTCACGTAGCCGGCTATGTTTTATTAACCTTAGTCAGCCTCCAGTTATTTACTGGCTGCCCTGTATATTGTGCATGCTGAAAGTGGACAATAATATTCAAGCTTACTAAAGCAGACATGCCAAAGTATTCATAAAACACAATTACCGGTAATATAACAAACCTTTGCAGGAAATGGTGTTGAACAGTCTACCTGGAAATTGTTTTCAGAGCTGCTTGTTTGACTTTCCTTTTTCTCATTCTGCCAGATAGTTTACACTTTGGAAAGATCTGATCTGGCTGAATGAATTTCAGGTTAACACTTTACTTGAGGGGATACGCATAGTAGTAACTCAGTTACTACTGAAATACAAATCATGAGTAAATATAGTAGCTACTAGAGATAAAATATATATAATAAAAAACATATGGTAACTGCTTGAGATAAAAGACGTATCACAGTCCATTAATGACAAACAAACTTGAGATCAGTATATAACTAAGACTTAGACTGTGGTTAATACTATGTTATTACTATTTTATTTCTGTCCCCTCAAGTAAAATGTTACCAAATTTCAGAATCCTTACGATACCCTGTCCTGTCTTTTGGAGAGGGTCTGCCACTGGTCTTCACATTGGTATATTTTTACTTTTTTACTGAATTAATTTGCTCAGTTGGCTTTGGTCTGTTTCAGAGTTGGTGTTCTGGACACCACTAACCTCAGGCGAGTATGTAATTAAACTGCTTTTTGAAGGATGTTCCATGCACTACTAGACAAGTTATTAGACAAGCTTCCTTGTTCCAGGAACTGTGAAATGCAGCGGCATCTCATTCTGTCGTTTGGCTGGGTTGGAACTCCACTGTCTTATGGCTCTAACAGCTGCAGGATGGTTTTTGCTGTGAAGAAAAAAGTCTATAGCTTTCAGCTGAATCTCCAAGCAAATCAGAATAAGCAATTTATATAAAAAGATTTTAACATATGATTCTTAGTATATTTACATTGGGAATTTTGAATATTTGCCCAAATTTCTGTCCACGCCAACCAAGTGTCTAACTGAGGGGGGCGGAAGCCTGAACCTCTTTTGTTAGCTTTTGTTTTCTGATTGGCGGCAACCAAAATTTCAATGACTGAAGTTATTTTTGTATCATATGTCATATCTTCGTCTTCATATGTGTGGTTTTTTAAAACGCCGTACCTAAACCTTAAATACTTACATATTAGCAGCCTGGCAGCAGTTTGAGGTGAATCTCCCCTGTTGGGAAGGATTCCTTACCGTGGATTCCAGAAGATAAACACTGTGTTTTACGCTGTACCTGTCATCAGCACAAAGCATCCTCGTTAAAGGGAATACGCAGCTATCGGAGAGGTGACAGGTACAAGGCCACTTGTGTAATTCAGCTGTATGTGTGTCATTTACAACAGACTCCACCCTGTCAGTTTTTGGAAAAGGGAAGAAGCGTCAGTCCTGTCGAATGACAAGAAGGGACTTGATTTACATGCATATTTCCTAATAGAACCTGAGAGGCCTTGTACTGGGAAATGGGTCATATGTAGTTCTGCTACCACACACACGCATCTTCGCTTGGCCTTAGAGCAGGGTTAACATTTTGGCAGGATAGTAGTATTTGTTTACACAGGGCAACTGCAAGATCTATATGGATTTATGAAAACTAAAACAGAGAAACTGAATATGCTGTAAATTGTTTGACTCCTATATGTATGTGCTTCTCTATTCATGTATTGTGGTCACCTAAGACGTATTTCTTTGCCTTTTATTGACATCTAATTATGTTAATGACTGCCCTATTGACCTGCAGTATATCATAAATGAAGCTGTTACATCTGAACGTATACTAGAGACAAATGTCTCAGTTCAGCTGTGTGACATTTGAATCAAATTTAATCACTTTTTTCAGGATATGAGAATCCTATGGGCTTTTTTCCTCTTCTGTGATAATTTAAATGATGTAAAGCTGTGATAAAACTTTCTATGAACAGAGAGCAACAGCAACCATTTCCTTCCTTTTAATTTTCCGCATTCCTCTCTTTTCCTTTTACTTGGTGCATAAAGAGGAGCGAGCACCTGGTCAGTCTGGAAACGTACTCTGTGGATCAGAAGAGGCGAGTGTATGAGTGCCTGAGGGACAACATAGACAAGCAGAGGCTGCAGCGGGAGAGGTCCAGTCTCGTTGGGCAGGTAGGCACCCGGATGCATCTGGAAGGGCCTTGCACGTCACCTATCAAGGGCTGCACGATACCAGATCGCAGTTTCTTAACGAATATATGGTGTATGCATCCCCAAGGTTGTAGATGACAGGTGAAACATTTATCTGGTTGCCAGCTTTTCACTACTAAACATAAGTTTACAATTTAGTTAGCTGAATGAATAAGCTAGCGACCAGACAGATGTTTTGGCCGTCATGTAAAGCTCTGGTGATTATTACACATATGCCTTATCACCAGAGCTTTACATGACGGCCAAAACATCTGTCTGGACGCTAGCTTTTTCATTCAGCTTACTAACCTGTCATGAAGTAATGTGAAGTATCAATGTTTTTCCTTGACTCTTGTTTACCAAAGTTGTACCATGTGGTTTCACAAAAAAATATGCTAAATAGCTAAGAGTATGTAGTCACCTTTTTTAATTAGAGGAATTATCTGTGTAAACCACACCCATTGCTGACACAAAAAAACACACAGCCCTGCAATTTCGAGCAACAAACACTGGCAGCAGAATGGATGGACATTCAGCCTAGCACTATGAAATTTCTGACCTCCTGAATGTGCCTCGAGCAACTGCAAATGAAGTGATTGTGAAGTGGAAACCTCTAGGAGTAAGTTTAGTTGTGAAGCGGTAGGCCACATAAGCTCCCAGAAAGGGACCTGGTCACTCAACATCAACACCCAACCTGAATGGCATCAAATCCCACCAGCAATGTTCCAGCATCTAACAGAAAGCCTTCCCAGAAGAGTAGAAGCTATAATAGCAACAAAGGTCAGACCAGCTTCATATAAATACACTTGATTTTGGAATGAGATGTTAGACTAGCTGGTGTCCACATACTTATGGTCATATACCAACAGGGCTTCATGCACCAGCATTCTCCCTTGTTCTCTGATGTAGGGAAGGAAGTAGAATGAAGCTTGTTCTGATCTGTTTCTATAGCTTTTTTTTGCGGGGTGCTGATGGCCAGTTCCTGAACGTGTTAACCCCATGCTGAACTACTCTCCATAGGCCCTCTTTTGATTATGTGGACTTGTTTTCCATTAATACAAGCAATTGGGGATGTATTAACTCTTGTATTCTTTGCAGGAACATCCGATTGCGCAGATTTTCTCCTCTTCTTATTTTCTGTCTAGTCCTTGAATGCTGAGGAAAGCGGTGATGTTGAGAACAGATACATTTTTAAAACCAAGCAGGGACCACTTTACCAGGGATATGTTTGTTAGCTTTAGATACATCTATCATAAAGTAATAATACGTCAACACAGGTGGTAATAGAACAGGAAAAGCCTGCGGTGAGGTTGGGGGGGTGAAGCATTGAACTGCTAAACCACTTTCCAATTATAGCTGCTGCACAGAACGACGCGGGAATCACATGGCCGAATCTATTAGCATTTAAGTTCAAAGGGATAGCATGGTTATTAATGGCATTTGTTTACAAATTTATGCCACCAGCTGGATAGGCAAAGTGTTCCTTTATGCTTTTCATATGAAGGACGGACTCCAATGTGTATTCTTACATTAAATCCTTATAATTACTTTAAGTCTCTTAAAGCCAGACACCACTGTCCATCCTGGGAATCTGTCTGGGATGTGAGGATAAAAAGGTGACATATGATTAATCCAAAGATGAAGGAAAAGGCTGGGACTGCATTGCATACTTGATTTCCTACCACAGACTTGGGCAGAATGGGGGGGGGGGTGGAGGATACCACAGTTTCCCCCTCTCTGTGTGAACAGACTGTCTTGCTCAAATGCCAGGGCTCCTGGGAGAAGCCTGCAGTGTGTGTTCATTTTGTTTGCCTCTCGCTGGTCACACTGCTTCAAAGTTGCTCTGTCATTTGGGGGCAACGCGGGCCATTTTTGATTTGAATTCAGCACTTTCTTTGAAATCTGATTACTGTTAGGCGCCGCCAAACAGCTGTGAAAATCTGTGTGGACACGTGAGAGAAAAGCCTGCCATGTGCCCCAGGTGGCAACTCGAACAACAAAGCACATTGCGATTTCCTCAGACTGAGGCTGAAGGGTTTCCCAGAACCAGATCACGGCAGACATATCGGCAAAGTACACTTGTGGACTTTTTCTGATTACATGTGCGTTGTCTGTACTTTATATGCCATATGCCAGGCGTGTTCTGAAAATGTCTTAGGTAAATAATTAATTCATCAGGATTATGAGCATAACTGTGTTTGAATAGAAGTTGAATAATTTAAATGAGTTGTTGCTTTTGAAGTTTATGTTTGAGTGTCATGTAGTGTACATTTTTATTTAACATATTAACTGCTACTCAGGACAGATTCTTGTCGGAAGGTATCCTGCCGTAGTGGAGAGCAGAAGCTGGTCACCTCAGCTTTGGGGATTCTTTTTTGATCGGGTGACGCATGGCTCCTGACGCACAACTGCTCTCATTTCTGGAAACAGAGAGTTTTATGAGCTGCTGAGCAGTTTATTTTGATGAATAGCACTACCAGATGCCCACGTAATCCACCCAGGAGTCAGACACTTGGAATATATTTAAGATCCTTTTTTTTCCTGGCCACCCCTAATGTGTTCGTTATACTGAAGTGTGTTGAAAGACTCGGGCTGCACTCAGGTGTTGTGGGCTGATGGCAGCACGCTGTGTGTCACGCACATTGACAGCCATTTCCCTTTGGCTGTTCATCTACGTTAATGTAGTCATGTATCCCAATCCCCCCTGCCTTAATACAGCAATGATGAATATGAGTTCAATTACTCCCAGCTTGTTCCCATGCCGATTTTATATGCAGCTGTGGTACGCTTGATGCATAGATCACTGGCAGTGTGCTGTAGTAAAGCAGCTATGGAATGGTTACAGTACAATTACTATTTCTCATGTTACTTTGCATTTATTTAATGTACTGCTGATAGGAAACTCATGACCCAAGACTCACTTACTACTTCACTAATTCTAGTGATGTGACAATAAAAGTGATTTGATTTGATTTACAGGTGTCACTACACTCATTTGTAGTGATAGTACTCTATTATTGCCTTATCATTTTGACAATAAGTGGTGTTTACATAATGCACACAACAATGTGTGGTCTGCTTTGTGGGTTGAGTCAAATGCCTGCTGTTGCTGTTCTACATAATGCAAATGTGCCCCATGCTGTTTGGTCTGTGGGGACTCTAAAGGACTTCTACTCTACCCATCAGACCAATTTCCTCCTCTTACTTAAATCATTAATCCGGCTCCTGAAGGAGCTGAAGTTTATTAGTATAAAAACTGTTGTTGATTTAATTAGTGTCCTTATGAACCCATTCTGGTGGGCGGCATGGTGGTGCAGTGGTTAGTACTGTTGCCTCATGCTTCTGGAACCAGGGTTCAAGTCTTCTCCAGGGTTCTATGTGTGTGGAGTTTGCATGTACTCCCTGTGTGTGGGGAGTTTCCTCCAGGTACTCCAGTCCCCCCCCCCCCATAGCTAAAGACATGCTCAGGTTAATTTGAGTTACCAAGTTGCATGTATGAGTGAGCCCTGTGGTGGATTGGTGCCCCATCCTGGGGTTTTCCTTGCTTTGTGCCAATAGGCTCCAGACCCCTTGTGAACCTGAATAGGATAAGTGGTTACAAAAATTGGATGGACCAATACAGTGCCTGGATCTTCTTCGGTGGATGAGATTCTTTGCTTGTCTTTCAGTGTGCTGGCAGTTGTAGAACTTGTTTCACAGTGATGGTAACCTATTTCTCTCTGCTTCATTTGTGCTGCCTGAAACATCACAAAAAAAAGCGGTGTAGAATCAGCCTTTTGCCTGGGTCTTGCTCTCCTCGGTTTGGTCAGAGAACGCAGTCTTATCTTATCTGTAGCGAGTTTCTGCTTTGCTTCACATAATCCTGCCTCACTCTTATGGAAAGCAAAATAAAAGTCTGCCTTAGCGCATCTATCCATCCATCCATCTTCCAAGAGCTTATCCAGCTCGGAGTCACCAGGGGGCCTGGAGCATATCTCCGGCAGCTAAAGGCCCGAGGCTGGGGTACACCCCGGATGGGACACCAGCTCAGTACATATATCTCCTGCTAAATTCTATAATGATAATATGCTGCAGATTCAGCCTAGTCAACAGTAGTTTGGTTTATACAACATACACCAGAATGAACAGGAGCTCACTTTTTTCCCGTGTATGACGTTGAGAGGAATCTAATAATTTTTTTAAAAAGCGTTTAACTTGAAGCCTGTGCTGTAATGTTTCCACCTGACGTTTGGGTACTTCGCCATCAGAGTGTCCGTATGCCGGCCTTCCCAGGACTGAGACGCTCTTTCCTTTAACTCAGCATGCTCTTTCTCTTTCGCAGATTTTTCCTTACTGGAGTTTTTTTTTGTCAGATCAGACAATGTTATAATCCTTCTGAGCCTCATCTGCTCTTGCAAACCCCCACCCCCTCATATTCTTACATGCAGAAGCTTGCCTTGTTTTTGGATGCAACTGAGAGTGGCTTCTCCAGAATCACTGTGGCGGGTAATACACAGTATGTTTAGTTCCTCCTAATAAGTGTGGCCATGCATATTACCAAATTAAAGAGCTTTTATGTTGCTCCAGTGGACAATTTTTTTGTACAGTGTCTGCGTTGATTCACTCATTGTACAATTTTTGTGTGAAACTGTTGCTTTGCACGAATATTTGCAAACTGGTGAATTGCAGTTTTAGGGTGTTCTAGAGATGCATTTCTAGAAGCATAAAACAATGCATTCATAATTTAGAGAGTAAAACATAGGAACAAATACCAAGAAATGTAAGTAAACATATTACTTTTGTCCAGAGTGATTCACTCTCTGGAGTACTTACAGTACGCTTTGTTTCCTCAGTCTTGGGGAACCACTCTCCTCCTCCCTCTTCTTGTTGAGGAAGCAAATTTTTCCCCTTCCATGGAGTAGAAGACCCAGAGTGCACTGAGGGCAGAAGGCTCTCATTCGGATATGATTGCAAATTCAATTGAGAGAAAGGTATCAGACTGAAATGAGATGCATTGATAAGTTTAAAAAATTCAAAGTCCATGTGGAAAATCTAAGATTATAGTGACGTCTCCCGTGATGGACACACTCTTAGCCATATGAACTTAATGCCATGTCTCAAAGACAATAAAACCAAATAGTTTGTTTTCTCTCTCACCTGCATTTCTTCATAGCCTAAGGGAGAGACTTTCTGTAGTTTAACATGTCCATGTCTTCCTTTGGGACTTCGATTCATCGTCCTGCTGGCTCCAGAAATAGTTCCAGGACTGAGGCTGCTTTGAGTCTCCAGAGGAGACTGAGTGAGCAAGTGCTCCACCCTACCTGGTGTCCTACCATTTTTTGCATCTAATAGGAATACAAGCTCTACCGCAGCATGTGTGGATGTGTAACAGTAAAGGGAAGGAGGACGTAGTGAGAAGCTCTGCCAAATCAGTTTTTAGCCCTCTTTGCTAAGATCTTTGTAGGCACTTCTCAACAAAAAGATCTCCAGAGGAACGCACGCACAGATGTCCAGCTCTTTGAGTTGCATAGTCTCTGAGAAACTTCCTGGCTCTCTGGCGCTCATCTACAAGGTACACCTGCTAGATTGTGTTTTGTTTTTCATGTTTGAAGCTCTGTAGTTTTGCCACAACGTGGGAGTGCTGTTTAAGACGCATTTACAGAAATGCTTTACTTTGGTGTTGTTTTATTTCACTGTAAGGGACTTTGTGCAGCTTTATTTTTTGTCTAGTTTATCATTTCTAAGTGAAAACGGGCTGTAGTCAGGACACAAAGGAGCATGAAGGGAAGATGGTCTGCAGTATCTTACTGATATTATTTCTATTTGAACAAAAATAGGTTTATCTATAGTGAGTCTGGTATTTGTGAATGATCAGTTCCCAGGCAAACAGGATGAGCCAGTGTCTCACGAAAGAGCTTTAAAGTAGTGCATATAGATTACAGTAATTGCGGCCACATGGTTATTGGCCCTTAGAATGAGGTTGAAAGTCTTCATGATGAATTTAAAAGAAAGCGATGTGACAAGTAGCTAAGCAAAGCAACCGTGACATTGCCACACATCCATGAGATTGATACGCAGATTGAAGATTTTTTGGTGAGCCATGTAAACAGTAAACAGTGTACATCCAAAGAGCAAACATGTTTCGTGTCACCTAGTTCATCTCACCTGATTCCTTTGATCCTGCATATCCAACATCAACATGTTTGCAGATTTCAGTAATTTTGTCTTGCGGTAAGGAAATGAGGCATGTGTCTGTATGGCTGGTCCTGGCCAGTGGCTCAAAAGACTTAATTGAAGTCAAGCTGTGTGTGTCAGCTGTACAAGGTGGTCAGGTAGCATGAGAGGAAAATTGTCTGGGAGGATGGATGCTGCTGGTCTTGTTCTGTATGCTCAGAATTTCTCTGATTCTGTTCCATGACAGACTCTGGAATTCTCTCTCTCTCTCTCTCTCTCTCTCTCTCTCTCTCACCCTCACCCCCTTTCTCCCCTCCCTCTGCTCTGTATGGGAGTCTCCCCTCTCGCTTCTCCTGGCTCAATGTTGGCTGCAGCGAGTGCAGTCTCTCACCGCCCATCTGCTTCATGCTGCCACACATGTGACTGAGCTGGAGAAAAGCACAGAGAGCTTTACTCAGTTTTATTGGGATGTACAGGGAGACATTCCTGGCTAGTGGCTTTGCTGGGAAAGTTTCTTAGATACTATACCTCTTCCATTTCCTCAGTATTGCTGGTAAGTTTCTTTTTAGAATTTCAGTCTATGGGATTAGTTGGGGGACTTACAGTAATTTTACATATTATTGTAATTGACCTGCAGCAATAGTGATCTGTTTGCAGTGTGTGTTTTTATGTGGAGTGCAAATTTGACTAAGGGGTGGAGATGTACTATTTAGGTAATAAAACTAACACAAACTGGCAGTTACATATAACTTGCCTTTGGTGTTGCTTACTACTCACTTGTCTGTCAGAATTAATTTGATTTTGCATGACAGCTCATGAAGTTTTCATCTTCTCTCATTCTTTCACTTGTGGACATATATAACATGATATTATGCTTGGTTTAGTTAAATGTAATGATAAAATTACACCGTATACTCAGGATCTCCTAGAAATGTTATATTGGCCAGAGTACTTCATATCCTGACCACTGCTTTTTCTTACAATTGGTCGTTTCCTCAGTTGAAGCTATGGCAGCGTCTTAGAATCACACAGAATGCGGGTGTTTATTGTTGTATGGGGAATTGTGAAAGCCTCATACAACAGACAGAGCTGTTTGGGAGGCCCAGATAGACTGTGTTCACTCCTGTCTGTGTATATCTAAAGATCCTGCCTTTCATTACAAATAAGATAAAAAATCACTGTTACTGCTACCTCAGCTCAACCTACACCTGATTTCAAGAGATATTTGGAACTTTTGATTAATGCTTTTTCTTTCTTACTTTTCATTAATTCCATTTCCACTTGAAAGGTGGTATAATATGGCCAATATTTTATAGCAGGAAGTACATAATGATTTGTAATGACAGTGTCCAGTTGATATATTGAATATCTGATACAATCTAATATTTGAGTGATAATTTAGTTTGTATAATTGCAAACATTGCTGATTTGCATTTCAGTAAGTTGCACGATTTATAACTGTCAACCATCACTGTTTCTACAGTGATCTTAACACAGAGGTAGACTTAGTCCTGACATAATTTGATCCAACACGAAAATATGAAATAGATATCCTTTACTTGGAACTACAATAACTAGGTAACTGACGTCATACCTAAAAATATCTACAGAGATGATGTATTAAAGGTTTAGAATTGTGCAAACATCATGTAATATGTTATCAACATACTTGCTATAATTTCCTTAAAGTAAAACTAAATAACAGTAATCCACGTATTTCCATTTATTGTTTGGTTATTCTTAACTGCAGTTCTTATCTTAAAACAAAAACCCTCCACACGATATACAGTGATGAAACCAGCCAGTGCATCACAGACTGGGCAGCCCCAGTCTGTTTTCTTACTGATTTACATTTATCAAATTGTTCAAATGTCTAATGTATGTTCAGTTTACTTTTTTGTTTTCATCATTTCTGGTTTTACAGTTATTTTTATTTTATTACTTGTTGGATTTATGTATGTATTAAGAAAATTCCGAAATAGTGTCAGTCAGAATGTACTGAAAGTCAACACTTCTGCTTGGGAAAGTTTATAGCTCAGCATGTTCATGTATTCCAATAAAATCTTGGCAGTTTTGAGCAGCATTCCTTTATCAGTGTAACTACAACTAGTGACAACATTGTAGAGCAGGATATGTTTGCATCTGTGCTGTCCATAAAAGTTGTTCAGAGCAAGCGGCTCTGAATCTTAGTCCGTGCATTAAGCTTATTGATGATGATTGTTGATCATGATTAACTTGGCCGAGATCCTGTCCTCTGCGGTCCAGTCCACCTGCCGTTCCTCACCGCCTCCTGCTGCTCTCCCTCTTGCCGTCTGCTGCTGTCACAGATCAATATCATTCCTGACCTCTATTATTGTATTCCCTCATTTTGTTGTCATTGTCTGTGTGTTGGCGTGAAGTGAATAATGATGTCTCCTTGTCTACTACTATTTAAACATTAGGTGCCAGATGTGGGTTGGTGACACTCATGTGACATATGAAGTGTTTTCTGTACTGTTTTAGATGCTTCTGGGTAAAGTTGTTTTATATAGCAGATATGTTCAGGTCATGTAGTTGAAGTGCAGATGTGCACTTCAGGAAACATTATCAGTGTTAATTAAATTTTTATGTTTTATTTTAAATGATGAGGTAGTGAGTAGGGGAAGGACTTTCAGGGAAGAGGAACGGGACACAGCAGAATTAGTTCCTAAATTGCTATTAGAAGATTAAAAATGATTAAAATATTAAAAATGTATCATCTTAATGAATCTTTACTGAGACCCCTGGGCCAAGTTTCCTATTAAGCTACAAAAGGGAGATGATTATGTTAGGATTTCATTTACATTACTGGAGCTTATATAAATAGAGGGGAATTGTTCAAAGGTTATTTTTGCATTGTCTTTTGTTTTAAGATATTTGTTACATTATTCTCACTGGTAGACAAATGGAAGCAGTTTTCTAAATTAAAAGCTTCCTTGCTTTTAAAAACATCATTTCAATCTCATTTGGTATCATTTTTGTTGGTTAATCGTTATTCGCGACTTCCTCTGACATTCCAATGACTTCAAACGTGGCTTTAAAATGAATCACAGCATCAAACATATTTCTTGTTATTAAAGGCCTCACTATTTACCTTGCTAAGACATGTAAGGTCATTTTGCAACAATTTATTGATTTTCCTCTACTGATTTATTTTCTTAAAAAACAATTAAATCTTGGTGTTAAATTTAATTTCAATATTCAGTATTGAACATTGATCTTCTATTTTCAATAATTTTAACAGATGGGTCTCGTAAGTAAGCAGATGGTTCATTCAGGTTAAATTCCTGTATCATACTGCCAGTCACTGAAGGAGACATTATGTAAACTGGCAGTTTAATAAATCTGCTGGTCATGGAATGAATGTTTTCCTCCTAGGATGCTCAGAATGGGCCTATTTATGTGGTTTTATTTCTTTGACAGATTCCATGTGTCAGTGATTATTTGTTAAACAAAGGAATTGCTTATTGACTTTTAGCAAAAGCATTGCCCCCCCCCCCCCCCCCCCCATTAACTAAGAGAAATTGTTAATGTTCATAGAAATATGAGCGAGTGAGACTTTCTTTCACATTCTTTCAGGCGAGCTTTCTTTAAATAAATTATACAACATTCATATCATTACTCCGTTATGCAGGATTGACAATGTTCTGAAATGTATACTGTTTTGTAGCAAAGACAAAGCCAGCAGTCTGTAATTATAAGGGGGTGGGTGCATCCTCCCTGTATACCTTCACTTTGCATGAAAGACTCTATGCATTGCATAAACAATTAACATGTTTGTTTAATGTTTTTCTAACAGTTGTGTTATTTTCCGGCACTGGTACAATTAAGTTGCATCCAATTTAATTTAGGAAGCAACAAAATAACCATTTTGTTCCTTTCTTCCTGGCATACAAACCACAGCTGGTAGTTCATACAATTTCTGTAAAGATTAGTCTACCAGCACAAGCTTTTGTGAGAAACAGGTTTAGAATTCAGAAGGGCCTTTGTGAGGACTTTGTATCATACCACAATATTACAGTATAGGATCATTGTTTTTAAAAAGAAAAATGTATTTAGGTTGAAGGAAAAGAGAAATGTATATATCAATATATGAGAGCCATGTATCAATATTAAGAATAATGACACTTTGCATTTAGTTAGAATTCTTTTTTTGTAGTTCTGCAAATTGCATGGTTTTCAGGAGACTGGGTGCTAGGTTTGTGTTGAAGATATGTGACACATTTCAGTCCTGTTGGCTCAGTCAGTACTCTAATTCTTCCTCAGAAGCAACACCACTGGTAGCTTGGTACTCCATTTTTCTAACATGTTCATAACATAATAATTTTCAAATTGCTGTAACCTTCTCATTTCTATCAAGGGCACTTATACATTGGTCCTATGTATATGTATTTTTTAGATTAGAATTAATTACTTTTCATTATGTATTGATTTCATTTTTTGTGGGGAGGGAAGGCATATTTGTCTTAGGGAAACTTGATGTTACCAGTGCTGAGGTAGTCTTGTGCTGATGGGTGTTGAGTTTTGCTGCAGAGTGACATGCAGCTGTTGATCCAGTAATAAGAAATGCTCCGCAGTGTTTAATTGCGCTGTTAGTTTTAGAGACTGACCTATCCGAATATCAGTATCGATCCAGACCTATTTGACGGATCGGGTATCGGCCATATGTGATCGATCCACGTCCGATACGTACTTATTTAGGTTTTGGCAGTCTGTAAAAAGAAAGCTCCTATTTCTTGTTAAACCTATTTGTACAATAAGTCGCACAACAGCTCTTTCCCATTTTAGATGTGCTTTTTGCGACATTCAAGCTGAACGCAGTGGGTGTGAGCGCAGTGACTTCTGCCTGCTGTGACGTCATGCGCATACCCTAGTAGGAGGAGTGAAAGAAAATCATATGAGAGAGTGATGGTCTGGATATATTTTACACTCTTGTTAAAACTACTAGCACGGCGATTTCCAATCTTTGTATAAACAAAGTTTTGGTAGGTTGAAGTAGTAAGTGCATGCAATTGTGCGAGACAACACAAGTAATATGAAAAAAAAATCTATGTATGATTCGGTAGTAGCTTATGATACAGGGGTGGCTGCTAGTGTGACGAAGTGTAAATTCGCTACGTGCGTATGCTCACGTACAAGATATTCATATTCAACTGCAAATCCTCAAAAATGCTTAAAATCATGTACAAACGAGGTGGAATAGTACGATATGTATGTTTCTAGTATCCTTATGATTTTTTTTGGCATATATTTTTTTCATTTGTATTTACTTGTTTAAAAAATAATAATAACATTTGTGAATCTGCCAATCCATAGTTAGTCATTAAATTTAATATAATTTAAGTTAATAAGTTCATGTAACACTATGATGATTACCAAAACACCTCCTCTTTCTGGCCTCCCTGTACCCTTGGATAGTAATATGTGGTCAGAAATGCACAACTAGTTGGTTTCTCCAGTTATAAATAAAATTTCTGGATATTTTTTGCTTTGTAGTTGTTTAAAAAGTCTCGCATATTTGTGACAGTGCATATACCTCTGTTATAGCTTCAGAAAGTTCACCAACATAAATCACAGATGGATACAAACGTTATGCTTACATAGCTACTCTACCACACATCCACTTGTATGTCTCTCTATTTCTGAAATGAGTGTCAAAAACCTGGATCAATGTTCAGGTGGAATTCTCACGTGTGCATCAAGCTTGCTTTTTTAAACCAGATCTTACTTTTTTGAGGGTCAAACTTTAATTCCATTTCAAAAACTGTTTAGTTCAGGTTGTGCTGGCATTCAGTTTAGTTAGCATAATCCATTGTAATTGCGTAACTTTGTTTCACTCAGGGAGAAGCAGAAATAGTATTATAATATTTATATAATATTACCTCTTAACATGGCTGGGTCCTGGCATAGACCAGGGTGGTGTTTCAGGAGTCAGGGGTTGTGGTGTTCCCTCCTGGTCCCACTCCCACACAGACTTTGTTTTCTGTCTAATGGAGTGAAATGAGAAGCTTGAGGTCCATCCATCAGAAAGGCTGTTCCAGAGCAGAACATTCTTAGAACTTTGTAAGCAATTCTGTTCACAGAAGCTCAGAGCTGGAGAATTTCTACTCCCCTGGCCTTTCCTCTTCCAGTCTCTCACTTCACTCTAAACCAAAGCCAGAAGATTTCTTTCAACATGAAACCGTTTTGTTGGATGAGTTGGTTGTTGATAAGTTCTTGTTGGAGTTAAATGGTTCTTAGCAATTTCGTAATTTATTCTCTATTTTTAAATATGATTATAATTATTCCTTCATTGTAAAATACTCATTTTATGTTCACCGAGTGCTTTCTGGTTTTATGATCAGTCACAATCGTGGAACTGAGCCTAAAAATATCAGACCTCAGTTGTCTTGCCTTGGGGTACAAAAGTGTGATGACTTGCGTAATTGTGGGCTACTTGTTCTTTTTTAAAAGCTGTGGCCTGCAGTCTTTTGGGAACTAATATTAAACCAAAGGAAACAACAAGTTTCAGAGTTGCCTGGACTAAAAGATCACGCAAAATACGCAAGATAATTTTACTTTCTTGGCCTAGATCATACTAGGCCGGATAGATTTTTAGAAGTTAATTCCCAAATTAAATGTGACCATTTTTGTGTGACTGATCTTGTATGATGTAGAGATACAATGGCCTGCATTCTGCTATCTGAGTTGGGTAAGCGGACCTCCGGCCCTTTGCAAAGGAGCCTCGCATGTGATGATAAAGTGCCATTTACCTTGTGATTTGTTTGAATAAAGGCAGTGTAAGAGGCTGTCCCTCCGTGCTCTGATTGAATGAATTAAGAAGTATTAAATTACCCCAGGAACCTGCTGTCTTTTCTGTTCCCTTAAGGTTTATTGACTTGAGATGGTCTCTGGGTCGGGGGTTTGTATCCATAGCGTGTGACAGGGGAGAAGCTGTGTGCAGACCTGGTCTGAAAGCAGTAACATTCAGCTTCGCAGTGGCAACATCACCAGTTTGAGATGTCTTGAGTTGCACCAGGTTTCATATCAGTCAATTATCTCAGATTTATCCATCCATCCATTTTCCAAACCGCTTATCCTACTGGGTCGCGGGGTCCGGAGCCTATCCCGGAAGCAATGGGCATGAGGCAAGGAACAACCCAGGATGGGGGGCAGGCCATTGCTGGGCACACTCACACGCCAGTCACTCACACATGCACACCTACGGCCAGTTTAGTAACTCCAATTAGCCTCAGCATGTTTTTGGACTGTGGGGGGAAACTGGAGTACCCGGAGGAAACCCCATGACGACATGGGGAGAACATGCAAACTCTCTCAGATTTATCATGTTTATTAATTTAGTAGTTTAATATCAAAATCAAAAAGATGTTGACCAGTAGGCCAAGACTTTAAGTTACATAAAAAAAAGCTTTGCTCTTTTCCAGTTTGTTTGTGGTTTTAGCTGCTCAAACGGACATGTATAAGTAATTTAAAACACAGTTGCTCATTCTTGCTGTTCATACATATTTAGGAATACTCTGTTTACGGTATAAAAAAATCCTCCTACCCAAATATTCCCAGTTCATTTGCTTATTTGACTCACAGGACTCAGTGTTGCCTAATTAACACAATGTCCCCATAACGTGATAATTATCCATTTTTTTTTGTTCCCTTATGGGGACCGGTTTCCTGGTCCCCATAAAGGAAATCTATATTTTGTAAAAATCAGTGACTGCTATGAAAAAACAAAAAATGCAAAAACTCTTGTTTTTTTGCTTGGTTACTTATGGTTATGGTTAGGGATGGGTGGGGGTTAAGGTTGTCATAGTTAGCGTTATCATTTTCCTCATAGAAATGAATGAGTGGGTCCCATAAGGATAGGTATACCCTACATGTGTGTGTGTGTATGAAAAGTAAATGTCATAAAAGCTTATAGGCTAAACAAATGTTCTGTTTAGCATGTTGGAAAAAATTATTATTCCTATAATATAAAGGATACAGTGCTTTAGGAAACCTATAAATATCATTGTGTAAATGTTTGCCTTTTTAAAATAATGACAAATTGATGTTTTTAGTATTTGTAATAATTTTCTACTTCTTAAAGCACGCCACCTCATTTTTACAGTGTCTCCCACTGGAGATTATACACTGTTGTAGTGTGTCCAGTTAATTCTTGTTTTTTTTCCAACATATCTTTGAAACATACAATTCATTCAAAGTCATAATGTTATCATTCACATTATAGCAAAGCATCACATTGTTGTTGCAACATTTGCAGTTATTGCAGAAGGTGCCCAGTTGCACGAAAGGGAATTATAGGCTGATGCCCTGGTAGCTAAGCAGCTACGAGCAGAAAAACTACATTCCCCCGGGGTTACAGGTGAGATGGAGGGGTCAGCGATGGGGTAGGCCATCAAGCATTTCAGCTGGTGCAGCCATACCCATGTAGGCTTTCATTTTGGTTTACAGAAGTAAGTTGAGGGGGAGAAGCATAAAGACACTGGGGAATGAAAGACGAGCTGAAGAGGTGTGTTTATATCCCCCGAGGAGTAAACCATTCAAAGCAGAGGGAGGAAGTCATGGATGCACCTCTGTTAATGAGTCCCTGTTTCCCTGAGGAATTTTGGCTCCATTAGCTGATCCTTGTTTACATCTCACATCAACGCTTCCCCTTGTAATGCTCTCCTGCTGTGCCGTAAAGAGCTGAGACTCTATCTCTTGTGGGCTTCCCCCTCAGTGCCTACTTCCTGTTTATTGTTATCTTAAGTAAACACTGTGTTTTGGCAAGGATTCAGTTGCATCTTTTGCATATAGCATTTCTTTCTAATGTGGTGTAAATGCTTTGTGTAAACAGTTCATTGTATTGTCCTATACAGTGTTATGTATAAGACTGAGCTACTGATGCTGTACCATCAGGCTGGTCCAATAGTCGCCTGGCCCAGGTGTCACTAGGGCTGCTTTGTTCATTATGTTCTTTAACGCTGCCCACAGTTGTACACTAATTGGTTTAAATAATTCATTTCATTAAAAGCAGAGCACCCTAGTAATACACACACACATATATATACATACATATACATACATTTATATATATATATATATATATATATATATATATATATATATACACACACACAACTACACACACACGCACACACACACAGTATATGCTTTAATCATATGACTTCAAATGTAGCACAGGATGTTTCTGCGCCTAAGGAGCAGTCTCCTGAATAAAAGATGCAGTGAGGTGGGCGCTTCTCCTGAGGTGGTGTATCTTTCAGGTCATCAGTAATTGGCTATGGGTGACAACATCATTTAATTTAGGCTCTGCCTGCCAGGTACCCTGCTGTGTGGGGGAGCCAGGCCAAAGGCATTGTCATCCCCGCCATCTTTAGCTGCAGTTGGCCATCACACTGTTTCAACATGCCTTCTTTAAACAAATTATTTCTTGAATTGAATACCCTGGATATTTCAACAAAATTTCCTAATAGCGCATTAACTGCCATTATAATTATGAGCATTTAATCCTGTTAATGTAAAACTTCCTGTAGGCATTTTCTACCTGGTTTGATGGTTTCTACAGACAAAAGGTAGTTTCTTATCAGTCATAGATGATATTATACATAGATTAAACCCTGCAAAAGACTCCTTTTAGCTATGAAATGTCAAGTCATGACTTTAACCATATTTTCATATTTTGAGGGAAAGGTCCTTGCATCCTGCTGTCATTATAGAAATGTATGCCCTGTAAAGAGGACAGTATATTCCTGCCTTCCCTAAAGTCACCAAAGGAAAGTAACAGTCTGACGCATGTTAGAGGGGGAAACATGAGTATCGGTGGGCTAGTATTAGCTGGATTTACAACCACCAGCACATTTAATTAACTGAATTAGTTAATTAATTTTATCAGGTATTGATTAGTTCAAGGGGGCGGCATGGTGGTGCAGTGGTTAGCACTGCTGCCTCACACCTCTGGGACCCGGGTTCGAGTCTCCGCCTGGGTCACATGTGTGTGGAGTTTGCATGTTCTCCCCATGTTGTCGTGGGGTTTCCTCCGGGTACTCCGGTTTCCCCCCACAGTCCAAAAACATGCTGAGGCTAATTGGCGTCGCTGAATTGCCCATAGGTGTGCATGTGTGAGTGACTGGTGTGTGAGTGTGCCCTGCGTTGGGCTGGCCCCCCATCCTGGGTTGTTCCCTGCCTCGTGCCCATTGCTTCCAGGATAGGCTCCGGACCCCCCGCGACCCAATAGGATAAGCGGTTTGGAAAATGGATGGATGGATGGATGATTAGTTCAACAATGTTCTCTAGTGATAAAGTTATCAAATACGTGAATGGTTACTGCCAAGACTAGGGGTACTTCATTATAGGTTTGAAACGGCTAAGCTAACACACTTTGACATGCATTAAATAATAGTTTTATACCAACATGAAGATCATTTAAACATAATTTTCTTTTGTACAGTACTGTATGTCCTTCGATACATATATGTGAACTCAATGTATGTAGTGTATCGCAGTATTTATGGTGATTGGTAGATTAGAGGTATCTTAATTGCACTGAAAATTGTCTGTCACTTTGGATGAAAGTGTGAGCTAAGCAACTCAATTTAATGGTTAGTATTCAACACTTGATTTAGCACGATGATTTACTGGGCCAGGATTTACTTCAGCCCTCGGTATTTGTCTGTGCTCGCAGATGCTGGATCCCGAGGCTGACGAGCATTGCCAGTTGAGGGTGCTTCATCAGGGGCACCACAGCTTGGGGGAGGACTGTCCGCCCATCATGGGCAGCACTCAACCAGAGCAGCTGGCGCAACGGGACCAAGCGTGCACTGTATCGGACAATGGGCAGAAGGTGGTGCCCCCCCCAACTACCTCCACCCAGGGAGAGGACTGCAAAAGCAAGGAAGCTTGGAGCGCTGGGATTTTGCAGGAGGCTAGGGGTGAAGCCAAGGGAACGGACCGCATGGATGAAGGAAGAAAAGGCACCGAGCGCCTGCCTTCATGCTCGTCCACTTCCTTCATCATCCCCGAGCTGCGGCTTGAGCGGGCCTTCAGTGCCGACGGCCTGTCTTCCCCCCCAGCGACAGATGGGGATGATGAGGATGATGAGGAGGAAGAGGAAGAAGAGGAAGACAGCGACGAGAACTGCTTGAAGCACAGCAACGGCAAACGGTGCAGCATGGTGGAGGCCTCACCATGCAAGAAGCACCAGAGCGGTCTGAGTGTGCAGGGCTCCCTGCGACGTCGCACGCACAGCGAGGGCAGCCTGCTTCAGGAACCCCGGTCACCCTGCTTCGCCTCTGATAACGCCATCCACTGCATGGAGTCGGCGGGGGGCCACAAGGGCGGCTGGACTCTGCCTTCCCCCAAGACCTTAAAGAAGGAGCTGGCCAAGAATGGAGGATCCATGCATCAGCTATACATGCTCTTCTCTGGGAGGAAGGTCAGTCTCCTTTATGCCAAGAGTCTTATCCACCTCTCATGGCTTGCTGTTGTCATTCGTGTGTGGACAAACTGGAAAAATTACTGAATAAAATTTAGTATCGTATGGATAGCTTTCTCTGATGGATGTTCGCCATGTCTGACAACTTCCCTAGAATGCAATAGCTGTGACATTCCCTTGTGTAAAATTTGCACTGTTCTCCTTAGTTATACTGTGAAAACATGAGACACAGAAACATTAGAGAGCATTTCACACTGGAGAGAGGTTAATTCTTCATGCCACCGTTTTTCATGTCATTATCCTCATCTTCAGAACTGCAAATTAAAAATAGCTGAGCTTAATTTAATTTAACTGCACTGAGTAAAATGTTCTCCGGTATTTCAGACATTTTATTTTTACCATTTGTAATGTGGAGGGCAATGACTGCTCCTTTTATAAGCTGGACCAGTTATTGTCTGACACCTAGTGATGAATAGAAGGAACTGCTTAGAAAAGCAAGCCTGTGCTGAGACTGAATTCTCACATTTCCTTGGTGAGTCTGTAACGTCTCTTTAGCAGTGTTTCTCAATCCGGTCTTTGGGGACCCCCCAGACAGTCTATGTTTTTGCTCCCTCCCAGCTCCCTGCTAGTTGTGCAGGTTGTTCCACCTTCCTAGCTCCCCAATAATATGGACTGTCTGTGATCCCTGAAGACCAGGTTGAGAAACACTGCTCTACCGGACATGGGCTTGTAACAGATAGTGTATTGACAATCCCTACTTCCTTTAATATTTCTTTATGGCCGTAGGAGACTAGTTTCCAAAGAGATGTAAATATAACCCTAAAGATTGCTGGTTCACGGTCTGGAAGAGGTACCATTTAAAGCAGCAATATGAATGGATTTAAAAGGCATCAACTTAGGTCATGTTTTAATCAAGAACCAAACTTGTGGCTACAAGGTCCCAGGCTGCAATACCAAGAGCAGGGCTGTTGAATTCTTGAATGGAGAGTTTATCTCAGACTGCTTCAGGTTATAACCACAGTTGTCTTTGCTACTGATGGAGCCTTTTCCATAATTAACCTAAAAGGTACATCTTAAAGTCATTGCAAGACAAAGAGAGTGAGACGAATTGTAATGGTTGTCTACAGAGAAGCGGTTTTAATCCATCTGGCACAAATGGTCTATAAGTTTCTGGGGTGTCTGTTTCTGCTTCCCT
The DNA here is from genome assembly GCF_023856365.1 of Brienomyrus brachyistius. NCBI lineage: Eukaryota > Metazoa > Chordata > Actinopteri > Osteoglossiformes > Mormyridae > Brienomyrus > Brienomyrus brachyistius. Next base: position 17,831,317 of record NC_064534.1, read on the forward strand.
AGCTCTCTCTCTGTTGTTTGATGCTTCCATCGTCGTGTTGGATGCCTGCCAGGGCTCACTGTGTGGGCAGTTTGCTCCATGTCCACATGCATCTCCTCCCAGAGTTCAACGACAACATTTATATTTTCCGTTGACTGTAGATAACATAAAACATTTCATAATGCAATAATTAATTCCAAAGTAACATTTGGAACATTGTCTCCCATGGCCATGAAAAGAAATATCAGAGGAAGTAAGTAGGGAGTGTCATTTGCAAGCTGGAATCTGATCACCTTCATTTATTCTGCATGTATAACTCATGCATTTCCACTAGAGGGAGCTGAGGATTCTCAGGTCACCAGCTACCAGAATTAGCATGCGGTCATTGTCCAACATTGTCCAGCAGCTTATTTCAACTGCCTTCATAGTTGGTGCACCTCTGTCTTTGTAGTCCTCAGGAACAACAACAAGAACAATAATAATTATTATTATTACGTGAGTACTATGTAACATATTATGTAAAATGATGTGGCTAAGTGATGGAGCAAAGCTTCGTTTTAGAAGTGATTTTTTTGACAGACAGGAATCACAGAAACTAAATAACGTAAGATAATTGAGGTCAACATGCTGACAAAGACAGGCTAGGCCAGTCCGCGAGGCTAAACGGCACGAGTGGCTGACCTCACACTATTGGGTGAGTCCATCACTCCTGAATAACTTCTTGTAAGATATGTTTGCATTGCAGTCATTCTGTGGTGATTCAGTTCCGCTTTACAATACTGACAGAAGACTGCATTGTCATTCACTTCTTTCATCCATACAGCTGGAGTTTACGCTCTGTATCTGGTCCCTCATCTGCTAGGTGCTGTCCTCCTTCTGCTATACGAGTAATCGAGAAGGAAATTTTTAATCAGTGCTTTTCAATAATCAAGTAATCGAATTTAATCAGTAATTATGACGACTCTGTTATAAATTCTGTTTTAATTCAGGGTGCATATAGACAGCAGGTGAGGTGTTCATTCAGCTTTTTATACCCTCTCTGGTTTTTCACTCACCTATCTCTGAGGTATCTACATATGTTCCAAATATTCAGTAGAACGAATAGACATACCAATGCTTTGCTATTTTCATGACCCACTCAGTGCCTACAGAGGTGCATTAAATATGCACATTGCAGAGGGTGGCTGTCAGAATGACATTACTTTATATTACAGCATTTACTAACTCCACAAGAATCATCCACAGGCTAGCAGAGCCAAATGCTAACCTGGGACCTTGTATATCACTAGGTTTGCAGCTTACAAACTATTGTGGTAAATGAAAGGAACAAACAGCGATGAGGGCATTTTGAAATAGAAGACTATAGCAAACTGAATGACATAGTTACATATTTATACATTTGTCTTACATTATTTGTTTGGAAGGTGTAGCCTATAATTTTAACTTGTGTAATTCTAACTTGTCTTGGTAAAGTTGCGTAGGGAAGAGCCTTGTGCAGTATAACTGAGTAGAAGTTTAATGACATTTTGTTTTATGGACATTTCCGCTGCTCTAAAGCAGAGCTACAACAAAGCAGATCAGCTGGAAATCTCACTGTTTTATTCTGTTGAAGCCCAAGGTATTATTTATTCTTAAAGATGTTATTTGGTGCTGTAAATGGTGTCTGTTATTGATGGGGAAATATAACCCAGTCAAATTTATAAATTGGACACGTTGCTTTATTCGTGAGATCAGGACCAGAATAATGAACTTTTATTTAAGGTTTTAAATCAAATAGTGTAGTGTGGGCTTGTATTAAGCTATGTGGATGGTCTGTAAATCAAATAGTGTACTTTTTGTAAGTGGAAATTTGTCTCGGTGTGTGGATGGTCAATAGATCTTTGGGGAAAGAAGTTGTATGGCTCACATTCAGTGCCTGTGTGATACCTCTATTTACCAGTGGGGGGTGACATTCAAGCGCTAGAATATGCCTGCATGTTTAGCAGCTTGATGTGTCCCAGTACTTAGAAGGCATTCCTTTCTATCAGCTGTGGGCTGCTAATGCCATCAATGTGAACGGAGTGCTCTGGTAGATAGGACACCAGCGGGGCTCTCAGCCGCTTCACTTCAGGCACAGTAAACAGCCAGCCCATGCCCACAGCCACTCGCCCGCTGTGCTTGTTGTCGTGGTTGTTTTTTTGCTGACCATTTATTCCAGCATGATTTTGCCACATGGCTCTTGGGTCACAACGAGGCCAGCATGTCACCAAAAATAGTCCAGTCTTGCGCATTCTATTTGGACTTGATTCAACATGTGAAACAACAGATATCTATTTAAAATACAGGGTCTCAAATGATTACTGGAGTTCAAGGCCAGTGCACTGATATGTTGAATGTTTGTGTTCAAGTGTTTTGTCTGGGCCACGGAAGAAGCTTGAGGCATTCTGCCATGGGGGCCAAAGTGTACTGTTATGGGCGCGGAGCTGCTGTTTGGGCAGAACACATCCAAAACAGGAATATATAATGTACCCATGCTGTTTCAGTTTCAAAATAATGCGTAGTTTGGTGTATTCTACGTCATCCGTACCAGAACTGCCAATCCGTCAAGTCCTGTCTCAGGCAAAAACAAAGTTACTGGGAGTTCAAGGTATTAAGAAAATGAAACCACACAACATGTCAAATTCTTACACAAAAACATCACCTTAACTTTATAGGTATATTAAAATGATGTCATTTGTTAAAATAATGAGTTCATTAAAATGACCTGTTTTCTCAGTGTCATTATTGTTACATTTGAAATGTAACATGAAACAATGCCCTCTAATAAATGACATCACAGCACGTTTAACACATGCCATTTACATTATTTAAATATTTCTAATACAGTCGACCTCATCTAATTAATTCTTGCCCAAGGGCATTTTGCATTCGCTGCTTAGAAAATCTGTAAATATATTACAAATAAAACTGAACACCAGCCCAGTCTGGAAAATACAATATATGGGGGACTCACAGCTTTTGAGCACTCCATTGCCATAGCCAGCTAAACTAATATCCCCACTATTATATAGAGCTGGCTTTTATGTAAGGGAATGTCACACAATATGAGAACAAAATGCGGTTCAGATAAATATGAAATATTTGTAAAACTGATGGGCTTGTGGCAGCGTGGTCCCTTTGTGGAGGGGGGATGTCATGTGGTGTTGCTTAATGAGCAGTCACATGTGAATAATACATTTAAACAAGTGCCAGTCTTTCAAACTGCAAATAAAATCAATCCAACTGCAAGAAAATCAATCACAGTCATTGATGTTTGGCAGATTAGAAATTGAGTTTTCAACCGCATTGGAAGGGCATATGAGAAATGATTGGCACCCATTTCCAAAGAAATGTTGTAGTGTTTTTTTATTTTCAGTTTCATACATCTAAATACCTTCATTTGAAATCATGAAACCCAACTTTTAAAGGCTGGTCATGTGCTCAGCATAAAAGCTCATTTGAACTTTCCGCAAATGTACCTGTTGAACACATTTTACCTGTTTAATTCCTCAGTTTAATCACCCTTTAATGGCTGATAAGCCTTCATCTAGGTCACTGTGGAATTATTGTGGTAAATGTATATTTCATTATTTATACACTGCTTCAAGTAAATAAGTGCTTAACCTGCATTTTGACCCCATTAATATCTGGTGATTTTCCAGGAAAATCTTCACAGTTTGCCCTTCTGTTCTCCCTGCTCTCCTCCCTACCTCCATATGATGGTCTCTTATGGGGCTTGTTTGTTTATGAGTAGTTCTTCACGTGGGAACCGCAACCTAAACTTTATTCACAGGCAAAAAGGTCCTTAGAACTCAGGAGGTATAATATCGTTACATAACAGTGATCATTTACAGACAAATGTTTAAAAATCTGACAACTTCTTTTTAGTTCTTGTTACAAGTTTATGGTGATTTTCAGTCATCTGTTTCATACCCATAGGTGATAAAATTATAGTGGAATTATAGCCAAAACAATGCAAAGTAATTTTTTGTATGACTTCTATAAAAAGCAGATGGGAAAACATGCAGTGTTAACATGTAGGTTTTACACTGGCCAAATTGTTGGCCACTTTGGCTGTTTTACTTGTGCTGGAGTGAGTATACAATAGGACTTCTTGTAATTAACAGACTGAAACAACATGTTTCAGAATATTTGTCATTACAAGGGCTTACTGGAAGTCTACAGTATCACACAGGGTTTATGCTGGAATGGAGGCCAAGAGGACAGTGGCAGTTATCAGGTCGGAACAAGCCTGTCGGAGTCAAGTTTACTGGAACAGTCGAGCTTGTCTCGTCTGATCCGACAGTCTCGTTGGATGGGGAAAGGAAGCATGGCAGCCTATAACCACCGTACAGCATTGTTCCCTGCCACAGGAAGGAGGCCCTGTCCTGCTAGTATATAATAGCAGCAGGAAGGGTTTGGATGGTGCGATTCAAATGCTCATAAAAATGGCACAGTGCTGTAGCAGGCCGCTTCCTCTTCGGTTGGCTGCCCGTGCCACACTGGCAGAGCGAGCCCTCTTATCTCCTCTCGGCAGCAGATTCCCGCTTTTCCTCGGGTGCCTGTGTGACTGTGAAGATGTGGCTGCTGTGAGAATGACCATGCAGCTCCACTGGCTCAGAGGATGTCGCAGAAATCCACCCAACTTGCTGCCTATGCAGGGAAGAATACGTTTCGCAAAGTGTTCACAGGGCATACAGTAAAGTAACGTTAGCACCTTGCTTTCATTAAAGTAGCCTCTCTCTTTTTTATAATAATATAAAATAGGGGAGTTTGGGCAGCCAGTCGACACCCAGAGGTTTTTCTCCATACTTGGAGTTTTTGGTTCCTCTCCTCTGTTGTCTTCTGGTTTTCTTTCATTCCATTTTTCCCTGTGTCATTCACCATTTAGTATAAATGATGTAATATTGGATTGCCGCACACTTGTTAAGTGACTTGGAACTTGATTTATTGTGAAAGTTGTTATATAAAAATAATTTGAAAACTGGGGCTTGACTGATCGCAGTCAGGATCGCAGTGCATACCTTACTGCCTCTGGTGTGACATATTTGTTGTAGTGATGTAGAAAATTGTTTAAGCCATGCATCAAGCTTTTTAAATGCACAGCTGTGGAGGCAGTGAACCACCTGACACATGTTAAGACCATAAGTCAGCCGCACATTAAATTACTACTATGATTTGCTTAATTGGCACTATGTCTGTGGTTATAAAAAATGAATCAATGCCCTTGCCTGTCAGACCTGACAGTTCAACAGTGATATGGTGTAAAGGGAGCAAACAGTGAATATATGTTGGTTACTGACTGGAGGATTGTCTCCCTTTTTACTTTATTCTTCAGTAAACAAACTGATGACATTATGCCCAAGGAGACTGGAGTCCTCTGATCCTGTTCCAGTCCTCTTCTAATCCAGTGGTGCATACAATACAAGGAAATGCTTCCTGGGTTCACACAGTCCAGTCCCATTCTTGCAAAGAAATGTAATTGTTCAAAGTGAAGGTAAAGAAACACAGGCAAATATAGGGGGGGGGGGAGGTAGGACATTTCCGAAGGAGTTTTAATGTGGCATAGGGGCAGACCTGTGATTGGGGGCAGAAAGTTCCCCTTGCCAGGGAGGTGAGCTGCTGGCTGTTTGTGTACAAGACGACTGGGGGAATTTGGGTATATGGCCGTCAGGAAATAGCCTCCCCTGGGACTGGCAGTGACCGCCGGCCACTCCAGGATCTAAGGCCGCTTCCTGACAGCTGGCCTTGTTTGCCCTGCTTGAGAGAACGCTCACCTGCAAAGTGCGGTTCTGCCTGCTTGTGCTATCTGCAACATGGTACCACAGATCCCTGAAGAACAGCTTTTCTGTGGTTCCAGGTCCTGAGAACAGGGCTGGGGTCAGATGGCTGGCAGCTGTAAAGTAAAGCTTCAGCACCATCAGTATTACTGGGCATCATTGGTGCTTATTTTTATCTCTAATCCATTTACTGCGGCTGCTGATATATTTAACTTGGAATTACCTACAGTCATAGGTACTCCAGGTTTAACTCTCTTTAATTCTGATGTTCTTTTTCACTTTTTTGCTAAAATATCAGATAGTGTCTTTGGGTCAGTTAAACCTCCTGTTTCAGACAGTTCTTCATGGGGAGGTATCTAGATAGATAGACAGACAGACAGACAGACTTTATTGCCATTTGCACACGCATGGGACAGTACAATTTGCAGTACTTATTGTATTAAAAAAGTTCTTTCATAGTTCGTTCTTGATTAGTGCTTATATTTAAATTTCTTTCCTTTGTGTAGATATCGGCATCTTTTTTCTGTAAATAAGTGTTCTATTTACTTGACTCAGAGAGCTCCACACAAGAATTCCAATGTGCCTGGAATGTTGGTTTTATGCAAAAATGGCAAATAAAAATCTCGCATCTCGTATCTCGTATCGTGCAAGTTAATTGGAATTATTCTGCGTAGCTCACAGCTTTCGAGATAGATGAAAAAATAAGGAGTTAAACAGCAGCATGATTAATAATAATCACACCAATATAAACATAACATGTAAAAACAAAATACACTCTGGGTTATTATTGTACATAACACTCTAGATTATTACTGTCAGTGCTTTGGAAAGCAGAGATTATAGGCCATCCATCCATTTTCGCTACCTACTTGACCTGCTCAGGCTTGCAGGACACCGAAGCCTATCCCTGGAGGCCTAGGGCACAAAGCAAGAAACAGCCCAGGACAGGGTACCAACCATCACACACATCATTCACTTATACGGCCAGTTTTGTAACTCGAATTTCCATGGCATGTTTTTGTTTTTGGACTGTGAGAGAACACGCAATCTCCACATTCTCCAGTCTCCCCCCGAAGCAGCACTATCTTGCAGGTTGCTGCCATGACTTACCCCCCCCCCCCCCCATTCTCTGTACATTCCTCCTGCCTCACAGGATATGTAACATGACACCCCACCCCACTCTAGTGCTTCAAACCTGGCCTCTGCCGGATGTGCACGCACACACACACTTGGCCCTGCTCGTTCTCAGACAATGGTGTATAAGCCGCCAGGCTGCGAGGGCATTTGAATTTGCCCCCTGAGGGTTAAGCTGGGCTGGGCTGGGTCTGCAGGCGTCTGTGGGACAGTAGTGCTCTTTGGCGTCTCCCCCGTGGAGCATGTGCCTCCGTCTGACTATGGGACTGTACGATGCCCACTGCTCTCCTGCTGTTTTCCCTTCAGCTCAGTGGATCTGAATGTAGCTGTGAAGACGGATCCGAGGGCAACAGAAAGAAGAAACCCAAGAACCTGTAAGTCCAGCAGAGCCCACGTTCACTGTGTTTGCATTTTGAGTATGATCTGCGCCAGAAAAAGCTACTACTTAGGAACTATAGACTGAATTGTACTAATAGTACATTTTTTCTCCCCAAAACATATGATTTAGTCATTCTTATGAGTATGTACAATGACCTAGTTTGGAAACCAAAGAGTTATTAAGCAAAACAGACATCATCAGGCAGTTTTAAACTTTGGAAATGCAAAACATCTTGGATTTTAATTTTATAGTACACAGACAATCATTAAAATGCACGACAATTGTTAATTACAGCTGTATTTCAGACCACTTTCTCAGTCATGCACACATTGTCAGGTATAAATAGACTTACTTACTTAGACTTAAATAGAGTACTTGACCTACATTTATCATGGAGGTGGTATGAAATTATTCTAATTAGAAACTGGCTTCGGTTGTAGGGGCCCAATCTCCAGTTTTGTCTGAAGCAGAACGTTTTGTCTGAACAAAATGTGAGTCTCCCCAGCACTGCTGCTCTCTTCCCAGGGGAGGTGGTGTTTCTGTGTATCATGTTTGGGCACACTAGGGCAGAGGTTGTTCTGGGTATGAGGAAAAAAATGGAGGTCAGGGAGATGCCAGAGGTGATTTTTTCCATGAGTGGGAAAGGGAAGAAAAGACAGTGAGTTCTTGAACACGACACACATCTGGAGAGCTGCTTTCCGCTTCCAATATAGGAAGAAGGCCCGTAAGGGTAAACAACTACAGGATGATTGATGGTAAGCACTGCACAGTTGACATCACTATGAATATTAATTACTGACTTTAGTTATAGAAGATTTAAAGGTAGACATGTTGAACTGGGGGCAGATCAAATGTTTGGATGAGAGTTGCACTTGTGTGCTGTTAAGACAGATTGGGATGCAGTGTGTCAAAGGTTCTTCCTCCACTTTTGGCTCTTTTGTGGGGTGTTCCCCTGGTCTGCTGTAAGTTGTGGGAATTACCCTTTCCCCATAGCCCTGACCAGATACAACAGCAGGGGATGCTGAGCGAGGCCTTCAGGCAGCCTGGAGCTAAATGACAGATCATTGTTTGTCCCAGAAGACGTATACTTAAAATTTTGCTACTGTTTTGGCAGAGTTGGTCTCTCTGGCTCTCGATTAGCCTCCAAGTGCTAAACTGGTTCAATAAAGTGCCCTGGGAGTCTCAGTTGATTTTACTTAAAAATGGTGTTTTTTAATTAGCTCCAATAGAAAGTTGTAGAAGGAGTCGTAGCTATTATAAGGCAAACATGCAGTTAAATATAATCACCTATGTCGGTTTTGAGGTGTGTATTGATGTGAAGTCGCTCCTGGACAAGTTAGTGGAAGTCAGAATTGCAGTTTCTCGAGTGCTGCATTGGCTCTCTAGGACCATGGGTCTTTCTGTTTATTTGATTCCTCCTTCACTCTGTGCTGGTCCTGTACTTTTTTTCCCATCTGGCGTTGGCTTGGGTGCTGATTCCATCAGTGAATGGAGCCAGGAGAAGGTTTGGATTCCTGAAGGGAATATGATGAAAGAGGTACACGGTGATGGGACAGCAAAATGTGGAAGTCTGTTCAGGCTCAAGTGACATGTTACTGGGAATTTTGACCAGAAATGTTGTTCTGGGGTTATGAAATTCACACACTAACAGCTGTAGTTAAATAGTTATGTTAATTCATTTTTAAATTTGATTTAGATTGTTAGGTAGTATCATGGCATCATTTGTAGCCGTTTGGAAAATGCTCCTATTGTTATTAAACCAGTTGTTTTAGACAAGGGATGTTCATGCAGGTGTCAAGTACTATTTTATTATTTTTATTTATTATGTTGCATTATGCATGTTTTTTGATGTTTTTTATGATCTGTTCCCCTTTCCTGTCGTGTTTCTAACTAATTGTACTTGCAATTATATGAATCACCATTTTTGCAAGCATAGAGAAAAACCGTAAAATGAACATATTTGTAACTGCACATCCTTAGAATAATTTTTGGCAATGTAAAGTAATTAAAAAAAACATTTAATTTTGCAAAGGTGGAAAAAGTACTTGTCCAGTGGAATTCTGTAACAACAACTTGATTTGGTTACTTTGCTGCAATTGGATTTGTGTCAGGTCTCACGATGATATAAAGTGATACAAATCACCACTAATATATATTATATCCACCTGGCTGACAGGTCATGAGAAACAGAGACGCCCACTGAGTTCTGTGTCTTCATGTATAAAATACATTGATTTGCACCGTCCTCATGAATTGCATGGAGAATTCCTATTTGTTGCCACGCATCGTGAAACTATTTCGTTATGCAGAGACGGACACTAGAAAATAATGGTAGATTTCAACCTGTTAAATGTTTGGGATAAAGTGAATTGCAGAAAGACATGGCTGCGCTTGACCGTTTCAGAAGTGGTGTCTACAAAAGCTTGCTTTCCAGTGATGAATGAAGGAACGGTCTCCCTCAATACATTGGCATGGCTATTAAGGCCGAAGGCAAGCCGACACGTATATGCAGTGTAAACAAATCGAGCTGCCGTCAGATAGGAGGAATGAGAGGCTTTGCTCGTCTCTCAGCAGCACAAGCTAAATCAGAGCCTCTTGACAGCTTCCTCCTGCCCATCTGGAAACTAGCTTCTGGGAAGGGCCAGCCATAAGACCTCATTAACACCTCAGTATACACACCAACGTGAAAGGGTGTAAAGCAGCAGGCACAGCCCCTTTCAGCTCCTTTTATTTGGATCTTTGCTTAGATTTATTCAGTTTATGGTTATTTTAATCCTGATTCTACAATGAGCAGTAATCAGTTTTTTGTCTGTCTGATTTATTGCCCTTTAGCAATCATAGTAAGTTACAATGTATGAGAACTCACTTGCTGCACATCGATCAGTTGAGTATAGGGTAGAAAGACAGCACATACATGCCTTTGGAGAGAGCTGGGTTGTGATTGGTGCAACACAAGGTCCACCCTCCAGGCTCCCTGTAGTATGTAAGGCTGAGACAAGGCAGTGCTGGCCCAGAGGAATATGACTGTCTGCCGCCCTCCCTCAGGTTCCACGCTCCCACAACCTGCACCTATGCTCCATATCATGGTTGATTTCTCAGAAAGATACCTGGAAAGGTAGGTCACCATGGAAATGAAGCCCCCCCCCCCTCCCCTTTTTTTTATCCGAGTCCACTTCATTTTGTCGCTTTAAAAGTAGGGGAGGATAAAAACTGACCCAGAATGCAGAATCACACCAGTGGACTGTAAGGTGGCCCAGAGTGTTGGTGCTGGAAGAGGACTCTATAGGTACTACTACAGTGTCTTCTGGGATTTCCAGTTTTGGTCCATAGCACACTTAATTTAAAATGTACGTATGTTGCAGCACTTGTTTTTAAATGGTTTCCAGAGCAACCGGTTTAATTTTCGTGCTTGTTTGATAACTAGATACTGACAGAGTTATGGATGTCTTCATTCTATGTTGCATGTGAATTTTGAGGACTGAATTAAATATGTTACTGTGTTACTCATGTTTTTATATTCCTTTGAGTGTTTGTTGGTCTGTATACTGCTGTGTACACAGGGATGTATGTGGCTTGCATCTGAAAGAGAGAGAGAGATTTAATTGATATAATTATGACTCTAATGAGGCCAGAAATGTGTGGACATAAAGGCAGCAGGTGGGTGGATGCAGATGGATGTTGGGGTCTCTCCAGGCCGGCATCAGTCCTGGGTAATTTTACGTTGACTGATGTGTAATACAGGGCTTCCGCTTGTCCTCTCACGGCTTCCTCCCTTTGAAAGCAGCCTAATTTAGTCTCCCTTGCAGTGCCGAGGATGCTATTAAGGGCTGTAATGAGTGCCAGGCAATGTGGGAATTTCTGGATTCCTGAGATAATTGGGTATAACCCTGCCCCAGGCTGCAGAGGGCACGTCTGATGATATGTCGAAGTGCACTCAAACAAGACCACACCATCCTAATTTGATAATGCCCCATGATCACCTCATTCTTGCGGCATATTAGACATAGGGGCTGCATGACAGGCTTAAAATTTTGCAAAGCCATTACTCCCATTATGAGTAGGATGATGGCTATAGGCTGTTGGGAGTGCTCATGTAAAGCGAGGGTTGGCAGATATCTGCTAGGTCACTGGCAAATTTAGCAGTTGTTAATCTGACACACGCACCACCAGAGATTTTCACCTCATCTGTTCAAAGGGTTGCTCTGTGTTTGAAGATTTAGAAAGTTAGGTACATCGAGGCCATCTGAAAACATGAAGGTCCTACTTATTATAATCAGCAGAGGACATTCAGGACTGAGCCAAAGACTGAATGAAGACACCTTATTTTTGTAGGGTATAATCTGACCTTGTCTGTACATGGCCCCCAGATTTCTGCCAAAATTGCAGTCCATCATGTGGTACTGTAAATGGTACTGGCTAGACGTGAACATACAATGTGTTACAGTGAATATTATTATGTAACTATGTTTAGTGGCTATAGTTTGGCTGTAATAACGATGATAATCATTATTTATTAGCAATACAACCACAATACAAATAACAAGACAAATTATAGTGCTGAAAAATTTGTACACTAGTAAAATGTGTATATTTGTTATTAGTTCTGAGTTGACCACATTTAGGGTTCTTCAAAGAAATGCATCCGATAATCCCTTAGAAGTTCCAGATGTGTCGTGGTTTGTTTTCATTTCTGAAAAGCTCTGCTTGAGTTGCTTACATTACACAAAGTAATCTTGGATAATAGTGTATGCTAAATAAAGGGACAGTAATCACATTAATGTTAGATCATATTAAGGTTTAAGTCCTTGTAGTTCACTTAGGCCTACTGTAGGTGGCAGTGTGGAGTTAAGTTACAGTGCTGCTCTCATGTTTCCATCAATTTATTGGTCTGTTTAGAAATATTGCTTCCTTGTCTGCAAATTAAGACATCTTTTAGACTGCGTAAGACATTGTAACGGAAGTAAACAGAAAATGTATGTCAATTACTAAGGAGCTTTCACCGAAATGTAACCACTTAAATCCCTATCTTTACCCCTTATGCAGTTTTGCTCTATAGATTACTGTTTTTCCTCTACACCTTTTGTTTGCGAGTAAACATTTGTGCTTCATTTATAGTGTGCAGTTAGTAACCCTTTTTCATATCCGGCGGCCATAAGCAGGCCGTCATTTCCGTTGCGGTCAGCATCCGCGTTCCTCCTCGTGTGCTCCCTCCCAGCTGGGGGGCTGGCAGTGTGATCCATCATAGCAGCCCTTTTGGTGAAAGCGACAGAATAACATGAACCAGGCCCTCACTCTGCAGCCGTTCACTCCTAAAGAGTGACATGCAGCGTGTTAAGTGTTAAAAGTAGCGCCCACAATTATACCAGAGTGTGAGGTACTAAAATTAGCACTAGCAGTTATGACCTGGCAGTTTCCCTTCCACATTGTGTCCTCACACCTTGAAAGGCTGCATTTCTTAATCCTCACTTTTTTCTTCTAATTTCTGTTTTTTTTTTGTCTTGTTTTTTGGGGAAAAAAAGCTTCCAAAAATAAGAGAGAATCACTTTAGCTTTGATGCTGTGCTGTTCTGTGTTCACCAAGTGCCTGGAGTCATTAGCATTTAGTATCCCTGCAGTGGAAGCACACGCAGCATCTTTCGTTAATCCAAACATTTATCCATGACCCTGCCTCCATCATGCTTATGATGAACAGTCATATTTGGCCTCAAAGCAGTAGAAGAAAGTTGAAGGAACTAGGGGGAGTGAATATATATATATATATATATATATATATATATATATATATATATATATATATATATACAGATTCTCCAGTGTTTTCTTTTACTTGTGGATAATAATAGCTTCTTGTGGGTTTCCTTAGCTCAGCTGATCCTGGTACACGTATGAGAGCCAGCTGGCTTGCGACGGTGTAAGAATGAGACCAGGTATCTTGAGTGGGTTTGGGGTGAGGGGTTCATTTGAGGTTAACCATTTATATTACAGTGGGGAGCATGAGTTCCTGGGCTGGCGTGTCACAGTTTGGGATGGGAGAAGCTCACTATCCCAGGAGCTTGAACCGGGGCTGGTGCTCATTGTCCTGTAGGGCACCTAGAGAGCAGCGGGATTTCACAGGAGAGACGGCAATAAGGAGTGAGTCTCTTCCCCTCCCAGTGAGCTGCTGCAGTTCCACTCAGAGCTCAGGACTAGGAAGGCTAGAGGGGGAGAGAGAGGGAACTGCTGCTTTGCACGAGTTTGACCAGGATTGACCAGGATAGATCTCGCTAATTGAATACCTGCTGGATACTGAAATGTACACAGTGACAGCCTTGAATTCCTTTACTTTTTCATTCTTCTCCACATCTAAATTTTTATCTTTCCGCTACTTTGTTTTTTGCCCAGCTGTTTGGTTCATGCCTTTTCTCTAACAACTTTTCCTGTTTTGCACAGGGCCAAAGACATGAAGAACCGCCTGGCCTTCCTGAGGAGGAGGAATGAGTCTCCCGGAAGTAACTCAGCCGGAAAGCTGGACAAAGCCATGAAGTCAGTCAAGTAAGTGTGTCTGCACGCCTCCTCGCTGCGTGCCGACCTTGTTGGCTGGCAGGCAGACAAGTGGGCAGGAGGCAGGGCAGGTCAGGCAAGCCATGGTTCGGATCGCGAGGTCAGATGCATTTGGCTGAAACTGCCTCTGTTTGTCTCCACTGCTATTTGCTGGAATATGTTGTTTTTTCCCCCTGCATTTTTTAATGTTGACAGCCCACCTGTAAATGGGTGACGAAGTCTGATGGTTTTAGTTGCGTCTTTTTTGCTAATGGTTGGCGACTGATGCAAGAAGCAGCTCTCGCACTGTGTTGTGGTAAATACCTTTTGAACTGTGCATTTTCTCACTCAAGCATTTTTGGCAGCTTGAGATGTGCCTGTGGAATCTCCTGTTTACAAACAGAGTGTGCAGTCCGTCCAAACAATTTGCAGTTTTTCATAAATGACATGGAAGCCTCCTGTCAGATAGCGGCATCCGACTCAGCCCCGAGGAGCTTGTGCTCCTGGCCGCGTCGCCAATGCCCTGCACAGAAGCACCGGCACATGGTGGCAGAGCGACTTGCCATTCATTTTCCTGTGAAGTCTGGGTCAATATGTCGGTGCCTTCAGAATGTGGCGGCTTTTGCTCTCGGAGCGTTAGACCAAACACGCCTCCGCTGGTGCCGTGATACTTACTTTGCCCAGATAGCTCCTCAAGTCTATAAAGAGGGGTTTGGGTTCTTTGGCTAAACTACTCAACCTCACACTTGTACCTCTTTTTAAATTAAGCACTATTGGTTTGCTCTGTTGTCCTTACATTACATCTGTTAATGTAACATTCTTGTGGCAAGCTAAACATCATTTTATTTGCCAATGTCCAGAAAGACCCGAATGGTGTAGAGACGTGTAATATGCATTTCTCTTTCTGTACATTCTTAGCTCATTTGTAGGGATTATGGTCGCCTATCGGTTTTGGGTATAAAGAAATTTAGGATTCAGAAATGACATCTCATCTCATCTTATAACGACTTACCTCTATTTCAAAGTCCAGCTCTTTCTATATAAAAAAAAATCAGTTAATTATGAGTTATTAATAGCATTGCATTTTATTCTAAAATATTTTAAGATTTTTCGGAAACTGTTTTAATATCACAGATGCTACCTTCCAAATCCCCAGTAGATTTTTTTCCCTGCATCTATTCCATCACAAGCATAGGCGTTTCTTTACTGTGAATTATATCATGTTTTTATATCTAATTTGTGCCAGTATGTCTGATAAGCTGGTTAAAAAGCCACAAGTACTGACTTGTTACTTATTTAAAATTTTTACGTGCAAAGAGAACAGCAAAATCTTGTTTTGTTTGGGATTTGATACCTCCTTTCTGAGGACCTGTTGAGATTTTATTCACTTGTTTCATGGTCACAGCGGTGTCTGGCTTCTGCACGCTGAGTGGATTTCTTTTGTTTCTGGGTATGTTTTTAATGGTTGCGCATGTTTTACTTGTTCAGTAATGTTTGGTTTAGTTGTTCAGCCATTTGAAGTGGCTTTAAGCTTTAATGCACATCCTCTGTTTGCAGCTTTGATTTATGGGAAGGTATTTGCTGCAGAGAAACCTCTATGACTTTTATTCTGTGTATGTATGTTTTTCACATCTAGCCTTATGACAGTATATATTCCACACTATTTTCAGGTGCTTTAACTGCAGTCACAAAGAACAAAGTCATAGGTAGAACAAAGAAAGTTAGAAATCAGAAACAGGTGAAAAAGGTAAAAGTGGGTTGCAATGAGATGCATTATCTCTGTGCAGAGAATCAAGGACAGCGTATTTTAAAACACAGAATATGGGCTGCGGTTTCTCACTGATGGGTGGGTGGTTCTGGGGCACAAAGACACACCTCCTAGGCTCCTCCCACCTTTCAAGCCAAGTATAAGAGGATCGAGTGCAGAGGGAGGTGCTCACACAGAGTGCAGCAGAGAGCCGGTCACACCGACCCAGTCATCCTGGCAGAGGAGTCTGCCGGCTACTCTCGCTTTCATGTACACACACTGCGGATGGGTCACACCATGAGAAACCTGGCTGATATGGGCTTGCTGAAGAACCGGTCCGCTTTCATCTGCAGGCCCACCCCGGAGGAGGCACTGAGGTGGGGGGAGTCCTTGGAGAAGCTGCTGGTCCACAAATGTGAGTTTCATTGTAAATAAAATTATGTTAATATTTGGGGGCGTGAATAAGGTGGCTACGTGTTTGGATGCTTTATGTTTCAAATGGTATTTTTAGGGGATTATACTGCTTTACTTGACTAATCTTTTTTCATACTTTTGGTGGGACATTTGTCATTGTAAATATATTCTGACATGCCAGCAATGCTTAATTATTTTTACATGCATAATCACCAGGACATGCATGCCTACCGCACAGTTCAGCTAATGTATGAATCACAGGCAAGTGAGCGAGGAAATGTCATCCCTGTTAGACTGGCATTAATCCTTCTGATGAATGGAGTCCTCCAAAAGTCTGCAGTGGGGTGGGGGGGTGGTCAGGCGGGTGAATGATTACTGTTCACTGTTTTCACTAAATACAGTTCATTCTTATATGGTTCATGGTTCAGCAATGATCTTTGAGAAACCCTAAAAAGCTATTATATTAATATTAATTATAATATATATCAATCTCATTGGTCAGCATGGGTAACGACTGGGTGAGACCATTTCCTCTTTTTAATACTCCTTTTAACCCATGTTGATTTTGCAAGCATTCTCAATATCACGGGGGGCTTCATCACCAATATGTTGATTTGTGGACTGGCCTTTGTTGATAGGCACAAGAGTTATACCTCACTGTACAATAGTGACGTGTAGAATCAGATATCCGATAAAGCAAGACCTTTCCTTTACTTCGCTGAGTCTTCTTACTGTTACACTATTACAGTGCAGCATCCTGCACACTTTCTCCTTTCTATGGATTAAACAGGCTCACTGGTTTTATCCCCCCCCCCCCCCCATCGTTCCTTCCTCCCCAGATGGCCTGGCTGCCTTTAGAGCCTTTCTGCGAACAGAATTCAGTGAAGAGAATCTGGAATTCTGGCTGGCGTGTGAGGATTACAAGAAGATTAAATCGCAGTCCAAGATGGCGTCCAAAGCAAAAAAAATATTTTCTGAGTTCATCGCTGTACAGTCCTGCAAGGAGGTAAGGGAAGGAAATTCAGCAGGCAAAAAATCTACTAGGACTTAATATTAGATGTATGTTCTATATGCTTGAAGTTGAAGGTGTCATAAGGTATTAAAAAAGAGTGCAGTCTCTGCTGGATTTCATTTGTTTAGTGATGTTCAAACTTTCCACAAAAATACTGGGCAGCCGAGGCTGTGAGATCACACAGTTAGAACATTGAGGCCTGAATTTTCATCCGCAGAATATCACTTCTGTGAGGGTTTTTTTGAGTTTCAGGGTTGGACAGGAAAAATGGAAATAGAATGTGAGAAGTAGAGATCAGTTTCCATTTCACCAGGAGTAACCCACTGCCCCCCCCCGCCCCCCCCCCCCCCCCCCCCCCCCACAGGTTAACCTGGATGCGCAAACAAGAGAGCACACCAAGGACAACCTGCAGAACATCTCCTGCTCGTGTTTTGACCAGGCCCAGAGGAAGATATATGGACTCATGGAGAGAGACTCCTACCCTCGTTTCCTGCGCTCAGAACTTTACTTGGACTTGATCAACCAAAAAAAGGCGAATTCGACGTCAGCCTCTTCGTCGTAAGGTCGCAGAGGGGGAGAACTGTGGAAGGGCTAGGTCGATTTCAGATTTCTTTCTCAATTTGCACGTTTGAAAATGAATGAGCACTGAGGGATGGTGTGTGTACAAGGAGAGGGGCGGACACCCTGAGGGGTCATGACAGGCCCACCTGGATGGGGGTTGCTGGGCAGGCCCACGACAGGGGGACAGCATACCTTTATTGCTACAGTTATTAATGTATTGCTGAAAAAATATCTAATTTTGGTGACCAATGTTTCTCAACCCTATTTTCAGGACACCCCCCCCAACCAGTCCACCTTTTTTTCCTAGTAAAAAGGTGGACTGTCTTTGAGGGAACTGGGAGGGAGCAAAAACGTGGGGTCCCCGAGGACCGGGTTGGGAAACATTGCTTTAGTCCTTATTTGGAAATTCTGCTTCCTCTCTTAAAACATTTATACTACAAATAAGCAATACATTTCCATTAGTCATTTTCTTTATGGCCGTTATAGAAAAAGTAGATGAAACGTGACAGCTGCAGGCTTATTTATGAGTAATAAGGGTGGTTAGGGGGTTTTTCTTTCTTAGAGTTTTAACTACGCCGTTTATGCCCTGCCATCTACCCAGCACCCCCACAGGTTTTTGTCTCAGCTCCTGGGTTACTTCTCCCTTTTTTAATTCATCAGCAGAATGATGGAGAGTCGAGGGGGGGCATGAGGGTGAAAAAAAAGATTAATGGACAGAGCAGACAGGTGAAGCTTCCTTTGCTGTCCTGCTTTTCACACGCTGATGATCTTAGAAGGACCTGCAGCCAGTCTTCAAAGACCATACATGGCTGAGATAACCTGTGGAGCCATTAAACAACTTCTCATAGAGCCAGTCTGGACAGAGCAGTTCCCTCAGGGCGTCAAGACACTTGATCGTGAAGCTTCCAGGTGTGGTTTCTGATGTTTCCTAGTATTGCTGATCATAACCTGCTTTTACTCTGCAGACACAGTGGTACACTGTAAAGGGTTTACCTTCCTTGTTTCTGGACAAAGGTTTTATTTATTCTGACAATATTGCTGGAAGCTTCAGTTAGGCGACTATAATGGATTCTCTTCCCACCCATGACTACAAGCCAGGCTGAATACATCCTCATTTAATGTGCAATATTTTTGTTCTTTCAGATCATTTTTTTTAACTAGACAATAAATGGAACTCTGTATTAATTTTATTTGAAAGAGTTTATGTTCAAGTTATTATGTTCAAAGAATGATTAACAATGTAAATATCATGAGCATTTACAAAAAACAAAGATAGAGTTTTAAGTGTTTTCTCCTAGCAGCAGGCAGCTAGGGCTCGAAGATGTAAATATAATTCTTAAGAAAAACTTCCAAAAGGAAAAAAACACGTGACATGACAAACATGGTTGTATCTATGTATATATGAGACTTAAACTATAAAATGATACGCATTACAAAGCAGGAGGAGATCGATGAAATCTGTACCTTCTCAGTCACACACTGCTTGTAAGGAGTTTTAGTAAATATATCTGATCATTTTCACTGTTTACAGCTGAAAGCATCTCCCAAGATAGCAACACATTGTGTCACTGCAAACAATGAATAAAATAACAAAACCATCCTGTGCTTTCCTGTTTTTCTTTTTTTTCCCTTCCTTTTTCACATTTCTACAGTGTAGAACCAAACTTTAATTAAATACGAGTAATTTCTGGACTGCTGGCACATGCATTTAATGAGGGTTTATCTTATTTTGTTTTTTTCTGTAGGTTTCATAAAAGCCTTAGTGTTTATGTAATGTGGCACGGTGTTTATGGAGGGCATGTATAGGACACAGAAATGGGGACCAGTGACTGTCTAGGTAAGTGTTCAGCAATTGTGCAGTTTTATTATACTATATACTGTGCTTTGTAAATAATAGGAAATTGCAGCATGTGAATACAAGAAATTTCTTTTGTTTTCTGCAAAGAAGACTACGGCGTTATGTCTGCATTCCCTCTTGAATTTGAATCCTGCTCATCAGTTTGCAAGCAGCATTCCCCTGTGTTTCACTCTTCTAACCATTTCTTTCACTTGTGCTAACAATAATCTGATATTCCTGCCAGGGAATGTTGCTGTGTGAGCAACATTTGCAGTGCAGTGGCAGTTAATGTTCTCTATAATGTTTCCTTGCTTTACCACTGTTTGCAACTTTGTAATTTTAGCAGAAAAAAAAGATTGACAGAATGTTGCCTATGTACACCAAGCATGATTGGAGTTCGACATGTTATTTCATGCTAGACTGCAAAAATAAATATTGTAAATGAATTTTTAATGAAACTAAAGGTCTCGGTAAAATTTGTCATTGTCCTAAAAATTTGCATGTACAGCCTTCCATAATACATGATAACATAGCTTATAATTTTACCATATACTCATTTTTACCAAAGGCTGTTTGTTTTGGAACCTTATGAAACATTAAGGTTCCCTTTTCTCTTTTCTCAAACTTTGTTGCAACCTTCTCAATTATACTATAAAATTCAGACATTTTAA
This sequence comes from Brienomyrus brachyistius, assembly GCF_023856365.1. Taxonomy (NCBI): domain Eukaryota; kingdom Metazoa; phylum Chordata; class Actinopteri; order Osteoglossiformes; family Mormyridae; genus Brienomyrus; species Brienomyrus brachyistius. The sequence goes on from NC_064534.1 coordinate 17,851,367, forward strand.
ATAATTTCTGTATGACTATATTATTTCCAAAAGGCTTGTACCAGATTGCTTCATAAGAGCAATGTTCCTATTGCAAGTTTTCCCTTTGTTATTAAATCTTTAAGCTATTCATTTCTTTCACATGAAACCTTGGCTTTTCTATTCTAATTTCAAGGTTGTTACTCTGGAAGAGAGTACACAAATCTGTGGTTTTTTTAGAGCTGGAGTCAGGAAGATTTTAAGGTCATTTAATTATGTCCACATAGAATTCCTCCTTTTTATTTTCCATGAACAGTACTTCTACGGCTCCATGCTCCTAAAGGTGTTGAGCTATACAGTATAGATACATGGTGCCAGTCAAAAGTTTGGACACGCCAAGCCACCTACAAAGGAGAGCAATAGTGTCACATCACAGGACTTGGCCACCTGACCTAAACAGTTGAAATGGGTTTCTGGAGGAGTTTCAGGAGAAAGCAAACAAAAAGTGGCCAATATGTTTTCAGCATATATGTCGGATCTCCTTCAGGACAGCTGGAAAAGCATCCCAGGAGGTCACTGGCTCAGGCCTGGCTCAGTGGTGGGATCAGTCTGCCAACCACAGGGTATGAACCCACGACCTTCTGAATCCCGACTCACAGAGCTGCCCCCACCCACAAATTAATTTTGATGTCTGTATAACTATTCAAAAAAACATACACAATAGTACATGTAAACTTCTCTATGGGTTGCTGTGTCCAAACTTTTGACTGATACTGTAGTTGTGTAGAGCTACTGGCAGGGAAAGGGGACTTTCTACACAGATCCCCATGTAGCGTATAACCAAAACGGCTGCTGTTTCAGGCAAGTGAGACTTCTTGCAGAGCATTGCTCCTTCAGTGCCAGGTGGTTACCCTTCAGACTTACAAACACAAAAGGGGAAACTTGACTGTGATGGGCTAAACAGCCCTGCTTAATTCTGGCTGAGGTTTACGTGTTCCTCTTTCCCATGCTTTTTAAGGACTTTTCCAGGCAATGGGAGCTGATGTAAGAGTCTTACGTTAAAAAAAAAAGAGACTCTCTGACGTTCACATCTGTTTTCAACGTGCATCTTCCGGGTCTGGTGAGTTTCTAAATTGCAAGAGCATGACTGAAGCTGCTACCCAGTTTTGAGGTGTACTTAGTCACAGGCTTCTGCTCTGAAATTGACGATTCTGTGCCACAGTAAAGAAAAGAGCACTGTAGGTGAGACACACTTCCTTTTCTAGGTTACAAGTCTAGTGAGCTGTCTAAAGAACATGGGGAACAAAAGTTCAGAAAAGTCTTGTTTTTTTTGTCTTGTGTAGAGTATATAAAGATGACTTAAATCATTGTTGTGTTGCATAAGGGCAGATCCAAACAAACAATATTTATTAGCAGGTTATTTAGTGGAATCTGTAGTCACAGTAGCATGCTGTCGTATTTTCTATTGACTCTGTGTCCTAAGGGCAGAGAATCTGTTAAGGTTCAAAATGCAATTAAACAGGAAACCAAACAAAAGTAGACCTTTTTTTTCTTTTTCCATACTTGCCAGATTGTTGATAACTTCTCCAGTTTTGATACAAATTTCTGTAGCCTGTAATAGTTTCCCAGCTTTCTCCAATTAAATCCACAGGATTCCAAAATGCACACTGCCAAAAGGAATAAAAGAATTCTCCCCAGCTTCTAGATTTCTTGGTCTTGCGGTGTTTTGAGAAGGGGATTCTTACTGCCAATAGGAACCATTCCCTTGAGGCTCTCAAAATAATATGAAACAAAATATGTTACTAAGATTCAATTTTGGTCTTAAACAAAGGAAACAATCCTAAAGGAACAAAAACGACAAATAGGCTGGTCAGATAAAGCTAACATAACCTATATTAAGGGTGATGCAATTCAGATTTGGATACTACATGCAAACAAATGCAGCATTCCCTTAAAATCCAAAAAAATCTATAACATTGGCAACTTCCATATAGGAGGAATTCACTGTACTTCTATTGTGTCCTAAAAACGAGGATGTATGGTTTTCCATAATACATGATAACATAGCGGGGTGGCATGGTGGTGCAGTGGTTAGCACTGTTGCCTCACACCTTTGGGACCTGGGTTCGAGTCTCCGCCTGGAGTTTGCATGTTCTCTCCATGTCATCGTGGGCTTTCCTCCGGGTTCTCCAGTTTCCCCCCACAGTCCAAAAACATGCTGAGGCTAATTGGAGTTGCTAAATTGCCCGTAGGAGTGCATGTGCCCTGCGATGGGCTGGCCCCCCCATCCTGGGTTGTTCCCTGCCTCGTGCCCATTGCTTCTGGGATAGGCTCCGGACCCCCCACGACCCAGTAGGACAAGCAGTTTGGAAAATGGATGGATGGATGATAACATAGCTTCTAATTTTACTATATACACATTTTGACCAATGGCTGTTTGGTTGAGAACCTTGTGAAACATTAACGTTCCCTGATATTTCTTTTCTTAAGCTTTTTGTTGTAACCTCCTCAATTACCCTATAAAGTGCTGATGTTTGAAAGGATTTCTGTACGACCTGCTTATTTCTAGAAGGCTTGTACATTATTTTGTGCTTCACAGTTTTCTAAGTGTATTTTTGTTGATGCTTACATAATCTTCCAAAGTGAACAAAAATTAAAAGTATTCCACATTCATGCATACATATAGTAGCAGTGACATAACATGGTTTTCATTCTGATAATCACTTTGACTGGAGTGTATACTGTCTGCTGATGAAGGGAAGGTTTCAGCAATGAATCATATGACTGCTGGCCTAAACAAGGTTAGCAAGTTGTATCCTTACACCGTACCCAGAGTGCAGAGATGAAGGCGATGTATGTTCTCACATCCTGCTTTCCTTTGCATCATTTGAGTTACTGTGTCTTGTTGCCACTCAGCTGACTGGGATGGAATGACCTCGTGGCACCTTGCATCTGCGATGGTGTGCAGAGAGTGAATGACAAAGGTGAACAGCCTGGATTCTAAACACCCTTAACACTTTCATGAAGAGGGAGTGACTCCCGCATAAACCCTGCTTATTGACGGATATAAGACAGTGTTAGGCGATATAAAATTAGTTAGGATTTATGGTCAGGAAAATTCATGCCACCCAGCTGCATCAGGAAACACATCAAAATGCTTTTTAATTACAAAGATCACTTTGTGTCAATATTACAGTAACTTATTATACACTCCATTGATTTGAAAAGACTCAAGTGTCAGTTTACTTCATGTAATAATGGTTAGTAGGTAGGTTAATGGTTGGGATTGCTCGCTTTGGCCCAAAGTCAATTTCCAGTTTTAATTTATAATGTTAAAGGTTATGGTTGAAGCTGGAAGCACTGATTCTGGAGTGGTGACCACAAGCGATGTTCATCCTAAGTGGTAATACCTGGAAATTGTCCAACAGAGAATTAAGTGCTCATAGATAAATATGTACTATTGACATGATGAATGTCATTTTCATTATGAATAGCAGAGTTCAAAATCTGCATTGGTATTGGTCTGTGGGAGCAATTGAAGCCTTCATTTGAAATGTACAGGGGACTGTGCTAGATCTGTCTGTATTTAGGACAGTCTGTGTACTTGTATTGAGAGGGTGGGTATGTAAATGGAAAGTGACACTACATTTTACATTATATACTGTATTGAAATATATTTCTTTGATAGAAAATCAAAGTAAAAAAGATACATTATGATTTTTTTTGATAATGAGTAACAGCATAAAATAAAAAAGAGCATTCCACAAAGCATAATTTCTTTTTTAGCCAGATGACTTAGGTCGAATGTAAGGATTATCCAACAGAAATGTCAATTACCTCTCTTCCAACTGGACAGTTTTCACATTTGCCTTAAATTATCCGGCTAACTGGCAAATCCTGCTTTGTGGAACAGCCCCCAAATCTTTTTTGAAATTCTTCCTCCAACCACTAAGGAGAGCAGGTGCTGTGGTATAGGGACTCCAAAGTTTATTGGAAGTATCTCATAGAAAGCTAGCACTTAGCACACAACTCAATAATTTCCCTCATATATTCCAGTAGCTGTGCCACAGGCTTTAGACCGAGGATCGGAGCTGCAGGGAAAGCCTCATTTTACCTGCCTGTGTCATTGATGTTGATTTACCAGTAAATCACAAGTCTCATCTTACAGTTCCCATTTTGCCAACATTTGCCATCTTAGTCTCCTGTCAATCTCATAATCCCTTTTACCTCCCTGAGTATCTTAAATCTTTACCAAGGACAGACTCTTCTCTTTTCACCTGAAATGAGCAATTGATACATTAGGGAGAGAGTATCCTGACCGTAGATTTTGAAGTGCTGCTGCTTAAAATTCACCACTGAACAGGGCATGCTGGAGGATCAGGTCATATAATACCACAAACAACATACCAAATGCCCTTCTAGCTACGGCTGTGCCTTGGGTGCCTGTCCATTAAAATCACATACTTGTCAGGGGCTGGCAACCACACTAAATGATTTTGACTTTGTGCCAAGAATGCAGACACAACTCTCCCTACATTTATACAGGAACTGAATGGCTTTCGGTAGTGGCTGCACTACCCTGCATTCCTTCACTACTTCCCACAGTATGTGCTGTGCACGCAGTCATATGCTGTTTCCGCAAAGCACATGTACCCTATTTTATTACATTCCCACAAACCATCTCGCACTTGTGCGAGGGTGAAGGTGCAATGTTCTCGGGCCAGGCAAGGATGGCTAGATTCCCCTCTCCAGTACCCTGGCCATAAAACGCCCACTATCAAGTATCAGCCCCAGGCGTTTCTCCAGTGGTGGGTCCTTGTAACCCAACATTGGATGGGATGCCTTGGGTCAATGCTCAGCTTTCAGATGATGTAGCTCTATGGATTATGGATGCATACAAACTCTTCCACCACATTAAAGTTATGATCTGTGGAAGGAAAATATTTAGTCACTCAGGAGCTATTCTAGTGGCTCCTTTGTTGGCTTGTGAGTATGGATAGTCCCACGTGTGGCAGGAGATCATTTGCCGCTGTGTGTAAACACCGTGAAATGTTTAGCAACAGAATATTTAAAGGGGTTGGACAATAAAATGGAAAGACCTGGTTTTAGACCACAGTAATTGATTAGTATGGTGTAGAACCTCCTTTTGCAGCCAATGCAGCATCAGTTCATCTTGGGAATGACAGATACAAGTCCTTCACATGGTCAGAGGGATTTTGAGCCATTCCTAATGCAGAACACTGGTCAGGTCTCTATGTGATGCTGGTGGAGGAAAACATTTCCTGACTCGTTCCTTCAAAACACCCCAAAGTGGCTCAATAAAAATCAGATCTGGTGACCATGGCCATGGCTGATGTTCAGCTTCACTTTCATGTTCCTCACACCACTCTGTCACCAGACTTGCGGTGTGTGTTGGTGTATTATCATCCAGATACATGGCACCACCTTCAAGGTCAATTGAGCTCCTGCTCTACTTTGATTAGGGCACAAAGCAGGAACACACCCTGGATGTGACACACATGCACAGTGAACAATTTAGAGATGCTAAATTATCTATCATAATATCTTTGTGCTGCACAAGGAAACTGGAAACCCCAAGACAAACCAGACACAACTCAGAGACACTATATGCTCCACACACAGTGGAGGTAATAATCAAACCCCCAACCCCGGAGGTAGCAGGTGGTAGTGCTCTCTAGTTTTTTATTATTCTCATTGTGTTTTCTGCACAAACATTAATCTCCTTCTTAAGATTATCTTAAGCTTCCAACTTCTTTTGCTATTTGTGTTTGCTATTCCCGTGGCTACGAAGTATGGTTCAAAAACATGGCCAGTTTTTCCTTTTCTTAATCAAATATATTCCCTTCAGTGAACATCAAAGGCTGTTATCTGAGTGTGTCTGGAGATAGAGGATGGAACTGTGACCTTGGTCCAAGATCCACAGACAAGACCCTGTAGTCTCCAAGGTTTATTTATCTGTAATCTGTCACTAAACAAGATACCTGTTTCGTGTTCTGTCTCCTGCTTCATCCAGGGTTATAAACCCCTTTCATTCTTATTCCACATAGAATGTTGCAACATTTCAAATGTGATACTTCACTTGATGATCTTTTTTTTGCCTGTTTTACATGTAATCTCCAATGAATGCCCATGAATGCACAATTATGTTGAGATCATTACTAGAAACACCTGGGTATTTGGAGGGACTATTTTCAGTGTTCACCTGAATGGACAGTGCTTTGCATGTCCTCGACAGAAATGCTAATTCAGTAGTCAGTTCAAATTTGGTTGGAATTAACTGAACAGAGTTTATCTGGGGATTTAATAAACATCTGAAGAAATGCCTCTTCATGAAACCCTTTCTTCATTGTATTGAATATACATACATATATATATTATTCTACATTGTAATATTTTGTATTAATCTGGATGAAATTCCTGACCTCAGGTGACCTCTTGACCAACTAGATGGTGAATCGCTCAGTGTAAATTAACTGAAAGCTTTGAAGAACAATCTATGGAAGTCATTGTGTGAGGTATACACAAGACTAACACACAAGGATACTGCTACATGTAAAATAAATTCCCCACACAGAAGTCAGCAGTAATAATAGCTTAGCATAGCATGCATTCACAATGATGTGCATCTTTGCCCAAATTCCATTTTGATGGCTTACAAGTACATCTGCAACACACATCTGCTTGGCCTCCCCTAGTTGGATGGAAATCCCACTTTTGGAGGAAAAAGTGAATTGAAGAGAACATAAATGTTATACAATTTGGTTCAGTGTTTATCGTCTTCAAGAATGTGGTGAATGATAGTTTTGGAAGGCCTTCTTATTTACACAGGAATCTGCAGTGCCAGCTCATGCTCCTTCCAAGACTCCTCGTGAAGTGTGTTGACTTAACACATTGCAGCAAGGGGTATTTTAGCAATTTCTGATGTTACATAAGCAATGACCGATGTGCTTATTTCTGGGTGTGATTAAGGTCACCTTTAGAGAAAAAAGTGATCAATATTAATAAATAATTCTCTGTAAGGAGTCCATAATCCTTTTCTGTGTTTTTGAGTAGGTGGGTTTCTCTGTGTACAATTAACTGAAATAAAGCATAAAATATTACCTGTACTTACGAAATGGTAGAATTTTAGATAGAAATGCAAAGCCTCCACGTGCATGAAAAAAACGCCAGAATGCTGACTGTCAGCTCTAAATAAGGCAGTGTAATTAATTTACATAGTGTGTTCAGTTTTAAAATAGAAGCCATGCATTTCCTTTCTGGATACTTGACCTTGAATTCTGCATTCTCTTGGTTTAAGTGAAGACCAAGTGGAAATTGTGGTTGCTGTTGGTTTTAAATTCGGAATATGGAGTGTATCTTCAGTGCATACTGACCTCTCATCATACCTGGTTTCGTGACTACAGCGCTATAAAGAGAGAGCAAACTTCTGTCTATGGCTTCTGTGGGTTTCCCAAAAAAGGAGCGGGCTGTCTGTGATAACAGTGTGGCTTCTTTCTACCCCCTACTTCCCTTGCCAATCTAATTGTGCTGGAGGCGCTAAGTGTTTTTAGCATGGGAACCGGCAGTGGTTACCAGAGAAGACAGTGGTGACGGCAGTGAAAGTGGCATGAGGTTAAGGACCCACAGCACAGTACGTGCCAGCGTGTGACGCCGCTGCGGTCCAAAGTGGATGCCTGTTTCTTAAAGCGGAATGCAGGCCACATGTGCCGGGCTGAAAATCCTTCAAAGTCGTGGTCAAGTTCTGCCCTTGAATGAGCTCTCTTGCATTTCTTTTGTTTGGCTTCGCTGTTAGGAATGCATGCATATGAAATTCTATCTCATTTGATCGGATGGGATTTCCCATGATTTAGCTATGGAGCGTAACGGATTTTCCTGGGTGGTCCAGCTGGATGTTCGGTGACTGTCTTGTAATCCTATTATCGTCTGCTTGTGTTGTGCTTGCTAGAAAATGAATGGAGTTCATTGTCATGATGTGAAGTATCTGCTATCAACATGCCTCCATATAGAGGAGGGGATCAATTCAGGATTGGCCATATATTTTAATGGATTGCTTGGGTCTGAGGCACAAGAGTCTAGCCTCTAGTATAAAAGACCCAAGGCAGAGCAAATTACAGGCAGGTCAGTCCACTGTTCTCTTTCCACAGGCTGGAATACATGGAAAACTGTCTCTTTTAGTAGACATTCCATTAGCCATGTAACTTACATAAACATACATGCTGCACATAATTAAATCTATCAAAATTTGGCAAAGTGTCCAAAGGCTGAAAAGCTGGCCTCCTGTAAGTGAGGAAGGCTGAAGCAGGCAATTACTTTATGTTATAAATGGAGGCTCCAGCCACATATATGTAGCACCCCTGGTGCTGCACAGATAAGGATGGAAGCGTCATGGATCTACCTAGGTTGAGAGAGAGGTACGCTGCTACTCAACTCAACGTCGGGGTTGAACAGCTGACCTTTCTATTGCCCTGCATTCATCGGCAGCATGTAACTTTGTACATTGGGAAAATGAAATAAACAGCTCTTTAAAATAATAAACAAAACTACCTTTATCTAGGTAGGTGAGCTGATATCAGTACAGACTCCCTTTCCCTAGTTTGGATGCGTATTGGTTGTATAGCAGTTATGCCCCTCCCTATTTGCATAGAGGTGATCTGCAGTCTGGATGGATGAATGAAACGAGCTGATCCGGTTCCACTGGGATGAAGCCTACGGTTGTCCTCAGTCTCTCTGGGCTAGGCTCACCATCTGAATCTTCCAGCTTTTGGCAGGTGGTTCAAAAACCAGTCTACCCCAGTAATGTAAAACAATAAGGATTCCATTCTTTATTCTAAAATAAGACCTCGTTAATTTCCGTACATCTCACAATCTGTGCCACCAATAGCAAAGGGTGCATTTAAGTTACAATGAAATTAAATACATTACGGTAACATTTAGTGTTACAGCTCAACAAATTAATTATTTGTAAACATGTGCTTCCATTATATTGAGATGAACAGTATACATACCAACACAATTTAGTATTATAACTGAATATATGAATTTCTTTCTTCCTGTTTTTCTTTTATGGTAATATATCCTTCTTAAACATTTTTATACGCTATGTGTCCACAGGAACTTCACGCCTTGTTGTTACCCTATTCTGCAGGGGTTACGCCCTTCCACCATTACTCTGCATGGGTTCCTTCTTGTGTTCCCGATGCCCATCTACATGACACGGAAAGGGGAACGGTCAAAATCAAAAATGGTGTCAAGCGCTAAATCGACCCCTTCTAAGAGACTGTGCAAAGGAGATTAAGTGTTTCTCCAACTCAGGATAGTGGACCCAACCTGGTGGTTGTCGTAATTGCTGAGATTTACAGGCCGAGTCCTCCTGCTCCTTCCTTCCTGACTGCTGAAGATTTTGCCAACTTCTTTGCCGAGAAGATTGACAGAATCTGTCAGACATTCTCTCCCTCATCCACTACACTACACACTAAGGATTTCCCTCCCCCCTCACTGGCCCAGTTTTCTGGTCTTACGGCAGATGAGATCATGAAAGTCATCTCATCTTCCAACCCTACCACCTGCCCACTTGATCCAATCCCTTCTGCATTATTTCAGACAATCGCTCTAGACCTTCTCCCCTTCATCACGACTATCATTAATGGCTCCATAACCTCCGGTCATGTACCAACAGCATTCAAAATAGCCAGGGTCATTCCCATCCTAAAAAAACCCACTCTAAATCCCTCAGACACTTGCAGCTACCGACCAGTATCGCTTCTTTCCTTCCTTTCAAAAATCCTCGAACGTACAGTCTACAACCAGCTTTCTCTCTATCTCTCTCAGAACAGCCTCCAGGATCCTAATCAGTCTGGCTTTAAAGCAGCTCACTCTACAGAGACTGCCCTCTTAGCAGTCACTGAGAAGCTACATGCTGCCAGATCAGCCAAACTGTCATCTGTCCTCATCCTTCTTGACCTATCAGCAGCATTTGACACGGTCAACCACAAAACTCTCCTATCCATCCTTAGGAGTCTTGGCATTGGTGGCCTGGCCTGGCGCTGGCTGGCTTCCTACCTAGAAGGCCGAACATACCAAGTGACATGGAATGGATCCACATCTACTCCACGTTGTCTTTCCACCGGTGTCCCTCAGGGCTCGGTTCTTGGCCCTCTCCTATTCTCCCTCTACACTAAATCTCTTGGCGAAGTTATATCCTCACATGGCTTCTCCTACCACTGCTATGCCGATGACACTCAACTCATCCTCTCCTTCCCTCCCTCAGACACTCATGTCTCCACTAAGATCTCTACATGCTTGGCAGACATCTCATCTTGGATGACCACTCACCAGCTAAAACTCAACACTAGTAAAACTGAGCTGCTTTACATCCCGGCTGACTCATCCCCCCTCCAGGACCTTGCGATCTCTTTCGACAACTCCCTGATCCGTCCTTCGGTTTCTGCTAGAAACCTTGGAGTTACCATAGATGATCGGTTGTCATTTTCCTCACATATCGCCAGTCTTTCTCGCTCTTGTCGGTTTCTCCTCTTTAACATCAGGAGGATACGTCCATTTCTTTCCACTCAGGCTACCCAGATACTCGTCCAGTCCCTCGTCATCTCACGCCTTGACTACTGTAACTCGCTTCTAGCGGGTTTACCACTGAGCGCCATCCGTCCCCTCCAACTGATTCAGAATGCAGCTGCTCGTCTTGTTTTCAACCTTCCCAAGTTCTCCCACACCACTCCTTTGCTGCGCTCCCTCCACTGGCTTCCTGTAGCTGCACGCATCAGATTCAAAACACTGATGCTGGCATACAAAGCCAAAAATTCTCTGGCACCATCCTACCTAAAGGACCTCATCACACCACGCTCTGCACCACGATCTCTCCGATCCTCCAGCACTGCTCGACTGGTCCCTCCTCCCCTCAAGGCACAAGGAAGACACGCATCTCGGCTCTTCTCTGTCCTGGCACCTAATTGGTGGAATGAACTCCCCCTAGATGTCCGAACAGCTGAATCCTTGACTGTCTTCAAGCGACGACTCAAAACATTTCTTTTTCAGAAATACTTGACGTAGAACTTCTATATTCTTTCTCGACTCTTATTCTGGTGTGTTTTAAAAAAATAAATAAATAAATAAATAAAAAATTTCTGCACTACTCAATGGAGTTCTCAGAGATAGTATTCATAGCTTGGGTCCTTATTGAGCTAGCATCGGAAATTCATTGCAGAGTCTCAAAGCACTTATGTAAGTCGCTCTGGCTAAGGGCGTCTGCCAAATCCTGTAAATGTAAATGTAAATGAGTCAGCTGTTTCTGTGATTATGACAATTTTGCTTTCCTTCGTGCTGTTTACCTGCAGGTGAGTGAGTGCATGATCCAGATTGGTGCTTTGCTAGTCTTCAACAACAGCTTCATTATTTGCCGAAGGTACACCTTCGTCGTCAACAGCTGGCATTTCAAAGTTGTATCCCCTCCAGTAGAGGGTTGTTCATGCATAAGCCCTGGTGCAATTCCTCCAACTACTTCGGAGGGAGCCCTGAAAGGTTCCGCAGACAATGCAGAATGGTCGGTAGGAAGTTGGTTCTGAAACTGGGAAGTTAGTGGTATGGCTGGGGTTACGGAGGTTAGCAAGGCCCTTGGAATTTCATACACCTGAATGAACCTTGTCACTGGCATGACAGGCCACTGAGCAGGACAGAATGATAAGTCATCCTCAGGGTCTTTGGAGGGTTCCTCAGGGGGTTTAGGCTGACTACATCTAGTTTTTAGCCATTGAGCCTTCAGCCTATCCAATTCAACATCTTCTGATTCACACAGGTTGCCACAAGAAAGCAAGAGGTCAATCATCAACAGAACCATCACCAATTATGGATTGCACCATATACACAGGTAGGTTTCCCTTCCCTTTCAGGACTTTGTACACATTGGAATCCCACCTAGAAAATGTGTTAGGAGTTTTATATAGTGTCACCAGTGGCTTTTCTTTCTATCAGTTAAGGTCCCTAACATGCCAAGAAGAGTTTGGTTGAACCATTCCACTGGGTTCCCCCTAGGCTTGTATTGACTAGTGCGCATCTTAGTGACAGAGCTCTTTGATGAGTTGCAACTTGAAATCTCAGCCCTGATCACTAAGCAAATGCTCTGGAAACCCATAATGTACTTAATACTGTTCCCAAAGGCACTTTGCAACTGTTGCCGCCTTTTGATCTTTTGTGGGTATGGCAACAGCATATTTGGTAAAGTGGTCAGTTATAATCAAGATATCCTTGGTATTGTGACTATCAGGCTCTAAGGATAAATAATCCATCCATACCACTTCCAGGGGGCTTGTGGTTTGGGTATTCATCACAGGTGCTCATTTTTCAGCTGGTGTCTTTCTCCGGACACAACGGCCACAGGTCTTAATTTTGTTCTCCATGTCTGCAGCCATCTTAAACCAATAGAACCTTAACCTAACCAAGTTGAGAGTTCTCTCCAGACCCATATACCCCATATCGTCATGCAGGGACTTGATAATTGTAGACCTTAGAGACCTGGGAACCACAAACTGGTAGGTGATGTAATTTTTGGCCTGCGGGTTCTGTAAAAAAGACTATTTCTCAACTCCAACCGTTTCTGCTCCTTGAGCAGTACTTTAAGCTCTAAAGAAGAAGTACTAGGGTTAGGGGTTGCCTTGTCTCCAGCCTCCAACCAGCTGACCACCTGCCCAATGTCTGGATCAGTCTCCTGGTGATGTTCCTTCAACCTTATGCATGTCTGGCACCACATTAGCATGAAGAGCAAGGGATTCTATCAGAGTAATACAAGGCAGGTTGTTATTAGCCTCAGTCGAAAGATGATGGTGACATAAAACCTTAATAGTGTCAATGGTTAGGTTGTTTTATTTGGGAGGGTGAAGTGAGATGGTGAGAAGCACACTGCTTCATTTGCTCTCTTTCCTCAAGATGTGGTCATCTTCTAGAGTGTTGTGAGGTCGTCTAAAAAGGCCATCAGCATCAGGTTGCTTCTCCCAGGACGGTACTTGGTGTTGAAGTCGAATGTTGAAAGAACAGCCAACCAGTAGTAACTGACAGCATCAAGCTTAACAGACTTAAATATATAAATCAACAGATTGGTATCCCTTCTCCTTAAGATAACCTTGAAATTTCTCCACTATGGCCCATCTGAAGGCTAGGAACTGCAGCTTGTGGGCAAAAGTCCTCTGCTAGCGAAACCGATGACTCGTGTCTTGCCGTCCTGCTCTTGAAATAGAGCACAGTGCCTAAACCAGAATGGCTGGCATCAGTGTGGAGTTCATACGGGAGCTTTGAATTAGCAAATTCAAGCATGGGTGTGGAAGTGAGTTTGTCTATGATCGTATCAACATCCACCTGGAATGCAGGTGTCCACCAGCTGGCAAAGGCCTCTGTGGTAAGATCGTTCAGGGGTTTGACTATCTTGGGATCTTTTATAAACTGGCGGTAATAAGGGTTCGGGGACTTGACCAGGTATGAAGAGCACTGATCTTTTCAGGATCTGTCTTTACTCCTTCACTAAAGATAATATGCCCTAGATAATCCATTGAGCTCTAGATGAACCAATACTTGGCTGGGGAAAGCTTCAACCCATTCTTCTTCAACTGCTGGAGAACATGCAAATGCCTTCTTTCATGCTCTTCCAGTGTGCTGAGAAACCCAAGCACTGGAATGTGCATGGAGCATTAGTGATGCCTTGGGGCATGTGGTTAAACTCAGACAACCCCAAAAGACAAATGAGTCATCAGTTTGCTCAGTAAAGAAGAGGTGCATGGTTACTCTTGTCCCATTGTCTTTAATTTTATGTTCTGCATAAACAGTGCAGGTGTCACAAAACCTGTGCTATAGATGAGGGGTCATCAGAAAGTCAATATAAATGAAGGTCATTATATCTATACTTCTGTCTATCCATCTATCCATCCATCCATCCATTATCTGCCACTAATCTGTGGTCAGGTCACGGGGCCAGCAGTCTTAGCAGGGATGCCCAGATCTCCCTCTCACCAGCCACCTCCTCCAACTCCTCTGGTGGAATACCAAGGTGTTCCCAGGCCAGCCGAGAGATATAATCTCTCCAGGCTATCCTGGGTGTACTCTGGAAGGTGTCCAGGAGGCATGCTAGATGACCGAACCACCTCAGCTGGTTCCTTTTGATGCAGAAGAGAAGTGGCTCTACTCTGAGTTCCTCCAGAATGTCTGAGCTCTTCTGCCTATCTGTAAGGATCAGTCCAGACACCCTGAAAAAGAAAATCATTTCTATCAATTGTATCTGTGATTTTCTTCTTTCGGTCACTGCCCGAAGCCTGTGACTATAAGTGAGGTGTTCTGTCAAACATTTCCCTCATTAATTTATCAACAGTGTCAGTGCCATCAGCCAATGCAGTTGTAGAGCTAGTGTGTGTGTGTTTTACAGTGACCTGCAAATGTAGCCTAGAAATGAAACCAGCATTACTACTGTGTGAGGCTAGTAATTACCTGCAATTCTAAATGACTGCATGGTTATCTTTTTAAAATCTTTTTTCTTGATATTACATAATGTTGTTTTTGAATGATATACACTTCCCAGCTCCAATGCACCCTCATAATCACTTCCACAGTGATAGATTTAATGCTTAAGTGTTTAAAATGGGAAAATTAACAATTATCGCTGCAAACAGGCGTGGAATGCTTACATGCAAAGTGAGTAAACCAAGTATAAAGAGAGCAGTGCAAAACGTTGACTGAACAATTTGAAGATTATAAGGAAATAAAATGAAAAGTGTACTGATAATGGAAACAGCAGAGTTAATATTCTGATGCCTAAGAAACAATTTTATCATAATACCTGGTAACAGTAATTCTAAAAAAAAACAAATAATTGTTTTTGTTTTTACATGTGCTTGCAATTTTATTTCACATTTCATTTGTTTGATTCATTCCCTTAATGTGCATTAAACTTTGGCTATGAAAAGAAAATTAGCTGAAAATTTTGCACTGCTATAAAACCACATCTGTTTCTCCTTCAGTTGCACAGCCTTCGCTACCTCCTTTCGCTATGCTGGTGTAACCATAGAGATAGAGTACAAACTAAATAAAAGATATGACTATGAACTATGCCGTCGTTCTCTCATGGTGCTTCCACCACCTTGAACTGATATTTCTGCAGTAAATCTGAATTATGGACGAGAGGAGAGTGGATGTGTATTGGAAGCTGTCGGATTACATTTTTCTCTGCCTGTTTTACTTAATTGCATGTTGTTTATAACCCAAACCTGGAAAAAAAACTTGTATGTGTTCATGGAATTGTAGCTCAGAGATTCTACATTTTTAAATTATTATCTTGTGATTCTATGCCTTGACATACATCACATGTCCTGAACAGGGTCACAGACAGCCAGGAGCCTATGCCAGGACACATGAGTCTGGGGAACACCTTGGATATCAGTCCAGCACAGGGCACTCACTCCCAATGCATTAATTTGCCTCTCTGTCTGTTGTGGACTACAGGATGAAAAGATTCAACCCTGGAGGCTCAAGGCAACGGTGCTTGCTATTACGCCACCCTTACCTTTGGATATATTTTCCAGGCTTCCAATATGCAGACAAATAAGTAAAACAGTTGACACATTTGGCAAAACGCAACCGTTCTTTAAAACAGATTTCCGGTCTGGCGTTGTGTTTCAGGCTCGACAAATTTCCTCAATCGCCTTGGCCAAATTCTTTAATATGTAGGCGTAAAGTTGAGGTAACAGAATCCATCTTAAATCAGCATTTCAGAAAATGTAAAAAAGAAAATTAAAATTATATAAAATATTGTAATAAATGTGTATTATATAAAGGCCTTACAAATGCACAAAGTTTGACTGCATTTATATAGATGAATTTTACCTGTCTGTCTGCCTGCCTGTCTGTCTGTCTATTTATTTATTTGCATTGAGTCATTGTAATAAAAAGATCCCATATCTTTAGTACAGTGTGGGTGCAAAGGCACACCAGCTGGGGTTTTATGAAACGTGCCAGTCCCCTGTAAAACCGATTGCCATCTGGAACTAGTAACTGTGAAATTGTGAAAGCCTTTAAACCCAACAGTGGGAACCTGATGACATTAAATTCATCTGAGATTAGGGTGTCAGAGCTCACAAACTATAAGACCCCTTTTGATGGCGGGTAGAATCACCCCGTGCAATTCATTTACACTTACAGTTTAACTAATATTATAAATCTATTAAGAAACCAGAAACTGAACTGAAATAAGCTAGCTGGAAGTCATAATGGAAAAACAATTCCATGACAATGTGTTTGTCCTATATTTAAACTTGGTTTACAGAAACACATTTTAGTTTAATAAATGTTTTTTAGTGATACAATCATCTAATATCAATGCAATCTAATATCACTGGTAAATTCTCTGGGTAGGCTTGTCTTGAAAAACTGGTAGCTAGGCTGATAGCTCCAATCTCCTTAAAATAGCATTAAATATAAATATATATATATAAATGACTTGCTCCAGAACATAGTGAGCTGATGATGTGACCGCCACAATGGCACATTCCGTAAACTCGGTATCAAATGATTAGACTAAATTTCCAGCAGATGTCTCCCAGAGCTGCATGGACAGATTCTCCAGCACATGGACCATGAGATCAGCTCCTGAAGCGACTAGTTTAGGAGATTTCAAACAAATGGAATTTTTGAGAGATTGATGATAACTCAAATCAGTTATATATCAGCCTGTGAGTTGCCAAAAAAGGTTTTATTTCAAGACATATCCAACAGCTTCAATAAAACCAATTTCCTGGGAAGCTATAATAAATCAAACTCAGATTCCAGTTTATGCCTAGAAATCTATTGGCATAGTTGGTTTGATTATAGAAAACAGAGGTAGGAATCTTTCAGTTCCATCTGTATAGCTGTGTCAGTACATTACCGAGAAACGGTCTTGAGCAGTTGGTTAATGTAACAATGTCATTATACAGGAAAATCTGTAGAATAGTAGTTTCGTGTGCCATTCAGACTGCCATTTTTTCATAAAGATAATGCTTGTTTCATGTGCTAAACTGTATTGTGATTCTTTTTTAACAGTACATCTGAAGAAACATTGATTCAATCCAAAACAGGACATCTTAATATCATTAAATGACAACGCAGAGCATATTGTTATAATTCTTGAATGGTTATCAATTAGCTATCTGTCTGATAATCTGCTTTCGTTATGTTCTATGCATGATACTTTGTTTGGCTTTTTCCGAGCATTAGCATTATTTTTTTATTAGACCTGTGATAGCTTTTTCTTTACATGTATTGGTTTATATTAATTCGCTGAATTTGACATGGTTGTTGTACCACTTCTGTAGAATGGTCATTAGTACATCCACTAGACTAATTGTACCGTTAAATAGCCTGCATTGTCACTGTCTAGATAACTGCAGAGCAGCCGACATAATAATTATTAATGTTTATTCATTGATGAGAAAAGACATCACTATATTCTCATTTGCAAACTCTATAACTGATTTAATTACGTGCATACATAATGTGAACAGCTATAAATGATGACACTGAAAAAGTTAATGATAAAAAATAAATAAGTTAAGCATGCAGGCAAAAGCATGGGCAAGCTTAAAACAGACCTGACGGCTTAAAGTGAAAAGTTCAAATTAAAGTCAGCAGTAAAGTAGTGGTGTATCATGAAATGTCGGAGCTGAAGCGATTGGATGTACGTTAGTCTGCTATTAGTATTCCTGCTACCACTTGGAAAATGTGAGGTTCTGCTATTTTAGAGCAGGGATGTAAGAGCAGGTTACATAACAACTGAGCACAAAAGAAAATGCAATATGTACAATGCTTGGAATGAAAGATGGTGAAAAACATTAAATTACGGTATTCTTGTCCTCTGTAAGGGAAAAAAAAAAACTGAATTCACAGTAAATTTAGCGATTCCAGTAATGATGATAATGAAAGGATAAAACCTTTTTTTAGTGTTTGTTCAAGTGCAAACATCATGTATTGTGTGTCGCACATATTCTCTGTCCTTTGATAAAGTCTGAAAACCCAGGGAAAAAGGTCAACCTTCTCCTATGTGTTGTTTATAGCTGCAGTTTTTCAAATCCCATTAGGAAGAGCCATGCCGTGCCTCAAGGCTGAGCTCTGCAGAGAGGGAATCGGAAGCGTGCCGCTGCTGCCAGGGGGGGACATGAGGCGACTCCTCCTGGCCTCCCATCCTGAGGGCTGGCACTAGGCTGCTAGCATTGGGTGTCGTTCCAGGCTGCATGTGCTATACAGACCTGGGTTTACATAGGTGCCTAAGGGTCGTGCCCCCCCCTCAGATGCATGCTTAGCGGTTTTGTTCTGGATCCAGCACTGATATATTTTTATTCTTTTCATGTGATGGTAAAACTTTACTTGAGGAGGCACAAATAATGCAGCTCCTGCTTATATATTAACTAACCACAAACTAAGTATTAGTTACATACTGATCTCATATCGGTTCGTCTAATGAACTGTGATGCATGTTTTATCTCAAGCAATTACTATATTTGTTACTATATCTGTTAATTCTGTAAACCTTTGTAAACTACTGAAGGAGCCACTAAGCAACCACTGATGGAACAAGGGATGATTAAAATAAATGATAAAATGATCTCATGTTTCTTGTTAATGAATAAGATGTTTTAATATGATATTGCAACTAACAACTTCATAAAAATACGACAAAGATAGGCCTCATGATTTTATTAAATATGTTGATTGTATTTAATTTGTAAGATTATACATATATCAGTGGTGTTTTCAAAGGTTAATGTAATGTAATCCACACTCATTCTGTTAATAGCATTCCTCTAAGTACGTTTATTCATACACATACTATCTGGGTTTAAGCAGCAGTAACAGTTCATGTGTTTCTTTTGACTTTCTAGCAACTCAGTCGTAATTCTCAATAACATCATTAAAGTAGCCAGCGAGCTCTCCGTGTTTAGGCCACTGGTTCCCCTGTGAATTCTTTTTCCAGCAGCCCTGTGGATATCTGCAGAGCTCATGATACAGTTTGATGGTTTACATTCTATGCGTTCTTGGTATTCCAACCTCCTGTCAACAAAGGGAAATGCAGAAATTTTGAGCATGTAGCCTCATCCAGCAGTCCCCCAATCGCCTAAACCGTTTCACCATCGTATTTAATAATACAGACGGTCCTCTACTTATGAGCGAGTTATGTTCTGAACGGCCGTTCGTAACTTGAAATGTTCGTAAGTCGTTATGCAGCATCATTCTAAGGGTATATGCAAGTACTAAGAACTAGTATGCTGGGAGTACGCACACTACGCTGTTGCGCGGCGGGAGTAGCGGCCAGAGGTCGTCCTGGACTTGTTTGAAAAACAAGTCTTTGCCTTGCAAAGAAAAAAAATTGATGTTGTGGACAGGAAAGAAGAGCCCAAGGAACACAATGCGAACGTACAGTACTCTTCGTTCATATGTCTGAAAGTTCGTAATTTGAAAGTTTGTAAGTAGAGGAGCATCTGTACTTAGTTAGATCTAGATAAACTTGTCAACTTAATTTAATCATAATTAGAAAAACAGTGGTCTGTTACCTTCCCAAGTTAACCTATTTTTCTGTATAATGTGCGTCCTGAGTAGAATATATTGGAGAGAAATATAAGGGAATCCTTTTAGTTTTACTCAGCTGACCTTTAGGTACAAAATGTACATGTGGTCACTTCTGGTTTCGCTTTGGTCTGATTGTCGCTAGGCTGCACGATCTTTGGTAGTGAATGTTTCCACAGGGGGTTCCCTTCTGTTTTTGGAGACATTTATTTTGGCCTTGCACTGTTGTCAGACATGGACCCCATCCAACTTAAAAGTAATGTTTAGTCTGCCAAATGATCTTAGAGGCATACTATTTCAACTTGAATTCTCAGTCCTATGTTTGGAGAGGAATAAGTCATGCCCCGCTCGTCCGCTTATCCCGTGTGCCACGCCCCCTCATCTACCTGACGTAACTGAGAGACGAAGCCGAAGAAGAATTTATATGGCGGGTGTACCTGGACTGTGGAGTGTCTCCTCCCCTGCTGTTCAGACAGCTCAAACCTTCCGCTGCTCCGTACGCAGAAAAAAAGAAGTGGAAGGAGCGCAAAGTGGGCATGCTTAAAGACCCTCCGATCCTCGACCCGGCGATGTTTGCCGTACTGGGATTTCCTGCTGCTTCGCTGCCAGCGCACAAAGCTTTTCTGCCCGCTACTTCACCCGATCTTGCGCCCGCCGCCCATGCCATTCTGAGTGCGCACTTGGCACGGAAGGGTGCCAGGCTGTTTGGGGATGCCATCCCGCGGATCCTTAAGTCCCTTAAAAAGGCAGCTCCCTTGGTTCCTGCTCCGGTGGGTTTTACTCCGCCCCCCACGGTTCCTGCTCCGGTGATTCCTGCTCTGCCCCCCGTGGTACCTACTCTGGTGGTTCCTGCTCTGCCCCCCATAGTTCCTGATCCTCTAGTTCCAGTCCCCCTGGTTCCTGACCCTCTGGCTCCAGTCCCGCCGGTTCTTGCTCCAGCCCCTGTGCTCCCGTCCCCGAGGAGGTCCCTGATCCCCAGGACCCTGCTCCCGTGCCCCCAGCTCCCATCCCTGAGGAGGTTCCTGATCCCCTGACCCCGCTCCCGTGCCCCTAGTTCCTGCCCCCGAGGAGCTCCTAGACTATTGGACCATCATTCCTTCCCCCTTGGTGGAGGAGGAGCTCGAGAGTGACCCCTCGATGATTTTCCTGATTGCCCCACTGAACCCCTCCTGTGGGTCACCTCAGCCACTACCCCAGCATGGCAGATCCCGGCCAGGCCCTTGTCTCTCGCTCTCACAGAGAGGATGAGGACACCTGTGCCAGGGTTGGATCTCACCTGCCCTGCCCCCCAGCTCGCCTTCAGTCCCCTTGGCTCCTGCTCGGTGGTCGCCTACGGTTCCCCCTGCAGTGCCTTGTTGGACGGCTGCCGTCCCGCCTCCGATGCCTCATCGGTTGCTTGGGGGTCCTCTGGCTCCAACTCGTCAGTCGCTTGCAGCTTCACCGCCTTCGGCTCCCTCCTTGCCTCCTCCAGTGTCCCCCCCGCCTTCCTCTTTGCCTCCTCCATCAGTCCCTCCATCTTCCCGTCCGGTTCCAGCCTTACGGTCGCTGAGAGTCCCTTCAGCTCTGGCCTTGCAGTCACTTGCGGCCCCTGCAGCTACTACCTTCTGCCCTCCCTTTGTGCTTCCTGTTGGTTTGTCTCACCGTTGGGCTCTGTGTTTCTGTCGTTGGTGCCCCCTGGTGTTTTCCCTCTGTTGTTCCCTTCTTTGGTGTTGCTGGGTCTTCTTGTCCATGGTGTCCCTGTTCGTGTCTGCATTCATGCCTTTGTTGTCTGGGTCCTGGTCTTGCCTGCCCTTAGTGCCTTTGTTGTTTGCTTTGCCCCGTTAATGTTCTTGCTTTTGTTTGTTCAGGTTTCATCATGTCCCCGGTCTTGTGTCTTCAGTCCCCTTAGGGGACCAAACATCTCTCCCTTTGGGGGAGGTCCTGTCATGCCCCCCTTGTCCACTCCTCATCCACCCCTCATCTACCTCATGTGGAAACCCCTTTTTTTACCAGCTGTTTCTTGTTGTTGTTGATTAGTCCAGTGTATTTAAGTCCGCGTTAAAGTATGTTTCCCCAGTCCGGTCCATTAACGTCCGTCCTTTTCTGTTGCATCATGTTCTTTGCTGTTCTCTAATTAAATCCCTTGTTCACCCGATTTCTCCGGCTCCTGTACTGCTTCCCCGCTCCATGCCCAAGCGTGTGCACAACATAAACATGTAATCAATCCTTTACAAAAAGCTGGAATTATGATCCATTTGCATCTGGCATCTAATAGCACTCTGTAACGCATTTGTACAGCTTTGCATTAAGCTATTTATGAAAAATACTTTATATGACAAATTTGTGATTTTTCCCCCACAAGGAATTCATACTCCTCTTCTTGTCCTTAACTAATTGCAGATAAATGATTTTTCGATCTGTTATAACCAGGTACAGAAGAAAAGCATCAGCTGGCATGCTATTTTAACATGTCCACTTTTTAAGGAAATCGCTAAGGACAGCTCCCTGGATTACTGGGCAACAAACCTGCTCCTCTCTCCTGGAAACATGGAATCATAACAAGTCCAGGATGAAATGGCCTTAAAGCTGTGACACATTAACATTTCCTACCTTGGTGTCTGCTAAGTGAACACCAGTTCCTACATTCTTTTCAAACCCAGTGTTTCATTTTGCACCTTTGCACCATACAGGCATCGTATGAGAACAGAGCTCCTTATTGCACAGGCATTCTGCTCTGCCTATTCACTTTTAGTCTCCTGCCTGCATCTTTCATGTTCCTCTTTGATTTGCTTGTGTAGAAGCCCATTACTGAGATGGAGGAACCCGCGAAGCCTCTCGGAATTTAATAAAGCCCTGAAGCGGTTTTATCATGAGACCATTGTTTGATATCTGCTCATATCCACTGGTACCTGACAGCTCTTTGTTGTGCATTCATTTGACGAACTGCGCCAAACAACTGTGTGCCTCCATCACCTTGCTCAATTGCTGCACATTTTCCTTGTTTCACCTCTTTCTTTGCATTTAAATGCATTTTATATTTAAAATTATTACTTGGTAACACCTTTAGAATGGGAATTCACTTTTTGTAACAGGAACAAAATACACAGATAAAACACACCTTACAGTATGAATACTTACAGAGAAAATACATAATAAATGCAAGTGTCAATTATATTAGGGTTTTCTGTATACACAATGGACATAATGCACAAAATTATTAATAGGTCGATAGGATGTTGGGTTACATCTCTAGGTTTGTGGAGTTTAAGTCAAGGGAGGTGATGCTACAATTATATAATTCCTTGGTAAGACCCCACCTAGAACATTGTGTAAAGGTTTGGTCACCATACCTTAAGAAGAACATTGCTGCCTTGGAAATGGTGCAATGTACAGCTATGAGAATGATTCTTGGTCTTAGAGGAATGTCTTCTGAGGAGAGGTTAGCTGAACTGAGTTAGAGTATGGAATAGTCTTCCTGTTCATGTAGTGCAAGCTAAAACCCTGGGTTCCTTTAGATCAGAGTTAGATAAGATTTTAACAACTCTGAGCTATTAGTTAAGTTCTCCCCAAACGAGCTGGATGGGCCAAATGGCCTTCTATCCTTTGTAAATTTCTTACGTTCTTTTCAGGATATTGAACTATTACAAACACAGGAACTTTTATGACGTCCATTCGAAATCCCATTTCTCATTTTTCAGCTACACGGTCTCTGCATTGTGAGTCCTCAAGCTTTCTATACTGCTATGTGCCCTTAGAGATGAGTGTAACTTCTGCAAAGAAGAATCAGTATTCTGTACGCTAATTTCACATGTCTCTACGATATTAATGAAATGCTTACAGTACTAATCAGAAGTCTGGATACACTTATTAAATATCATACACTTTTCAACAGGATAACAACCTTAAGCACACCAGAAGGTTATATAAGTACTGTATTATCATGAAAACAAATCCTGCGACAGATGACCAGACCCCCATTATCGCCCGACCTAAATCCCACAGGGCTGGTTTGGGATGAATTGGATCAAAGAGTAAGGTACCCAACTTGTGCCCAAAACTTGTGGAAACTTCTTCAGGACTGTCGGAGAACCATTCCAGATACATCTGGAAGCTAGTTGAAAGAATACCAAGAGTTTGCAATGCTGTCATTGAAGCAAAAGGGGGTTCTTTTGAAGAGTCAAAAATTTGAGAAAATTAACATGTGGAACATTTCTCTTGGTCATTGCAATATATGTATTACTTATGGGCATTAACCATAAGGAGAATAACATAACTAAAGTAGATACAAATGCATTAAAGCAGGTGTGTCCAGACTTTTGATTGTTACCGTACATTCTCTTAGTGCTATACGACCCTGCTGCACGGTGTGTGAACCATTATTTTGTAAGAGATGATGTCATGAATGATAGTGGCATAGAAGGCTTTCTCCCTGCTGCCTCACCTCACGCGGGCTCACATCTCATAACGCTTTTCACAGTTTTCTGCTGCAGGCTGTTTCACAGTTGGATGCCAAGGTTTCAAGTATAGATGAGCCTTTTCTCCATCAGCTTCCTACAGTCTCCTTCTAGTTGCTCTGATTTTCATCATGAGTGTGACTGCTTTTCCTCAGCTTGCTTCAGGCATGTGTTTAGCTGCTAATACTCTATTTCTCCCATCGATTGGACGCTCGTGGAAATGACAAACTCCAGATTCTCAGCATGTTTACTCAAACAGGACTGAATCCAAGTCGATTGTTCCATGCTGTAATTTTTCTCTGCATAGAAATATACATGTTTATTTGAAGTGAATCAATTTCAAGAAAATACAATGAAAAAAAGTGAGCTTCCTCTGTAGTAACATGATAACATATTTACAATAATTAAAATGTTTGTAGTACAATATTAATCTAAACTATTCTCAGGTTTGACTGTTGTTTCTGGGAATCAGCATCACTGATAGTATCAGATGAATTTTTCTCTACACTAAGTGCTACTTTACTGAGCAGATACATTCAGCTCGTGTACCAGGCTAGAGTGGCAACGACACGCAGAGAGATCATTTGACGAGAGTCAATGGCACACGCTAATGTCAGCAGCAGATCTGGGGGCTTGATTCAGATTTTTATGGCTCATGTTAATGTTTTGCCTCTTTAAGAGTCCATCTGGAGCTAGAGGAAGGGAGTGCCAATAGGAAGGCTCATTCAGGGGGCTTTTCAGCAGGGAACCAAGCCAGGCGCTGCTGTGACTCAAACAGGTTCACATGTGTTCATCATTACCACTCACATATTTCTCTCATCTGACACCAATCAATAGCTCTGCGTCAGTTATTCCAGTAAAGCGGTATATTGATTTACAATGGGCCAGAAGGTAGGTCCTGAAATAACACTTTAACAGTTAACAAAGGCTAGTGAGGGAAGAAAAGGTGTAAATGAGGTGACGTGTCTTTCTGTGAGGTCTCCCAGGGCTGCTCTTCACTGCTCTCTCTCTGTTTTGCTGCTTGGCTGACCACTTTATCCATTTAGACACCTGGGTATTTTGCCCTGGCTTAGTTAAGTACATTTCTCAAAAAGTTGATGACAGGAAACCTATGGGTCCAACACGTATAGATCATCTGGAGTTTTATATAAAGATAAAGATGCTTTATTGTCATTCTACAAGTACAATGAGATTTCGCTTGGAGCATGCCAGCAGATACACAAAATTTACAATACAATCCAAAGGATAAAATATATACATATACACACACATTCAAAGTGAATAAGGTGCTGGTAGATTAGTGCTATATAATCGTACTCATGAATGGTTACGATATTGTATAAACTGCAGAGGGGCGGCATGGTGGTGCAGTGGTTAGCACTGTTGCTTCACACTTCTGGGACCCGGGTTCGAGTCTCCGCCTGGGTCACATGTGTGCAGAGTTTGCATGTTCTCCCCACGTCGTCGTGGGGTTTCCTCCAGGTACCCCGATGAGTCTGCCCTGTGATGGGTTGGCCCTCCATCCAGGGTTGTTCCCTGCCTTGTGCCCATTGCTTCCAGGATAGGCTCTGGACCCCCCACAACCCAGTAGGATAAGCGGTTTGGAAAATGGATGGATAGATGGATAAACTGCAGTACATGAGCAATTTCACAGAGGTAGAATTAGAGTTATACAGCTGGTTGTGCATGCATGCAGGGTTCTGTACTGTCTACTGCAGGGGTGGCCAAACTTATCCGCAAAGGGCCAGTGTGTATGCAGGTTTTTGGGATACCCATTTGGTAAGCTCTTCACACCCAGGTGTGACTCTTCAGCCAATCAGTCCTCTAATTAGGAATCTTATTAGGGAGTTGCAGCAAAAACCTGCACACACACCGGCCCTTTACGGATAAGATTGGCCACCCCTGGTCTACCGAATGGCAGGGGTGTAAAGAGTGTGTGTCCAGGGTGGGTTGGGTCCTTGATTATTTTCTCAGCTCTGCCGCTGCACCGGGTGTGATGGATTTATTCTAGTGATGGAAGCTGGGTGCCAGTGATCCGCTGGGCTGACTTGATGATGCGCTGCAGGGTCTTCCTGTTCTCCAAGGTGCAGCCAGAGTACCATGCAGTGATGCAATATGCGATCACTGACTCTATGGTGCACCTGTAGAAGTTCACCAGGAACTGCTGTGGAAGATGTGCTTCCTTCAGGCTCCGCAGGAAGTGGAGCCTCTGAAGTCCCTTTTTTGTTATTGCATTTGTGCTCGTGGTCCATGACGTCTCGGCTGATATAAACCCCGAGAAATCGGAAGCTCTGGACCACCTCCACCCTCTCGCCACTGATGCTGATGGGGTGGTGGCCCATGTGTTTCTGTCTCCTAAAGTCCAGGATCAGCTCTGTTGTCTTTTTGGAGTTCATGACGAGGTTGTTGTATCGTCTCCAGCGCTCAAGGTTCTCGACCTCTTGCTTGAAAGCTGATTCGTTGCTGTTCGAGATCAGACCTATCACGATTGAATCGTCTGAAAACTTAGTGATGATGTTAGAATCATGGGTGGCTTTGCAGTCGTGTGTGAAGAGGGAGTATGTATGAGCACACAGCCCTGAGGTGCTCCTGTGTTGAGAGTGATGGAGGTGGAGGTGTGGTTACCCATACGCACTGTCTGTGGTCTGTTGGTGAGAAAATCTAAGACCCAGGTGCACAGATGTATGTACAGTCCAAGGTTGTGCAGTTTTATGGCCAGCTTCATGGGTGAGGGTGGTGTTAAAGACGGAGCTGTAGTCAATAAACAGCTTCCACATGTTGCTATCCCGCTGCTCCAGGTGTGATAGGGCAGTGTGGAGAGCCAGTGTAATGGCATCCTCAGCTGACCTGTAGGCAAACTGATGTTGGTCTAGGGAGGGAGGGATGTTGTACTTGATGTGCGCTAAGACCAGCCGCTCAAAGCACTTCATAACAATGGGGGTCAGGGCCACTGGACCGTAGTCATTCAAGTTCCTGACCACTGCCTGTTTAGGGACGGGGATGATGGTGACAGACTCGAGGCAGGTGGGGATGGTGGCCTGTTCCAGGGAGATGTTGAACAGGCTGGTGAAGACTGCAGTCAGCTGACCTGCACCGTGTTTCAGGACTCGTCCCGGGACGAGCACCAGGGTGTTTGGTGGGGCCTCCCACGGGGCCAGTTTGGTGTGGTTGGTGTCTTTGTCGAACCGTGCAAAGAAGTGGTTCAGATTCTGGGGGAGGGATGAGGTCACTGCGCTGGTTGGACAGGTGTTGCTGTTTTTGTAGTTGATAATGGACCTGATTCGCTGCCACATGCACGGGTCGTTGTCGTTGAAGTGCTCCTCGATTTTGTCTTTGTAGGAGCGCTTTGCCTCTCTGATGCCTCTCTTCAGGTAGGACCTGGCTGCTGAGTAGGCTTCTAAAAAGCCTCATTGCGTGACTTCAGCAGCTTTTGAACTTCCCTGTTCATCCATGGTTTGCGGTTGGGGAAAGTGCGAGTGTCCTTGAAAGTCGTAACAGTGTCCATGCAGAAGTTTATGTAGAAGACAACAGAGGATGTGTATACATTCAAGTTGGTGTGCTTGTCCTGTGTGGAGCCCAGTTTAAACAAATTCCAGTCTGTGTCATCAAAATATTCCTGTAATCTGGTCATGGCTCTGAACATAACATTACTTTGTATCTGCATGCTGCATAGTGCTAAGCAGTGCTGGAGGAAGTACTCAAAAATGTACTTAAAAGTTGAAATATACAGGCAAAATATACCCTAATAAAAGCTGAAGTAATCCATTGTCCTTTCTACTTAATTAAAAGTACTGTAAGTAAGCACTTGCTTGTAAATATACTTCAAGTGCATGAAAGTCCCAGATGCAGCTGTATAACATGGCATTAAATGTGTCTACTATACACATATTTTGTTTAAAAAATGTACTTAAGTACAGTAATGAAGTAATTATACTTCATTACTTTTCACCACTGGTGCTATGTATGTTACTCAATGAGCTGTCATGCCCAAGAGTACAAAACCATGAAAAAATTTCAAACATCATACTGTTGTATATGATTTCAATCAACATTTAAACTGTGACTTGTGTCTCAGAATGGTCAGTTTGAACATACGGGGTAATGTGAACATTTGTGTGAATATTTTAGGCTGAATGATCATGGAGAATTTCTTACCCTCCACAAATTATTACTCTATGCTTCTGTCTGGAAGGTCACTAGTTTCAATCCCATGGCCAACAGAGTAATTATATTACTTTTGGATCCTTGAGAAAGGGCCCTAACCCCAAAAACTCCTCCAGGGGCCATGGAAAAAGGACTCCTTCAATGAAAAGTTAAGCATCATTAATTATAATGTATGAACTTTAGTGGGAAAGATCCTGGGCTACAGTTGCGTGTAACTGAAGTGTGTCTGAAGGAGTCAGAAGGTATTAAGCCTGATTGAGATGCTTGGTCCATGCTGCTTGTTTGATTCTTCGGGAGCTTCTTACTGGAGCCATCAAAAACAGGTCATTCTTATGGATACAGTAATCTGGGAGGTGGCCACCATTAATAGGAAGGATAAGAATGGAAAAGTCAGTATGAAGATCTTGTCCACATCAATAATATTTTATATTCTGTTTACTTATTGATATTCTGTTTCTCTTTATTCTGTTTATGTTCTGTTCATATTCTATTTATATTATATTCTATTCATCTTATTTTTCTGTATCTTGTATCCTTCCTCTCTTTTCTTTACTTCTTGCACTGTCACTTCTTTCAATTTCATTGTATATTCTGCAATGAAAATAAAGGCATTCATTCATTCATTCATTCATTCATTCATTCATTCATTCGTTCATTCATTTGTTCATTCATTCATACACATGGGTTTAAGATAACACTGACTTGGAAAAAAACATCAGCAAAAAATAAATGTAATACATCAGCCAAAAAAGAGAGAATGCTGGTTACAGTGGTAGAGATTTGAGAATCAACTTGGTGGTTACCGTCTCATTGGCTGCTATGGAAAGTATTCCTGTCTGAGTGCAAAGTTATTTTAAAACTGAGATGGTGAGAGACACTTCACTTGAACCCCAGCATCTTTGTGGTTTGACAGGGCAGACATATTTTTACTTTCTTCTCTGCTCAGGCCACTGATTATTTTTAATATGCAATTTTTATGCAGTTTTGAAACAGTAAGATCATAGCAAAATGGAAGCTTTTAAAAATTGTGAACAGGAAAGGTTTTGTATTTTACTGATATCCAATGGAATTTATTTGTTGTTTATTTGTTTCTCTCCAAGAGCAGACTGAAGCCATCTGTACCCCTGTCTTGGGACATATTGGATATCGGACAGGATATACTCTGGCAACCTGGCCCTGCAAAGCCAAACATGCCACACATTGCAACATCCTGCCTTTGGATTATGATAAGATGCTGAAGTACTAATAGAAAATCTTCTCAAATATTGATGAGTTAGGAGGGAGGAACAAGTCCATATCTTCACTTTTGTTGAGCCCTTTTCAAATTCATTTTCCACTGTATGTCTTTGACCTTGGGTCTCACCCATGACCAGGGGATAACATGGAGAAGAGAGATGCAGGAATTCAAAAATCAATACAGGGAACATTACAAGAATTTACAAATCACAAACAAAATAGTGCTATTCCTTTTTATGAAGGCCTAACTACAAATTAATATCTAGTTACAGCGTTTCCATGCTGTTTAGCAGAAACACATGCTGCATTTGAGCATGTGAGAATGTCAAGCTAATGAGAAGGTTATCAGCCTGCTAAAGAAAATGTCCTTGAACAGACATTTGGGAGCGAGGTTGTGAAGGGCTGTTTATTTTAAGCCAGGCTCATAGCGCCAGTCTTGGGAATGTGTGATTTTCTTTTCTGTTTATGGGAACACGCATTTCACATCTTACATTCTGAGTTCTTCCAAATCACACTGGGCCCCAACAGTCTTGTCTGAGAAGATGGGTTCACTTTTAATTTGGAAGAAGAGATGGTTGGCAGGTGCACATTCCCATGGGAGTGCCATCCCAGAATGTGGCGACGTAAGGGCATTAGCTGCGAGATGCGCAAGTTCCTTTAGCAAGGGGAAATGCATGACAAGCTACGTGTGATACATTTTTCAACATACGGCTGCCATGTTAAACGTCTAGTGACCAGTATGAGAGTGTGAGAGCGATAACACCAAATTTAACACACCTGCTCCCCAAGGACACCTGAGTCCCTGTAACACTAACGAGTGACATGACAACGGGAAGGGAAAAGGGCTAATTGGGCACAATTTGGGCATTTTCATTTAGGGGTGTACTCACTTTTGTTGCAGGCAGTTCAGACATTAATGGCTGTGTGTTGAGTTATTTTGAGGGGACATCAACTTTACACCATTATACAAGCTGTACACTGATTACTTTACATTCTATCAGAGTTTCATATCTTTAGTGTTGTCCCTTGAAAAGATATAATAAAATATTTACAAAAATGTGAGGGGTGTACTCACTTTTGTGAGACACTGTACATTAATAACAAACATTATATGATAATAACAAACATTATAATCACATGTTTCTTAGCAGTGATATTAAAGATGTTAATGTACACTATATGCACAAAAATACTGGGACACGCCACTTAATTGTCAAATTCAGGTGTTTCATTCAAACCCATTGTCACAGATTTACAAACATTTGTGAAATATTGGGTCATTCTGAAGAGCTCAGTGAATTCAAGTGTAATACTGATACAGCATGCCACCAATGAGTCAGTCTGTGAAATTTCTTCCTTACTAGATATTCCCTGTAAGTGGTATTATTGCAAAGTGGAAGCATTTAGGAACAAGAGAGACGCAGCCACAAAGTGGCAGACCATTGAAAAGTGACAGAGCAGGGTCACCAACGCTTTGTCGACTCAATAACTGCAGAGGTCCAAAATTCCTCTGGCATGAACCTCAGCACGGAAAGTGTGTGCTGGGAGCTCCATGGAATGCATGCCAGTCTCACATTACCAAGTGCAATGCCAAGTGTCAGATGGAGTGGCGTAAAACACACTGCCACTCTTCCACTCTGGAGCAGTGGAAACCTTTTCTGTGGAGTGACAAGTCACACTTCTCTGTCTGGCAGTCTGATGGATCATTCTGGGTTTGGAGGAGGCCAGGAGAATGTTACATGTCTGACTGCATTGTGCCAACTGTAAAGTTTGGTGGAGGAGGGATAATGGCATGGGGTTGTTTTTCAGAGGTTTGGCTAGACCCCTTAGTCCCAGTGAAGGTAACACTTAATGCTTCATCATACCAAGACATTTTAGACAATTCTATCCTGCCAATTTTGTGGGAACTGCTTGAGGAAGGCCCTTTTCTGTTCCAGCATGAGTGTACTCCAGTGAACAAAGCAAGCTCCATAAAAACATGGTTGGGTTCAGTTTGATGTTGGAAGAACTTGATTGGCCTGCACAGAGCCCTAACCTCAACCCCATCTAACACATTTGGCATGAACTTGAACGGAGATTGCAAACCAGGCCTTCTTGACCAACATCAGTATGTGACTTCACAAATGTTTCTGGATGAATTGGCAAAAATTCCCACAGACACACTTCAAAATCTTTTGGAAAGCCTTCCCAGAAGAGTGGCAGCTGTTATAGCTGCAAAGAAGGGACTAACTCCATATTGATGCCTGTGGATTTAGAATGACATATCATAAAAGTTCCTGTAGGTGTAATGGCCAGGTGTCTTTTGACTACATAATATATGTTAGAATGTTAAGGTATACTTACATGCTACTTATGAATGTTCTATTGCTCCAGTATGAATGCATGATGAGGGTGCGCTGATTGTTCTACAGATGCTCTATAAAGGGATTATAAAAGTGAAGTTTTTTTACTATAGTATAGTATAATAATACTATACTTATTGTGTATTGTTATACTGATAATGTTTACTGTCACTGTTTCCTTGGCCAGCAGCAGCATTAGTGTGTTGCTGAACCTTCCCTTATTCTTCATGAGTCACATAGCAGTGAATACTTGTCAGATCCGCCAACCATATGTCTTGGTGTCTACAAGGATCATTTGAGTCTATCCTGAATAGATCACTTTATTACAGAGTTATGCTTTGATGGAATGCATTGCTTTGTTTACTTAAAGTGATGCCAAGTGTCAGATGGAGTGATGACCATCAAGTTAATAAAAGTTGAGGACTGCCCATGCTATGGCCAGATACTGACACTCTGCAGTTATGTCAAAAAATAGACACCTCCCACCTTCCTCTGACGACTATGGCCCCCAAATCTTGGTTAAGGACATCTGAAAACATTTGATAAGACATCTAATTGTCGGAGAGAAAACACCAATGACATAAGTAGGCTAATGTCTAAGAATGACACATGCTGGGCTGCTTTCTGTGCCCCCCCTTCAGGTGAAACCTGGGGTGGGGGGCTTGCTATAGTTGAAAAAGGATATATCACCTGATTTGTACTCTTTTTCCTGCCTAAAGATAACAGTACCATGATACTGTTCGCAAGGCGAAATACATAATTAGCAAAATCTGTGCAAAGCAAAGAAGCATGATTTTTCCAATAGACTGTGCTCTTCACCTTTTTGTAGTCATACAGGGGCAGTAGGCTTGGGCACAGATGGGCACATGTTAACGTATAACAGTTCACCTAAGCTGCATCTCTGCAGGAGCAAACTTGCATAGAAACAGCCCGACAGGCAAACATAAAGCCACGATGGGAATCAAACCCACAACCGTAGAAGTGTGAGGCTGCAAAATATGGTGAGGGAGGTCCCTAAGCAGGGGGTTGGGGAATTGCTTGCATGGTCCAAAAATTTGGGACAGAATTATTTTACAATACAGAGAGATCCTGTAAAGTAGGGGAAGGATGGCAACTCTACCACCACACCACCCATAGAGCTACTGCAACACCCACCCACTTCAACATTTAATGCTTTTTTCTGGTATTTAGTACAATCAGGTTGTTACCATGACAATGTACAAAGGGACTCTGTGTGAGATTGTCTGAAGTTTGTACAACCAAAACTGGAAATTCTGTCCTTTTCGCTTATGGATTACAGTAATGCGTTTAATACAGGTTACTCTTCCACCCATATTTTTGGAGGTTTGTATGACAAACTCTACATTCTACAGCCCCAGTATGTGGTGTGTCCTGGGTTAAGCCCTTTAAAGATTGAGGTAGGGAGTAATGAAATCACTGTCTCCCAGTGAAAACATGCAATGAGATTACAACATAACTTTGTTTTCTGTCTGAGAATTTCAAGGATGCGGTATTGTGATTTGGCATGACACCAGCACCCTTGAATAATGTTTATGGTTCCTTATTTGGTGAAAATGTTTTACCTTATGGGGAAAAGTAACAGAATGTCTGGGTAATTATCACTGTGGCCATTCAGTATATTGCCAGGTTTGAGTGCCACTTGTGAAATAAGCCACTTTTCAGTCTATATTGTTAATAGCTGCATACTGCCTGATGGACGTTATTAATATTAATGTCCAGGTATGAATAGCAATAAGACACTGCCCGCAGATGGGGTGCTGTTAACAGTCTCTCTCCGTCCAGACCACACTCCCTCTCCTTTCCCCAGCTTACAGTGGCAGGAAGCCGTCAGTCACATGAATCGCAGTCGACAGAAGTTTCATCACCCACCAGTTTAACATTTTTTGGCATGTGAGATTAGAGAAATCAGCACTCCTCTGCAAAGCAGTTCACATACTGGCCAGAAATAAACCCATGAGTAATGGTTTAAAATTTTTTTGTTCCTGTGCTTTTGCTTTTTAAAAATATACACTTGAAATTGATTCTCCTATGTGTGTGGGTGTCACAGTAAACCTGTGGACAAAGGTGTCATGTACGGACAGGACAAAGGACTCAGGAGCAAGGTGTTGGACGAAACAAAAGAGGATTTATTGTGCTATGGGGATGAACAAAAGAAAGGGACCATGGGAGGCCAAAACTGAGAACCAGGTACACAGGGATAATATGGAACCATGAGCTGGGGATGATGTCAATGACCGGACTGGGGAGCACAGGACTGGGAGGCACACTTATACACTACTGATGAGGAGCATCTGGGTGGAATGGCCTATACATATATATATATATATATATATATATATATATATGGGTGTGTGTGTATATATACATACATTTGTTTTTTAGGTGCATGGTGATGCAGTTGGTCTGAATCAGGCTGACAGAGAAAGGATTATAACCAGTCATGGTGGACTGAAAATCCCCCTCTTTCTGGCGTCAGCACTTGAATATTATTATGGATTATGGATTATACTTAGTCTACTTATCATTTGCCAAAGTAGACACAGTTGGAGTGGTGGAACAATACTCTCTTATTCAATGATTCGAAATAAGATGTGTTTCTTATACCAATAACAAGAGGTTTTCTCCAATTCTCACCAATTCTCCATTATTCCGATTTTGTTACGGAGGGGCATGGCAAAGGAAAAGAGGAACAATCCATGGAGCAGCTCACAACTATCAGAATACTTTAGTAAACTCAAAATAAACTCAAACTTTGACCATGAGGGGTCAGAAACAAAGCAGAAAAAATAACTAACTAAAAGTAATCACAAAGTACCACAACTGAACACAACCAGGTAACAGAGCAAAACTGGGAGCAAAACATGGAAACAACCACAGCTACAAGTACAAAGTAACTACTACAATGACTGATTGAGGGACAGAAGAAAGGCAGGCACTTAAATGCACTGATAACAAGGACTAACAAGGGGCAGGCTGTGGGCTATATAGAACTAGGGGCATCAAGGAGTAGGTGAGGTCAATAAATGGATGCAGCAGGTTCAAACCCCAAGGGAAACAAAAGGAAAATAAGGAAAACAATACTACCAGGGAGTAGGGAGTGTTATGTCAGGGCAAGGAAGGAGGCAAGGGGAAGTGTTGAGAGGAACGAAGCGAGTGGAAGCCAAAACAGAAACAACTCAAATCTCAAAAGACCACGGGGGGTCAAAACGGGAAAATGAGGATCAGACAGGGCTGAAGCACAGGACAACGTCTGGAGCACAGGCAGACACCAACGTCAATGGCTGGACTGGGAAGCACAAGAATGGAAGGCACTTTATAACATCACCTATGAGGGAGCAGATGAGAGGCAGCTGCAGTGAGTCACATAAGGGCTGAAACGAAAGGCAGGACAAATAATGAACAGATGTGGCTTGTACAGCCACACTTGGGAGAGAGCAGGAGGGATGGAAGCAGGGTATGACAGGGAGCAGAAACAATAATAAACCAAAAGAACATAAAATAGCAAATGTTAAACACCGAAAAAAATAACTAGTTTGATCCCCACAACAAAATGGAGCCTGGATGATAGCTGACCACTTACTCCATTAAGCCTCATGGCAACCCAGGGAGTAGGGAAACAGATCAGGGACTGAGGGGCTACAAGAACGAGGAGGGAACAGGATGGCCAGTAACACCTGCTGGCGAAATGGGGATGAGACACTTGGAACAGGGCCAGACCGATTTGAGTATTATTTCTATGAGAGGATTAAAACAACTATTAAAATATAGGAGATGCTGGAGTCACTTTTGTATTCCAAATATGCAAACATTTTTCTTATTATTAGATTAACATGTTGAATCGGAGGGAAAATAATCACCCCCCCCCATAAATAACTAACTAAATAAATAAATAAAAACATAGACATAGAGCACCTAAGAAGAAACGTACTATGAGTGCTATTCACTGCTCTGAAAAGGGGATGTTACATCAAGTGAAGTTCTTGTTCCTTTAATGCATCACCAACATGCTGTCATATGCTATCAGTGTCTACATGTCTCCAACAGAGACTTGGCAATTTGAATCGTGCTTTCAGCAGTCTGTCTGACTATGAAAGTAAAAATTGTTTGCATGTGTCAATGCTGCACAACTGAATGAACATTTGAAAGAGCTTTTAAGGCATTTTACGTTTTGCATCCTCATGCTGTATATTCCTAAGCAATATGTTAGAAAGGTAACGAAACGTATCAGTCTTT
Source organism: Brienomyrus brachyistius (assembly GCF_023856365.1). Lineage (NCBI taxonomy): Eukaryota > Metazoa > Chordata > Actinopteri > Osteoglossiformes > Mormyridae > Brienomyrus > Brienomyrus brachyistius. Next base: position 17,887,356 of record NC_064534.1, read on the forward strand.
CATGTGATTTACACAAAAAAGAAACTGTAAATTTCATTGTCTGCTATAACAATTATGATAACTGTTAAATGCTGATTGTTTCAACAATAAATATTAACACATGGGAATATTTAAATCTACTGAATTACTCATTATACTCATTACATGATATAAATGTAACAATTGAGTGGATTAAAATGTTATTTTCTCTACGTGTCTGTCTTCTATATCAGTTATTCAGTGCATGACTCCATCAATTGATAGGATGAAAGTTCATAACAGGGAACACACTCGCACACAAAATCACACTCGAGGTAATTTAGAGATTCACCCAACCACATGATTCAGACTATGGGTGGAACCTAGAGTACCTGAAGGATACCCATGCAAGCACAGTGAGAACATGCAAGCTCCACACTCTCGAAGCTGGAGGTGCAAGTCTGCACCACTAACCCTGCACCACCACACTGACACTTTCACCATAGTGGCATAAAAAAACAAAGATTGCGCAGAGAAGTTTTCTGTCACCTCAACTGTTCTTTGCTGTAATGCGGAATTTCACACTCTGACTAATTTATTTTTCAAATAAATGTCTGGTTAAAGGGAAACTTGAAGGTGGATTTCAGATGCTCTTTATTTACCAACATCAATCAGTCTCAGGTTTCGGTGAAGCTCATTGAATGAATGCTTAGATCAGCCAGCTGCAGGCTTAACTCTCCTTCACAAAGTATTTCGGGGCGTTTGGCCACTGACAGTATATGAAAGGGCTACCTAATAGGACAACAGGGATAACTAACAGGGCTTGGATCTAATTTATGACAAACTCTCACCTGCCAATTGAATTGTATTTTGCTCCTGAGAATAAGAGAGTATTAAAGGAGCTTTACAATTATGCAGAGACAACAAAATCTCGTTCTAAACAGAAAAAAATAGATAACGTATAATTACTAAGTTGTCCTGCAGAGCTCTATACTAGGCATTCAGCTTATTGATGCTGAGAGACTGGATGATGTTTCCTGTGTAAACCCACTGCATTTGATAAGATAAGATGATGCAACTTCATTGATCCCTGCTGGGGAAAACATTACACAATGTCCTTTTACACCCTATGCACACACACACACACACACACACACTCACACTTTACTTATATGCCTTATATTGTATTGTTTCACATCCAGTATCACAGAAAAAATATAAATGCAGCAAAGGATAATGTAAGCATATCGGACAATAAATGCAGCGGCTTTCACAATTATTAAAGTACTATTGTTTAATTATTAGCACCCCTTGTAAAGATTTCTAAAAAGGTTTAGGAAAATCCATCTGGCAAAGTAGCTTCATGTCACACTGAAAAAATGAGAAAATCAAACCTTTCATTGAAATAAATTTATTATAAGAAAAACCTTCAATAAATAATTATCTTTAACAAAAACACATGTGCCACGATTATTGGCAGCCCTGGAAATTATAGTGAACATAATGTAACTGAAGCACGTTTCCCGTGTAAATTGTTCGTCTTTGAGTTGATTGGAGTGAATAGAAACCTTCAAGCTGTAACCCATGACTTCCTGATTATCGGGGGTACAAACATGAGGTGACACAAAGAGTCAACAGGGAAAAGATAAGAGAATATACAAACCAAATGAGAGACAATTATGTTGACCTTCATAAGTCAGGGAACGGGTATTAAAAAATAGCTACTCATCTAAAAATGCCCGTTTCTACTGTTAGGGCAATAATGAAAAAGTGGACAACAACTGGAACTGTTACAAACCTGCCTGGAAGAGGAGCCAAGTTTATTTTTCCTCCACATACAGGGAAACAGCCCCAAGGATCACTGTTAGTGAATTAGAACAGGTAAAATCTCGGGGATACCACGTCTCCAAAAAACCATCAGATGTCACCTTACAGGCTAACAGATTATTTGGAAGGTTTACAGAAAAAAAGCTTTCTTTTTGTCAGTTAACCACAAATGTAGGCAGCTGGAGTTTGCAAAACACTACTACAACTTTGACTGAAACCAAATTCAATGGTCTGATGAAACAAAAGGCAGCATTTTGGGAATAAACATTCAAAGAAGGATGACAATAATGAAAAGAACCTTATCCCAACTGCAAAATATGGTGGAGGTCCTGTGATGTTGTAGGACTGTTTTTCCTTCAAAGATCCTGGACACCTCGTTAGGGTACATAGCATTATGGATTTTATGACATATCAGGACATTTTAAATCAAAATTTGGCTGCCTCGGCCAGGAAACTAAAACGGATCTTCCAGCAGCACAATGATCCTAAGCACATGTGCAAATCAACACAAAAATGGTCATCTCAGTTCCCTGACCTGTGGGCTGAGCTTAAGAGGAGAATGCACAAGACCTAGGGCCTAGGACCCTGGATGGTCTGGAGGGATTCGGGTTAAGAGGAATGGTCTCGGATTCCGTGATTGGTATTCTGCAGCCTTATGAAATATAGGAGGAGTCTCAGTGCTGTAATACTGGCAAAGGGAGGTTGTGCGAAGTATGAAATGCTAGAGTGTCAATAATTGTGGCACATGTGTTTTTGTTTAAAATAATGATTTCTCGATGAATGATTTGTTTTTCTTTCAATAAATTTATTTGAATGAAAGTTTGGATTTTTCTCTGTGTGATATGAAACTACTTTACCAAAAGGTGGATTTTTTTCTAATCTTTACAAGGGGTGCCAATAATTGTGTTATTATATACATGTTATACACCTTATATGTTATATGTATATACGTTATATGTATATAAAGGGAAAAAGTAATAAAATAAACATTAAAATACAAATTTAAAAAGAAATGAGAACTCTGCAAAACAATGCACCTTTATAGTAAAATATCAGAATGGAGTGGCATACAAATTGCAACTTTTAATCTCTGAAATAATAAATTATGTGTAAATAATATGATGTAAAAATGCTCTGACACAGGAAATTATGCCAGATATGTAATATGCTCATTAAGGCATTGAATTGGTTATTTTAGCTTTGCGGAGTCAAAATTGTCCGGTCATAGTCACACAGAAAGGCATTATGGCTTATTTTTATACAGCAGTGCAAGACATCAGCAGAAAACAACATTTCATGCATATTTTTTACATTAAAAGGCAGGGTCCTCCAGTTTTTTTTGCCTGGAGCCTGAGTTATTACTCATGTTATGTCTTTTTTAAAAAATATTCTGTTTTCAGGAGCATTAAATATCTAGTGGTAGTATCAAAAACCAGCAAACTGCTTTGTGCTATGAAATTTTCCTCGGGTCTTACAAATGATAGTTGAGGAGTGTTTTCTAGCTATTATCTGACTGATGGGCTCTTTTCATCATCAATCTTCTGGTAAAAGGGATTTCGAAAAGGTATTTGATGCTATCTGAAGTATTATATTTTGTGCTTTCCTGATGCTGCTTACATATTATATTTCTGTTTACTGTCTGTATAATGTAGCTTTTACTTGAAATGGTTCCTGTGAGAAGAGGCCTTGTTTTACATATATATGTATATATACTGTATACACACACAGTATATATATATATATATAGTTTATATATATATATATTAGCAAAAAATCTTGTCTCTATCTCTACCTGTCACGATCACGGTCGGACGGAACGGCGATCGTGCGGGTAAGCGGGTAAGGAGCAGGCAAGGTAGGCAAAAGTCGGGCAAATGGGGGTTTATTAGGAAGACTAGGGCAGGACGGAACACAGGCATCGACGAACATCAGGTAACATCAATGACAGACAATGAACTCAGGCAAGACATGGACTGAAATAGACAGGACTGATCAAAATAACTCGACACAGCTGGAGACGATCAGGGAGGCACACGTGGGTAATCAGGGGGCGTGGCACACACGAGGAGCGGACGAGCCAGGCATGACACTACCTCTTCCTTTCTTCTGTTATTTTGAAATATTAGACATAGCAGTAATAAGTCTCCTGAAGAGTCACCTAACATGATGCATTTCATGTCTATTCTTAGTCACCTTGAATAACACGGACATGGAGACTCTCTGTAGTGCTCTCCTAGCCTTCAGCGACGTGCCAATCAGTCAGTGACTGGCACTTTTCAATCCTCTCCAGTTATACCTATCTGCATTACAAATTACACCTTCACTGCTGTGGATCAGCTAAGCTCTGCAGTAGATCCTATTTTCCCGAATGAGCTTCTCCCCAGTGTAATTAATACATTAATAAATTAATTAATACTCAGCTTTATTTGCATTTTACTTGACTTAAACTATCCCAAACAATAATGCTACCCACCATTTTTTAAATTCTTGTAGATCAAGTCTTGTAGAAGGTACAATATAATAGAAATAGGTTTATTCATTATAGAGTGACATCTGTTCCAGAGCATGTTTTGAATTTAAAAGTCTGTTTGCATCCCAGTAAATAATGGTGCTTTATTGCATAACTACAGTAAACCAGGAAATGCTGCTTTATTTTTGAGACTGTGGATGCAGGTCATTTGAATTTTGACTTCAGTATTTCTTTTACCATCTCCCTGTTGTAAAAATACTCCCAAAGTTATTTTTAAGCATTGCTTACAAACTTTTTTCAATAATCCTTTTTTTCTTGCATCTGTCATATTTTGAAGTTATCTTTCAGTTTCTTTTTTTTCCTTTTTCATGAGTATATGAAATTTAGTCTTTTATGTTTTGTTTTTTTTTACTTGAAGCAGTTTTATTTTACTGATCGCAAACCTCTCTACCAGCTGAACATGCATTTTGTTTCCATAGCATAATTTAGATCAGTTTTTCCAGTTTCGGAAAAGACACTCATACTCACAACATCACAGTTCGCAAGGCATTCCATCTAAGATCTTGCTTCAGTTTTAAGAACATAATGGGTGCTTTCTTCAGTTCATTGATGATATGAACCTTGGTGGGTTCCTGTTGAGTGGCACGGTGGCCTAGTGGGCATCGCTGTAGCTTCATATCTCCAGGCCTCTGGGCTGAAACCGCTCCGTCACTGTCTCTGTGGATTTCCCCCAGGGACTCTGGCTTGCTCCCTCAGTCCAAAAACAGGGCATTATTGGAACTGGCATCTGTATATTGCTCATAGTATGTAAAATTCATGATGCTTAATTTGCCATTGAAGAAATATGAGTACTAGTTACACAGGAAAGCTTCTATTTGCATTTGCCACCTTCTGTTTTTTTGTGACACACACACACATATACAGTTGAATGTGAAATTTGGGGTCCAAGCACAGGGTCGGCCCATTAATCTAGCAGCCCTGGAGTATTTCAAGGGGTTAATCACCTTGTTCAAGTGCCCAATGGAAATGTGTCAAAGGCGACCTTCTGATCGCAGGAACAGAGGCCTAACCTGCTGACAATTTATGTCCCCCCTAATATCATACTGTACTTTTGCTATAAGAACATAAGAAATTTACAAGGAGAGGAGGCCATTCAGCCCATCAACTCATTTGGGGAAAACTCAACTAATAGCTCAGAGTTGTTAAAATCTTATCTAGCTCTGATTTAAAGGAACCCAGGGTTATAAAACCTTATGTCTTTTACATATGTACCTTTGCCCTGTGCTGGACTGGCATCCTGTCCAAAGTGTCCCCCTGCCCCGTACTCCTCCTGGGATAGACTCCAAGCTCAGCGTGACCCTGATTTGATAAGTGGCTCATATGCATAACTTATTTTGTATTTACTGATGTGCGTAATCCAATACTAAGCAGATGTCAGTGATACTACGATAGAGCAGAACTGCGAAAACGTTCTTCAAAAAGTGGATACCTCATTTTCACGGCATAGTACCCATTATATTTCGCTCCCTTTGTCACTATAGCTGTTAATTATGAGTCGTGGAAAAGTGAAGTTATTTAGGGAAGAATTTAAGTTATAAAGAAAACTAACTATTATAAAGTTCCAGACTGTGGCCCAAGTTATGTGTGGAATTTGTTGGCGCACAAAGGCCAGTATTATGAAAACCAAAACAGTTGCTGATGTTACTGTCTCTCACACTGCACCGAGCTTTGCTTTGCAGTTCTTTTTCATAATGTCATGCACATAGCTTTGTCTTCTGCGTCTTTCTGCCTATCCCTTTGTGCCAATCAGAGGAATCTGCTAAGTGGAGCGTCTTTATTTAGCCTTTCAGGTTCCGCTATGCCAGCTACCGTGGAAGATGACACAGGCACCCGTGGAATTAATTCTATAACGACAAAGTGGGAAAAAATGAGATCGGAACATAATGTTCATTACCGCAAGATAATGTAGAAAGACCTCTGTGACCGCTCATGAGGGAGGGTCCGTATTTAACTTGGTTAAGCCCCTGTGTGGCAGAATGAAGACGGTGAAAGGAGACAATGCCATGCGTGTAACATTCCAGACGAGAGAAATTAAAAATCAAAGCACTGTTGATGATTCACTCCCAAGAAATGTTACGTATACAAGTTTGCGCCTGGATTTTGGACTAGTGCTGACTGTGGGGCTTTCCTTAAGGTTACACTTTGCTCCATTATTTGTACGCCAAGTGCAGCATGATGTAAAACACACACACACACACACGCGCACAAAGGTTTGTAATTATGTCTTCATGGCGACTCTCCATTTCCATGGGGAAAACTCTAATCCCATGACGACCTTAACCCCTATCCAGTCCTAACCTTATCCACAAGTAATGAAATAAAATACAAGAAAATTTGGCACTTTTATCTTTTTGATTGCAATCACAAATTTTCATAAAACGGAATTTCCTATATATGAGGCAGTGCTTAGCACTTTAGCCTCATACCTCTGTGACCAGGGTTCAAGTCTCTGCCATGGTTTCATGTGTGTGGAGTTTGCATGTTCTCCCTGTGTCACCATGGGCTTTCCTCCAGGTACTCTGAATTCCCCCCACTGTCCAAAAACATGCTGAGGTTAGGTGGAGTTACCAAATTGCCTGTAGGTGTGAATGGTGTGTGAGTGAGCCCTGCGATGGGTTGGTGCACCATCCTGGGCTGTTCCCTGCCTTGTGCCCATAGACTCCGGGCCCCCTGTGACCCTGAATAGGTAAAGTGGTTGCAGAAAATGGATGGATGGAGTTTCCCCTTGAGGGGACAAAAAAGATGGTTTCCACAACATCAAAATAGCAGTATATATACTGTATACCTACAGTTGCTGGTTCAAATCGTGGTTGGCAGAGTGATTCCACCCTTGGGTACTTGGCAAGGCCCTTAACCCCAATTGCTCCAGGTACTGGCTGAACCTACTGTCTCCTCTAAGTCACTTTCATGAGGTGGCCTCCTTGGATGCTATTCCAGCTCTTATGATGGAGTTCCCACATATGCATTTATTGGCCTCTTTTCCTTCACTCTCTGGTCAAGCTCTTCCCAAACCATCTGTACTGTGTTTTGGTCAGGTGGCCAGGTCACGTTATGTGACACTATCACTCTCCGCTGCAGGCGGCTTGGCGTGTCCAAACTTTGAGTGGTACTGTACCTCTGGGAAAACACTACTGCACTTTTTCTTTTAAGAAAATCTATGACTAATAGTTATATTAGTGCAGGAGACGAAAGGTATCCCCTCTGTGCATTTAACATCACATGGAACTACAAATTGAGGAGTCTGGAGTCTTGAAGATTAAATTTGTGTTATAGCTGATCGTGTCTCAGGTCAAGAGTGGAGCCTTAAAGCATGAATGTAAATTGTGTTTTTGGTCTTTCACTCTTCAAGGGGAGGAAGAAAAGGGTGAGGAAATGGCAGCTACACAACCAGAAAGTGGATGACAAAGAATCGTTACAGAGCTCAAAAACTGAAGGATTCCCTGTAGGGAGAAAACTAATGAAAAAATTGGCAATAAATGTAATGAATAATTTAAACTACAGACTGTTAAGGTCAGAATAGTGACATCAGGTGTAATCAATATGAATATATCTCGCAGCATACAGTGAAAAGTCAAGTCATTCATTCATATATATATATATATATAGCAGTGGTAATGTTATTATTTAGTCTGATGGAAGGCAAAATCTATCACTGAACTGAACATTTTTGCTCTCCTGAGGTCTCTGAGAGCAGTAAAGACTGATTTACTGCAAATATAGGCTGACTGTCTTCAGTGTAGACTTTACCTGTTTCAGGGAAAAACTGTTGGGGCATTTGGGGCATTGCAGCTTATTGTAATAAAATATAAAACATTTTTATGTTTTGCCTTCATTTTATTACATGTATTTATTTTAACAGCAGTGGGCAGCGATCACTGGGATTGATTTAAGGATTTTCCATCAGACTACTGATGTGTCCACGTATTTATCTGTGCTATGCTGTGGTAGGTGATTTACACACATTGACCGAGCCACCAGAGCCACACAGAGCAGTGTATCACTGTTGTCCTTAGTTAGCTGTCAGTGGCATTTCCTGTCATACTGATAATATGAAAAGTACACTCAGGACCAACAGTATAGAATATCTTTGTGTCCAAATTTATATTCAGAGATTTAATTAGCATAATTAAAAAGGCACTGGGAAACAAGATAATCCAAATTATTTTGTAAAAAATAACAATACAATTATACATAAAATAAAAGAACTCCCTAATGAATTTCATTATTATTTTGCAAATGCTGGATTCACATAACAAATTCAATTGTGGAGACAAAAATAAGGATGGTGAGGATGATGGTAATGTTCATAAAAACTCATACTCATTTTCATTAAGCTGTCGAGGAAAAGGAAATATGTGATGTTAATAATTTTAACAATAAAAAGTCCACTGATAACAATGAAATAGATATGGCTTTAGTAAAAATAGCATAGAAAGCATTGTGAAACCTTTGACATAGATTTGTAATCAATTCTTTCAAACAGGTATATTTCCCAGCAAAATGAAAATTGCAAAAATCACTCTGATTTATAAAAGTGGAGATAAACATCTATTCTCCAATTATAGGCCAATTTCCCTGTAACACTTTATTCAAGGGGACACAAATAAATGCATTAATTAACCAGTAACTAAGGGTTTGTTAAGTACTGATCCCATGCTCATTCATTATTAATCAATCAAGACGGTTCATGTACTTCATGTCATAACCTCTATTAGTTCACGATTTGTTCTTGAATAGTAAATTTTAAAAAGTAAAAAAGTAATTTTTGCCCCCTCACGAGGTCTTACCATTATTAACTAATCAGTTAACTGTTAACTAATGTAGTGCCTGAATAAAATTTTTGATTTAGTCTTTATTTTAGTTTTGTGGAAAATAATAGTGAATGATTTACCAGTTACTAAATGTTATGTACTGTCAGAAGGGGATGTGTAATAAGCTGAAGCTTCAACCTACACCTTTTTCAGTCGATATGTATGAATGTCTATGTATGTATGCATGTATGTGACTGAAATAAATTTAAATACATTCATTCATTCATGTAGTTTTGGCACGTGCTTAGACAGTGGGTGGCTATACGGGTTAGGGTCTGTGTTTCTGTGTATGTGCCCTGAAGGTCACTTGTTCAAATCCCTTTTGCTGGCAGAGTAATTATATCACAGCTGGGCCTTTAGCAAAGCCCTTAACCTCCAAACTTATTTCACGGCCATGAGAATATTCACTGACTCTGTCTTCTCGCCCCAAGCTTCCTTCTCACAGGAAAGCAAAGTGAGATGATATATAAAAGAATTCCGATGTGTTTGTGCAAATACCAAGTAAACTTCCATTAGTAATTTCATATTATTTGATTATAAAATCAAGCATCTAGCCATGCAGTCATGTTTGCAAACATTTGTGAGAGAACTCAGTGGTACTGTCATAGGACACCGCCTATGCAATAAGACGGTTTATGAAATTTTTTCCCTGCTAGTTATTCCATGGTCAACTATTAGCGGTGTTCTTACAAAGGATAAGTGTTTAAGAACCACAGAAACTCTGCCAACAAGTGGCAGACCACTTAAAAGTAACATAATATAATTACGAGTGCTGAGGTGCATAATGCGTAACAGTCGCCAACGATTCATTGACTTCATAACTGCAGAGTTCCAAGCTTCCTCTGGCATTAACCCCAGCACAAAAACTGTTCACAGTGAGCTTTATGGAATGGGCTTCCATGGTAGCTGCATACAAGCCTAACATCACCAAGCGCAATGCCAAGCGTGTAAAGCACACCGCCACTGGGCTCTGGAGCAATGGAAACATATTCTGTGGAGTGAAGATTCACGTTTCTCTGTCTGGCAGTCTGATGGATCATTCTGGGTTTGACAGATGCCAGGAGAACGTTACCTGCCTGACTGCATTGTGCCACCTGTATGGTTTGGTGGAGGAGGGATAATGGTATGGGTCTATTTTTCAGTGGTTGGGCTAGGCCCTTTTTCCAGTTAATGCTTCAGCATACCAAGAAATTTTGGACAGTTCTATGCTTCCGACTTTGTGGGAACAGTTTGGGGAAGGCACTTTCCTGTTCTAACATGACTGTGTCTCAATGCACAAAGCAAGCCCTATAAAGACACGGTTGGGTGAGTTTAATGTGCAAGAACTTGACTGGCCCTGACCTCAACCCCACTGAACATCTTTGGATGAACTAGAACAAAGATTGGCCTTCATGACCAGCATTAGTGCCTGATCTCACAAATGCTCTCATGGATGAATGAGCAAAAATTCCCAAAGACACACTCCATAAACCGATGCAAAGCTTTTCTAGAAGAGTGGCAGCTGCGGAGGGGGGGTCCAGCTCTATGTGGATGCTTATGGATTTGGAAAGGGATGTTATAAAGTTTCCAGTAGGTGTAATGGCCAGATGTCCCAAAAATTGTGTCCATATAATGCAGCTATTTTGTTAATTTTAATTAACCATCAGTAATTTTTACTAATAAAATGATAATCGGAGATGGGCTGGCCCCCCATCCTGGGTTGTTCCCTGCCTCGTGCCCATTGCTTCCGGGATAGGCTCCGGACCCCTCCCCCCCCCGACCCAGTAGGATAAGCGGTTTGGAAAATGGATGGATGGATAATAATCAGACTGATATTATTTAATATATAACAGATCATTGCTGAGGATAAAAAAACAAGACTGGGTGTACAAAAAAGTGTGTGTCAAGCAATGACAAAGGAATGGTCCATGTGAAGAAGCTGAGAATAATCCCAGAAGCAGACTGTAAAGTAAATTCAAATTTACTTTAAGAAGTCCCACTCCAACAGCTGGAATATCTGTTGAATGTAAGTGATAAGTCTGTATGAGTGATAAAGTTATATTGGGGTGAGAGGGTATGCTGTGGTCATAATGGAAAGGTGAATTCCAGATGCACACCATCATTCTGAAAGAATTATATTGTGCAGGTAATTAGTTTTCCTTCCCTGTGTAAGACCGGGCCCAAGCATTACTGCTACTTCCTGCTGCTGAATTGTACAACTCATATTGTAAAAGAGATTTCAGCTTACTTTTGCTCATTATGAAGTTGTGTTTTTGCAGCATCAAGCCTACCCTCCATTGGTAACACAGTCCCAAATATCGTGTACAGTACATGATGAACAAATGTGTTGTGACATACAGTACCAATAAATGTTTGATTTTCAACAAGATAACAAGTCTAAACACACCTCGAGGTTATGTAGTAAGTATTATCGTGTGAAAAAGGAAAGAGATGGAGTATTGTGACAGATGACCTGGCCCCCCAATATCCCCCAATCTAAACCCTATAGAGCTGGTTTGGGATGAAATGGATCAAAACAGTGAGGTAGTGAACTTGTGTCCAAAACTTATGGAAAGTCATTCAGGAATGTTAGAGAAGCATTTCATGTGTCTACGACTTGAAGCTGATTGTAAGAATGCCAAGAGTCTGCAGTGCTGTCATTAATCCAAAAGGGGGCTCTTTTGAAGAATCTAAAATCTTAGAAAGATTTTGAGATGTTGACCACTTCTCTTAGTCATTGCTACATTTGATATGTACTCATATTACTTCATTGCCTTGCAGAGTTTTACTACAAGGTGAATAAAATAGAGACAAATGCATCAAAAGACGATGTGTCCAGACTTCTGCTCTGACATCACCGATATTGTATATACTAAGTGAGGGTTTTTCCTTTAAATTAAAATGTTTTCGGTACAAAATAGTAGTGACCACATCAGTACCCAGCATTTAGATAAATGACTTGAGCTCTAATGCAACTAATGTCCTTTAAAATGTTACTTTTTAAATATAGCTCTGTAAGTAGGCTACTAATATTTCAATGTCTTTTCACAGTCATTCGTAATACCATTCGTAATAGGAACATTTCTTGATAAAAAAAAAAGAATTTATTAGAAAGAAAATCCCTTCTTCTTTGACAGAAAATGTTGCCGATAGCTTGGCTCGAAAGAGACGATGCACCAAAAAGTTTTCCTTTGTTTTGTAAAAGCCATGCTTTTCTTTACTCGTTTCACACTGTAATCAGGACAGCATCCTGCAGCAGGCCTGACTGTGGACCCTGGCGCGTGGCCCATCTTCCTTTTGTGTGAGAGCCATGATTACCCAGAAGGCACGCTAGCAGCACCAGGATTCCAGCGTGCTCACTGTCCCTTTTCCCTTTTTAATGAGCTTTCTATTCATAGTCAGCCTATGGAAAACTGCCATAAGTGTCATGGCTGTGCTTTTCAATTAAACTGTGCGAGGGTGTGTCCCCCCCAACGGGCTCCCACATCATTTATTTCCTGTAGATTCAATTCCAAATATCTTCCCCTTCGCATCCCTTCAGATCCACCAAAATAGCAGTGCTGCATGTAAGGCTCGTTACATAATTGTAATTAATGCGCATAAGGTAACGGGCAGGTCATCGGAGTCTGACTTATGGTTCTCATAAGGAAACCAGTGGCCTGTGACCTTGGTTGATTCAAATACTTCAAATGACCTGCATCCGCTTTTTCATTCTGTTTCTCGTCACATTCTCTGTTTGCAAACGTGAAGCATATTGCAGGAGTTGGTCTGTAATGGTTACATAAGACTTGCTCCACTCTGCTGTGCCGCTCTGCGCAGAATCAGGTCATGTGTGATTGCAGCTGAAAACAGCCTGTGGTGCAGCTCATTTTCAAACACACTCCTTTTGGAGAAAATGGCCTTTTTTATTGCATTTCTTGGAAGGATAGTTAAACCGTTACTAGACGCAATAGCACATGCATTCTGATCACGCAGAAATTGCCTCGAAACGGCAGAAGATCGTCCTGTTCCTTTTCTCACTTCGTTTTTAAGATCCGACTGATCACATTGTTTTAAATAGACTATGGATGTTTTCCGTCAGTTTTTTGTGAGAAAAGTTATATAGGTTGTATATAGGTCATGCCTGAGAGTCGGGTGAGCATTGCGATGCACCACAAAGGCAAGGCTGGCCGAGGAAGCTCCACATGCAGGCTGTGAAGTCGGCAGCAGTCAGTGCCGCGGTAGTGTACGTTTATTCGTGTACAATGTCGGTTCTTTATTAAGATTTTTTGTAACTTGAAAATGATTCATGTTTATGTAAATTCTTCCCTAATAAGATTAATTACATATGTGAAGACCGTCAAGAACGTGTTTTGTACTATAGTATGTCCAAGCTGGTACATGTTATGAGCTCATTGCCCTTCTCAGAAAACCTACATATTGATAATTAAATATTCTACTCAGGCACCACTTGCAGCTTAAAGTTTTTGGAATATGTAAGTCCTGCAATGAAGAGCCAACCTTCTACTGTATGTATTTATAGCGCAGGTTTACATCCTCCTCATATCTAGGGTATCACACCAGGAATAACAATTTCAAGTAGCACAGGAATTTTGCCGGGGGAAATGCTCCAGAAATTCTGTTTCTCCGTGTGATCGCTTCGCTCGTCGAGAGAGCAGTCATGATATAACGATTTTGAGCAGAATTTGAAGAAAAACTAGTGCCAGTCCTTAAATGAATGAAAGTAGCAGAAATGTTCATGCTTGCTTCGAATCAAAAGTGCAAGATGTTCTCATACATAACAATAGAAAACCTGTTTTAAAATGAGTTCAGTTCTCTAAATAATAATATATCAACACAAAATAAAAAATATATATCAACACAAAATAAACTTGACAGCAGTGGCACATGAATAGAATAAAGTCAGATGTTTATTGCTGAGGCAAAGGTTCTTTACATTGTTACTGTCTACTATCTCGGCCACACAAGTCAAATGCAGTAATGCAGAAACCAGGTTCTTATACATTCAAGTTATACAACTTCACATCAGTTTTAATCTTTTCTATTCCCATAAACTGACCAGTCCAGTACATTTTCGTGTGCTTTGAAGGTTTTATAGTTTTATAGTTACAAGAGTAATGGAGTTGCTCCAAATCACTTGGTGACTGGACAACAATAAGTAATGAAAGAATGAATGCATTCTTAGCTCCTGTAGCATTGATCATGTTAACTGCTACCAGGTATTTTCCTGTGTGTTTCTATGTGACAGCAAGCAGAGCATAGATTTCTGATATCTATGGGTTTATATGTCAGAGCAGGTAGACCAGTAGATCCAGGAGTGTGTCACCAAGAGTATTACCGAAGCTCAAAGAGGCAAAGAAGAATAATTATTTTTAAATTATTTTTTCTCCTAAAATGTGTGAATAAGATTTTATTATTCCTCAAAGTACTTTCAGCTTCCTTAAAAAATTTAAATCCACTGGCATTCCTTATTTTCATGTCTTATCATTCCTCGCCAGAACCTAGACCACTTTCGGTCTCTGTCTCTCTCTTCCTTCTATGAACAAAATGTGCTAGTCGCAATTAGCACTATTTCAGGACATGACATTAGAGATTTTCTATTCAAAGTGCTGCTGAGCTAAAACTTGAAGAACCATCACCAACTCCAAAAAAAAGGGTCACATAGTGGAGCCAAGATGATCATGCGAAGAAGAATGAAGGTGTTTATCAAATACTTTGGGTTTTATCGTGATATTATTGCTGTGACCTTGACAAAGCATAAAAGTAGGATGCAGTTTCCATACATTTCAGAGACATTAAAGATGAATGCCAAGGACTAACAGAGCAATGACCTATATTGTTTCTCCCATGTGCTTCCTGTGACAGCAGGAATTTGTTAGAACCTTATCTAGTGTCCAGTACATGATTCAGCAACATCAACAGCTGCAATCTATATGAAAACACCTCAAAATCGCACGTGGAAAGAACACAATTCCTCAAGCAAGTGAACTTTCCATCCCTAGACTAGTATAATATGTCAAGGTCAGAATGGTTGCCTGGTGACTTATATAATTTTTATATTTGAATATTTTCTTTGAAAGCAGAGTAGAGATCAAGAATGACAAGTTTTAATGCTAAAATATGTGGGTCCATGTAGCCATTATTATAAACTGTGATTTGGTTACTGCCTCAGGAACAAAAGAAAAGAAAACAATAATGAAATAAAATGTTCGGCAAAGTCAAATCTTGTATGCTAGCTTGGCGGTATGCAGCTGAATGGCTTCTGACTTTAGTGCCCGTATTCAGAAGGTCACTAATTCGAATCCCTGGACCAGCAGACTGATGCTGTTGTTGAGTCCTTGCACAAAGCCCTTAAACTCCAGGAGTGCTGCATGCTGACTGACCTTGCACTGTGACCCCCCCCCCCCAAGCTTGCTTTTGATTTTTGTGTGTCTCACAGAAAGCATGATGAAATAGGCAGTTTCCCTATGGGGATGAATAAGGTATCTCTATTCTTTTTGTTCATTCATCTCTTTTGAATGGGAAAAAACAACATTTGTGGTAACGGTATTTCTCAATTACTCTGAGTACAGCCTAATCTTCGGGTGCTGTTGTGCTGTTATTAGACTATAAATGTATAATGGATATCATTTTTCTCTGAGTGAGATTACTATGATACATAAACATTTATAGAAGACAGCAGTTGTAGTGGCTGCTCTGTTCAGAGTTGCAGCCACCTACGTAAAACCTCTGCACAATTGGGACAGATTTCAAATAGGCTTTTATCCAGGACAAAAATCGTTCCTTCATCAGCCTTCTTTTCTTCTTCTTCTTCTTCAAAAAACATTGTGCAGAGAAGTTATTAAGTCCTTTTTCATTTTTTTATATACTCTTAATGGATATGATGGGAAGGCTGTATGAAAATATGAAAACTTCTTGATGTATTCTTCCAGCTGTTCTTCTAAGGGTAGAAAAGTTCATACTGCGCCATAAATAAATGAATGTAAAGGTTGTTGAGACAGTTCACTCTCAGAGACATTGATCTTTTCCAGAGCCCTCTGCATTTAAGCCCATGTAAGACTGCAGTGACATCATCTTTTGGCTCTGCTGAGTATATCTGGTGTGCTGAAAACAGTATGACTGCAGTGCTTTTAGCACTGGCAACACTGTCTACCCTTTTCTTTACATTTAACTTGCTGCAGTGATAACAGATATTTCACGCCACATTGGTTTAATTACTGCACATGCAAACAATAATTAGCCACTCATAATTGATCAGAGACAGTTTCTACTGTATGCTCCAGTCCAGAAGATGAAACATTAAACATTAAATAATGGGGAATATATAACAAGGCTGCAAATTAATTTCCAAGATAGTGTGATTCCTTGACTTTGTGTGATATACTGTAGCAGTTGAAAGGGAGAGCCTGCAAATTTTGACTGCTTTAATAATTGAAGGTGATTCCGCCACAGATGCACGCACGGTTCCTACGAAGAAGCAAACATCTGTATGCGCAAATGCACACACAGACTGTGGGATCCGTCATTTATGGCAATGCTGCGTCTAGCCCTACAAAGTTCAGTTTACAACCAGACCTGCTCTGTTTTCTGCAGAAAATATGTCTTCTTAAGGGAGTGACTCAACAAATGAGGGGTGAGGATGGTTGATTCTCAATTTCCAAGCAGTTCAGTGGCTCATATTGTCTGACAGAAGAGGCTTTTTTGTCTCAGTTTAGAGAGGCGTTGTGACTCATTTCCTCCCAAGCTACAAACAGCTTTATTAAGTAAGCAAACCACAAAGAGAGATGGCCTGATTCTGCAACCTATTACAAGCAGGGTGAGTTTGGGATACGGCTGGAGGTGTCAAGATTAAAAGTAAAAACATTGATTAAAAAAGGGAATTTAAGTTTGGCTATTAACATGCATGATACTTTTCTTTAATTCTTTACAAATTATTTATATTTTGTACCTTTATATTTTACACCTTCATATACTCTCCGTCATTTCCATGGCTGTATGAGCTTCCGGGAATTCTGAACACCTCCGTTAGCTTGACGACCACTGTGCTTGCTGACTTTAAAATGCCCTTCGTGTGCAATGCATTAAATGCATGTATGAGTGCCCTGTGAAGGATGGTGTACAGGGAGCACCCTGTAAAGGATGGTATACAGGGAGCGCCCTGTGAAGGATGCTGTACAAGGAACACCCTGTGAAGGATTCTGTACAGGGAGCATCCTGTGAAGGATGCTGTACAGGGAGTGCCCTGTAAAGGATGCTGTACAGGGAGCGCCCTGCGAAGGATGGTGTACAGGGAGCGCCCTGTGAAAGATGCTGTACAGGGATCACCCTGTGAAGGATACCGTACAGGGAGCATCCTGTGAAGGATGCTGTACAGGGAGCGCCCTGTAAAGGATGCTGTATAGGGAGCACCCTGTGAATGATGCTGTACAGGGATCACCCTGTGAAGGATACTGTACAGGGAGCATCCTGTGAAGGATGCTGTACAGGGAGCGCCCTGTAAAGGATGCTGTATAGGGAGCGCCCTGTGAATGATGCTGTACAGGGAGCGCCCTGTAAAGGATGCTGTACAGGGAGCGCCCTGCAAAGGATGGTGTACAGGGAGCGCCCTGTGAAGGATGCTGTACAGGAGTGCCCTGTAAAGTATGGTGTACAGGGAGAGCCCTGTGAAGGATGGTGTACAGGGAGCGTCCTGTGAAGGATGGTGTACACGGAGCATCCTGTGAAGGATGGTGTACATGGAGAGTCCTGTGAAGGATGGTGTACAGGGAGTGCCCTGTGAAAGATGGTGTACAGGGAGTGCCCTGTGAAGGATGGTGTACACGGAGCGTCCTGTGAAAGATGGTGTACAGGGAGTGCCCTGTGAAGGATGGTGTACACGGAGCGTCCTGTGAAAGATGGTGTACAGGGAGTGCCCTGTGAAGGATGGTGTACAGGGAGCGTCCTGTGAAGGATGGTGTACAGGGAGAGTCCTGCCTTTATAATACTCCAGAATGGACAGCTGTTCTTCTCAGCACTGACTTGGATAAATAGTTTCATAAAATAAAATGCCAGTTTAATCCCCAGCTTTGCATCTGCAGCGACATTTGTATGAACTTTTAACACTGTGCAAAAAAATAAATCCACTACTATGAATATTACAGATTACACGGAAATTGCTGAAAGCTGCTCACTTGCACATGCTACCATCACCACACCCATTTGCTATTTTAAGATGCAATTTTCATTCATTAATTTTCCATACCTGCTTGTCCTTATATATTGTTCAGTGTCATTTATAGTCTGCATTTCTGTTCATGCTATTACAGTATTATTGTTTCTCCCTGTTATTTGTTGTACTTCTTTGTTGATAAACTACTACACGACAGTTTTCAGGAGAAATGTAAGCAAGCTTCTTGTTGTGCTAAGTACATATGACAAACTTGAAGCTTGATAAAGGTTTAAAACACAAACCTTGATAAATGGCAAACTTTTAGTTTGAGAGCTAGGAAACATAAGACATCTTCAGCTACTCTGATATGTAACCTATATGTAAAATGCATTTTTAGCAGTCAAATATTTTACATTTCTAATAGCATTTGTTGGAACTTCCCAACTTAAAAGCCCTTTTAGGCCTTTTTCAAATCTAGAATTTGACATTTTAGACAATATAATGGTTCAAATGAAAGGCATTTTAAGTCAGTTTTTATTATAATCTAAGCAGAATGCACAAATGTAGGTCTGATATACCAGGATCTGTGTTTTTTTGCCTAAAATGTTAAGCTGCATCATACAACTGAGACACCAGATTAAACTGAGCTCTTTTCCTGTTCATTTGCTTGGCAGATACTGTTACATCTGGTTTTCTTCCTACTGCTATTTCTGGTAACTGCAGGATGTTAATAGCCAAACTTAAAAGCATTCACAAGTCTGTAAGAATAACAGCTGCATTTGCAGCTCTGTGTAATACTGTTAATAACACATAACTAAGAGCAAGTGTTAATATTTAATCTTAATATGTCAATCACTTCAGAATGTTTACCACAAAAGCAGATTGTTGTACTATTGAAATATATATTCAACTGATGTCTCCAGACGTCAATGGAGATACCTAGTTGTTTCTGTCTCTTGAAAAATTAATTAGATCTCATATTTATAAAACCATGTGGGTCGTATATTTAAAGACACTTGGTTCTCCAAGAAGTAAGCTTGGGGAGAGGTGGGTTCTGATTCACCAGAGGTTTCAACGTTAATTAGAGTGGCGTACAGGGAATAGGCTCTTTGCGAGATGTTGCTCATCTGCACCACCCGGTGGGGAAAGTATAAAACTACAACGACACATGAAAAGGCGATTTTAATAAAATCTACGGCATACAGTAGGTGGACAATTCTTTCGTCGAGAGAATTAAATACAGAAAACATTAAAAGTGTGAAATTTCAGACTTAGAGGAATATCCCCACAGTTTTGAAATTTTTGTTACACCTCCAAACAAGTGAATCCTTTAATATCCAGTTCTACGTTAGATTTCATAAAGATGTTATATGTTTTATAGTTCTCAAAAGAGTAAATAACAACAATGTTATTAATCATCATTAATGTTTTCCGTTGAAAATATCAATTTGTTGTAATCTGTTGTCACAAGTATTAAAGACCCATGTTTTGATAGTTAAAAGATATAACACTTTTACTAATTTAATCAATGCAGTCAGTCTGTTTTGTATTTGTATTTATTATTTGATGTTTTTAATGAGGTTTACACTTTCTCCTACTTGAAATAAAAGACGATTGTGACATGCAAATTGGGCGAAAACAGCTTTTCTCAGAAATAGACATTAACTTTTTGTTCCATGTAACGAGCGTAGATGTAACATTTCAAAATGAATATGACCCCTCGACAGTACTACTGCATTAAGCAACCATCCAAACCCAAAAATAAGTGAATATTTAATTATATTTACTGTAATTAACATTGGCATTGTGAATTATTTTGCCTGAAAAGGCTTCTTTGGAGTTTATAGAAGGATCCTGACAGATCTTACGCCATAAACTTTTTTATTTATAAAGAGTAGTTTTTCATGTCCCACCCGGCAGACCAATAAAGTACCCTTGTCCACCTACCTAATATACTAATATAAATATAACCCAGCTCTCCAGCTGTTAGTAACACAACATCCACATTTTCCTCGCTGAGTCTTGAATTATCACTGGTCTCATGGCAGCAGACGAGTGCATCTTCCACCAATCCTGTTATGACATTGTATCCATGGGGGAGAATGGTAACATCAGCGGTTGTCTCTCTGTATTTTAACAGCCTGAATATGCTATTTTCTGCCATTTAGCAGGCAAATGCTCTGTTTACTGACTTTATTCAATGAATTTCCACTCTAAAATGCAGAATGAATCTGCACTGGCCCACAAGGATGATGTAATGGCAGTTTGCTTGATGTTTCAATAAAGCACAGTTGTTCCTGAGGTTATGAGAGAACCTCAGTCGTGGGAAGTGTATTTTTCCCCTACATATGGAACTAGAGGAGTGAAGGATTTAACTGCGGTAAGACAGTGACTGCAAATTAAAAGCCCAGATAATTTATTTTAATGCAAGAAAAACAAAAATGAAAAGTAAGTTTGATTCAGTTTATTCCTTCCATCTGTGATCCCTAATGAAACAAACACATTTCCTCTCGTCGTATTTCTTATGCACTTTCTCTCACTTCATTTTCACTCGACTCAAACATGCTAAATTGTAACAAATTAGTTTTTGCCCAAGAATACGTACAAGCAATAATGTTTTAAGCCATTACAAAAAAATGTCAACCGTATTAAGAAATGAATTCATGTCCACCTTTAATGCATAAATACTGAACTGTCATCTAATCACAACTAACCATAAAAATGAAACCGTGCCATTTTAGCAGTAACACAAAACCCTGGTTGAAGACTCAGCCTCTTTTGAGATATTATACCTCATACGGGTCATAAATTTACTTCTCAGGTATATACAGAAAGATCCTCATGGATGCTACAGAACCGTATGTGCATCAAATGTAAATAGTGAATGGTAGGGTCACAATTTGAACAGCATAATAGCAATATTAGCATATTGCTAATGCTGTTTTTTAGGTGAATGTGTGTGTGGGGATCTTTGTGGCACAAGTTCAAGGGTAGTTTCAGTGCTATTTTCCAGACCACATATAGTGTAAGATAGTAAATATCAAGCCTCGAACCCAAAAAGAGAAATAAATTCAGCATATCTGATAGCCTTCCATCATCAGACCACAAGGGTGGGGAGGGGAGCAGCTCTGGCATGTGGAATCCAGTGGATGGAGACTGAGTGTGTGAAAGGATGAGATCTACTGTAGATGGTGTCCAGGTATAATCTTTAGTTCGGCACAACATTTTATGCATGTGAATCTCTAGTTGATGTTTTAAAGCAGGCATTGTGGAATAAATCTTACATACATGCTATGTTTTTCCATAGGAAAATGTGAAAACATGTCTCAAAGGCAGGACTAACGGGCCGTGCTATTCTTCCTAATATATGTTTCAGGCATTCCAGATGAATTAGGACTCCTTGGTTTGCACCTCTTCAGCTCAGGAAGATCACACTAATCACACTATTTACAAAAACGTTAGGCGCAAACAAAACAGCGAAGTAACCAGGAAGTTGAATGGGAGACGAACGACAGAGGTTTGAGATATTCTGTTTCCCATAGCGCAATGAAAATATCACTGGTGTGCTTCCTGCAGACAGTGGTTCCAGATATTAGCACAATAGAACAATAAATATAAATAAATAGGAAATAGCCAAAAATAGCCCTAGCACAGACAAATGAAAGCGTAAGAGGTGTATTGGTGGTGTGACCTTGGGAATACAGTGGCAGTACATTGGTGTGAAAGTAGCATTTGGGCAGGAACCGTAACTGCATGCTATCTCTGTGTTTTGTGGTCCAGCAGCTACTGTGTCAACATGAGACGTCATGTTGGCAGTGATCTCTCCTAAAACCTGTGACAAGGGGGGTGTTCCACAAAGCAGGATTTCTTGCTGACCTGGATAACATGTTAGATTGACGGTGGTCTGAACTGAATGGATTTTATCTTCATTCACTTACATTTAGCCCAGACTATCTTAAATCCAATAAGTTATACAGCTAAGCAAGAAATACTGTTTTGTAGAACACTCCCCAGCTATTTAGCTTTGTGGATATCGATGAGTGAATAGGGGTTGTTTCCCCAGCACTAAACTGTTAGTAGGTCACTGTCGTCGTTAGTGTTCTCCTCAAATGCACTGAGTCTCAGATTTAAGTGGAAAATACTGTAAATATACAAAACATTGGAATGAAGATTTGCATGTATTTCATAAATAAACTGACAATTATAATTTAGTATCATTCAAGCTACTCTTCACCGGTGATTTATGTAGAAGAATAATGTGGCTTATTAATTATTTTTAGTTAAGACCTAAATAAATAAAGAGCAATGAAAAGTAATATTTTATCTATTTATTAATTGTAAATGTGAAATTATAAGGCCTGACTGGATATGTCATCCATCATATAAAGCTATGATGAGAGAGTACTACTCTTTCAGCATTGCTTTTACTGTACAAATGGCCTCTTGCAGGATGCACTCTGTACCCTTCTTCCTTTGTGTTGTGGCATCAAGAAGACAGAAGAGCAACAATCTAGAATTTGGCTGCAAAGTAGAGTGGGTGTTAAAATCACCTACAGTATGCTGGGAGCACCCTGTGCCCCAATCCACGTTTATAACATCTGTGTATGTAGCCTTCTACATTCTACATAATTCACCCACTACATTTACAACTCAGTATATGAACACTGTCAGATTTGATTCAGTTACACTTACTGCCGCTCGTGTTACAGCGCATGCATTTAATTCATTGTATCAGCTGTTGTTGTTAACAGTGGTGAAGTTGATAATTGATATACAGCTGTCATGCTCTGTTTTATGTGGCAGTAGGTTTTTATTCCATGACTATTTTAGTATATGGCATACAGGGCTTGGACAATAAAACCAAAACACCTGTGTTTAAACCATGGTAATTGATTAGTATGGTGTAGGACCTCCTTTTGCAGCCAATACAGCATCGGTTCATCTTGGGAATGACAAATACAAGTCCTGCACATGGTCAGAGGGACTTTGAGCCATTCCTAATGCAGAACAGTGGTCAGGTCTCTATGTGAGGCTGGTGGAGGAAAACATTTCCTGATTTCTGATTTGGTGACTGTTCAGGCCATGGGAGATGCTTAGCTTCACTTTCATGTTCATTAACCCACTCTGTCACCAGTCAAGTGTTTTGTATTGGTGCATTATCATCATGATACAATGTTTGTACAATGTTTGATCCACTGGGTGAACATGGTCCTCCAGAATGATCTGACAATAAGTAGTGAGCCTAGGGAATGCCAAGATATTGCAGCTCAAACTATCACTGATCCTTTCATGAGCTCCTCTCTGAGTATGCAACAGTCTGGGTGGTACAGTATGTCTGTTTGGGGCTTCTCCACATCATAGCTCTCCCAGATGTGGGAAAGAATGAAAGTGGCCTCATCAGAGAATGATACAGGTTCATCCAAGATTTGTACTGCTGGCTCCATTGAAACCCATGTTTAGCACTGGCACAAGTGATCAAAGGTTCGGCTATACCGCCTGATACTGAATATTGACCCTATGGAGGTCCCAACGAAGTGTTTTGTTCAAAACAGGAGAGTCGAGGTGCGCATTTAGTTCTGGGCAGCTGTGGTTTTGTGTTTTTTGGATAGAATCCAGATAAGTACCTGGACATCCCTTTCAGATAGCTTCCCCTCGCGTCAACAGTTACTCCTGTTGGATGTGGTCCGTCCTTCATGGTGGTATGATGATATTACCCTGGATACCATTCCTTTCAATACCCCTCAAAGATTTGCTGTCCTGGTCGCAGAGGTGCTAGTGAGGCACACACCAAGAATCTTTCCCTCTACTGAACTCTGTTATGTCTCCCTTTACGTTGTAAGAACTGCATTATTGTGGCACCAGGCAAACAGAGGCATCAGATGAGTGGTAAATCATGAGGAGACTTCATTACTAGGCTCTTTTATTCAGTCAAGAATAACACAGGCACCCAATGAGCACCAAACAAAAACATACTAGAGAAACACAGGGAGGTCAGACGTGGAACTGATAGGTACAGTACATGCACAGTGGGAAATGTATACAAAGCTAAGGACACGCGACAATCAGACAGGGTTCACATAAGACACAGGCAAACATACACGCCACAACTGGGAAGTATTACCAACAACAGTACAACAAGCAGCACTATTTGCGGGGCCTGCTGAGACATGCAGACCGCCAGCGCCATACTGTCCCCTCTTCAGAGGTCGACTGTCCCGGGGACCATTGCCTCCAGTCCCCACCTCAGTTCTGAACCCAATCCCTAGTCCGGTGGCAGCTGTCGATGTGTCACCTTCAGTGCTGGGGGCCATTAGTCACCTGAGTGCTGGCATGGCTAGTTGCTGGCAGGCACTGGTGTGACAGATCCCCCCAGCTATCGACCCTTCTTCTTGTGCGGCTTAGGTAAATCTGGTACCCCTTGCAGAGGGTCCTCCAGGTCACGGAGCACAACACCCAGAAACTTCCACAGCCAGGCTGCCTTCTCCGGGGACAGCCAGCACAGGTCTACCAGCCCGGAGCAGGCTTGCAGGATGATGTTGTAGGGCGCCCGCTCCAGCAGCACCAGTGGGATCACTTTCGGCATCCCACTTCTGACACCGATATGGCACTGGGCAGGACCGAGGCATCGCAAGAGCTGCAAATCACTCCTTGTTACAGGGCAGAACCTGGGGTCGAGTGCATCGTCGGTGATGCAGCTTATTTTTTGTGACTATTTCAGTTTATACCTCGCTGAAATCTGTGTGTAGAATCATGAAAAAAACGCAGACTAAATCCGTAATCTGTTTTCTTTTCAAAACGTCCATTGTCGGAAGTATTAAAGTTTTTAAAATTAGGTTAAATTGGCAAAAAAATTAAACCATGTCACCTTTCTTTGTTTTGCCTGCATCCTGGGGCATGTAGTACTGCCCTCACCATGAAGATCACTATTTGCATTCTAAATTACTGCATTGCTGTGTATTCAAATCGCATTCGCATGGTAATTTCATGAACAACGCAATGGTGAAACACGACCCAGATACATCCCCATTGGTGCCATAAAAGGAGGGGTGGATGTGGCCAGGTGTGAATGGCTCATGCAAACACATGAAAGATGCTACATATTCAATGGAAGGAGTCAGAAATAGTGACATGAGTTAGCTTTTTCTTATTTATTTATCCAACTGAATGTTGCAACTACACCATTTAGTCATCTTCATGTAGCTAAGACTTTGGTGATCAGATATCTGAGCTCAAAATAAACTGCCACCATTGCTTACTATGTACTTTCATAATATTTCTACAAATATGCCAAACTGCAATTTGCAATGTCTATACTTTGATGTCAAATTACAAACTTAACATAAATCTGACATATTTACAATACAAAATTAAGATGAATGTAGTAATGCCAAGACAAATTTATAAGAAATAATGTAATTGCCATGCCAATATTTATGATATTTAAAGAAATGTGTGATCATGTCCCCGTCAGTGAAAGTGTGTTCCCTACCCCTAGACCCCAGTGTGATTTGTTAAGAGGACTAACACAGGTACCCAATGAGCACCAAACCAAACATACTAGGGAAACACAGGGAGGTCAGATGCCGAACTGTAAGGTACACACACATGGTGGGAGATTTATGCAAAGCTAAGGACGCGTGAGGATCAGACAGGGTTCACATAAGACATGAGCAAACATACACGGCACAGTCGGGAAGTACAGTACCACTATTATCAACAACAGTAAAACAAGGAGATATTTACAGTTACTGTACTTGTAGGACATGCTGAGGCATGCAAACTCCACTGCTGATACAGTATTTTATGTACAGCTGTCTATTTCTCTTCTAATTTAACCTTCACACATTGCTCTTACTGATGGAATGTGTAATCGGTGAAGATTGGCCACCTGGCTGTGCATATATAGGTCCGTTTTTCAATTTTATTTCCCAACTTCTGTAGTTACTGTTCAGTGTTATCATTAGAGGCTGTACAATGACATCACACCTCTGGAGCTAAAGGGGGGTCATATTCCACCTTCGCTCTGTGTATGTGGAGTTTGCCTGTCCTCCTCATATGCATGGGCTTCCTTAAGCTACATTGGTTTCGTTCTGCAGTACAAGCACATGCAGCTGGTTATTTGCTTATAGACCATGATTGGCACTGGTATCCTCCCAGGGTGTTAGTCATGCAGAAACGGACAGGCTCCAAGTCCCCACATAGCCCTGTTGTAGCTAAGAGTTTGGAAGATGGATGGAGCATGTTTAATAATCACATCATACATCTGCTTGCAACATCTTAATAGATATGCTTTTTTTGTAACTGAATATTAAGTCTCTGAGGCCTGAATCTATAAATATTATGTGATCAATTCTGTTATCAGGCTGGATTAAATTTGAACATCAGCTCTTTATGCAAATATGAGGAAAGCGTCTCACTGTAAGCAGATGATACTGTTTGGCTCCTCGGAGCAGCTTAACGATGGTATGTAGCCGTCAATTTCTGTAGCTAAGTTGGGACCGTCCAGTGGGCACTGGTCCTTCATATGGACTAGATTAATCATAACTGCGAAATCCATAACGACACTGCATTGTCAGCCTTGTCAAAACAGAGAGCTCTCAGCTGAGAAAACAGTCACCTCTCGCCTTAATTTATAGCTGCATACTTCTAAGCTTAATAAACACACACAGAATCCTACACTTTGTTATGACTGATGATGTATCTTCATGTTTTATTTGGCAGAGCTGTCATTGATCAATTATGACACTGTAATTAACCCGGGGGCCTTTATTCCACACGTCATAGAAAAAAAAAGCCATTACTGACACTATTAATCATTAAAAATCTTCGAAAATAGGTTTCCAACAATAGCACTCTCCAGATGCTGCTGAATTATCTGTAGGGAAGGACAAATTCTATTGATCTGAAATCCTGTGCCACCTATTGGAAAGTCATTTACAAAGTCATTGTGTGGTTTATTGCGTTTTCATTCTCTCCTATTTCTTTTTTATTTTAATTGCTCAGTCCTTAGTTTATCTGTCTCACCCCCCTCTTTCCCTCATCACCGTTACCAAAAACATCAGTGATACCAGGAAGTAATTTAACTACAAGAAAAAATTGGTTACTTTGTTAGATGATGTGCCGAGATATAATTACTGGCAAAAATTACCTCAAACATCCTATTCTGTTCCAATAACATATGAACAGCCATGTCCTTACTGAAGCCTTTGTAAAAATCGCATTGCATAACCCGACTATCATGAAAGTCTACCAGATGAATGTACCTCTATTCTATGGCTGAGTGTTAAAAATGCTGCTTTCTGACATAAGCTGTTAGGAAACAATGAAACAAGATTTCCAGCACATCAAAACAGTTTTAAAACCATTTCTTTAAAATGGCATCCCATATTTTACCTTTTTAACCAAGTCCCACAACTTTTCCACTCTATGAACTGTAAACAGGCAGTCTAGAATCCATTAAATTTTGTTTGTGTGTACTTGTTCCCTAATACAAAATGGAAAACTTAAGAAGAATCATTTATTATCATGTGCTTTAATCATTTGTGTTATTTTTTGTATTCATCTGTACATTTTATTTTATTTTATACAACATGATTCTAATGAAATGAAAATATATTGCTTAATGCCACGTTAAACTTAATTATAAAAAGATTTAGTTTAAAAGCAAAAAAATTGCCTATGTTCAGATCTGATCTTCATCCAAATCAAAATAATGAATACAGTCCTACTGAACATGAAACATTTTACAGTCGTGCCTTACTGAACTGATGGGGTTCAGGTTGCATTTTGGTTACCTTTCATTTAGAAAACCAAAAAAATTCTGCGAACTATTTGTACCAGGGTCTCTCTGCCTTTCCTTGTGTGCTGGCATATGTTGTGCGGGCGGAAGGTTCTCATGGATCAATCAGTGGGAACAATTTGTATGTTTAGTCGTTTACATTTTTTTCAGAATATGCAAATGTTACAGGTGGTTAATAAGTCCTGGCTTGAAAATGGATAGTTATTTTGAATAGTATAAAGTTTTATACTGCTCTCTATTGGCCAACAGAAGTATTTTAGATACATTTTATGACTTTCCCATGTATTATTGTTAGGCCTACTAATCATTTTAAAAGTGATTGAATTGGTCATCATTAAATTAAATACAAGTTACTGTACTTGCCTCATCATATTGACACAGTCACATAAACAAAACCTAACTCATATATTATTAAAAGGAGTAGAGAGTACAACCATGACGTCCTGTCACTAAAATGCACATTGCTGTATCTCAGTTGCATTAAATTCTACTCATTACAAAATTATTCTTTACTAAATAACTTTTATACAAAAATATAACTGTAGGTCATTTTTGGACAAGATGCGTGGTGCTATGCAAACAACAAATACAAAAAGTGACCCATAAAAGTTAAATAAGTAAATATGAACAATTTGGTAAACTAAGAATTCTAGAACTAAATGAACAACACAAAACTGATGTGAAATGAACAAGATAGCACAAGTGAAAATGCCTTTTATATATATATATATATATATATATATAAAGGAATCTTAAGACAGACAGCAGGAAATTGTACAATTGCTGGTGCATTTCCATAAACATCAGAGTACATAAACAAATAAAAAAATGAAAGAGTTTGGTTCCAACCATGAGTCAAATTTTCACAACAGCTGGCAGTCCACCTGTTTTCAGTGACCGCAAATTCAACCTAGGTGAAGCGACAGGGAGACTACCCCAGCCATTGTAAATCATATGAACGTTACAAGCCCTTTGGATTTATGTTAGCGTTATGTAAATATATAATACATATGAAAATGTTACATGAAGGTACATACATTTATTAAATGGTATCTTTTTCCTTCTGCACCTTTATAATCCTCTTCCGACTGATGAGTTGCTTTGTGAAAAATCATAGCTGTTCGAAATGGTTGGTACCAGGGTCTCTACAATCAGAACGTCAAGTCCATTGTTTTCAATGTCTATATTTCTCTGTCTTTGAATACTTTTCTATTCAGCATTTTCAAGTCGAGAGCTTAAATATCTAAACAAAATGCAGAATTTGTGTTTTTTTTTTCAAGAAAATATTTCTGCAATAATTTATTCATTAATTGTTCTGCTGAATCAGTAAATCATACCGAAGGATACTGTGTGAACCACTGTGAATGGTTCCTTCTGTTTTGGGAGAGAATTTTGCAAATGATGAGCAGTGTTTTTGTTTGCAGGTTTAGAAACATCCAAATAACTGTGGAAGGTCCTTTTTTGACTCAGTCTTACACAGAACCTACAGGAATTTGTGCATGCATGCATCAATCCATGCATCCTCAATCTATATTTCAGCAAATTTTACTGTGATGTGGAAGTTAGGGAACAAGTACTGTCATGCTCTTATAATTGACAATTAATTGTTTTCTTGAAGGAGGAATGACAGCGACTGGAAGCTACAGTTGAGTTCTTGTAGCTTTCCTGTGGATCCTTCCTTGGTTAGATTTGAGACAGAGATGCTTGTCTTGGATGGGGTATATCTTTACTCAGCCTGCCATATCCCCAGTGTACTTAGGGGTTGGCCCGGTCCTATTCCTGTTCGGCCAGCAGATGTCACTGCTGCCCATCCTGTGCCCTCTTGTTTGCATTTACCCAGCTATTTTCCATCCTTTGTGATGAGTTGTTATGGTCCACACCTGCCCCTCGTGTACTCCTCGTTATCTGTATATATATCTCCCTAGCTTAGTCATTGATGTTGTTTGTTGCTGTGTTGTGGCTTTCTACTTGTCTGCACTTGCAAAAACAAAACCTCCCTTTCAGTTACAACCAACACCTGTGCATGGATTGTCATTCCTTCCTGACTTTTGAATGTGATAACTAATCCTCCAAGCTCTGTATAATGTGGATCTCTCTGTCCCAACAAATGCATGTCTTACAGTTGTCCTTAAGTCGAGGTGCCCCTGAAACAAACTGGAAATTGCCTAGATAGGTTTGGAATCGTATAACATTTTTATCGGTTAATCCACAGTGCTGGATTTCCCGAGAATAGAGGGTATGGAAAAAGACTAAAATATCCCTGTTGTTCAGACATTTTAACCAGAGATATTCATTGAGACTACAAACCATACAGTTAATCTACAGCTACACCTAGGATTAGTCTGAGACTGACCCTCACCTTTGAAGGCAATGTGATCACTTGAAGAGCATTTTACAAACCCTGTCATCTTACTGCTACTCAGAACCAATGGCCTGTTTTGTAGAATCCTTTGCGGGTGCCGATTACCCCCGGGCTCCTGCCACTGAGGTATGCTCAGAGAAGTCGGCAACATGGACACTGGTGGTTTATCACAATCATTTGTCATTTTCTGAGATAAACAGAGAAAAATCAATGGTTGTCACATTAATCACATTTTGGAACATGTGGGGCAATTTTTCAACAATACACTGAAAGTAATTAATATTATCTTCAGATTGTTTTATGCCCCTGGTGAATAACAAACTCATATTAGGGTTCAGTCTTCCAAGATACTACACTGTGAAAAGGACTTTTTGTATCTGACCCAGATTCTACGTGCATCAAACCGACTCTTTTATCATGTAGACAGATGTTACATTAAAGAATATCCAACAGGTCTATATACTATGCAAGTTGAATCATGACATATTTGATGCAAGGATTGCATCACATTTGAGTTCTATTAATTCAGTTTTGTGGTTTATTACCTGCAGTTTGCAAATTTGCACCTAAACTTTTTTTCCCTGTGTATGAGATATTTGCATTTAGATGGTTAAAGGATATACTGGTATACTGTAAGTGCTTGTCTGCCCTCTCTTGGAAAAGCTCTCATTTGTTGGAAAATTGTGGAATAAATTACACGGTTGTTTTGGGGTGTAAGGTTTGGGTCATTCTAGAGTATGGGCCTTTCTCAGTTTTCTCAGTTCCAGTACTTGAGTAAAAAAAAACATTATTTTGTCACACATTAATGTTATAAAGGACCTAAGATGTGGTAAAATCATAGCATTGGAACATGAAACATAAAAACTAAATTCTCCTTTACAAAACAACCTATGCGAATCCAGAGACTTTGGAAGTGAATCAAAATGAATACATGTTTTGCAAGTGACAAGCCGGTCTCACCCACCGTTTCATAGGCACACTGGCATACATAATACAAGCATGCAGGTCTTTTACGCTGCTTGTTCAATCAGATAAGAGGTTATGTGTAAATGTTCCACTAGAGGGCGGGAATTCTCTCCAAAGGGGCCATACATTTAGTACGTACGCACCGAAGGGGAGGGGGATTGTAAAAATTTGACCGAATATTGCGTACGTGTGCGTATGCGGGAGGGGGGGGGGTTGAATCAATTTGAAAAATTTCAAAATTAAGTGTTTCGTTCACGATACCTGACCTGCTGGATTGCATTCCATACGTGCATATAACTCAAAACGTCTTTAGTTCATCTCCCGATCATAAGCCGGCCGTACGACCGCAAACTGCGTCGTAAACTGCGTACGACCTATACGTAAGGAATAATTGACGACGGGCCGTTGAATTATTAGAAAATAATGCACACCCGAGGTGGTAATGCGGCCACGACGCGAAGCGGAGTGGCCGTTACACCTCGGGTGTGCATTATTTTCTAATAATTCAACGGTCCGGAGTCAATTATTCCGCTTATACTACGGTTGCCACACCTCAAGACATCGATCAGATTATATATTTCAAGGGATTCGTCCGGTTTTTCTACTTAAATCGCTATTGTGAGTAGGATTATTTCTTCCGCATCTCATCCAACGACACTTTTGCTAGTTCCAAAACGTCATTTTAAAGCTGGCAATGGAGGCTTGAGCCGTTGATAGCAGACTAATGCAGTTAATAATGAAGTTATTAGAAAGAGAGCGAGAGAGACACACAGGGAAAGAGAAACAGGGAGAGAGAGCTTTTATGAATTAGGCTACCTCTGTGTGTCCCTCAACAGTGTTCTGAAGCACCGTCTCTAGACTGTAAGTCTGCTTTAAGATGCAGCGCTGTTATTACCTCGCTAGTGAGAAATGTCATGTGTAGCCTTTAAGTTGGTACACTAGGCTAACTAATACTGCTGCAGCCCAGTTTCATATTCACCGTAAATATTAAAATTTACTTTCGGAAAATCGTCTGTCATGTTGTTGTTATTGTTAGTCCTGTGTGCTGTATAGGTACTGTATGCTAATTTCCGTTATTACAGTTAACTATGCGAAGTGATATGGAACTGTAATGCGGTCAAGAGAGCTGCCCGGAACTACGTTCGCCGTGCGGTTATCTGAAAATAATTGCACACCTCAGAACGTTCGTCAGCCAATCAGATTCAAGCATTCAACGGTCCCGTAGTATAAATTACCATAATTTATGTATAGCGCGTCTGTTCCAACCTTGCAAAGGCGGGAATTTAACCATTCTCGCGATCGTTATTGCATAAAGCCATTTTTGAAGGTCCCAGTGCACTGAAATGTCGGCAGACCAAAAACCTTTTTTGGATTCAGTACATGAATATGTATATAGGTAGTAATCTCTTAATTTCAGTACATAGCCTAATTTACAGTTCGGACTTCCGACTTGGGTTCTAAAGCCGTGATCAAATGGTGATACGTCATCTTATGTATTTGACGTTTAGTTCAATATTGGCCTCCGCACGGAGTAAACAGTTTTTTAAGCGAATGTTCAGGAGTTTTCATGTAATTCCAAATTTTCAAGCGCCATTATGGCAAGTTAACTGTTCAGCGAACTAAGTTTTTTTTTCAGAATTCTTGACAAGTGCATCTGCCATGCTTATGCCGACTTTTGAGGAATACGCTAGTCCTTATAGCTTATTCCTCCAAGTGCCGACTGAAATATTACATGTATAAGAATTAAAGAAGTCTTATTTGTTGCATTTCGTTAATATTTGAAAGTGATTTTATTACAGTAAATCTAATGACATCATTCTTTTGTTATCCCTAAAGTTAACAGGAACGTTTGTAGCTACAAACGGCAGTGCATAAGTCGAATGACGATCGCCCATGCCTACGTACGCACAGGGGGGGGGGGGGGGGGGTCAACTACCCAGTGTTTGTGTGCGTACGGGGGGGTGGGGGGCGGGGTCCAAAAAATCGGTAAAATGTGCGTACGTACTAAAAGTATGGCCCCAAATGTCAAAGATGTACGTGGCGTTTTCTTGTTGGCTGTGGGACAGCGCGCGTCAGGTTGATCGTTTATTCGCTGCGGTCCGGTGTGGCAAATGTCGATACAGGTGTAAGAAAAATCTTACATTTGAGCAGCAAAAACTTTCCGTGTAATCATTACCTCGCCTGTGCGTGAAATTGTACGTTTACCATCTAAACAGTGAGTTATTTTTGCCTTGGCTTTGTCTGGGAAAAATGGTAATATATCACGGATAGTTTCATGCATGGGGTTTAAAATGTCATGTTCGTGGTACGTAGAGAATACGGAGCATTTGGTAAAGTTGATAAGATACCATAAACCTGTTGCAAAACACATTAACCACTTTATAAGAACTGGGATGCGAATTCTGTTGTTTTGACGTATATGATTAATGGCCAGAATCTGAATGAGAATTTGGTTTAAGTAGATGGAACTAAGGTAACCTCTAAATAGGTGTTTTTTCTGTGTAATTTACTTCGACGTGGCTTGAATTAATCATGTGATTGAATATTTAAGATATTCATGCTTATAACATCTGTCTTCACCAGGAATTTTGCAAAGTTGATGTTGTACTGTATTAGTATATAGGCTGTCAAATAATAGACTTGTAATTAGGCTGGTGAATGTACAGTCGTGAAAAATCAGATCTTGTCATTTTCAGCATATTTGGAAGAACAAATGTGTAGTCTTCATTTGAAAAGTTTTGACAGAGTGGGGTGATATAATTCTCACTTCATTATTCAGTAAAACTGAATAACTTTTATTCTCTCTGGAAAAATGTTCACCTTTGTATTTAATACCTGGTGTTTCCTGGTCTGGCTGAAGCAACCTCATGAAGGCATTTCTTCTGCAGTATATGTCTATCAGTTTTTTAATTAACTTGAAGATATTTCTGCCCATAACAACATACGTTAACTGTGTGATGTTGGAGGGATTTCCTGCATGTACAGCCCTTCACAACATTTCAGTTGGACTAATATTACTTGGGCATTCCATAACCCTCCAAGTTTTTGACAGATGGCCCTATCATTATTCTGAAGCATTTTCTGGTATAATGCTGAATTCATTGTAGACACTACGATGGCGAGTTGGCCAGGCCCCGAGGCAGAAAAGCAGCCCCAAAGCAAAACACTCCCACCACCATCGACCACCGTTGGTATGAGGTTCTTTTTCTCAAATGCAGTTTTATCTCCAAACATGACATTTATAATTGTACACAACTCCACCTTTAACTCATTTGTCCAGAGCACACTGTTCCGTTGTGGATGTCTCATTCTGGTTTTTAATGGCAAACTTCAATCTTAATTAGTTCATTTTTTTTGAGAGCAGAGGCATCTTCTTTGCTGACCTCCCATGTGAGACAAATGTGTGGAGTGTCCTTATTTGGTTGACTTTATTCTTTTTTTTTTTTTTTTTTTACATGGATTACATTTTTACATGGACTGTGTCAAGAGCTGGCTATAGATGCCATGGTAACACCCTGGGGTTCTTTGAGATTTCCAGATGCATCTTGAGTTATGCTGAATTGGTGGGATGGCCTGGCTTGGACAAATTGCCAGTAGTCTGAAATAGGTCTAGGAGGTATATCAAGTTTTTAAATGACATATATTATGAGACAATACTGTTTATACTGATATACTTTTATTGTGCATATAGGTTCTATTAAAGATTTGTAATAGAGATCTTCATGGTTGTAAACGATGTGAGAGCTTCGGTCTTGAAGTTGCACAGATTCCCAGTATTCACAGCTGAAATCAAACTATTTAGTTAGCATTTCATGGGGAAGGACGAGATGGTAAGGAATCATTGTTACTTGGTTCATTTAGTTTTACAACGTTGCCAAACTGCATACCTTAAAATGAGGATCTTTCAATGGTTGTCAGTCCTCTCTTTTTTGAACCATTTGACAAATTTTTTAGAGTCATTTAGGTTAAGGTTGCATTTTTGTTGTTAAACATTCGCCTTCTGTTTCGAGAGCAGTGTCATGAACAGAAATAGTCTGTTGGTGGACATAGTGGAGTGAAATGCTTCGTAGCTGCTTCAGTTGACCCATGTAACACATATAGGCATAATTTATTTATCTTTATTTTCAGACTTATGTTTGGAATAAAGAAAATGTCTATACTGAATAGTTGTAGTTGTGTACAGTATTTGCAAACATTCTTTCAGTACTGTAAGTGTGTGTGACATCTGACATGTGACTTTCACTTACAACTGAGTATTTAGGGCACTTCATACAACATACAGAGATATATGCCATGTATTCTGCCATGTGGTATTCTGCCTAAAAATACGGAGAGATGGTTTTTTGTTGATGTTCCCTGTTCATAGACTCTGAATGCTTCTGAATGATGCCATATAGCTTGGAAATGGCTATAAATCCCTTCTTAGTCTCATAACCATCAACAACCTCCCTATGTTTAAGGTGTGACCTCTGCTGTATTGTCTTATAATGATAAAAAACATCTGTGCCTTGTTTTATACATTTTTATTTTTGGTGTATTCTTGTTGATGGGTTTAATGAAGCGATGAATGTAGGGGTGTACCAAGTTTTTCGCATAAGAAATTAGAACTGTGCAGTGGTTAGCACTGTTGCCTCACACCTCTGGGACCCGGGTTCGTGTCTCCGCCTGGGTTACATGTGTGCGGAGTTTGCATGTTCTCCCCATGTCCTCGTGGGGTTTCATCCGGGTACTCCGGTTTCCCCCCACAGTCCAAAAACATGCTGAGGCTAATTGCCCATAGGAGTGCATGTGTGAGTGAATGGTGTGTGAATGTGCCCTGCGATGGGTTGGCCCTCCATCCTGGGTTGTTCCCTGCCTCGTGCTCATAGCTTCTGGGGTAGGCTGCGGACCCCCTGCGACCCAGAAGCGGTTTGGAAAATGGATGGATGGTTACTAAATGTAAATTTGAACTGTAACTTTTAAAATTGTATTATATTTCTCTTTCAGTACTGTTACAATGAAATTGTCCAGATATGTTGTGGGGAAAAGGCTATATTTTTCAAGGGGTCTGCTGCTTCATATGTCTCTGTTTATTTCTTTATTTGTTTTCTGAATGGTTTTCCTTAACAGGCTTCATTATCTTCTAATATATTGTCCTCACAATGTAAACCATAGTACTGTATTTTTGTATACTTGAATTTTTCTCTGAAGGTTTTCTTTAATTTTAATGTATAACATCATAAATGAGAACACAGTTACCTCACATCTCCATGGTTGTGTTTGATTCCTCCTTTTTCCTGTTACCAACTGTAGAAGAAAATGCATGCTTTTAGAATTTGTGCTCTTGTAGCAAGAGTCGCAGTTTTTGCATACTGCCCGCATGAAATGTGAGCACAGAACCTGCACTTCTTGTTAGTGCAATTTGTGTTGCCCTTGGAAAGTTGCCCCCGTTACGAAATGCAATGTAGCCTTTGACCTGACCCCAGGGACACTAATTTGCATTGTCGCAGTATATAAGTAGCGCACCTAAATGTTTAGGCCAAACCTCTGTGATTATTGTGAGTGCTGTGATTAGCATCCTTTCCTGTGCAGTTATTGTCTTTGGTTACTTCATGGATGCATGAATATGGCTGACTAATATGCCAGAGCTAGGAGTAAATAATCCAGACATGTCAAGTCTATAGAAAACTAGCTGTAGCTTATTTTTGCCTCTCCTTCCCTTTACATATTATATTTGCCCCTATTTGCTGGTGTCTGTTTATTTTCTTCCAAAGTGCTTAGAAACTGTCTGTTACAAAAAAAATGAGGGACATGTGTTGTAATGTGCATGGGAGTGTCTGAAACAGAGCATGTGGATCCTGGCCAGGGAAGACTCTTGCTTGGCCAGGAGACAGTGAGCACCACAGGCCGGTTACTGAAACCTCTTCCCATTGACGTGAGTCGACTGTGGAAAACAAGGGGAGCGCAAAAGCATTTTGTTTAACATCCATCATGGACTAATACTTTAATCTTGCAGCAGTAAGCAGGACTAGTGTATGGCGCTGGCATGAATGTGTCGTCTCCACCGACTAGACCCAGCAGCTGGTGGTAGAACGCACATCCTTGGAGGGGTGAGCAGTTCATTCCCAGCCTTCTCAGAAAGGGAGCCTTTTCTGTTTATGCTTAATCCAGCTCTCCTCCTGCAGATGAAGAGCCAAGACGGGGATAGAGGGAGGTGAATTCTTGTGCTTGCATCCTGTTGTCAGTGTTATGATTTAGGCCATGAGGCTGACCTTGAGAGGGCGCCGTGGGGATTTTGGAACACCGATGCTCGTGGCACCCAAATCTCCACGCAGTAGGATCTCATGGATACCATTAAATCTGTGGCCATAAAAATGTCCATCCTGTGAGAAGGGCTTATTGTGCTGGGGGAGGGAGAGCAGGCAGTGGGGAAGGGTATTTCCCATTCCAGCAAGGAATTCTGTTTAAAATCACACTGACATTAGATCTGCTTCTACCTCTGATGTGTTGGCATGGCAATTATAGGTAAGCAGGGCTAAGCAACTTGTGGGTGGCAAACTCAACTGATGAAAAAAGGAGCAAATCCAAATCTCTCTGCAGACTAATTGGTCATTAAAGTTTTACAACAGTGGTCGTAAAACTCTGTTTGTACAGCTGAGTGTGAGGCTTACAAACCTTGTATATCATGAGTCTTTATGAAAGCTCCCTAGGTATATCTTGACCCACTCTTTCGAGCAAACTGAACTTAAATCTTTTGGCCAAGTCTTCAGACTTACCTTTCCTAACCCCGCCAGGGTAAACCTTCCCTCTGCACTCGAAGAGATGCACAACAGGCAGTGGTTTCTGTACAACACTCATGCCAAATGGAAATGAAAACATTTTTGGCTGTAATTATTGGTGTTTATATAGTTAAGATGAGCATATTCTTTTAGGTATGTTTTTTTTTTTTGTAACCAAAAAAAAACACTTTATTTGCCACAGCTATTGGAAAAAGCAAATGTACCAGCATCTTTATAAAAATGTCAGTAGTTTAACCTGGCTTTCCTCCTCCCCCCCCCTCGCACCCCCGCCCCATGTCAAGATACCATTTTAGTAAAAGTGAAACAAAAAGCTGTGTTTGAGCTCTAGTGAAATATTGGATTAGACAGTGGACATTGGCCAATATAAGCACACAGCCTCAATGAAATGGAAAAGTTCCTGAAGGTAGTACTTAAAACAACTTTCATTGGATAAAAAGAAAAAAATCAGTACAGAGTATTAAGTTGCCCCAACACCTAAGCACCTGTATCAACGAAGCAAAACATCAGTGCGTCACTGCAGTTAGCCCTGGCCAACCCAAACTGATGTGTTGTTGCACATGTATAATAAAGTTATACAAAGTATTCTCATTAGACATTTTGTAAACAAGATTTAGGAAGATATCTTTTTATTTATAAAAATATTTTTATTCGGGAGAAGGAGGACTAAAACCGTGCTCATAATGCAAATCTATGTCCCTAACATGTTTTTCTCGCGGCTCAAGTAAAAGATTGGAATCTGTTGTGTAATGTATTTAATTTTAATTGATCGGTTCTACTGGATAACATCCTAGGCAAACCCATATGAAAAATCCTTGTTGAACTTTAGTTTAACTAACGATTTGTTTACTCACTAAGGTATGTATATAGTACAAGGTGAGATATTGCAAATTGCACCCTTTAAAATATTCAAAACTGCATAAAATTTCCAGTTGAGTCACCTTGCAGTCATCGAAGGAGTACGGGAGACCTTTTCCAAACACAGGTGGAGTGGGAAGTCTCCTTCAAAAACTGGAGTTTTTAATTATCTCAGGAACTCCTATCGTCCAGTCATATCAGTAATCTTGCCTACCAGGGATACTGCCTGTCTTTTTGGTGCTTCAGCTTCGGTTAGTAAAAAACATGTTCACTTTGTCAGGCTCTACATTTGCAATAAGATCATAAAAAGGCTGTTTCATTCATATAACGGGTTAAAATCTTTAGTGATTAGATCATTACCTTGTTCAATGATTTAAATGCTACTTATAAAAACGTCCATCCATCTTCCAGCTGCTTATTCAGTACAGGATACTAGTGAATCTTTTTTCATATGCAGCCCAGGGCATAAGGTAGTGTTTTCTGAATGCAAGAGGAAACTAATGTGGAGCCTTGCAGAAAGCATTAATTGCGTTGTGGTTTGTGGATTTATGTAGATGAGATTTTGTTATTGGCTATTCTAATGATTTGAAATGTAATTATGCAGTTCTTAGACTAAAATACCAAAAGTGCAGGAGTGGACATTGCAGTCTTGTTCCATTGACAAAATATCTGATGTATGCTTCCTTCACTGGGGGCAGTGCAGTGGGTAGCACTGTACCTGTTCAATATTATGGGTTCCTCAACTTGGCTGAGATATGAACTGAATCTGAAAATTCTAAAAGGCTGTACCATAGTTGTACCAGTTAACAAGATCAAATCTGTGCAGTGATCACAAAGGTTTTTTCTGAGTTCTTACAGCACCATACTCATTTATGTAATTGGTTAATAGTATAATATTGTGGTGGGCAAGAGGTATCAAGTATAGAGGTGCACCTTTTTTTTCACCACATGCATAATTTATATATTGCTATTGTATTCATTATACTTGTAGTTTATTTTTGTCTGCTCAAAGTGAATTTAAAGGAAGAACAGATTTTCCCAGGAACTCTGTTTTACTGGGTGATCAGACAGGAGGTGATAACTAGTTCAGTGGAAAAGAAACTGCTTTAATATAGGGATACCGCGATTAGTCGACATAGTCGATGACGTTGACACTGGAAATGCGTCTTCATCAACATTTTAAGTGGACGCAACGTTTTTTTTTTTAAATATTTTAATAAAAATACATTTATTATATCTAAAATGCTTCACTTGAGTATAAAATGTCTTACTTTAATATCCCTGCTTAATTATGGGAGTGGTTCAAATTATCACAAAACAAAAAGGTGGTTTTAAACTGCAAAGTGCGGTATTGTACCACGGCGGTACTAGCACTATGCATGAGCCCTGGACGAGAAAACACACAGATGTTATTCTAGACCACTATAATAGGCAAAACCACCATGTCGCCCATTCATATTCTGTCCTCAATGTGTGTGTCCGTACACAAATCAACAGATAGCGAACGAGCTTCAGAGAAAGTCAGAAGCTAGAGTAAAGTTGAATGATCTTTACTGTTGTCTTCATTCTCATGAACAATTTGTAAAACTGAAATGCAGAAAAACATAGGACTAATCATTACTTGCCAGTTAGAAAACATATATGATAATGTAAATAATAGCTATGAAATTATAAGCATACAAATATTATACACAAACGTTGTAGCTGTATATAACTCGTAGCTAATGTAAACAGATGTCATTTAACATCAGCAGCATTATAATATGATTATAATATAATACATCAAGCCCGTTTTCTGAACAGCTGCGTAATAGTACAATTGATTATATATACGAATTCAACTTGCAAGCAATCCTTTTCCAAGGCACAAACAGCGAGAAGAAAGATATGAAGCAGGAGCTACCGGCTAAACACAAGGAACGTTAAAGCAAAAAAACATTTCCTCATCTCTCATAGACTCTCTGAACTATGATCCGGCAGTATCATGCGACTAAATTAGCCTATCTGAACAATAGCTGAAATCGGCCAAAAAAATTGCCCTGAAACGCCAGTAGGGGGAGGAAAAGCGCTACAAATAAAGCAGGCCCTCACAGAACATGATACTCCCTACCTGGTATTGATCAAAGACCACTATCCGAATAATTTAAACATGTCTAAAAACAAGGAGAACAAAACTCAATCTGTGTCTTCTGCACTCCTGAGAAGAATCGTCTTGGAGATCGGTCTCAAGAGAGTCTTTGCCAATCCGGATCTAGTGAACTTAAGCTGAATTTTCCTGGCCTTCCCATCTTAGTCAGGGAATGTCTTCATGACCAGAGCCATTGGCCACTCATTTCGCTTCACCTGGCTATTTTTCAGGAGCACCAAGTCACCTTCCTTAAGATTGGGACGCACGTCCTGCCACTTGCTATGGCTTTGAAGTATTGGGAGGTACATGCCTCTATTCCAGAAGGTGTTGGATAAATGCTGCACCTGTCTCCACTGCAGGCGGTAGAGGTCGTTGCTGTCAATGGTTCCTGGAGGAGGAAACCTTTAGCACAAACCTTTTGTGTCAGGAGTGAAGCAGGGGTCAAAAGAAAAGGTGATTCTGAGTCTGAAGAAACGAGCACGAGGGGTCTGACATTAATGATCGCAGTTACTTCTGCCATCAAGATAGACAACACCTCATGAGTGAGGCATAAGGGGCTGGTTTGTATGAACATGGAGTTTAGTATTCATCTAGAAATGCCAATCACGCTCCAAAGCTCCCCCCATGTGGGAAAAGTTGGGGGGTGGGGGGGGGTTAAAAACCCAAGTGCAGCCTTCAGGATCAGTAATGAGCATGTGCAACTCCTTGCAGGCACCTGTAAAGCTGGTTCTGCAGTTGGAACGGATTTGCTTAGCAGGTCCCCGCAGAGCAAAGAAACGACGCAAGGCGTTAATGAAGCTTGAGGTGTTCATTGCCTCAATCAACTCTATGTGCACGGCATGTGTGCTCATGCACGTGGAGAGTACAGCCCATCATTTGCTGTTAGCCTGACCCCCACGAGTTCTCCTCGTGGTGAAAGTCCACGACCCAGCTGTTTGACCTTTCCATGTTAATGCCTCACGAGTAGCATTGCAACGTAACTGTGGCCCGGAATGTCAAGAGGGAACTTTTCTCTTGTGTTGAGTGCTGAGTGGGTAAGCCTGCCTCCTATTCTCAGAAGGCCATCTTCATCCGCCCAAGGGTTCAGCTTTCTCAGAGGTCTATCCTCCAAGATGTCCTTCCCAACAGCCAAGCAAGAGAACTTTTCACTCTACGCCTCCATTTGCACACATATGATGATGAAAGTTTCTGCTTTTAGCACTTCTGCTGTGCAAGGCCTTCTGTACTGACACCAGCTGCTACCGTCTCCATACTTGGCACCTGCTGCTCTCCTTTGCAACTGAGTGATGAGCCTCAGAAAAGCTATGGCTTGCACCAGAGACTTCCAGGATGGGAATCACTCGAAATAATGACATCTCAGACTAGATGGAGAACCTGAGAGCGTGGTAGCATGAGAACGCACCTTTGTATCAAGATGCCTCATATGCCTCCTCTTCTGTAGGAGACATTCCTTTAAGTAGGGACAGAAAAGGAGGTGTGGTGAGCCATATCGTGCTGGTAAGCTCCGATGCAGGTACTGTACAGATCGAGGGGCATGATCTGCTGGATTTTGAGTGTTGCAGATGTAGTGTCACTGCTCGCGTTTGGTGAAATTTGTGATTTGCTGAACTCTGTTGGAAACATACATGTAAAATTGCCTGGTCTGGTTATACATGTACCCCAAGACAACTTTGCTATCTGTATAAAACTGCAAAGTGTAGCTGCTGATGTCTAACTCGCTTTCTACCAACTCTGCCACTTCCACTGCTAACACAGCTGCACCCACCTCCAACCCTGGGACAGTGTGTGTAGCTGCGGGAGCTAGTTTCGCTTTCCCTAGGACAAAGCCGATGTAACACTCTCCCTCATTGTCAATCACCTTTAGGTAGGCTGCAGGGGCAATAGCCTTCACCGAGGCATCTGCGAAAATATGACGTTCCTTCCTGTGAGCTTTAGAAAGGGTGGTGGAAGTGTAAGCTCTTGGAATCTTGAAGTCACTCAGACCTTGTAAGGAGTCTCTTCCATTAAGTTTCCCTTTCATCTGGAAGAGGATTGTTCCAGTCAAGGACCTTGCTGCTGGTAAGTTCTCTTATTAGGAACTTCTCTTGAGTAATGATTAGTGCGACAAGTGTGAGGGGGTCGAAAAGACTGTTCACAGTGGCTAGGACACCTCTATGGGTGAAGGATTTCTCTTTAGGTACTACTTTGAAAGTAAAAAGGTCATGGTTGAGATACCAGCTGAGCACTAAGCTATGTTGGATGAGGTCTGAGTTGTCATCAAAGTCCAGATTCTGAAGACCCGCTGCGTGGTCTTCTGGCGAGAAAGCATCAACGACCACAAGTTATTCGATGCTATCCTATGGAGCCGCAAATTGGAGGAGGCTCCAATTCTCCTGGGCTCTTTTAAGTAGGCCGATGGCTTCTGTGACTGATGGGAAAGACTTCAAGCCATCATCGACACAGAAGTCTCGCTCTACAAAGTGTTTGGCATCCACACCATCCTCTCTTGTTCAATGTTGTGCCGCACGATGAAGGCCATAGATGACTACTGCCGGAGACGGGCTGTTGCAAGATATATGCACTTTTCCTGTACTCTACAATCTCTTTGCTGGGATTGTTGTCCTTAAACCAAAGGAATCGGAAAAAGTTTCAATGGTCTTCTCTAACAGTGAAGCTA
This sequence comes from Brienomyrus brachyistius, assembly GCF_023856365.1. Taxonomy (NCBI): domain Eukaryota; kingdom Metazoa; phylum Chordata; class Actinopteri; order Osteoglossiformes; family Mormyridae; genus Brienomyrus; species Brienomyrus brachyistius. The sequence continues at coordinate 17,931,154 of NC_064534.1, forward strand.
TGAGACATCTGTTCAACGCAGCAAGACTCGGAGTAAGCCATTGTTTAAATCCGGGCCAGTAAGTAACGTCATTCTGGGAGATGCTATGGTGCTGGGCACTAGAATCAAAGACGACCCTGATTGGATTTAGCTTACGATGGTGGTACACACCAAAGATGGGTAAATACCATTGTTCTTCTTCTACTGGAAAAGGCAGGGCTAACTCTGCCTGGTCATGGCTGAAGATTTTTTGCATGAAGGTCAGAAAATTAATTTTCATCTCAGCCTTTCTTTCAAGAGTACGACGGGATGAAGTAAGCCGGGTGAGAGCCTACTTTCGATTGTTTGGGAGCCTCTGTCAAGGGGATTGATGGAAGGGGTACCACCGAGCTGTTGGCACGGTCCATAAACATCTCTTTATCCATGAGCTCCAGGAAGAACTTGTCTTTGCTGGAGGAATGTACCTTTTCATCGTCTTCAGTTTTTTCAAAGATTGCGCTGCCAAGGCTACAACCATCGAGGTCTGGAGTGCCTTGTGCAAAGCTGTGAGGTGAGAAGCAATGATGGGCTTTGGTGCCAAACTTCTCCTTTATTGTAAGGTGGTTGGGGCATTGAGTGAAAAGGGAAGGACACCCATTTTCAAGCACGTTAGTACGGAAGGAGGTCACAGCATCTGGCTTGTGGGCTGAGCCCAAGCAGACATTGCCAAAGACAACTCAACCAAGGTCTAGCCTTCGAGCGTAGGGGGCATTGGGAGGACCATTGTCTCTGACTTTGTGAACCTGAAGGATGTTGTGTCTTAGAAGTAGTAATATCTGGGCCTCTGGATCTAAGTGTGGTATCTTATGAGCTATGGACTTCAAGTGAGTGTGATGTTGCATAGCTGCTGGAGTTGGGATATCTTGTTACTTGAATTGTCTAACTGGGACACTGAGTGCTGTGTTGCATCTTCAGTCTTATGAGCGGACACATGACCTTTGATGTATCCCAGTCTCCTTTCCATTCGTTCAGGTTTTGGTGGTCCTACAGAAAATCTCTGAAAATTGTTTGAAGAGACAGTAGGAACTGTTATGAGTGCAAATGGAGGAAAAGATACATTATACTGCTTGTATTGAGAACCATGAGCTAAACACCTCTCTTGCAGACTGTGTGGCAACTTTTCTACAATAGGGTTGACTCCTCTAGCCATGTCCAGGTATGAGAGCCCAGGTAAGTAGCCTTCAGATTTGGTGGACTCTAACTCCCTTAGCAGGTCTCCCAGCTCCCTGAGCTTTAAGGAATCCTTGGGGCTGATTTTAGGAAAGTTCTCTTCTCTCAGAGTGCTCTCTTGATTACTTCAGGGGAGCCATAGCACTCCTCTAGGTGGTCCCAGGCCATCCTCAAACCTATGGCAGGGTTAGCAATGTGAACAGAACGGATCCTTATGACGTGTTCTGAAGACTGATTTCCCAACCATTTTGTTAAGAGGTCAAGCTCTTTGCTGGCACTTAAGTCCCCCAATGGCATGCCAAAACGAGGACTTTCATGCCCAATAGCTTTCTGGCCGGTCAGCTCTGCAACTAAACGTGCCTCTGCTATTTTAAATTCAACTTCTCTCTGAACGAAAGCAGCACGAGCACGTGCAGCTTCGACTTTAGCACGGGCTCTTACTGCCGCCCTGTTAACAGAGGAAGATTTAATTGAGGTAGAGGAATGTTGTGATTTTGCTTTGTGCCCCATATCCTTTTCTGCAACACCATGATCCATGTCAGAGGACTGTTCTAATGCAGCACCAGTAGTACATAACATGATAATGAACTCTTCCAGAGATTTATGAGAAGAGCTGAAGAGGGAGGCTTTTGCGTGCATGGGGGTATGTCCACACAATACCCTGTTTTCCTTAATGTTGAAGTGCCCACTGTGAAAACGCTTTTTTACTATTCTGTCCTCAATGTGTGTGTCCGTACACAAATTGACAGATAGCGAACAAGCTTCAGAGAAAGTCAGAAGCTGGAGTAAAGTTGAATGATCTTCATTGTTGTCTTCATTCTTATGAACAATTTGTAAAACTGAAATACAGAAGAACATAGGACTAATCACTGATTGCAATTTATAAAACATATGATAATGTAAATAATAGCTATGAAATGATAAGCGTACAAATATTATGCACAGAGCTTGTATAAATGGCTGTATATTACTCATAGCTAATATAAACAAATGTAATTCAAAATAAGCAGTATTTCCATGTAAATAAACTATTTTAATATAACATATCAAGCGTGTTTTATGAACAGCTGTGTAATAGTAGAATCGATTATATATACGAATTCAACTCAAAACTCAAAAAACTTTTCAACTCAAAAAACATTTCCTCATTAGACTCTCTGAAATATGACCTGACCTATCTGAACAATAGCTGAAATCAGCCAAAAAATATGGAATTGCTCTGAAATGCCAGTAGGGGGAGGAAAAGCGCTACAAATGAAGCACGCCCTCATAGAACATAATTCATATTTATTAAATTACCAAATTACTTTTTATTATCTTTGTAGCTGCTAAATGCACCCATTAATAAAGCCATAAAGTTATCTGCCTGCTATGAATCTCCATTGAAAAGTGTTTGCGCAAATGTTTAGGCTAAAATCTGCAGGTCTTATTCTACGTTGATTGACGATGCCAATGTGTGCGTTTGTGCGCATTGGACTTGCCTGGATCAGTGCCGTTATGATCAATTAAAATTTAAACGACAACGGACACTAAATGAGAACATAATTCATGAACTGAGATCAAAATGAAAACCATATTTACGAAAAAAAAAAAATGTTGGACTGTAATCTGCAAAAAGTACCGCCACACCACCAACAATTTTTGAAAATCTTTTTACCTTCTTTAACCACAATATCTCCTCTTTTAAAAGATGTTGTGGCTGCTGATCTGTCCCTTCCTTCATGGCGACTTCACTGCTTATCGCTTGTGTTGTATGTGGTGTGCTCCGCTAACTGAATATATTAAGCATGAGGATATGCCAAACTTCTGGGCACCAGAAAATGCATCTCATTAATATTTTTTTAGGCGTAATACAAATAATGTTTATATAGTGCCGAAAAATCAACATACCTTATCCAAAGCCCTGCAATGGCATAGAGTATTTAAGGTAGTCTGGGGTAAATGGACTTTATCTTCATTCGCTTACATGGTTGAGATAAGAAAGGCCATACAGTGCTGAGTAGCTGATAGAGAATTTTCAAGAACTTTCTAGAATGTTGAAGAACTTACGAGAATTTTCAAGAACCTTTTTAGAATTTTCTAAAACTTTCCATAGTAATATATAATATATATGCAGGGGCTCACCACTTCAGTTTAGTTCTATCTTCCAACACACAAACCTGTTTGAATTTTACAGAGATGGCATCAATAAGCTGCAGGCACATAGAGTTGATTCTCCGGATGCATTCTTCCATGTATGTGGCCCGTTTATCAAGACGTGCGAGATGAGTTACTCTATGACAGCGTCTGCTAAAATGTGTGAAGCCTACAAGGCATATTTCAGTATGACTGTCGGAGAACAAGACAAATACTGGGCACCCCATTTTACCTCACTCACCTCTAAACAATCTTGTTCATTTTTCTATAATTTTAGTATAAATACATGTAAATCTTGATTCATATGTTGTTTTATTTAGACCTTATGTAAATGAAAATGTGCAAAATTGCTAGTTTTTACTGAGGAAAAATAGGTTAATTTATAAATTTTCATTATCCAGGTCACAAAAGCATACTTTTGGGGGAATAATGCTCATTTTCTATACTTTTACAACATAAGCAATTAAGAAATAACACGTACTGTCCAGGAACAAAATTTGTGTTACAAAGTGTTATATTTCATCCATATATTTATACAAATGTTGTCTACTCGGCAGGTCAAGTGATCATGTCATTGATTCATGTCAATGTGTTCTTGCCATGCATCTTTCTCTTCAAAATGTCCAATCCCTGAATCACAGGGTCCTGTTTGCCCTTTAGACATTCTCACATATTTTTCAGTAACATACGGTGTTTAAGGTGGCTTTTAAAAATGACAGAATCTCAGTTGATATAATTTGGATATTTGTTCTTGCACCTGCCAGTTAAACACTTTTCTCACCTATTTGCTTTTCTTCAGTGGTGTGTAAGAAAAGGGAAATACTTGTAAGCTATTTTTTACAGTTTCCTTACGTAACTGTAACCAGCAAACTGCAGATTATACTTCTTTTTTTTCTTGCCAACCAGCATTTCCATCCATCCATCTTCTCACCATTTAAGCTGGTCAGGGTCGTGGAGGGGCCCTGAAGCCTCTTCCTGGCAGCACAGGACAGAAGGATGGGGTTCGCCCACACGCACTCTGTGGCCAATTTAATGAGACCCAGCCAGCACTTGATAAGAAGAAACCTACATTTTCCATACTAGGTACTGAAATTTAGTGTTTATAATTTTCAGACTGTATATCAGACTCATGAAAGTTCTCATATGAAACTGAAACCTTCATTATTGTACATACTTTCTAATACCTAGTAACCAACTCAGCCTGTCTGTCCTGCTGTATAAAATGTCCGTCTCATTTAAATTGAAATGTCCATTTGAAAGGTGATGTACCGTATATAATTTTTTTGTAAAGTTGTCTGTCTATAAATATTGTCAGTTTTGCGACTTTATTACCCAAGGCTTGTTTGTTACTGGAACAAGGCTGTCTAATTTTCTCAAAAGTCACTCAATAAAAAAAAAAATAGAAGTCAAATTACAAGAACTAAAGAAACCTATAGATATACCACTTATAAAAAAGAGACTGCCATGTGATACGTGTTGGAGGGAGGGAATCATTTCAATGCTATAGTTTATCCCGATAGTTCAAAATATTAAATATTAGGATTTGGTGATTAATGTTGACACAACAACATAATGTGTCCTCTGCTTTTAACCCATATGTGACATCGTGACATAGCAGGGGGCAGCTAATTAAGCCCCCAGGGAGCAATACTTTGCTCAGGGTACTTCAGCAGTGCAGTACCTTGCTGGACGGGGATTTGAACCAGAAATCTTTCAATTACAAGTGCGCTTCCCTAACCATTAAGACACCGCTAACAACATTGCATCTTATGTAGGTTTAGGGTACGTATCAGAAAGCAAGCATTAGCACTCGAATACTCAGTCTGAAAATAGTTTGCTAAAATATTTTCCAGGACATTTTACTTTCTCTCTCATTTTCCATGTGTTTTCCATGACTGGAAAATTGGTTGACTATTTTTCAGGTTTCCCAGGACAAGTGAGAACCCTGATCGGATATTGGGGGGTTTGAGGGAGTGAGAATCTGATCCAATTTTCCATCAGAGATAGGTCTAGCCGGAAAAATTGCGAGAATGCTTGTAGTCTTAGCGTGACAAACTGTAAACAGAAGTGTAAACAGTCACGTGATGGTTAGTTGTTCAGCAATGCATGTGCGTCCGAGCTGCCATGTTGGCTGTGTCATATTACAGTAGCCCCTTCATATTCACGCATTTGGCCGTGAACAATTACACCACAGTATTTTTGGAGCTTGCTGAAAGATGGCAGAAACTCGCAGATGACACATAAGCCAAATGCTAAAAACAATTTGTATCACATAAATTCTTATATAAATATTAGTGATATGTATTTGTTAGTTTGTGCATACTATATCTTTAAATCCGTGACATCTTGCATTTCTTGTAGTAGCTTTGAAACTTACTAAGTTCCATTAATTTGGTGTTTTTAAATGATGCATCCGTAACCGTAGTGCTCTCACCGCGTACAGTAGTAACTTTGTATCTTCAGGATCATAATTTATATGTTTTTTTTTTGTATGATATAACAAGGTCTTGATAGGAAATGACAAAGTAATTTGACATGCAAAGTGTACATTGCTGTACTGTTTGTTTAGAAATTGGTAATAAATGGACCTTTTATGTCATTCCTCTGGCTAGCAGACTATTATGGGTTGTAGTTAGGGATACCCAAGTATTATTAATGAATTTTCACATTTGTGAGGATCTTCCCCCCCCACCCTTGCAATTAGTTGATAAAGGGGACAGAATATCTGATTGGTATCAGTATTGGCAGATACCCAAAATGCTCATATCCATATCATACCCAAAAAAATGATATTCTGGTCCATCCTATTTATATTGATCATTTCTGAAATGTGTCTAAACATTTTTTGGATTCCAACTATGGATAATTTAATTGTTTTGACATCCTTTGGAATACACGACTGTCTTTATAATGACAGTGTATATCAGAGCAGAAACCAAGCCATGGGGTTGGTCAATTTCCTGCAGAGCTTAGATGCAAGATTGTTTTGAGGCGCAGATCTGAGGAAGACAACATTTTTTGCACCATTACCGTAACCCAAGAGCACTGTGGGCTCCATAATTATTAAATCTAAGAAGTTTGGAACATCCAAGACCCTCCTTGCATTGGCTACCCAGCCAAACTGAGCAGTTGTGGAAGAAAGGCCTTGGTAGGAGAAGTGACCAAGGACTCAGTAGTTACTCTGGCTGAGCTCCAAAGATCATGTGGGGAGATGGGAGGAACTTCCAGAAGGACAATCATCACTGCAACATACCACCGATCTGGGCTCAGTAAAAGCCTGAGTAAAAAGGATAATGAAAGCCCACTTGGACTCATGTCCAAGACTCATGAGTCAAAAGACTCCTGACTATGAGAAACGATTATCTCATCTGATCAAATCGAGATTGAAATGGCTGGAAGCCTGTGTCATGTCTGAAGGAAATCAGGCATTGCTAATCACCTGCACAATGCCAACCAATTGGTGAAGCATGGTAGTGACAGTGTCATGCTGTGTGGCAGGGACTGGGAGACAAGTCAGGGTCGAAGGAAAGTTGAACAGAACAAAGTACAGAAAGATCATAATTTAAAACCTACTTTAGAATGCTCTGGTCCTTAGACTGGGCTGAAAGTTTACTTTCCAACAGGACAACGACCCTAAGCACAAAGCAAAGACAAAGCAGGAGTGGCTTAATGATACTGCCCAAGATGCTTCAAGTAAGTACTGAGTAAAGGGTCCGAATACTTACTTCATTGTGATGTTTTAGTTTTGTATTTTTAATAAGTTTGCAAAAAACGTTTTATATCCTGTTTTTACTTTTTTGTTATGGAGTGCTGAGTTACTGATTTTAGTATAAGACTGCAACATAAAATTTGAAAAATGTGAAGGCGTCTGAATGCTCTCTGTATTCAGTGTAAAGCCATACATATGCAGTATGTGTGTACATGCGTGACAGCAGACTCAAAATATAATTCTTCTCACATCCAGCTTTTCTGCAGAGTCTGGGCTTTCTTCTGGGCTGAATGGAAACCCTTAAGGACGTATGACTTTGATGCACTTGGTTCTAAAATCAATCCATCAGAAAGACTCCATTACCTCATTGACATTATGTCTTTGCAGACACTCTCCAGCTGCCAGGGAAGGGGAAACGAGCCAGCAGGGTGTGCCCCTGGTCGCGTTTTCCCAGTGAACGCTCTTGGTCTGAAACAAATTTCCATAGCCCAAATATGATTAACCTTATTCCCGTTATTGTGAACTGAAATGTAATTTGGAGCTTGTCCTGTTGGTCTCATGTGTGCAGCAAATGGATGAATTATTAAATTGTTTAAAATATTGGTAATATTTGCAGATTAAAGAAGCATACTTTTTCATCCTCCTGGCTTAAACGTATTCAGGTGCAATACTAACGCAGAGTGAAAAGCTAGTCAGAGTGATTTGGGTGAAACTAGCAATGCAGCACATAAAGCATATGCATTACCATAAATCTGTTGTTTTGCTTGAAGAATTAATGTCCAGGCAACTTAAATTAAAAACTCTGCCTCTAAATATGATGAATGCATTATGTGATGCATTAATGCCATGATTTTCAACCTTTTCAAAATTAAGTCCCACCTATTTATCACTGCATTTTGTCAAGGCCCACTGGGCCACGTTAGATGATTTCAAAAAATGTTATTTGTTTGGCACAGAAACTAACTCTTCATCTGCAACAATTTACCATAAATTTAAGGCAAAATAACTTTAAAATTATTTTATGGTTATTTATTCTCCAAAAAGGTGCTGGGTCATTAGTGACCTGAGCATGGTGAAGTGATAGCATTTTTAAGTGTGCATTTTAAGTGCTGCATTTGCAAACAGTCCTGGACCGCCTATTTGCCCTTAGTAAAGTACTTGTGTTTCCTCAAAGTCCCATGACCACAATGGTTAAATTAGCAGAGAACGATCAAACAATTATCACAAAAGCTGTGATTGTTAAGAGTAATAGAATTAAAACAATTCCAGTAAGAGAGAAACAATAAGGATCTTCAGCTAATGCCGCTTGGAGCCCTAGCAATAGGACCTTACTCTAAACAATCTCTGACCATGAAATAGGTAGCTATTTCAGTTGCAGCTCGGCAGTGGAATCCATAATTTTGCACACCGTGAATTCAATGTTTTCCTTGGGTTTTTTTGTGTTTGCTGTTTGTGGCTGTATCTGTAATCACTTTGGGCCATTTCTGATTGGTGAGAATGACTGTCACAAGGAGGATTGCTTGAATTTGTAAAGCTATTCTATACAGTTTTAAACCCTGGGTGAGATGTCCTGTATAATGCATATCCTAAATTGCAGCCTTTGCGATTTGTTAATCGCATTGTTTCAAACTGTGATTTCCATTTGAAATCAATAAATCATTCAGCCCTACTATATTTACTGACCGAATTAAGCATGGTGCTGGTGGCCCTTTATGAACCAATGGCCTCTCCCGACTTCAGATTATTGGCCCACACAATGGTGTTTGCAGCCTATCAGTCGAGAAACCTGCCATTGACGTGTTACATCTTGGCAGACTATTCATACAGTATTCATTAAGTCTGTAAGTGCTCTTCTGCCCTTTGTTTAGTATTTCTTGTAGCATATAAATGTGTAAAAACGCCATACAAAGGAATGCAATAGAATCTACATGAGAAAGCAAGTTATAAGTTCTTGTGACAGACTTCATGGCAGATGAACTATAGAATGTGATGAAAGACTTTGAGCTGCAAGGTCTAATTGTGTAGATTGGTTAAATTTGCTCTTGAACTTATGCCTCTGAAATTTTGAGTAGTTGCCTTTTCAGGTACTTTCAGTCTGGATAATTTATGGATACAATTATTATAGATATATTAGTTTGTAGTGAAAACCGTTATGGTTGCAGTGTTTTGGATTGTCCATAGCTTTTCATTTGGGATTTTCAGGCTGTTTTTCCAGGATACAGAGTTCACTAATTGAGACCTATCATTTGTGGAAGGAAAGTGGAACGTGATCTGAAACTTTAAGTCTTTTTTTTAAAGCCAATTCTCCGTTTTTCCTTCCAAAAATTATTTTAAAATTATGTAGTCTCATTCTATCTTGACTTTCAAGGTTACCAGAATGTGTGGTCCATTTCACATTGCCCTAGGTGGTTGCTCCAGGAAGCCTGCATTTTTTTGAATTCTTCATACTCTATATTGATGGTTTTTCTCTGTTTAAATGACTGTACTTTCATAACAACAAAGGTTTCCTGGAAGGTCTGCCAGGTTAGTTGTGGCCCTTGGCTTCACGCCACGCTGAGCTGTTTTTGCTTGTGTCTTAAGAGCTTGACGTGAACTGTGTGGTGCTGACGGACAGCTCCTATAACATGTTTTGGGACAAACATGAAGGCTGGGCCAGGACATTGGTGAAAGGACAATTTCTGTTGGGCCTCACATACAAAGTCGAGATATATTTGTTATTATAGCAAGGATTTCAGAATAGCAAGGGTCTCAATACAGATGTTTGCAGTACTTCTGAATTAAGGAAGAAACAGCCATATACCAAAGTTTTCTATAAAATAATTTACAGATAGTCACTGGGCTAAGAGCATCTGACTTACGGAGAACTTGTACTTATGAACGGACTGCCATAAAGGCTGTTTGTATTAAAAATTTGAGCTAAGTAGAATGGTTTGTAATATCAAATGCACACACTACTTTAACGTTCATTAAAACATTGTGGCTTCAGCAGATTGTCTCTTCAAGGTGCAGTACAGTACTGTATAGATTCTTTTGCTACTGCTGTATTTAGGGCTGGGAGGTATATTGGTATATTAATTTATACCGATATATTTTACATAGGGTATAAAATTTTGTAATACTGTTTATACCGTCCTCGCATTTAAATCTCAAGGAGCAGAGTTTGTATCGTCAGGGTCTCTGTCTCTCACTCACAGACACCTACATCTGCGCGTGCGGCTAGTCGCGGCTCTAATCTCAGGCCAGCACCATAGAACAAAAAGGTACCAGCTCCAGGTGACATAAATGAGAACGAAAATCTGGTTTATAGAAAGAATAGCAGCGGATCAATAGTTTGGACGTGGTTTGGATTTTGAAGAGCGGATGGCCAGCAGAAAAACATAATTTGTAGAGTATGCCACAAAGAGGTTACCTCCAAATCTGGCAGCACGTCAAATCTCTATCACCATTTAGAAAAGCGCCGCAAACTACGGTACGAAGAGTGTATTAAACTTCGGTCTGCCACTGTCACAGCCACAAGACCTACTCAGCCAGCGCCTGGCTCAAAGACCTCCCTGCCTTCTACCATAACACAAAGCTCGCTGCAGGCTGCATTTACCCGTGGTGCAGCTTATGAAAAGAGAAGTGCGATGTGGCATGAAATAATTAACGCAGTAGCTTACCACATTGCTAAAGAGAATGTCCCTATTATAATAGTGGAGAAAGACGGTTTTAAAAAACTGTTAAAAACGCTTGACCCTAGGTACCAGCTTATGAACACTCTACTTACCTCCACAAGAGATTTAGGCTTTTGTTACCTTTGTTATGTGTAACAGTTCTCCTGTCATAAAAGCATATGGTATTGTTATTTATGTCATTGTTATAAGTATACATAAGAGTTTCAGAGACATGCCTGTTTTGTATTATTTTTTAAAAGAGGTAATTTGTGCAGTTTTTATTTGCATGATTTTGGCAGCTGAATATTTTTCTTACTAGGTCTTTTTAATCCTTTTTTATATTTTATTACTAATTATATAAATGTATTGTTTTATTGTTATGTTAATATTCCACAACTGTGGACTTCTGTTAAGCACGAGGCTATTTTCAAAGCTATTTATTTTATCATTTATTTACATAGTACAAAGTTATTGTTTGTAATAAAAAAAAATTCTCAGTTATAGCCCGTCTGTTATAATAAACATTCTTATTATATCACATATGCCTTTGAATTAAAATGAACATTGAGTAAAAGGAAGTACCGATAAAAAGTTTATCGCGATTGAGCCAAAGTATACCCGGAAATGAATTCTGGTCCCTATCGCCCAACCCTAGCTGTGTTACAGTTATTATGTACTGTGTTATTGATCCAACTTACTATACCTACATATTCAGGACTGCCTGTATGCTGTTCTAGGAAAATACTGAAACATTGAATGGTTTTAAACGGAAGATTTAAACTGAACTAGACTGAACATTTAGCCTGGGATTATTATTATGAGTTTTTTATCAACCGGGAATAGAAATATTGCATTTAGACACAAAAACTGATTTATTATTTTGTTTTTCATTTGTGAGGTGATTTTTGTTAAGTGGGAAAGGCACTGTACTTTGCTGTTTGAAAATTCAACACTGAGAATTCATACTATTTGTTTTGAAATTGTCTTAACGTTACTTTTCAGTGTTTTGGTTCATCTTTATATTTTACAAATTTCTGCAATTTAATGTGGATAAATGGACAATCATAACAATCAGTAAAGTGCATTAAAGCACTTTCTAGCTCCTAGCTCCAAAACCTGTATCAGTATCGGAGACAAAAAACTTCATCCTGACAAATATTTAGTAGGTATTAATGCAATAAGAATATAGAAATATTGTTTTTTGTTATATAATGCATTTGAATCTTTTATATTTGATGTTTAGTTTTTCATTAATTCACCCATTCACTAAATCTGTAAATATGACTCATTTGATAAACCAAAGAATAGCATATCTATAAGAATCTGTGACACACATTCATAACACATTATAATGCTTTCACAATACCTTCTAAACGTGGCTATAAATATTTCTAAAAAGTCACAACACATAGTTTGTTATGCCTTACAATTGCTTTTAGGAAACTCTCATATAAAATGCAATTTAGAGAGCTTCATAATGCTGCACAAAGCATCTTGTACCAATCATAATGCACCATAAAGGTATCTACAGTATAGTGCATTATAGATGAGAGCTTCATTGGAGTATTATCAACACTATGATGCCTTATGACTGTCAATAGAAGATGCTGTAATGCTTTATTTGTTCTTATACTGACCATTATAATGCATTATGAATCTATCTATAATACATTATATTATATATAAATTATACATTCTTATATAAATAAATTATTTCTTTCTACAGGTTCAGAAGAATTCCTCAGTCTTATTTTAATGAATGATGAATGACATATTACACATTTATAACTCATTCCATGGTGACTTCTTTACAAGTTCATACAAATTTACTTACAACAACGAATTGGTTAATGGCAATGTTGAGGCAGCATAGTGGTTAAGCTGGTAATATCATGTCCTCACTCTGGGGTTAGGGGTTTAATTCCTCCCCTAACTCTGTGTGTGGCATTTAATGCTCTTCCCATGCTTGTGTGGGTTTCCTGTGGCTACTCTGGTTTCCTCCCACAGTCCAGCACCATGCAGTTTAGGTGGATTGGTGTCTTTAAATTGCCCTTACTATGTACTTGCGCATGCTTCCTGGGATGGACTGGGACCCTGTCCAGGGTCTGAGCTGCCACGTGCCCTGTGCTTCCTTGGATAGGCCGTAGGCTGGCCACAGTGTTGCTTTAGATAAGTGCTACTAGGAAGGTGAACGGATAAGGCCTGATAGGAATATACAGGTTTTAGAGACGTAGTTGTTAAACAATTACAATTACAATTATTAATGACTGGAATCGTCAATGGTAAATGATTTATTTTTCAGGAATAATATAATTTAAACAGCAAAAAAAAAAATCAGACACCAAGTTATTTCAAGAAAAAAAAGAACCTTGTAGGGCTAATATAACGTTTTTGTTTGCACCAGTGACCGTTGCTGAGTTGCTGACTTTATCCATATAGCCAACATCCATTATCCAATGGGCTTCTGCAGTTATTGCATCGATTTAAGTAGAGTACTGGCTTTTCCCCATTTCTTTTAATTTGTAATTTTCAATTGGTCTGAAGTGACTGTTATGCCACAATCAATGTCATTTTTGCGCATTAAAATAATAATAGTAATACGCTTTTAACCACTCTGCCAACAGCTGCTGGGGATTATGGGAAATGTTATTTTATCAATTTCCATCCATTTTCCAACTGCTTATGCTGGTGAGATTCAGGGGGGGCCTGAGGCGTGGGGCCATCCAAGGGAGCGAAGGACAGCTTATCACATGGCATGCACACATTCATTTACTATGGGAAATTTAGAGATACCAATTCAGCCAATTGTTTATTTTTATACTGAATACAAAAGATCCCTACAAACACAAGGGAAGCATGCAAAGTGTGTACACACTATGGGCAATATAGAGATGCCTGTTTTTGGACTGCAAGTGGAAACCATCAATGTTAGAGACTATTTTTAAGTGTATAAATTTGGATTATTCGAATATTAATCACAATTATTCACATGTATGGATGTTTTATAGGTAATTTTACACACTATAGAGTGTGCATTGAGTGTGTGTGTGTCTTTGTGTGTAATAGATTATAATTCATTATAGTCCATAAGTCTGAAAGAGTAACTAACATTGATAGCATGCACAGACTGCTTTAAAGTGTGCCAAGACATTATTGCACATTATATTTCAGTGCATTGAAGCGTGTTGTTGTAAAAATTGTCATCAGCTCAACGCATACTGGTGTCCGACATGGGAAGTCTTTCTTTCACACCACCATTAGAGTGCTATTGTAAAGGTCCATTGATCAAAGAGGACATTTCGAGTCCTCCAGTCATTGTTGATAATGACCCAAAGGATTTTAAAGGGCAGACCTGTCCATCCAAGTGATAGGATTAAAACCAAGGCTGCACTCATACACTCGCTCAGACCAAGAATGTGAGGCCTCATTCCTTAGGTTCCATATTGTTATATTCTTTGGTTGATCTCGTTTTTGGAAGACCTGTGAACCAATAAAATAAAATGCAGTGTCAGTATATGAATGAAGTTGTCTTTTGGGTGTTAATAGTAATGATACTTTTATTTAAGTATACACTTTTCCGTCATAAATTTCATGGCTAGTTAAAAAAAAAGAAACCGTGTCGATAAATGAATTGTTGTAATGAGATTAACCTTATAAAAGAACAGACATAGCTAATAGTTCTAGGACAGTCAAATGCAGTAACACCTTGTCCTAATGGTGGCTTATTATATAATAAAAATATGCCCTCTTTTTCTGTGCGTTCTCTATCAGCAGCATTTAATTTGTGATCGTATGGTATTTCCTAAATGCTGATTACTTGATGCTCTGTGATTACTGAATACAGTAGAAGGCTTTGGCAGTGTGTGGGGATAAAAGTGCTTCAGGAGAAATGTGTGATTCTGTACATAGCTGGTTGGAAACCCGGTTTCTAATTCAACATTATTCTTACACGTTGTCTGGCAACTGGGTTTTTTTTTTTTTAACACCCTTGGCAGCCGAGAAATTAACTTTGCCGAGCTAGTGAGGTCAGCACATTTATTCGTTTGGAGTAATATGCTGTAGATATTAGACTAAGAAATCCCTTGATATTACAGATTAAGAAATATATTTGTTCCTGAATTTTGCATACCGTGCATCTGTACTTCTCGTACATCTGTGACTGCCAGATCTTTTGCAACATCGTAGTAGTCAAAAGCAATTGCTAAGCAGGGCTCTTTTTATCTTTTTATATATTATTGATATCTGGTAGAAATAAAAACCCATCAATTCTGAAAGACTTCTAAAACGTTTCAGCATCTGCGTTAATAATAATAATAACACCTTTTCAGTAACCTTGTGCACTGCAAGTACTTATCTTCTAAGGGGGTTTTTAGCTACCCGCTGCAGCCCCGTATAATTCAGAGGCCCCTGTAAGCTTAGCCCCATGGGCACAGCTCTGGACAAACAAGCCTCCTGGCGTGCTCATGGACAGTGCACTGATTAAGGGCTGTGAGCAGAAGTTCCCCCTCCACCCCCCTGCCTCTCGCTCTGAGGTCTGATGTGAAGGGAAGTTCAGCTTGGGACACAGAGTCTGGCATCCACTCTCAAATTTGCAGTCGTGAAACCTTGCCAAGGAGAAGAAACCCACTTTCCTAGTGTGCTTGCATTTGTTTTATTTATTTATTTGCTCATCTTGAGGGTTTTCTTTTATTGTGAGTGTGTAACATAGCTGCATTACTAGGCAAACAAGCACATGTAAATATGTTTTAAGACATACCCAAGTATGAAGAACTGCTAATTAATGCTGACAGTATTTTTTTGTGCTTGGCAGATGGTGTTTTTACGTTGTCACAACTGATGTCCTGTAGCTGTAATCTGATTTTCTATCCATTCTGCTTTATCGGTAAATGCTCTGTTCTGTGCAAACATAAATGAATTGTCATTATTTAGATGCCTGTGCTGGAAGCAGACATGTAGTCATTTGCCAGATGTGAATGGCCGAGCTGTAGACATTTAGGGAGAAATTGCTTTTCAGTTTGTGGGTTTTTGGAGTAAAATAGTTCTATAAATATATAAAGAATATTATGCTAAGTGACAATTTTATTGAATGTGATAAAATACAGATACATTTTGAATCCATTGGCACAGAATGCCAAGAACAGCAAGTCTGCTGCTGCAGTAGATCTGTGGTCTCTTGGGGCACGTCCTTCTTGCCATATTGCTATGGTTTGCAAGTTCTTACATTCTGTGAGAAATCCCATAAAGTTGTTAAACAGAAAATGTATATATGCTGTTGATTGCAGGTATGGCATCTTGGGTATTCTGAAACTGACTTTCAATAGAGACTTTCAATAAAGAGAGACAGTACAACTCAGAACCAACTCAGACCTTCGCTAGCTCATATTTCAAATTAAGGGGAGAATTGACATATTAAGATGATAACATCTGATGGGTTCTTTGTTTCTAAAATGTTTTAAATGTATTGACAAACTATTCCTGAATATACAGGCATCAATACATTGTCTTACAGACCTTTGTTACCCGTTTCTCGTTGCAAGCCATCAGCATGAACCTTACTGATAAGGCTGTGTGATAATCTAATCTATTTCTTACCCTGTTGGTGGTATTTTCCACCTTCTTTCTTGTGCATTTCGGCACAAGGTATGGAGCGAGAATCAAGTGACTCAGGCGCTGCTGGACCAGTGCCCATCTGGTCTGCGGCAGTGGCGGGGGCAACCCTGCTAAATGTCTAACAGCATTGTACTCCTTTAAATGGAGAGAGAAGGATTAGACCTTCTCATTTGCTTTGTGAGCAGTGCATTGGCTGAGTTCAGTAGCCCAAACCGTCGGCTAAACAGGAGCAGATTTCCACAGGCCAGCTGACAGAGGATGTGCTGTTTAGTGTTATGTTTTCCAAGTGCTCAGCATTAACCAGCTCTTGCTGGCAAATATCAAGTAATTTCAAGCTTGTTACCAAAAAGTTCTCAGTGTTTTCATTTTAGCGTGTCTCACTTTTCATTTCTGATGCTGAGATACACCTAGAGAATAAGACTATTGCTGTGATCACTGACCTTGGACTATGGACTGCTACACCGTGGTGTATCTTGTTACTAAATGCAAAGTAGCATTACATTTTCATTTACTTAGCAGACACCTTTGATATACAATACAATATATAATGCGATATACAAGTTATCAGAGAGCAGGTTCAGCCAGTATCCTTGGAGCAATTAAGGGCCTTGCAAGTGAGTCCAGCAGTGAACCGATCTTCTGATCATGGGTGCAGAATCCTAACCTGCCCCATAAATCAAATATACCTCAAATTAACTGTAAAAGACTGTTATTTGATGCATTTATTTTATAAAATTGAAATTACTTTAAGTAATTGTATAATGTACAGGATGAATTTAATGAATCTCACAAATTATTTTAACCAACTGACAATAACTGAAGAAAAACAGCAACAAATCATGTGATATGAAGTGGACAAAATCTTCCAGGGTCACATATAGAAACATTGTGCGGGCCTGTTTCCCTGCAGCTGAAATGAGTATGACTGCAAAATCAAACCCCAGTACTGATTGTTTGGCTTTCTTTGGCAGTAGTAACAAAGACTGCTCAATAGATGAGTGTTGCATGAGCAGATGTGTCTAAGGGGCTGCAAATGCATCAGCACCACGTTTGTGTTCACAGGTAAGCTACTGAGTGGGAGGTGTCAAATACCTCGAAATGACATGAAATTATTATTTTTTTAATGAACATCTGCAGTATTACCCCATTTCTCTCGAACAGCATCTTAACTATGCTTTCTGCGTTAGTGCAGGTCATGAGTATGAAAGGTTGTTGGGGTAGAAAACAAGAGAAAATGCATCTCGACTTGGCATTTCTTCCCCTTTAGTCAGCATTTCCCCCTCTACATCTTGACACAGCACTTTCCTACAGAGCACTGGCATTAAAATACACATTTAAAAATGAAAAAGGTCTTTCAGTACTAAGATATACCTACTGTAGGCTAATACTTCTCTATTCAAGGGCAAAGGGTTCGGTCTGTAATGGATTATTGTTCGTTGCTGTATTGTGTCTCTTGTGTTGTCTTAATACCATATGATAACATTTCGGCTTTTAGTCATAACCATTGACGTTCATTTTTTTTTTTTAACGAAGAGGTTTACTGTTTTGTCTGATATACCGAATAATATGTCTAAAATCGGAACAAGTGAAGTAAAAGGTAACAATCTGTGTAAATTTATCCTTAAGTTCTAAAAGTTTGTGCTAAAACAAAAATTATTTATGCATGCCATTATAATTGTCCTGATATGATATAAGCATAATATATGCATTATAAATGTGTCACAAAAGAATGAAATAGAATGTTAAAATCTTGAAGTGTACCCAACATATTATAGAATTATGTATAGAAGCTGAAATATTAGATGCTATAAACAAAAAAACGTGTCAGAAGTTACAAAAGAAAGATACGAGTACGCATGTACGATTGTGTGTGGCGTTTTAAGATGACACTGCACATCGCATATAAAAACATGTGCTACCTGCAAAAAAAGATGCTCTGCTACGAGTTCAAGCCAACAGAGAAATTTAGGTACACAATGTGTAAAGTTCAACTTCAAATATCAGATTGTAAAAATAAAGACGTGTGTGTGACAGCGAGAGAGAGAGTCTGACGTTTAAGTGGTTACTGGAAGGAACACATTTAATATATAAAATACACACTTTCATAAAAGGTATAAAGTCATTTCTAGCTTATAATTCCATGCAGGTGCTAACATTTGCCACACACCCAAATAACTACACTATGGCATTATTTACGACATTATTATTTTTTATTATTGTTATTTTTATGTCTGATATTTCAACTGTACACATTCTTTGACATTTTGGGTATACTTCAAGCTAACATTATATCGTTGGGTGCCACTTTACAATGAGACTACCCATATAAAGAGTTTATGAATGATTTATCATCTGGTTATTAATTAGGTTGTAACACTGTATAAATTTTAATAGATAATTTTAAACAAGTTATAACAGAGTTTCCTTTTTATTAATGAGTTAATACCATTTGCAAGTTGTAACAGGGAGCCTTATTGTAAAGTGGTACCTTTCATTGTGACGAGTTTATTGCACAAATAATTCGTCTTTTGGCATTAACCTTTACAACGCAATAATTATTGTTTCTTGTAATTGAAAATCTAAGGAATAATCTAATGACTTTCTATCTGGTGATAGCTGGAAGACATCTGTGGTTAATAATTATAAACACCATTATTAGACCATGTGGAAATTTAAACTGTGCAACTTTTTTAATAGTGTGTGTCTGATTGAGATGAAAGAATCATGCATATCTGTAAAAATATATGCAATGGAGGGTGCATCCATATCCAAAGGATGAATGCATGGTTCCTCTACACGGAGTTCATGTTTGTAATTATGTGGTCGTCGGCACGAGGCCACAGTTATTAGCAGACTGTTTCATTGCATGATCCTCAAAAGGACATTGGTAAACTCACGCACATAGACGAGGAACCTTCAAGGAGACAGAAGTGGATACAATATAGGAAAAGAGGGGGAAAAAATATAGTCGATAGAAGCAGTAGAGATAGAGCGCAAGGTGTCCTGCCAAACAGGACAAGCACAAATGGATCCAGGCAACCAAGTTTATTAGGGATTAAACAAGGGGTAGTCATTAGTCGGGTCCAAGTCATTGTTAATAGCCGTCTGATCCTAATGCCAGAAGCCAAAACGCGATCCAAAGTCGTTGTTGAGAGAGGGGAAGGCAAAGTTCGAGAAACCGGTATATCAGTCCTGGGACACAGACAATGAACATGGGGGAATGCACGGGGGGCTTCATGGGAGGGGCAGAAGGACAAGAAGGATGGACCACAACTGGGGAAGAAACACAGAATTAACTCGCTCTGCATGTGCATACTGTAGCAACAATACCTCACACTGTGCTGTTGCCAGGGCGAGGTTTAAGTACTGCCCGTTAATTGGTTGTAGTTGGTGTCAGCTGTCTTCGCGATGTGAGCATGACACAAGGAGTCGTACTCTGAAAACTTTTTTTTCCGGTTGGGCAGCTTATAAAAACTTAAATCGAAATGAATCCAATAAAACGGAATACATATGAACCTTTGCTAACACTTTCACCTTCGTTCATTTTTTTTAAACAAGTGAAAGGTACCAAACGAGAACCAGCCCAGCACTATTCCAGGTCCCAGCCGTATTTCCAGGTTTTGAAATACACCTGTAAAGCGGAGTGATACAGGGATGTGAAATATTCGAGTGCAGTTATACTCTGATAAACTCTTATATATATATTTATATATATATATATATTTTTTTTAGGATATTGTTCTTGAGTAGGGTTTCACGACTTTGGAAAAAACATTACATTACTATATTTGAAGTTTTTCCTATATTTAAGAGCTGAAAATTTACTATATAGCCAAAGACGACTTGTCTATCAAAAAGCCTGTGTAATAAGTGCTAACAAATCACTTGCTTTTGCTCAATATCGCATCTGGAATACGGCAGAAGATGAATGTTTTTCTAATGACCAGTTCTTATTTGCTTTTCTCCTCTTCATTCATTTTTGTCTAATTTCTTACAAACGTGCTGCACTGTCTGTGTGCGAATCAAACGGGAAGGAGGATAATGATTATGATTGCCTTTAAGAGCACGTGGAGAGCCCATGCAAAAGTGGTAAGCTTTAGTCAGATTTTTCTTTTACTTAATGATGCTGCTCGTTGAAGACCTATGAGGCGTCTGTTTCTCAAACTACACACTAATATATTTACCCCCTCGCTCAGTTGTGCAGCGGGGTCTCCCTCCCCTCTTTCTGTTGTGGTTAGAGCCAGTGTGTGCAGCTCCGCGAAGGCAGTAGTGCACACAGCATTGTACGAGATCTTCAGTTTCCTGGCACTTTCTCACATGGAATAGCCTTCATTTACTTCATAGACTGACGAGTTCTTTGTTTCTAACCATTTTGAGCTTGTAATGAAACTCACAATTGCTGATGGTTCAGCCACTCAACTAGACCAAAGAAGGCCAGATTTATTACTTCTTTAATCAGCACACTTTTCATCTGTGCTAACATAATTGCAAAAGGGTTTTCTAATCATCAGTTAACCATTTAAGATAATAAACTTGCATTACCTAACACAGCATTCCACTGGAACACAGAACTAATTGTTGCTGATAAGGGGCCTCTGTACACCTATGTAGGTATTCCGTTAAAAACAGCCATTTCCAGCTATGAAAGTCGTTTATAATATTAACAATATCTACAGAGTATTTCTGGTCAATCTGATGTTATTTTAATGGACAGACAAACTTGCTTTTTTTCAAAAGCAAGGAAATTTCTAAGCGGCCCCAAACTTTTGAATGGTAGCGTATATTCAATTAGTTTCGGTTTGTCTGGCCTCCTCCGTTTCCCCTCCGCTCCTCACATTCAGCTTTTGGGTGTGCAGTAATGGACACAAGCCAGTTTCTTCTTCTCCCTCCTGACATTTGCCGATCCAAACAGGCGTGTGACCTCAAATGACACCTACTTCTTACTGCAACACACATGCCCTTAATTTGCCCTGGAGATCTTTTCCTAATGAATAAACTAAGCCAATTAAACATTTGTTTTGAGGTTTTTATGCCAGATTTCTCTTTTGGATGTTTTTTTGTGGCACTGTGGTTAACTTCAAGTAGGTGAAGAATTTTTCTTGATGTTCATTGCGTTCTTTTAAGAAAATTGCCATTGTTAATGCTATAGTACATACTGGTTCTTTTATCTGTTTCACATTATGAAATTTTCCATTAAATGTTCGTTCTTGCTGAAGTTATTTTAATGAGCCGCTGTTAATAGGACTTAAAAAAGGCAGTAATTGTTTAGTTTATTACAGATGTTTTGCGTATTATGTGTAACTCCATTAAGATAAAATTGTTCTCTGTTTTGAGGGACCAGAGATTCAAGTACACAGACGCATACTTGCAGTAGTGTCTTTGATTTAATGCCTTGGAAAGGTCTGCTCCTGTGGAGTTCTGTTTTGGCAGACATGTTCAGACATGAGCTATCAGACATGTTCAGTCATGTGCCAATGTGCTGGGATTGTATTCTGCAATTGGAGAGGCATATGAGCTGTTTTGCAGAGAGATTATTCTTCTCTTTCATCAGAAGTAAGCAAAGTCCTTGTGTGAAGATATACATTTTTCTATAAGAAATCATGTTTTAGACATTTTTTTTTAAGAATGCATAAACTTAAGCAAAATATATTGTTCTATGTGTTGCTAATGGATGAAATATTAAATAGTTATTTAATATAACATTTGGAACATCTGTATAATTATAGTAATCAATAGGGTACTTTAAACCTGTATTCTATTTCTGACTGTGAATACTGATATTGTATACTTTTCTGGTTAATATGCATTCAAAAGTACATGTATGTTATTTCATCATATGGCTGTTATTTAAATTCAAATATTGTGATATTTAATGTAACATGATACTAAAATATGATGATTGTGGTATGCATACAACATCTATGTAGTACGGCAGAGCTTATCTGGGATAGGACATCTGAAATTAGATGCATATTGATTACTGGATTATTCCATTTAAAAACATTAAAATGTGGTATATTGGTCAATACCGTGACACGGTTTTTTTGTGTCCATATGGTTTAATGAAATTGAAAAGCATTCAAAATTGAAAAGAAACATTACATTTCTAGTCCAAAATTTCTGGTTTTAATCAATTTTGAGAGAATATTTTTTGGGATATGGTGACAAAAATGTCAGTGTGGTGTAACTATATAAACTTCATACCAAATAGTTAAAGTTGCTTTAAAAAGGTGCAGTTCTCAATAAAACACCCTTTCAACCACTCTGGCATAATCTTACATAAGAACTATTTAATAGGAAATAAAAGTAACAGAGCACCATTGTTCTTAATATAAATATTAATTTGGCCAGTCGTGTTAGTCAGATCAGCTACCTGAAGTGTCAAAGTGGCATAGCCATGGCCAAGCAGCCATTTTGTTTATACTGTGCAAGAAAACCTTGTGACAGGAAATAATATCAAAGCGAAGAACCTCGGATTACCCTAAGTGCTACATGCCAAGGTTAGTAACACTCTTAAAAATAGTAGATCATTTGACATTTATTGTATGGTCAGGTATGCTTACGTTTGCATGATAAATTCTACAACCCCAGGAAAACATTGACAATGCATCATAATTATAAAAATTTGCATTTACTTTAAAAAAATATATTTGAAACTTTCACAACAAGGCCATGTGCTTACATAGGTGTCCATGATAATGCCCATTAAATTACATTTTAAATTGAAATTGTGTAACTGGTCCATTTGGCTCCTATTGCAAGTCTTTCTGTTGCTAGCCAATTTTGTCAAATATCAGTAGTGTATGATAACAAATATATTATAAGCTAACTTAAGCTACTTTATTATCAGAGCTCTGCAAGGCTAGAATCATTTCATAATGTTGCATAACCTTGATGTTTTAGGAATGATTATCTTCAATGCATATTTGTATTCCATTCACTTACAAGTTTAAGCAATACACTGTATAATATATGTACCCAACTTCATAATGCAACATAAAGTGGTGAAAAGTGACTTGAACATGAACTTTTAAAGACCTAAAACTCCAATAGGTCTAATTCAGTGATAGGAGATCAAACATTAAAATCTGTATCTGTAAAACACAATTTACTAAATTCTGCTTTCATAATTTATGCATAGTATAAACCCCCCCCCTACCCCCCCACACACACACACAGAAACACACAGACACACAAGGATGTGTTTAACCTGATTCATTGTTGCTAGATATTTTTTTTTACTGAAATGATGATTAAGGTCATGGTTCTCAACTGGAAAATGATGGATTGCCCATCCAGGTTGGGAGTGAGTTACTGCGTCAAGTGGAGAAGGCAGTAATTATCTCGGGGTCGCATTGTGTCCCATTGTAAAAGAGCTCTATGTTACACTAAAATTTGAAACCTTAACCTTATGTTCTGCTGGATTTGTAGATTATGGCTTTTAGGTGTCAACAGAAAGCTCGTACAGAATTTAATTATACTTTATGTCACATTGTGTTTCATTACTCTGGCCATGGTCTTTCAAGAGGAAATATTGGGTCATTAGGGTTGGGCAATGTCTGTGGAGCCAAATTGCAGCCACATAGTGTTGCAAACAAATATGTGTGCTATAAACAAAAGCATATATTTATTACAAGCAAACAAGCTTTCTCTAATTTTTTGAGTCCCAACAGCGGGGGTCCTTACTCCAGGCACCGGCAGTGGCCTCTCCGATTGGGCCAGGGATAGCCATGGAGCCTGGCGGTTAGGATGTGACACCATACTTCTGCGCCGCTCTGGCATCTGCACTCTGTAGACCACCTTGGAGATCTCTCCAGGGCCCCTCCAGTGGTTGTCCAGTCCTCCAGCGCAGACATCTATCCATGTGAAACCACTTCTCTTCTCTGTAAGACCGTACAGCAGCTTTGCAATGCTGGTGAAGTCCTTCACACAGCGCAGATATTATGACACCAGTCCTAAGAAGCATAAGAACTCTGCCACTTTGCACGGAATTGGCCAGTCCCTCACTGTTGCTGTCTTCTCTGGGTTGGTGGTGCTCTGATGTGGCCCAGGAAGTGTGTCTGGCACTGGAGGAGGGAGTACTTCCGGGAGTTCTCCTATAATCCTGCCCATTGGATCACAGAGAACACTGTTTTTAATTTCCAGATTGCCCTGGCGAAGTCAGTGGCATGCACTAAAAGACAGTCGAGGTAGATGACGCACTGGGTCTGGAGTTTGCGGGCCAGGATTCAATTTATGAGCCTCTTGAAAGTGGCCACCATTGACCAGAAGTGCCACAGCCCATGACTGATGATAAACAAGGTCTTAAGCTAGGCTTTTGGGCTCGCATTGCCCTGCCGGTAGCCACGTTGGAGGTCCAAGGAACTGAACTCTGTCGAAGTGATGATGTGATCCACTGCATCCTCGATGGATGGCAGCAAGTAGCAGTCCTTCCTCATAACTGCATTCAGCTGTCAATAGTTGACGGAGAATTGCCATGACCCGTACAGAAGGATGGGAAGGGAATTTCTTGTATCAATGTGGTTCTGTACCAGGGAAGTGTGTTGGCATTCTTTGTCCCTGGGGCTTTGAGCTCATCCTGTTGCTGTGTCATCAGGTCCTAGCTGCTGTGCTGCCTCAGTTCCTGGATGGCTTGCACGATCTCAGGAGAGAGCTCCACTGTGGCATTGCTGTGCTTTGTGACCTGAGCTGGGGTTGAGGCTGTGTTGCTGGTGGTATTCCCCCTGGAATACACTGCCCTTGCCACATGGATGTCGTCTTCCTCTGCCGCTGTTGCACTGGAGGACCACCATGTCTATACCGAGGCAGTGGGTTGCCCCTGGCATATTGATGCTGGCCTCCAGGCGGATTAGTATGTCCAGACCGAAGATGCAGGGGTCTGAGATGTCATTGAGCCAACCTCCTTCATCACTGTGTGCCTTGCCAGCTTGAATCGCAGCTGCCTCTTTCCCCTCATGGCCGTGTACATGCCTGTCACTGACGTCAGCTGCATATCAGTTGCTTCCCAGCTGGCTGGCACGGCCCTGTTAGTGCCTGGCGGCACGCCCGGGCTGATCAGGGTGATGGTGGACCTTTTGTCTTCCAGGTCTCAACAGGGCATCTCATCCACCAGGCAGTTGACGTATAGACTGTTAGCCTTGCCGAGCTGGCTCACTCTGGGTGCAGCTACAGGGGTTGAACTGGCGTGTGCTGTGGGTGGCACCCCCCTTACAGCACCACCCACCTGGTGTTTCCTGGTGCTGTAGGGCACAGTGCTGGAGCAGGGCAGTTGCAGGCAATGTAACCTGGTTCCATACAGCGGAAGCAGAGCATGTGGTACCCAGGGCGAGGTTGTTGGCATGGAAACTACTTGTTTTAACACCAGATGGCGTATATTACACCATCCACACCAAGCATACACACTGGCCATCATGCTAGTCGCCCTGATTATTCTTCTCTCTCTCTCTCTCTCTCTCTAACACACACACACACACACACACACACACACACACACAGAGATGCACCACTCCTTACATCAAATAACAATAAACACTATACAAGACATCATGATATACATGACAAAGGGACAACAGATGCTAATTATACACTTTTTACTTTATATACACGGCTGGTACTGCTCCAGCATGCCATGCTGCCTGAGGAGTCCCTCCTGCGCCGCAATATATATCTTTTGTGAAACTTTTTCTTTGTTTCACCTTTTCCGGCACTAATTTCTTTACGGCACATGTGTGTTCGCGCCGGTAATCTATTTTCAGCTTTTGGATTAACACAAATACCGAAATATCCCATTTCCGGAATTTTATTTATAGTTTTTATCTTATGTTTCCATTAGTTGAACTTGCTGCTCTCCAGTGACATGGTGTTTTAACATACTTACAGCTTTGCTTCACTCTAAACTGAAATATGAAGTATGGCATGTATTGTGTTTGTTGCCATCATATTTATATCACTCATAATCAATGGAATCAGAAAAAAATTGGGAAAAATAAATTACTTACATTTCTCTACTTGTTTGTCCTATTGGTTTGATCTACTGACTTTTCGCCAGCATACTAGTAACTGCCATCAAGGATATATATGGTCACCTGACGGAGACTGGGGTATCTAACAGGACCCATAGACATGCATTCAGAAGCAAGTGAAGCTGCTGTGCGGAACTTTAATTAACAAAGACAGAGAACACAAAGAATCCTTCATCGGAATATCTGGCTGAATATCCAACTCTGAGTTAGTGGAGATTACTCACAAGTAATCCATAAACTGAACCTGATATTGTGAGAAGAAACACTGATGGTACCATGGGCACGTTTTCCATGGCCATAGTTGCTAACTGCATTAGCAACTTGCATAATGGGAACCATTTGCGATGCAAGTGTTCCCAAAAACCATAGTTCAAACAATCGAATTATCACTTTATGATTCCAGTCAACAGCTTTCTTACATACTGTTCTGGCTGTGTTCAAGCTAAGCACATACAGATATGCTGTATTGAAGTGTTTTACCATATGAGCCCCAGTAAGAGGTGCTAAGAAGTATATAGAGTGTTGGTGAAATAACTGAGAGCATCTGGATGCTAAGCGTATTGCCAGTAAACTGTATTTTGTGTGACTGGCCACGGACTGTTTTTATATGCTCAGTGTAAGAAATGATTCAGTTTTACAGACCATGTTTTCAGCTGCGTTAGGCACCGTTATGCTTTAGATAGTATTATTGGCACTTCTCGTGACAAAAGGCAATGTTGTGGCAGAGCACTCTCCAAGTTTTCACAAGTAACACAAATTACACAAGGCACCACAGAGCGGTTTATTTGTACCTTGTGACTTTGGGTAACCCATTCACAATTTGGTAATGAGGAATATGAAATGGTACACTTATGTGAGGTATAGGGAACTCAGAGTACTGACCACCCTATGCATAGCTCAAGAATGTGTCATCTGTACGAGAAGCTGCAACACAAGGGAAAATAGACAGGTCTGAGCTCAGCTAAGCTCCTCTACTTACAGAATATACATGGTAAAGGCAATGCCTAGAGCATAAATGCGTACCTTGTCTCGCCTGTTTCCAGAGATACTGCTCATCGCAAGCTGCACAGGGTCAGTGTTCATGGTTGGGCTGCTATAGCCAAACCTTTGATCACTTGTGCCAATTCCAGATGTTGAATATCTTCTATAGGGGCGGCATGGTGGCGCAGTGGTTAGCACTGTTGCCTCACACCTCTGGTACCTGGGTTCGAATCTCCGCCTGGGTCACATGTGTGTGGAGTTTGCATGTTCTCCCCATGTCGTCGTGGGGTTTCCTCCGGGTACTCCGGTTTCCCCCCACAGTCCAAAAACATGCTGAGGCTAATTGGGGTTGCAAAATTGCCCATAGGTGTGTATGTGTGAGTGAATGGTGTGTGAGTGTGCCCTGCGATGGGCTGGCCCCCCATCCTGGGTTGTTCCCAGCCTCGTGCCCATTGCTTCCGGGATAGGCTCCGGACCCCCCACGACCCAATAGGATAAGCGGTTTGGAAAATGGATGGATGGATGGAATATCTTCTATGGCCTGAACAGTCACCAGATCTGAATATATTGAGCCACTTTGGGGTGTTTTAGAGGAGCGAGTCAGGAAATGTTTTCCTCCACCAGCCTCACATAGAGACCTGACCACTGTTCTGCATTAGGAATGGCTCAAAGTCCCTCTGACCATGTGCAGGACTTGTATCTGTCATTCCCAAGCTGAATTGATGCTGTATTGACTGCAGCATGAGGCCCCACACCAAACTAATAAATTTATTGTGGTTTAAAACCAGGTGTTTCAGTTTCATTGTCCAACCCTTGTACACTGGCATTCTGTTTATGGGGTTTCCTGCCTTTTGCTGCCAATGATAGGCGTCTTTATGACGCTGTACTAAAAGTTTGGTAATTGCTATTTTGGTGTAACCTGAGGACCATATCTTCTTGTTTGTCTTGTTCCATGCTGATTGCTGTGGCCTGGCTGACCTAGATGGAGATGATTCATGATCTGCAAGTCCAGATGTTAACAGATGTTGACTTGTGCAGTGTTACTGGTTTTTAGCAGGGGTGCAGAAAGAGAATTAATGTGTGACCTTTTCCTGAGCCTACTTCTGTTAATGAATTTGATTAGTTAGCTAATGGCAGCATAACAGTATAGAGCTTAGATGATGTGCAGCATTTCCTATGAGCAACTGTCAAGGAAAGGAAAGAGAAGGTGCTTGAAACAAGGTTTCACATTGTTGAGTGTTGAAAGTACTGAGCTGGCAAAAAAAATGTAATTAGTAAATGGCAGCACAAGATTAGGCAGCAGCAAGTAGCTTTAGACAGATGCGATGCCGTAGAAAAACAGCAGACGCTGCTGTTACTGCCTTGGCTAGTCAGAAAGCGCTGACCCTTTTTCGCACCTCAAGCCACTGCGCTGAGCCCCTGAGACTCCGCCGGCTGCAGCCATGCACAAAAACTTGTATGGTTTCCCTGGTTACATGCAAGTTTGGCTCAGTAATTCAGGACACATTCGCTCTCTCTTTCACCCAGGACTCGAAAGTGTGTTTTTTCACCTGATTAAATTCCAGTTTGCAGGGGAAAGTTTGTTTTTGTTTAAAACATTAGCTTAAGTGTTATGGAGGCCCATCAATATTTCACAAATAAAAAACAAGATGGATCAGAATGCAGAAATGTTGACCTTCGGTTCAATGTCAAATACGGTCCGCACAACAAACCCAGCGTGCCTGTATGAATGCATATCATCAAAGCAGGAGCATGGAGATATTCGGCAGATACCAAAGATACTGGGGACGTCCCCTCTGTTTAACTGGGAAAGCAGGTGTCTCTGACAGATTTGTATGGGAGCCAAAATCATAGTCCATAAAGATGTCTAGTTTGAATCAATCAAGTCATTCAGACCCCAGCACTTCATCCTACTTGCTAGTTTTATATTACGAATTAACTCGGTTACTTTTGTGATATTTCTAGCAAACTAAGAAACCACATTGTTGATTAAAGTTTTTGACATACTGATCAATTTGTTGGGACCCCTGATTTAGCTCATCTTGAACAAGTGAAATGAGAAAATGCAAAAACAACCACAAAATAAATGCTTCATTACCACTAGGTGGCGATCATAGCTTTAGTTTGACATCCATGCGGCGTTTCCACAAATGGTTTCATAGTGTGTCAGTAAATGGTATTATTCAACTTCTGGTGACTACTTCTGAAGATGAGCTCTGGAGTGAAAATAATCAAAAGGGCCTGTGTATCTCCTGTTCTGCTTGGCCTTCCAGTAACACACCACTGAAAGAAGGATGAACACAATTATTGAGCCAGGATGTCTTACTAAGACAGGAGTGAAATCCTATTGGGCTAATCTTTCTTACATTTACTGTTTAATAATAGTCCCAGATGATAATGACTTTCCAGTGCACATAAATTATTTACATGCTATGCATACAGTGCATGTTTGCCTGCACTGTATATGAAATAGAGAGGTAAGGAGCATGTGCTGATTACAGCGTGTTACTGCACCCACCACACGACAAACTACCTCAGGGATGAGAACCCAGGTGCAGCCATGCAGTGGGTCATACCTCAGCACCATGCTAGTCCAAATGGACCAGTGTGAGCTTTATTCCCCAGTAGCCGGAGTACCAATTCTGCCACCAACCCCCAAGTTTCCCTGTAAATTGGAGTATGTCCTTACAGGGCTGCATTTAGATTAACATCATACCCCGGTTAAGGGCCTTGCTCCAGGGTCCATGAAAGTAGAATCACTCCAGGCATTTATGGGTTTTGAACCAGCAACCTTCTGATGGGTGACATAGATCCCTAACCTCAAAGCCACCACTCTGCCCAATGTGTGATAGTATGTAGTATGAAATAAATCTGCATGATTAAGCTATAGTTGCTTGCACTTGATCAATTACAAGTGATCAGTTACGCAGGTTTGCTTCATGAAATAGCTGAGTTCCAGTTTTTCCATATATACAAGTCGTCATCCTGTCTCCCTGTCAATATTTAGACAAAAGTATCAAAACACAATAAAATATCAGAGCAATCCACATAGACAAAATTCTGACCAAAAAAATTTCCTGTGTTAAACATTGTTAATTCAGAATGCGGTGCTACCCCCCAGTGACTGCAGTCATTACCGCTGGGCTTGTATGCCAGATTTGATGATGAACTCTGTCATTTGACTTTATGCACAGCGACGCAGCTGTGGTGAACTGCCACAGTCCCTTACAGCAGCCTTGGTCAGTTATCTCCTCTGTAGTGCTTCACAGGACCATACTTTGCTGACACATATAAGTCACAGAATAATCAGTAAGTGCTGTTGAATAATCAATAAGCCAGCATCCCTCCATTCCAAACTCAGGTTTCTCTAAGGGTAAAACTGACAAAACTCAAATGGATGTCTGAATGTAATGTCAGAATAGTAGGCACTGTCATGTTGTGTACAAGTTATATCTGCATTCAGTAGCTGTTGCTACAGTTATAGTAATTTCAGTGATTGCGCCATCTTTAGAGGTGTGTCTGTGATGAAATCAGTTTGAAGTTATTGTTAATCCTTCTACTTATAGAATATTTTCCCCAAGAAGATTTGATGATGATACTCCATCAGTGT
Source organism: Brienomyrus brachyistius (assembly GCF_023856365.1). Classification (NCBI taxonomy): domain Eukaryota; kingdom Metazoa; phylum Chordata; class Actinopteri; order Osteoglossiformes; family Mormyridae; genus Brienomyrus; species Brienomyrus brachyistius. The sequence continues at coordinate 17,962,063 of NC_064534.1, forward strand.
TTTAAGAAACTGGTATTATATGGGGAAATATAGCAGGCAGTTGGTGAAATACTGCTAAATATATCTATTTACAAGATTTTTTTTTACATGTTTTATTTCATTATTTCATTGCCACTTTTTTCCAGAATCATTGAAATGATCAGGGGCTGATTGAGCACTGTGTGAAGCCCATTTTGTGGGCAGCCGAGGTGGAAAGTTTACTTAAACAGCTGTAACTTCCGATATTTCTGATTCAGATATTCTCTGTGTTGCATTGAAACCACGCATATGAATCATAAGCATATTTTATATAGGCCATACAATCCAAGTGTTTCATTTTTTTCCCTCTTTGTCGTCTTTTGTCTTGTTTGTTTAAAGATTTTGGGAAATTACAACACACGTGTTTCTCTGGAGTGTTGTGGTGAATGTCAAATCACACGTGAATGAAGTGTAGTGAGAATTTTATTGGGAATTAATTTGTTTGTTTTGTATTGGAGTTTGTGCAACATTCCTATAAACTCTTTGCCAGGGGAACCGAAGGATAGAGGAAAGTGTTCTCTCACCAGCTTTCCTGCTGTTTAACACTGTTGGCCGTGAACCGCCCCGTGAATGTGGGGAGAGCTTTCTCTGTCTCTGAAGCATATAAATTATCAGCATATTTGGAACCATGTATTACCATTTGTTTCTGAACTTCCTCATGTATTCAAAAGTAACGGTATTTGTTCAGCTGGTATGGTATGTACAGTGTATAGTAAACTGTGGGGAGAGCATTTTTAAAGTACAAATTAAGATTTAATGGTGAGAAATTAAAGATTTTTCACATTGCCAGAACTGCTTACTGTAGCTCTCTGCGGGGATGTTCTGATCTTGATTGGTTGAACAGATTCCTTGTCAGTCCTTTTAATTCGACATGATTCTACATTAGACCCATGAAAGTGTGTTATAGAATGAAGGACACATTGTACAATAATAGAATATACATTCATGCGGTGGGAGCTGATGCTAGTTATTTTTCTGTATTTAGGTATGTCATTTTCAGGTTTATGTTTGATTACAGTTTTGCTCAGATGACGCAGTTCTTGAGGAAGTCTAAGTGGGACTGGAGCATAAATGAACCAATAAGGTAAACAGGCTGTGCACCCATTTATGTCAGGCGTTGTTATATGTCTTCACTCTATCAATGTGTAATATATGCTCATATTTTCCTGTGTCTGTTAAAAATAAATGTTTAAATAACGGGAAAATGGTATGATAATTTAATCGTAAATATACAAGTCTTAACAGCTCATAGTTTCAGCCTGGGAAAACGTTATCGATAATATCATATCATTTAGCTTATATACTTCATACCTTGGAGCAGTGGGTCTTCTCACACATCCCCCACCTGCTGCGAATCACAGCTTCCGCCTCGTGGCTGAGAGCTGTCAGAATGTCAGGCCATGCTTCAAAGTCTGTCCTGTGCATTTATGTTGTTAATCGAGGGGTAATTTGTTCTGAAAGGTGCATTTAAAGACACATAGCACATCACATGTTCAGGTATAAGTAATGGGCCTCTCAAGCATACATATTCACAAAGCTTGTTATCAAGACGTTGAACTTGAAATTCTTACCTGTAGACTTTGAGCCTGTATCTCCATATCCTGTGAACTTGCTCAACGTTATAATGTTACACTGGAGTTTGTAAATCACTTATTAAAAGTCACAGAAATATTTTTGAATTTAGCTTATAAAAACATTTCGCTGTAAAGAAAGTAGGCTGTTTGACATGCTTAAAGAAGGCTTTTAAATTGTGGTTTCATGTTGGAGTTTACGGTAGAGCAGTGGTTCTCCTCACAGCTTTGGGTTTGTGGTTTCAAAGGCAGCTCCAGCTCTTTCTGCCTGCAGTTTGCATGTTCTCCTTTTGTTAATGTGGGTTTCCTCTCTGCAGTACCATTTTCCTCCCACAAACCAGTAACATGCTGTTTCGGTTAAACTATAAATTCCCCACAGAGCAATCAGCAGTGAATTGGCATCGTGTCCCAGGTGTACCTTAGATTCTGTGTTCTCTGTGATAAGCTTTGAATCACTATAATTAAGGTAGCATAAAAAATAACTGAAAACAAATTGATAGATGTTATAGACCATTAATATATTCCCACAAATCATCTTCAGTGTGTGTAAGTAATTTGTTCTATAAAGCTACATGTTTTAAGCTCTGTTAAAATGTTTCCGTTCATTAATGTGTCAGCCAGTCTGATTGTTTGCTTCTAGCACAAAGGACTCATACTTCCACTGAGTTTTCCGTTCAGGCTATTGCCAAGCACTTGGCTGTTTGTTATCTTATTAATGGGAGATGTATCTTTCTCGTAAGGCAAATAAGGGTTGTTTGAACTGAAGAGATCTACCGCAGCAGTGTTTTAATAAACGTGTAGCTTCTTCGTCAGAATAATTCTGCAAGAAATGTCAAGATGTTTCAATGGATTGTTGCTGCACAAAAGTTTTTATTGCTTTCATGGCATATTTTTAGATGCTTTTGGACAAATGTCGGCAACGCAGCCTAATTGCTTTTGTTATTTTGGCTTGGAACACATTATTTCCAACTTGTTTTATTGGTTCAACAAAATGAGAATGTACAATTATTACAGCATAGTGTAACATTTTTCCAAAATATAGTAAGAGAATATGTTATACGAAAATTACAAAAAGTGATTCTCAGCCACCCTTAAAAGAAAACAGGTGATTTGAAATTTAAAAAGGAGGGTGGATTTAGATACACAGAGAAGCAGGAAAATGCTGTATCATTACTTTCCTCAACAACCTTAATATGGCAACCTCAAAGAACCACTCCAGGTATATGGAACATATTACATATCTAATCAAAGAGATGTCAGGAAGGAAAAGGAGACTGGCACTGTAACCTTTCTGAGACAGGCTTAAGGAAGTCTGCTACATGGTACCAGGCAAGGATTTTAAGATAGTGCTCCAAAAAGAGTTTAGGGCAGGGCAATTCCACTTTGTAAATAATGTATACTTGGGGACATCGTTCTCATGTGGGATCAAGATTAGTTAGGAAGGTTTAGTGTTAAACCGCAGCTTCAGCGGCTTTAAAAGTCATTTAATGATATATGGAGGATTCAGAGAATGACATTAGTGTATACAAGATGCCGGAGAGTGTCCTGTAGTAGATATGTTTTCAGTAGAAACCTTCTAAACGTGCTGTTTACTTTATTTACAAAACACTATTGCAGCAGATATCACCCATTATTTGACTTATATGGAAGATCCCCCATCAAGTACTTCAAAAGAGACTTGATATCACACAATTTCTGTAACACTGACTTGGGCCTGGTATTCTGTTTTAATGATTGTTTAACCTTGCAAATGAACACCCTACAGGAAACACACATTGTATCACTGTCACCCCACACCGAAATAATATATTTTTTAAGAATGAAGGAAATTCAAAAGCAGTTAAACCCAACTGTAAGCACACCTTGAAGTTACGTAAGTACTGTATTGTCTTGTGACATGGAATAGAGATGAAGTGTTTTTACAGATGACCAGGCCCCCACAATCCCCTAACCTAAACCCAGCAGAGGTGGTTTGGGATGAGTTGGATTGAAGAGCAAGAGCAAGGTAGCCAACTTTTGGCCTGACCTTATGGATGTTCCTTCAGGACTGATAGAGAAGCATTCCAGGTGGCTACATCTGGAAGCTGGTTTAAAGAATGTCAAAAGTCTGCAATGCCGTCATCGAAGCAAAAGGGGGGTCTAAAATTTGGGAACATTTTGAGATGTTGAACATTTCTCTTGGTTATTGGAATATTTGATATGTATTACTTCACTGCCTCGAGGCCATTCACTATAAGGAGATTAACATGACTGAAACAAAGACAAATGTATTAAAAGCAGGTGTGTCCAGACTTTTGACTGGTACTGTATATATCCATCCATCCAGTTTCCAAATCGCTTATCTTACTGGGTCGTGGGGGGTCCGGAGCCTATCCTGGAAGCAATGGGCACGAGGCAGGGAACAACCCAGGATGGGGGGGCCAGTCCATCGCAGGGCACACTCACACACCATTCACTTACACTTTACTTACTCCAATTAGCCTCAGCATGTTTTTGGACTGTGGGGGGAAACCAGAGTACCCAGAGGAAACCCCACGACAACATGGGGAGAACATGCAAACTCCACACACATGTGACCCTGGCAGAGACTTGAACCCGGGTCCCAGAGGTGTGAGGCAACAGTGCTAACCACTGTACCACCATGCCGCCCCCGTACTGTATATAATATATAAATAATATATTGTTTAATAACACTTTAAATAATGACATGAACAATCCAGCTATGTCAAACTGGATTAGCTGCTTTCCTCCATTGAACAGGAGGACATGGCATGACATAGATGCTTCTTATAGGGACCTCCTTATTCATAAGCATTCCTCTGATAAATAAATTTACAAAGTTTGATTAAATAAACCTATTTGACAGGTACTAATTAATGAGATCCATTCATATCAGAAGCATATTTATCATCAGATTTATATGGTCACCGTTGCCCGTTTTGATTTATAGGGCTTGATGTGTGACTAGGCAGTTTGAGGAAATTCATAGTGCTTTATTTGGCATGCATAAGAATTTAAGGCAATGTGATCTGGATTACATCACTGATTTGTGGGAAGTGGACCTGTATGACAAGTACGACCGATATGACTTGCTGGTGGTACATCTGCTTTGGATTGTTGAAAATATATAAATCAATGGCAAAAGGCTTTATATTGGTGATTATGATGTTTAGACTGACACCATTGATGATGGCCAGAAACCATTGACTGCAAATGAGACATCACGTCAAGGCACGTTTTTGGAAATCGAAAGTCAAGGGGGGCCCTCTGAGGTAGGGTGCACAGAGTAGAGTTGGGGGCAAAGGGGTCAGTTAACTAGAGGAAATCGGGGAGGGGAGGCAGTCTCAGGGGTACTCAGTGGGAAATAAGATGCAAGGGTTGAGGGGCAACTATGGTGACTAAAACATGTGGTTAGACTACGCAGAGACAAGCGGAAAATATACATATGACTTGGCACACACGGCAACAGAAAAGTGGACTTACATTTTCCTTTTCTTACTCTGCACTACATAATCAAACACAGTCACACATAGATGTGCAATACTATAAGATTTTTTTTGTAAATTGTCAAAAAATATGAATATGGTGCAAAGTGGATTGGTGTGAAAGATTTGTAGGATCACACAGAGTGGATGGGCACTGAGACATCGCTTAGCCTCATCTCTGTTGCATGAAGTTATCTTCTATATGAAGCTAGCTTTTTTTATAATGTATGCTAATATAGCAGTATGCTAATTAAAACATTTTCTACAATTTTACTGCATATGAAGTGAAACATTTACTACCTTTTTTGTTATGTTTGTTATGTATGTATGTTATGTATGTATGCTTGTTAAATAGCAGGTTTTCCCCTTTTCATACACACAAAAAATGGAACTATGCACGCAAATTTAAAAACGTGATGCTCACAAATCAACAACATTACTCCAAACTGTTGAACTCTAAGCACAATTCCATTGCGTTCACTAAATATCATTCTAAATCAGTTTGGCAAATAAATATTTATTTTTGTATTTGTGTTAATTACTTCCTAGGTAGATTTCTCATTGTACTTCCATTAAATTGGTGAAATTACTGGGCTTTGTCATATACTACTTAAAATAAGTAATTTTGTGTTGCATATACATGTATTACTGTAAATGCTATTTTGGGACAAAAATCCCATACTTCACCAAAATGGGAACAAGGAAAATTATTTCTACATGCTTTCTAATATGTAACATGGCCTCATGAAGCCAAAAAGTACATGAACACTTTTGATGGTAGTGTTTTGAATTCATCACATCAGTGTTATTTGATGCTGTGTAAGGCATAAACATATAGCTGTGTGTATTGTTTTGGTGGAAAGAATCAGGGAACAGAGAACGTGGTTCTCTGCCGTTTCATTTTGCAAGTCGTGAGACAATGAGCTACCATTTCTGGAAATGTGTTTAAATGTTTGGGAAAAAACCGTAATAAACCGTTTATTGTATATCAATAATGAATGCAAATTGCAATATCAGATCAAATTTTCATGGCAGGTGTTTAATGTAACCTTTATAGTACTTTGATGATTTTGAGTTGTAATATTAATTTATTTATAATACAGTTCTTAAAGAACATAAAATATACTGTATCAGACCATAGGAAATATTGATTAGGAATCAGTGAGTGGATGAACTCCAATACAAAAATACTATTTTCCAGATCAAATACGTCTCACACATCAAAATAAAGATTATGACCTAATCAGAAGCTGCTCTGCCTCTTTAAGTGTTTTACAACTTCATGGGTTTTGAGTGATTCATTTAATTAAGTTTTTTAAGTCCTGTCATTTTGTTAAAATTGCCATATTACAAAAAAAAAATTCCATTTAGAGGTGCTAAATATTATAAATAATATCAGAATGCCAGGATGGTTGGGATTGAACATTACTTTGGATATCAAAGTCCTTGAGTGTTAACTGTCTGGATCCTCCAAGTGCGTCACAGTTCTTAGCCTCAAGAAAGAGGCTACAGAATATGTGGGTATTGGTGTTGCGCTTTGGGCAGTGGACGTAAAGCTTAACTTGGAAACTGGATGCTTTATCCTGGGAACAAGAATGAAATTGTATCACTTTCTTCACTGGGCACAAATGTTTCCTCACATTGCCCTCTTCTCCGTGTTACTACTGGAGAGATTGTTCAGTGAAGGAGAAACTGTTTATTTGAATTGAATGTAATTCTTGGGGTCCCATATGGGACTGGTATATCCTTCATTTTCATGTGGTCTGTTTGATTTGAGTAGTCAGGAGTCAGTCCTGCCTATGTTCTAGCTACAGGCATAGTTTGGGGTCTTTACAGTTTCCTATAGGTATACTTTCCAGGCCAGGGGAGTACTAATTTTGTGTAAATTGGCAGAAGGCCGCTGATCCGTCTTCTCTGAGTAGTAGGGACAGCCAAACTCTGTCCTGCATCTAAAAGGACCACTTGTTCGTTACCTTTGAGCATGGCTCCTATAAATATAAGCCACTTAAGCTCTCGTAGACTCACTTTGAGCCTCATACACCTAACATTAAAAACACAGCTCAGGTCCAACCCTCAAAATCTTTGGGTCCAGTTTCCATTCAAAACAAAGAAATTCAGCCTCTCAAATAATATATGAAAACTTTCTGAGGGGGGCAAAAAAAGGCAAAAACACATATCTAGCTTTTTCAGCCTTGTGTTTCTGTACTATTTGTTTGACCAGTGGAATTTCACCAGAGTAACAACATTTCTTGAAAGCGGTTTCCATATACAAAAGACTTACAAGAAAACAGCTCACTAACCAGCAGGAACAGTCCTGAGCCATATTTTTTTCCAAATATTTCCAAAGTTAACTCTCATATTTAAGAGTATTGTTTAATTTCTCACTTATTACTATAAGCATTGAAACATCTGCTACTTTATGTCACAACAACAAAGCATTCAAATGTTAAACTGATAAATAAACAATATAAAATTATTCAACTTGGTGGTCTTACAGATAAAAAAAACATTTAAAAATGTTAATTTTATAAATGCAAATACAATCTGACAGCATGGATTTCATTATTCAGATCTATAGTTATTTTTTAAAGTCATCCAGAATGAGCTCCTACTAATCCAATTATGTGGAAATCGCTGGTAAACAGAACTGACATTGCAGTGTCTGGGATGCTTTGCAGCTTCGGCTGATATGTACTTTTCTTAGATGCATTTTTGTACCATAGTAGGTGAATTACTCTTTCGATACCTCTTCAAGGTTGTCTTTATGGTTATTAGGTAATTAGATTTTATGTAGTCCATAACACTGGTCACTTAAAATAGTATTAGCAACAAGAATCAGACACCCATGTCCTGTAAGATATACATGTACTGAATACACACACACTAGTGGCAAAAATGATCACTAACGTGTTCCGGAGAAACTTTGCATAAAATCACTGACTAAAATACACATATCAGTTGAGAAAAACAGGGGAATGTGACTTCAAATCTTAATAACTTAGGCCAAACCAAATTAACTAAATAATTAAATGAGTGAGACCAGTGATCAATAATGTAAAGACTTTACATTACATTTAAATGAGAAATAAATTTTGAACAGAAAGCACCATCTAGTGGGGTCAGAAAATACAGCAAATGGTTCACGAAGCGTCTTTTTCGCCATCATGAGTCGGGAGTAGTGAGCCACAGCCACCATATGGCCGGCATGCACACAGCACAAATACGATAGATTACACTATGTGGAGGGGCATTGAAGGTAACATGGCTACAGACAATTTATGAAAAGAAATGTAAGCAGTACTGAACAATTTACTTACAAAAGTAATCCATTGCAGATGGTGGAAAGGATTAGAAAGTTTAGAAAATGCAAATCCAGACCAAGGTTTTGTTTCAATCAACCAGCTGAGTACTCTGTCACTGTGACACTTTGTACTCAACTGGTTGGTTGAAACAAAATCCTGGTCTGGATTTGAACTTTCTGTACCTGAACTTTCCACATCCATCTGTAACTTCCCAAACACTGCATATAAGTAAATCAAAAAACATTACTGTGTTTTTATGACAATTTGTCAAAATATTTAGAAATTTTTAAAATCTAAGACTTTGAACTGTTCAGTGCGTAGTTGTAGAAAAGTTAGATACTTTTTGTTTGGAAACATTTTAAAACTGTCCGATTCACTGAAAAGAACCCGTTCACAAATTGGACATCACTAATGTTCACTTGGATAGTTGCTGTTGCGGTCAAGTAGTGTTTCTCGGTAACGCCATATGGCATTGTAGTTTGCATAGTGCTTTTCCCTCCAACTGGAAATAAATGCAGAAACAAATGACATTCATTGTTGTATTGGACGTAGGTGCCAATATCAATTGTGTTAGATACGTAGTGTGATATCACGCGTTGTAGCAGGTCTGACTGTGTGTGTGTCTGTGTATTTAGGGTGTACCAGTACAGTTTTCTCACAGGTCATTACGTTTTTGGACCACAGTATTGGTATGGTTTTGGTATCTTAATATTTAAGAAGAAAATAAAACACTTTACCCTTTAATTAAACAATTAACTTATTATTTTTCCATATACGAAATCTCCATTCAGAAAAATGGCTGGATGACTAACTAGGCTTATGTCTAACTAGTTTATGGAATACCAAATCTTATGGAATACCAAATCTTATGGAATACCAAATCTTATCTTCATAAAGAAAAATAATTTGATTTGGCAAGGACATATATGAAGCTAAACATTAAAAAGCAACCACAGGGGCAAGTGCAGCATAGAAAGTGTACATAGATGGAAAATCCCACGCCCATTCACCCTGAATGTCACACTCTGCATCCTTTCCCCCTTGTTCTCTCCACTGTGTTGCGCTAATGAGCCACACCTGTCGCTTGTGTAATCTTGCCTCTTGTTACAGCCCTGGCGTGGATCACCCCAGGTGCCTCTCATCTGCTCCCTCGTCAGTGATGTATATAGTGCCTCCCTATCTTGAGCTCCCCAGTCCAGTCATTGATGTTGCTGCCTGCATGTGCTCCCCAGCTTTCCCTGTGTTCTCTCCTGATTCACCCTACCCTGTTTTAACCCCTATTAGTCCATTTCCTTTTGCCCTGGCTGCAATTTCAGTGGTTTTCCCCACACCTGCCTGCATTTCCGTCCTTCCCGATACATGACACTGAAGACTTCATGGTGAAGCTCATAGTTTCCCATTATGTGTCTAATTAGTATAGATTAATAGTATAGATCAGTGGTAACCAAGATGTATCAAAAGTTAAATTTCTTCTTTTATGTAATCATATAATTTCATTTTTGCAAGCTCCATTAATCCAATGTATATGAAGGGCTGCAGGATTATGCTGTTCCCATTTTGGCTTGTTGACATTCTGATAAAATTCCCTTGGACTAAATAACGTAACTTATGCCGAAGAAGCTGCCATGTTTTCCCATGTACTTTATATTATCTTTATAATCACATTAAACTACATGCTCATTGTATAGTATTGACTCCAATTAAATGACATTTTTAAGAAAAAAATTAGGAAATGTCACTTATCAGTAATTACACACATATGTGTGTGTGTATAGTTAAAATATTTATTTAATACCATGTTGAGTGTGGTGTTGTATGTTTATAGGTTGCCAGTACATTTTGTTGCACTTCTGTAAACCACATGCACAATGACAGACAATAATCCTTTCATCCTTATTAAATAATATAACACCTAGTTAATGGTACAGTTCACCTAGAAGCACATAAATATTAATCTTTGATAGTGTTTTGTCTGGTTTAACCCATTAAACTTAATTAAAAGCTCTGTCTGGGGAACATTTCCCCTGTTTGAAAAACATTAAGTAAAGGATAATATCATAGGAGTCATAATCCACAGTTGCAGAGATCAAGGCCCTTTTGATGACCTCTTTTAGTTAGCATGTCTGATAAAAAATAATAAAATTTCATCCTATTTCAGCCAAGAGTAGAATGTTATATAGATGTACATACCTACTGGACTGTCCATGCCTTTCCAAGCCAGCTTGCCAAATTCTGCATGACCCATAACCAATATAGTTATGTGACCTGTGTAATGTGTGTATTTTGAAGTATTTAAAGACTTGGGGTTTGTGGTATAACCAGTATGAACTGTCGTCCTCCATATAAGGTATAAATTGCTGTGCTCTGTTTCATTTTGTCCTGAATAAACCAAATTGTGTTAGATGCCTGACCCAGTTTGTTCATCCTCAACAAACCCACTCGTATCTGATTTCATTTCTCTATTCGCATCTGCTGCAACAGCCCTTTAATTTTGTAAGAGTTGATCCCTGTCCTACCCGACCCAATTCGACCCGAAAAGGAAAACCCTACCTACAGTACATGTATTATTTTATGCTAGATCCACTCATAAGGTTTTCCCTTATGTTTGGGTTACAGTAATTATTTCAATTTCTTCATTCACTTTTTCTCCTTTCAGGACAAAATAATTCTTTAACAATTTTTTCTTGGGGTAAAGCCAGATTACTTTAAGTCCCTGCTATAGTTGACCATGAAAAAGAAATTACTGTACTTAAATCTAAAAAAACCCCCAGAAATCCAGAGAACTGCTAATATGCTTTCTTTGTGAGTAATAAAGATGAATCTTTTATCTTTTTAAGTAATTTTACCTTTTTTTTTATTTATGTCATCTGATAATGGGCACTTAATATCAGTCTACAGTTCCATCTTCTAATTGCCCATGGTGGTCAGGGTTGTGATGGGCCTGGAGCCTATCCCATGCAGCACAGGGCACAAGGCTGGGGTTCCCCCAGAAAATCTCAGCCGGGGACTGAGGCATCGCTGTGATGACAGTTAAACACGAAAAGGCGCGAATGGATACCAAGTTGTTCTTTTAATGGACCACACTGGAACAATACAACAATACACACAGCAGGCAAACGTGGGGAGGTTAAGCAAATAACAGGAAGGGTTACACTTGGTAGGATAATTACACAATGGCTAAGGACAAGTCAGGATCACACGTACAACACTGGTAAGGGTACATGCGAAACTAAGGAAATATAACACAAGTATTAAAACTAACAACAATTAGAGATGGGGCTACTTAAAAGTGCTTGCGAGCACGCCAGGATATTTGCATCCCACTGGCGCTACACTATCCCCTTAAAGGTTAGCCATCCCGCCAAAAGGGGGGGGGAAGCCAGCAGCTTGTGAATGCTGGCAGGGCTGCTGGTGGGCACTGGCATCACTAGTTCCCCCCAACTGCTGACCCTTCCCTCCGCGCAACCCAGGGGGATCTGCTGCCCCTTCCAGTGGGTCCTCCTGCCCGGGAAACACTGCACCCAGAGACTCCCACAGCCTGACCCCTCTCTCCAGGGACAGCAGATGCACCAATTACCTAGGGACCACAGGCAGAGCCGAGCTGTTAGGGATTGCTGGGTGGTCAGTCGGCTCTGACGGTGTGGGCTCTTCTTCCTCTGTGACTTTGGGGGGGCTGGTTGTTGATCACCAGACTGGTTTTCCCGAGAGGCCTCCTGCTCCGGCGAAGGTCCAGCAGGCTGACAGGAACGGCTTGAGGATGCACTGCATCCAGGGTGCTTTGGGAGGGCAGAGTAGCACCTCTTTCACTGGGACACTCTTGGCTCATCCACAAGTGAGCAACAGCGCAACCGGTGCCCCCTTTGCCGCAGCCCCGGCAAACAAACTTCTCCCTCTACTTCGTAACCCCGGAGCTGTTACCTCTCTCAGTTCAGCACTTCAGCGATGCCTCGAGCTCCGCCAGGCTGAAGCAAACTTGCTTGAAGGTGGTGCAAAGCATCCACTCTAGGAGTGCCGGTGTGACCACTACTGGTATCCCATTTCTGACAGAGCCCCAGAATTTTTTCTATAAATAAGCAAACAAAAAACAAACAACCAAATAAGGCTAAATAAATGCATACACAAGCTACGCTGGGATACGGAAGTCTGTGGAGGACATGCATAAACTTTTTCTTCTTTTTGTTGTCTCGAGATCATGACTTATTTTTCTCGTGATCTTGACATAACCAGTCATTTTCTTGAGATCACGACTTATTTTTTTCTCATAATCTCGACATAACCCATGCCACCTTCCCATGATCTCGAGGTTTAGTATTATCCTCATGGATGAATGCATCAAATTTTACGCTGATCGTGGACTGTCTCAATCCCAATCAGAATCAGAATCATATTAATAATAATATAAATTGCTCACATTGCGACTGCACAATCACATATAAACACGAAGACAAGAATAATACAAGTATAAAAATAGGAATGAAATGTAAGACAAATTACGGCATTGTTAAACATTCTAATAAATAAAAAATTTATTTTAAAAATAAAATAAGATAAAATAAAGAAAATCTCTGTACAGAAATCTAAAGTCCTTTGTCCAAAAGTTACAGGAAAAGTAAAAGTGTATTGCACCAATATCATAAGTGGTTATATTGCACTTAAGTTAGACTTAAAACGTCAAAGCGAATCATGGATACGAGGAAAGAACACTGTCTGTCGGTGCTAGAAAATTGTCATATTAGTGTTCGTCATTTGAGAAGGAGGATCGGAAATTTGCTATTATACCATCAGTTTCATTGCCAACCAACTGGAGAGTCCGGGACGTCTCCATGGTTACTGGGTGATGTTTGAAAGATGCCGGCTTAAAAAAAAGTAAGAAAAAAATAAGTCATAATCTCGAGATAACGAAAAAAAAAAAAAGGTTTATGCATGTCCTCTACAGACTTCCGTACTGGGAAAATATGGTCATGTTAAAATGTTAAAACGTACACATACTGTCTTTAAATATTGACCAGTCTATTGATTATAGGCCATTTGCACTTTTTTCTTGTCTACCAGAGCTACAGGATCATAAGCTGACAAGTGAAAACATCTGGTAAAGCAGAGTTCAACATACTTTCTATTTAAGAGCTATATATTTTTTAAATAGAGGTGTGTCTTGGGTGGCTGGAGGTTTTATGATTATTCATATCTCCATGATTGGGGGGGGTTTTATGCTTTTTTTATGGATACGTCTCGATAATATATCTTTCTTGGTCCAAAAATGTGCTGTTATGTGAACTGACGCTTCTAAACTGCCATAGCGAATGTGCCCTGTGCTAGACTGGGTAGTCTAAATACTTACATATATATACTATAAATACTTATATTTATATCCTACAAATACTCTGAGAAATACTTTAGTGCTTTATCAGATTTTCTTGTGAGTCACAGATTACATATTTGATAGCAGCTGCAGAATAACAAGAAATTATTTTTTAATAAATCAGCAAAACCTGGAAATTTCATTTTTATCTATTTGACAATTATTTATGTTTTTGTAGAAATGTTGCCTTGGTTTTCTTATTTTTCTGTTATGTTTTACATTTAAAGGTAATATCCCATCCAGTATGTGACCTGTGCTGCCTGGGATAGGCTCCAGTATCCCTGTGACCCTCTACTGGATAATAAATTGCAAGGTGTTTGGACGGATTTAAAAGTACAGAAAATCATTTCTTTATAATCTCAGCACTTTGGCAGCATAAAGAACATTATATTGGGGTATTTGGTTTTAGGTTAGTAGCTTGAATGGATATTAAAAAGATCCTCCATTTACTGCATAATTATGTTTTGCTTGGCGCGCCCTTTTATTCCATGTAGGTATGTTGGCATTTGCCAAGCTAAGTGCACCCATGAAACAGCAACGTATGAACAAGTTTTTCACTTAAGTGTCTGGCCTTCTGATTTTGGGATAATATCAAAGCTGGTTCTTGCGTTAGGATTGAGTCATGAATCATGCTCATTTTCTACAGTGGCGTATAATATTAAGCTGCAGTAATGAAAACAAGAGAAAGGCAAGCTTTCCACAGTGGATTTTAGCCCAGTCAAAATTCAACACCATTATGGCAGTACAATCAGCAAGTTTGAATCTCCAGTATTGGCTTGTTGGTTCTTGCCTAGAGAAAAATGTACTTTTCCTTGTTCAGCTGATTTGGTGACTGACTTACCCCTAGTGTTTGTCAGACTGCTCTGTGTTGGACGTGCTCCATGCTCTATGTTTTCAGGATAGGTTTAGACCCCTACTGAATATGAATGATATGAGCTGTACTGAGCATGAGGGATTCCAGCCAGGTACTTGTTCTTGATACTTCTCTTTTAAAATTTCAAGAGAGACAGTGGGCATTGGGCAACGGTGTCTTAATGGTTAGGGACACGCACTTGTAGTTTAAAGATTTGTGGTTCAAATCCCCGACCAGCAAGGCAGTACTGCGGTACCCTGAGCAAAGTACCGCCCCCCAAGCACTGCTCCCCGGGTGCTGAATTAGTTGCCCCCTGCTATATCACGATATCACATACAGGTTAAAGGACACATTTCGTTGTTGTGCACTGTGTGCTGTGGTGTCTCAACACTGATCACCTATTTCTGAGTAGTAGGGCTAAGTTGAAGAAAAAAGAGATTTCCTGATTCAAATCGATCTTCATTTGCATCTGATATCAATTCAAAAAATCTGATATCAATTTTTTGAATATATGCCTTATACAGTCAATAGCCTTTTGCTGTTGATGTGTAAAGCTTTAACCCCATTAGTCTTGCATGGCCAGCCTCACGCAATGAGACAAACTTAGATTATAAAACATTGCAGGAGCTGCTGTACTGAAGGTAGGGTTGTGCTATCACATTGTGATTATCCGTCTATTCATCCATCCATCCATACATCCATCCATCCATTTCCCACTTATCTGAGGGCGGGTCACTGGGGCAGCAGTCTAAGCAGTGATGCCCAGACCTCCCTCTCGCCAGCCACCTCGAAGGCATTCCCAGGCCGGCCAAGAGACATAATCTCTCTGCAGCATGTCCTGGGTTTTCTCTGGGACCTCCTCCCGGTTGGAAATGCCCAAAACACCTTCCCAGGGAGCCGTCCTAGAGGCATGCTAACTAGATGCCTAAACCACCTCAACTGGCTCCCTTTGATGTGGAGGAGCAGCAGCCCTATAATTTGGACCACCACCCCAGTCTGCCAATTCAAAGGCACTATCCCCAACATTAACACAATGTTGAAGAGGAGTGTCATTCAGGGCAGCCCAACAACATCAAGAGCTTTCAAGAACTCAGGGCGGATCTCATCCACTCCCAGAGCCCTGGCACTGAGGAGTTTTGTAACTACTTCCATAGCTTCAGCTCTAGAAATGGGTCCACCTCTGATTCTTCCAGCTCTAGGAAGGCACATCAGTGGAATTCAGGAGATCCTCAAAATATTCTTTCCACCGCCTGACTATATGCTCATTTGAGGTCAACACTTCCCCCTCCCTGCTGTAAAGAGCATAAGTGAAGCCCTGCTTCCTCCTCCCTGCTGTAAAGAACATAAGTGAAGCCCTGCTTCCTCCTCCCTGCTGTAAAGAACATAAGTGAAGCCCTGCTTCCCCCTCCCTGCTGTAAAGAACATAAGTGAAGCCCTGCTTCCCCCTCCCTGCTGTAAAGAACATAAGTGAAGCCCTGCTTCCCCCTCCCTGCTGTAAAGAACATAAGTGAAGCCCTGCTTCCTCCTCCCTGCTGTAAAGAACATAAGTGAAGCCCTGCTTCCTCCTCCAAGCTGTAAAGAACATAAGTGAAGCCCTGCTTCCTCCTCCTTGCTGTAAAGAACATAAGTGAAGCCCTGCTTCCTCCTCCCTGCTGTAAAGAACATAAGTGAAGCCCTGCTTCCTCCTCCCTGCTGTAAAGAACATAAGTGAAGCCCTGCTTCCCCCTCCCTGCTGTAAAGAACATAAATGAAGCTCTGCTTCACCCCTCCCGAGCCACCTGACAGTTTGGCAGAAACTTTTTGAGGCCGACCAAAAGTCCTTCTCCATAGCCTCACTAAACTCCTCCCACGACCAACTTTATGTTTCAGCAACTGCTAAAACCGTCTTCCTTTTTGCCTGCCAGTACCCATCAGCAGCTTCAGAAGTCCCACAAACTAATCAAACTCAGAAAGCCTCCTTCTTCATACCAACAGCTCCCTTTACTGCTGGTGTCCACCACCAGGCTTGGGGATTGCCACCACAGCAGCGGTGCCTTGTGTCCTGTGTTGCATGGCATAGGCTCCAGGCCCATCACAACCCTGACCATGATGGGCAAGGAAATCGGAAATCAAATTGATTCAGGGCCTTGTGGATTAAAATTGAATTGATTTGGGTGGTATCTAGAAGTAGTAGTAGTAGTGGTGAAATCCAGCACTACTGAGTAGTCAGTTTTTTAGTCACACACCCTGAATAATCCCCAACAGCAAATCATGCGGCTGCAGCTCAGCATTCACTTATTGATCAACTAAGTGTTATAATGGCTATGACAGGTGACCTACGTGATTTCGAATGTGGTGTGGCTGTTTGATGCCATTCATGGTGACTGTAGTATCTCAAATACTCACCCTTCTGGGATTTTCACACACTATGGTGTCTAGAGTTTACAGACAATAGTGCAATGAACAAAAAAACATGCAGACAATTGCATTTCTGTGGGTAAAATGCTTTCTTGATAAGAGATCAGAGACAAATGATCTGACTGGTTAAAGCTATAAGACGAAAGCTGCAAGTGCAAAAATCACTTGCTACAGCACTGATGAGCAGAATGACTTCTTTGAGCATACATTTTGTCTACCCTTGAAGTGGTTCTCGATGTGTGCCTTACCCTATACTAGCTATTGTACTTTTTTATTTTATTTTCATACTTTTCATTGTAGCGTACAACTGGTCCTTTCACATAAAGAAAAACAATATATATTAAGGTTTTGAAATATATTAAGTAAAGAACAAACTGTATCATTAAAAAAACCTTTCAATTTCATTATCGTAATTAAGCACACACTGTAATTGAAGGGACATTTAGATTTCTGAAAACGTGTTTCGGCTATTTAGATAAGTCAGGTGTAACATTACCATACAGCCCTCAGAAGGTCGCAGCAGTCTTTGTGGCATGTTGTATGTTGCGTAACATTGCCATGTGTGATGGATGTCTGTTGGACATAAATGAGGACACAATAGGGGACTTCAGACGTGCTGCTGAACTGAAGGTACCGATGCCAACAAAAGAGCGTATGCTGGCACCAACACGGGTAAGGAGGGATCAGCTGGCAGAAGAGCTGAATCGTCTCTAGCCTGGAAAGAAATCTAAATTGAGAGAGTAGAAAAATAAGTCCTTTTGTCTTTTATTTTAACATTTTAAAACACCCTAAAAACTGCAAGGTTTGTTTTCTTTGAACAAAGACCGCACTTTTATTTATATTTTGCCAACTGCAGACCCAAAATTAAAATAAAACGTACAGGCATAATTAAGTCCCCCTTCCATGCAGCCGCTATGCTCGTTGAGCAGTGAGCTTCTCTGTCTTCTGACATCACTTTTGGCACTGTGCAGATGACGTGGTGATGCCAGAAAATGAGGACACACTCGCTGCTACCTCACCTCACGCCTGCTTCACCTCGAAAGGCTTAGGTGGAACGGTGCTGCTCACATGGGTGACGTCATCGCCTTTATTCGCCTCGCACATGAGCACGTCACTTTCCTTCTCAAAATAGCGAAATGGATTTGGACACGCCCGTAACTGTGCGCCTTGCACTTTATTTTATATCCTCATTTCAGTGTATCATTCTGCTTTTATTTTATCCATCCATCTTCTAACTACTTATTCTGGTCTGGGTCACAGGTGATTCCAGGCTGCATAGGGCGCAAAGCTGGGGTACACCCTGTAGTGGCTGTCAGTCCATTGCAGGGAACATAATCAGACACAGTTATGCCTTAAAGGTAGTTTAGAGGCACAAATTAGCCCGTACCGTAAGAAATGAACTACAGATGGTCGCTAACTTACGATCTATGTCACTTTCGAACGATCAACTTAATCGTTCAGAGACTGCAAATATTACGATCACGCCACGTCGAGCGCGGTGAGTGTTGCCTAGCGTGAGTGTATGACAGTTTCTGCCCCAGAGAGTTTCGGTGGCAGCAACCAACTAGTAAAATGTTGATAAGAAGGTTAAAAAACACCAAACAAGATGACATCATTTTACCACACAGTATGCTTTACATATGATAATTGTTGTATATAAAATAAAGGGTGACCTGTATTGGGAGGAAAACCCACACAGTAGCACAACACATACAGAAAGAGAAGGCAAGCTTAAAACCCCTAACCCTAGAAGTATAAGGTAGCAGTATTACCCACTGAGCCACCATGAATTAATATTCAATGAAATAAAAATTGGAAAGTTGGCTAAATATAAAAAACAAACAAATTCCTGGGCTTCTAAAATGTACATCAATATAAATGACAACGTTTTGAATGGAGATGTCCAATTAAATACTTTTTTAAAATTGAATTTAATGTGTTGATAAATGGAAATGTACTTAGAGTAAAAAAATAAAAACTTGCTTGGGAATTGCGTTCAGGGTGACCTGAAGAGGTACTCTGGATGTTCCCCCTGTCACGTCCCGATGATGTGAACCTGTCGCATTGTGGCACACAGTCTGACTCACGCACCGTCTCCTGTCCTCTGAAGAGCACCTCACAGATCTGTCTGAAGCCCGGAACATCTAATGCCTCTGCTGAGAGGTGTTACGTAAAGCCATGAAATGTTTCTTCCTCTGGCTGGGGATTTCTCTCTTCCAAGCCCCTGAGTGAGCTGGTCCTTAGATTGATAGATCATTTAGGTCACACTACAGAAGCCAAAGGGGAATGAACTCATACAACATAGGACAAGTGGATTGTGTGTGTGTGTGTGTGTGTGTGTGTGTGTGTAGAAACTGGGTAGCAGAGAACAGTAGAAAGAAACAAGAAGAGCACACTAGGGATGACGTTTATGATGGCAAAGTTAAGATGTGCCTTGTCATTTAAATAACGGGTTCAGTAGAATGTCTTTGCCAGTAGAAATCTTTGAAATTCATTAGTAAGAATATTGTGTGATTTCCATTTGCAATGGTCCTCTTGAACTAATGCATATCCTGACTTTTACGAATGTGACTGACTTTTTCCACTATACCCCACATAGACAGTGCCTGTGCCTGTTCCGAAGGAGTAGAGACTAGTGCATACATCCCTCTGTGCTGTCAGCCTCCCCCACCTTACTGTACAGGTTGCAGGCTTCACCAGCTGAGGTAACATGCTTGGAGGATACTTATTTCTGCTTGAACCCCCACCCTTCCCCACCACAGCTTTGTAAAACAATTGCATATACTCAGATAAATCAGATGGCTTTAGAATTTGATCAACAGTCTAAAGGTTTCTTTGTATTTCACTATCCTACGATTGATATAAAAATAGAGTATTTCACATATTTCTAAAACTGGCTCTCTGCCTTAATGAAGCGCAGTAGCAGGGAGATCCTTTGGTAAGCTCAGCTCTACCATCGTGGTATAAGCCAGGGAAGACTCAGAAAAGTACAAAGGGTCAGCAGTTTATCTAAGTTTGCTACTGGCTTGTGCTTAAAACAGTATGGAAGATATATAACCAGTGACATACAGAAAAATATGTATTTTTGCCAAAATGTGGGGAAGACAAATTATTCCATCTTTGAACCACTTATCCTGTTCAGGGTCATGGGAATGACAAATTAATTCAAAATATCTATTACAATTACAGTACAGTTTTTAAATTTGTCATTTCCCCCATACATTTATTGCTGTGCTGTTCCCAGTTTACATGAGTGAAGACCTGTTGACGACACAAAAACTGAATTTAAGGTGATAGAATCAAAACAGCCCAACAAAGCAGTTGAAGGTCTCTGGGTGTGATGTTTCTTGGTATTGAGGTGAGCTGAAATATATATGGCTGTCAGGCGATGGTAATGAAAAATACCAGGAGGATAATAAGCTAGTACAGGAAACTGCTTAAATTTCACAATATGTGAATTTCCAACCAGTGGTATTGATGACACTATGAAGGATTCCACAGCTGAGTTTGAATCATGCATCAGGATCTTGCCTCTTTCACATGGCAGAACCTGATCTATAGTTGTTAACCCCACTGATAATCAAGGGCTGTTACACTTTATTAAAGTTTTGGGTGAGTGCCAATGATAATAATTACTTTACCTTTTGAAGGCATATACCAGGATTGAGCTCCACATTTGCTGTTCTTGGGAAGTACTTGGGATAGTATCTTTTTGGGTGAAGTTGGAATGATGTCTATTAGTAAGAACTCTCTGATGGTGCTGTTTAAGTAAACAGCTTGCATATGAAAATATGCTACATAATTTTGCACCCTCATAAGGAATAAGTATTCCCCAAAATAATAAATATAAAGTTATATATATGGACACACACACACACTACCGTTCAAAAGTTTGGGGTTACTTAGATATTTCCTTGACTATTATAAATGACTATCATGGCTGGAAATTGCTGTTTTTAATGGAAGATCTGCATAGGCGTACTGAGGCCCCTTATATGCAACAATTAGTCCAGTGTTCCAGTAGAATGTTGCATTTACTAATGCAAGTTTATCATTTGAAAAGGTTAATTGTTCATTGTGTGTGTACTATCTGCAGAAATGTTGTGACTTCAAGGCCTTTTTAATACTATTTCAAGCCAAATTTAAGACCAAATTGTAAGCGTAAATGCTTTGGATTCAAGCTTGTACTGAAAAAGGTCCAACCATTGGCACCAACTGTTGAATTTCTAATCAGAAAAATCTCTTGCATTAATTGTATCAAATGTTCTTAAAACTAAGTTGTATAATACGAAGCAAGTTTAACATGCACATTTCAAAACCCATTCGTTATTCCTTAGTCACACACAGATTCAGTATTCATATCTTTGTGGGGACCCTCCACTCATTGGGCACAACCATAATCCCAACAATGAGAACCGTAACCCCTACCCAGCCCCACCCATAAGTAACCAAACATAACACAAGACTTTTGGCTATTTTAGTTTTTTGATTGCATTCACAAATTAAGTTCTCACTTGTGGGGACCTGAAAAATGCCCCCCCCTCCACAAGGTCAAAATAACAGGTTCTTATCATATTAAATCTAATTTGGGATCGATCAGTCAATCAAACAAACAATCATTGTCTGAGCATTTGAACACACCACTTGATTTTTAAATTATATCATTCTATTAATAATTACACTGTGTCCATTCACCCCAGTGACTGAAAGCAAGCAGCAGTTATTGAACATGAAATGCATGTGCAAATATGCAAATACTATGTCAAACTTGCCCATTACTGTATCTGGAAAACCTCGGGGTTTGCAGGGGTTGCTATCAACTCAAAATACTGAACTAATGTCTCTTTACAGCAGAGATTTCCAGTTTTTTTCCCCCAAATACACTAACATATCTTAAACATAATACAGTACCAAATAATAAGAAATTAATTATAAAAGCACCACATACTGTACCGAACTGACGAGAGAAAAAATCGGTGTATGTGTATGTATGTTGGTATACAATACTGTAGAAAACATTAAAGAAACATTTTTTAAAACAGTTTAGCTAGAAAAAAAACTGAAATTTCAGTTACAACTAAATTGCAACTGAAGCTGAACAATGTTTTCAAAAGTGTCACAAAATAGTGTGTGCATTCGTTATTATGAACCACTGTATTTAACTCAGATTTTTTATATAATAGGCTTTAAATTTGACAGTTCATTATTCAGGACAAGTTGTCCCTATGTTGCATGTTCTTGGTGTTAAACCCCAAGTTACCCAGCTAAGCAAGCTAAACCAATATCATAGCATACCCCTTAAGAGTCAGTCACATTTAAACATAAATGGAATATTTTTCAACATCAGACTAAAATATATTTATGACCTCAAAAAATAAGACCTAATAAATTTAAATGTAGGATAACTTTTAAGATTTTTCAAGGCCTTATTTGGTTCAACTTAAAAGTATGATTTTTAAAGATTCTTTAATACCCTGGTGGACACCCTGTGTATTCAGATTATATGCACAAGGCATACTAGGAACAACAAAAACAAAATTGCTTCAGTTTTCACTGTAGAGTGTCTCCACAGCCCACTGAAGAGTAATATGACACCAGGCAAGTGAAAAAACAAAAGGAACATCCCAGACTATGACTTTGATAGGTGATAAACAATGTCATTAATGGAATTTGATCTTCGATACTCTTCAAAACTCAATGTCAACAATGGGAATTTAGGTGTAATGTTTAATCTGGATTCAGTGTGGTTAAAATTAATAGAAACTATTTATGTGACAACAAAATATTTTTGGAAGGTTTCATTCCTAAAGCACATGGCAATCTTACACCTAGTCAGAACAGAAAAGAAGGGAGAAAACAGAGTGTATTGATTTATCTACTGTAGTGACATACTTTCCTTCTTCCTTTCAAAAACAGGCTACAAATAGAGGGATTTTAACGGGGGTTCCTGTTACGTTTTTAATTGTTCTGAAAGCTTTTAATGAATCAAATTATGTGTCTCAGACATGTCTGAATCAATAGTTGCCAATTGATTGGTAACACACATCTGCTTAACTGATTTTACTTGCAAAGTTGTTATCTTGTAGCACGTTGTCAGTGACTTAAAAGTAAAACAGAGAAGAGGATTAAGAGGGTGTAGAAAAAGCATCACTGTTCAACTTGCACAATACTTTCTTTGTAAGAAAGCATAGATCTTAAAAGTAGAAGTTTACAATCCACTTAAAAATGACAGAAATATTTCAACAGTCTAAACTAGTTGTATATTAATTCATATATACCAATGACATTTATTATTTAAAAATAATGCACTTAATGTAGGATCTGGTCATAATAAGCTTGTTGATTACATGCAGTTCATTACAGATCATTAATATAAAAGGAATATCTGATATCAGATGTTGGCTTTTCACAATGTAAGAGTCACACTGCATGGTTTTGTTGAAAATTCCTGCAAATTTCTAAGGTATTCTTCATAATTACAGAAAAAAAGGACACGTGGTCATGTTTGATTCTAACATGGAACTTTCCAACATTGGCATGCACAAATTGCATAAGTTCATTGTCATGAACTGAATAGATTCATGTGAGTAATAAAATTTCAGTGGTGTGTGTATTATAAAAGTAAATGCAATGTAAGACTGATTATGTATCAACATAATGAAACCCAAAAACAAAAGTAGTCTGATCAGTCTTTTTGAATGTTTATCCAAAACACATAATTCTGGATAGAGCCTAGTTCACTAAATGCATTGTAATTGTCAGTGATAAGCAAATGTGTTCAATTCCCTGGGGCCAACGTAAAACCAACGTCCTACGGACATTATGTGGACCATGTGCCAACCTACTTTCAATGTCTGGGTTACGTCATGCCTGTGTCCCTTGACTCCAAGACTCCAAGTCTTGCCCATTGTCCCTTGTCTGTCATTGATGTTGTCAATGTCACTACCTGCCTGTCTGTCTTGCTTCGTACATTAAATCCCCGTTTACCCCGAGATTCGCCTGCCTTGTCTGCTTTCTGCCCGTCTGCTTTCCTGAGCGATTCCCCGCTCCGCGACGATCGTGACAATTACAATGCATTTAGTGAACTAGGCTCTATCCAGAATTATGTGTTTTGGGGCTGATGGCGACAGATGCAGACTAAATACACAAGACAAGCCGAAAGTAACAGGAAACAGCTAGGGACGATCGTGGAAGCACACGTGGATGATCAGGGGGCATGGCACACACGATGATCGGACGAGCTGGGCGTGACAAAACGATAGATCGTTTTGGCCTTGTCATTGTCATATGTGCATAATAATCATATGGCTTGTATTGGCACTGCTGTGTGCTTTGATTACCACCAACTTACTTGACACACACAGGTAATTTCATCTCCTTTTTGGTTTTATAAACATTGCAGTAAAACCCGATGTGATATTGGGATTTGATAATCTTAGAGCCCTAAATATATATTTATATATACAATGAATTCTGCCATGTAGCACAAACAAAATGGATAAATTGCAATCGTGCCATACTCAAGAACAGAGAAGTATATAAAAGTATATAAAAGTATATTATATAGTATATAAAAGACACTTTTACAACTACATTTTCAAAGCACTTCAAGTTACAGATGTTTGTAGAACAAGATTAGTTAATATTTTTTCCTTACTTACGTGGTGACTACCTTCCTTCAATTGCATTTTCCGCTATGAATGACATAGTCACCAGGGCTGTAGTTCAAATTACACAACTCAATGACAGTGTTTGTCACATGGAAGACACCTGTGTCGCTTAATGGTTCGTACTATGTAAATTATCAAAATTGCTTCCATAATCTGAACTCTGGTTTCAGGAAACACTTTCTTCGCAACAACATAGTTCCAACTGTGTAAGATGCTAACTACATTAGCAGCTGTGTTTTTGGGAAACACACCCTGGGTGTGAACACAACAAAAGTGCCTGGTTCCAGAAAGCATCCTGGTTCTGGAAAAAAGTTATGCTGGTGTGAAAGTGCCTATTGATGCGTTACAAAAGTCCCCAGAGTCATAAAACTGCAATGCTGTAAGCATTAATGAAGCTGGGAAACCTTGATTTGATATCAGGGATGAAATGTTACTGGTCACATGGTAAAATTCCCCACGGTTAGTAGATTCCAATTTTAATTATCCTTAAATATGTGGTTAATTTCTGCATTGTGAAAATCTCACATTAAATATTGTACAACACCAACCGAATTTAGCAATATAGGTTTTCTTTTCTGCCAGTGAAAACATGGCGGCAGACAGTGAATGATTTTTGTGTTTATATAAAGGTTTATTTTTTTTTCTATGCTTATGCAAACAATAAGTCCATAGTTATGCTAATTTTATTTGTGGTTTTCAATATAAAACTTGGTGAAATGATTTCAGTTTGTGTGAGTACCTTTTCAACATTTTCAACACATTTTTATAATACCGCGATAATACTGATAACCATGATAATTTCGGTGAATATAATCATGATACTAAATTTCGCCACAGTTTCGTCTCTCTTGCTAATATATGTCCGCTGTATAAATGTTTATAAAAACAAATTAATTCCTTTCTTGTGACGAGAGGAATGGAAGAAATCAAATCTGGGGGCTTCAGTGTTGTTCAAAAATCAGGTCAAAGTAACTGGCATAATGCATTCTAAGAAATACAGCCATACAGACATATTCACAGCTAGACAATGAAGTTTATAAAACTAAATAGCTTTGTCCATGACGGCATACAGCAGTGTGAATCCAAGCGGAGTTCAATTATTAACCATTTACCAGATTGGCATGTCACAAAGAAAAATACATAAGGATTTTATATTAGGGGGTGGCATGGCGTTTGCATGTTCTCCCCATGTCCTCATGGGGTTTCCTCTGCCTACTCCAGTTTCCCCCCATAATCCAAAAACATGCTGAGGCTAGTTGGACTCGCTAAATTGCCCATAGGTGTGCATGTGCGAGTGAATGGTGTGTGAGTGTGCCCTGCGATGGGCTGGCCCCCCATCCTGGGTTGTTCCCTGCCTCGTGCCCATTGCTTCCGGGATAGGGGGCGGATCCCCCGCGACCCAGTAGGATAAGCGGTTTGGAAAATGGATGGATGGATAATTGTCATTCACATGATGTTTGTAAAAGAAGGCAGATAAAATGCAATGGCTGGTGTATTGTTAATGGTGTCTCATCTCCATGGTTTTGTGTGACAGGGTTGATATTTCATGTTGCATAGCCACAGGAAATTACTTTAATGCTGTCTCCCTACATATACTATATTTTGGTTGGATTCTATTATTCTGGCTGAAAATTAATGTTATTTTGGGCAGTATCACTGCAGGCGAAGCAGGTATGAAAGAGCAGCTTTGACCTTTATATATGAGTCAGTGGCAAATAACGGTCGGCTAGATAAGCTATTCAAAAATCTTTTAAAAACGTTTTAAAAGCATGCGTCAGGTTTGTTAAAATGTACATTTTATATTCATGTCGGCTTCAAGTAATTTTTAATAAATTTGCACCATTTGTTACAAAAGACAAGATTGAATGCATCTGAATGTGTCAAATGGTGTAACCACAAAAGAAATGTAATATTTTAGCCACCTAGAGTGTAAGTGTACTCATAAAAATAATTAATGAAAAACAGATTATTTGGATTAACTCTAAATGAAAAATGTTATGTTTTTGTAATATTAATTGGGACTTGCTGAAAACACATGCAAAGGTTCTTAGAGCTCTGAAGATGGTAACCATCCCCCCCCCCACCCCCACAAAGCAGCGGGACCGGGCGGAGTGTCTCCGAGAGTTCTGAAAGCCTGTGCGGAGCAGTTAGCTGGAGTGTACATGGGCATTTTTAACTTCTCTCTCTTACAGGAAATAGTCCCATGGTCCTTCAAGTCCTCTGTTATAGTACCAGTCCCTAAAAAACCTAACGTCTCCACAATGAATGACTTCAGGCCAGTGGCGCTCACTTCAGTTGCCATGAAGTGCCTGGAAAAACTGGTGTTAAGTTCTATAAACTCTGTCATCCCAGACACAGCTGACCCCCTGCAGTTTGCCCACCGCCCAAACAGATCAGTGTATGATACGGTGACCCTGGCACTTCATTATACACCTCAACACTTGGATGGAAACAGAACATATGTGCACATGCTCTTCT
The DNA here is from genome assembly GCF_023856365.1 of Brienomyrus brachyistius. Classification (NCBI taxonomy): domain Eukaryota; kingdom Metazoa; phylum Chordata; class Actinopteri; order Osteoglossiformes; family Mormyridae; genus Brienomyrus; species Brienomyrus brachyistius. The sequence goes on from NC_064534.1 coordinate 17,989,196, forward strand.
TAGATTACAGTTACACCTTTAATTCAATCAGGCGAATGAAGCTGATTTCCCAGCTACAGTTAGACTGATGGCTAAGGACATTAAGATGGGTGTACAGCACCCCCCACTTCCCCCGCGGACATTACCTGGACAGTTGGCACTCCAGAGAGGCAATCAGACACATCAGAGGACTACAACCTCACCTTCATTCTGTGTCTTTCTCTTAGGAAGTCAAATAACTTTTTCAGTGCAATATTCCACATTTGTGTTCTACATTTAGTGTGTTTGCTGCTTTTATCTATCTATCTATCTATCTATCTATCTATCTATCTATCTATCTATCTAATACCTTTGTTTTATAATTAATCTTTGACAAATTATGGAAAAATTGTAAAAAAAAAAAAAGTTATTAAAGTATAATACAAATAAATAAAAATATTGTCACACAGAATTACTTTTTCACCATGGACAACCAATCAATATCACTGTCTGATATTACTGGCACCAAATTGCTGTAACTCGTTTCACAAGTTTGGGTTATACATAGTGCAATGTAAGAAGTGTGTTTGCTAGGTAGCTTATTAGGTATAGTTTATGGATGCAACAGATCACAAGCTCACAGTTTGGCTCATATCATTGTATTTGAGTCACAGACCGCATCATTTCTCGGAACCATTGTGCACATTTAGCCTATTCACAGCCCATCCTCCTCTACTCACCTGGATTTTTCTTACTTTTCCTCCATATTCTGACTTTGCGTACATTTATGAATTTTAGATTTGACACTCATCCTATTCATAGTGACGTGATGTAGTTATGGCATCAACAGACTGGTACCACTGTGTTTCACATATTCTGCACATTGAAATTGTTAACTGAATGCTGGAAATGCTGGCCGAACATCGTGATGTCTGCCGTCGTCCATCAGGCCAACAATAATAGGGTGAATTAGTACTTAAAAACCACTTGTCAATCACTGGTTATAATATTCAAATTATTAAGGAATGTAAAATACTGTACATATAAAAGAATGATAGCATTGTTTTTGGTACCAGTTTACAATAAGACTGCCCTTATAAAGGGTTTATAAATGGTTTGTAATCAGGTTACTAGATTGTAACACTTTGTAAATCATTAAGACAATTATAAACAAGTTATAACAATTTTATGAGTTACTAACATTTATAAGGGAGCTTTATTGTAAAATGGTACCATGTTTCTTTAAGAAATGCTGACAAAAACCATTTCAGTTACACAGAATAAATGAATGATGCTAAATATTTAACTGGTGAGTAATCACTACAGTATATAAATTAAGGTATGATTTTGGCAGAAGATCCCACTATAACTGACATAAATTGATAACCTCAAATCCACGTTTCGGATTCCAGTTGTTTCTGTAGATTGCAATGACCTATTTGCTTCTTTAGTTTTCAGCAGTCTGTAAAAGGATAGCTCTGATTTCTTGTTAAATCAATTTATACAATCAGTCGGACAACAGCTCCTGCCCATGTTGCAATTGTTTTTGCAGCATTCGAGATAATGTGGCTAATGCTGCCACTCAGTGTAAATGCAGTGACTTCTGCCTGTTGTGCAGTCATGTGGATATCCTCCATTAAACTTTTGTCTGTCGTTGTCATTTCTGTCATCAGCTGATCCTTAGGAACATGTCCTTTTAGACTGAAACTATAAGTTCAAGAGACGTTTGTCCCATAGGTTCTCACTCTATGTTTTCGATTTTGAAGTATAACTGAAAGCGATCAAACTAAGCAAAGACTGAAGTGAAGAGTATTCATGCAGCTGAAAGAATATACATGAGATAGATGCTATCAGGACCTCAGCTGAGTTTTTTTTTACATTTCTTTGGAACAGAGCAAATCTCTAAGAAGTATACCTCTATAGTAAAATGTAAATATTCCATATTTAGTTTTGTGCCTGACAATTTTATTTACTGTAAAATTAAAAGCTGGAACAATGAAAGTTAAATGCCTTGATCAAGGGCAGTACAGCAGGACTGCTCCTGGGATTTCAGCCATTAACCTTTGGACCCAGTCCCTAATTACCATCTACAGTGACTACCAATCACTTGACCTTACTTTTTGGCAATAAAGGCGTTTGAGCACTAGGTAGACTTCCCCAGTGCACACTTACAATGCAGACACATTTGCTATTAATGCTATAAATTGGGCACTTCAACACACTTTATGTAGGCTCCAGGATAACCTTTAAAAACCATCAATCCCCAAACTCTTGATGCCAAGCAGGGTTTTCGGGTTAGGAACACATACGCAGATGATGTCATAAACACTATGCTCTTTGGGAATAATATGGGGAAAGACATCAGATTATCCAGTTTATCCAGCAGGATATGCAACATAGACTGTTGTCCCAATGTTAGATGTTTTTTTTATTGCCTTACTCTTGTGGAGTGTGAGGGCAGCATTTGCATACTAGAGGGATATTATGCGGCTTGGGGATCTAATTTAGTTAGTCTCTTCAGATTATGCAGCTGTTATGTGAGAATGAGGGACCGATGAAACAAATTAACACAAATAACTCCAATCACCTGACCCTCCCTCCTGAGATGGTTAGAGGCCAGCAAAGAAACTCCGATGTTGGATATCCTGGGCCAGTCCTGAAGTGGTTGTCCTCCAATTTGGGTAATTGTTTTCACTGCGTTCATAAAATGATTGATTGTACTGTGTATTGTGTATTTACTGTAATGTTCCATTACTCAGATATGGAGTTTGGCATTAATCAGCCAGTGACCTATACTCTATATGCTACCAAGTGGATATCAGACAATAGCGTTAAAAAATGTTCATTTACATGCTAACACACATCTGGCTTTCAGTCAGACCTGATATTGATGCGTAACCCAAACTTGACAATGATATTCTGTTTGTGGAGTCCTCAACAAACTAATTCGATTAAAGACAAAGTGGATAACTGGAAACGATCTGTTCCTAAGCCCTGAAAGTCATTTTCTTTGGATGTAATAATACAGATAAGAATACAATGTTGTCAGCTCAGAACTGCTGAATCTTTTGTTTTGCTGAAGCAGCATGGAATTTAGCCATCTTTTTCCCCTTGTATCTGGCCTTAATACTTCATTTGTTTTCTACAGCTAAGATACTACTAAACCCGTAGTAGCTTTGCAAAAATGCAGGAGTCTTATCTGCAGCAATGCTCTGTAGTCAGGACTATGTCCTAAATCAAATTAGAAACTCTGTAGCAAGAACTGTATTCTGAACTAGAAAATATGATCATAAAACACCTGTTATCATGGGTAAGTGTAGGACAGTCTTTAGTAATTTTCTATATTATAAGCCATAGAATGGCCTGCTGCAAAAGGACGTGGATTCATGTACTGTCTGAAGCACAGGCCCATGTCACAGAATACAGGTTTTATAGTAATTCCTATAATAACAAAAAATGCCATAGTAACCCTGCCAAAGATGAGAAAATTGGATGGATGGAAGCAAAGGAATCAGATTTAAGACTCCTCGTGTATGGAACCATCTGGCAAATAATCTATGGGATGATTTCCTAGTTTGTTTTTAAATTTTGCCTAAAGACCTTCTTCCCCCACCTCCGCAATGCCTGAACCCTTGACCCACAATCCAAATGCAGCCATGCTGTATGCTTGGTCCTCTGAGATTGACTGACTTCCCTAGCAGAGAGCCAAAGCACAGATCCATGTTGCCCTCCTAAGTTCAGCTCTAATAGCGCTTGCCCATTTATTTCTCACTTGTTTATGTTTATCATGCCCAGGGGGGTGACGGCCAGTTGGCCTTGAACCCACATAAGTTTTTCTTTCTGCTCCTATATCTCATATTTTAATTTTGTCTCCTCTCCTGCGTTGTCTTCTGGATTTCTCCAACTCTGAATATTCATCTTGTGTAAGAGTAACTTTTATCTATGCTGTTAAATTTTTTATTAAGTGGTTTAACCAAACTATGTCGAGATGGCTGGTATGAAGAAATACATTTAATCAAGTCAAATCTAATTGTGGTTTTATGTGCAACACTGTCTTGAGATGTCAGGAAAATCCATGCATCCATCTTTGAACTGCTTAACCTTGTTAGGGTCCTAGGGGCTCCGGAGCGTATTTCACAGGGCACATATGGTACAAGCTCACATTCAGGCAAATTCAGTGGCCATTTAGAGGTCAGCCTAAATGTGAGAGGAAATCGGAGTGTCCAGAGGAAACCCATACAACATGCAAACTCCACACACAAACAGCAGAATGTCAGATAAACAGGCTGTTTAAAACATGAAAATCTCCATTGCTCTGTTTTTTTTTTCTTTTTTTTTTTTAAGTTTTTGATTTCATATTTTTATAAAATCATCTAATACAGGATTTGCTGATGTACAAAAAGAGTAGAACTGGGCAGCTTATGTAAGATTAATAAGATAATGATAACAGATTTGTACAGTACACAAAGTTCCTAAGTTTTCACTTTGCTGCATAGGTCAGATTTCGGTCATTGGCTTCCAAAAGCAAAAATCAATACTGAACAGTGTCTGTTTCCTCTCTCATTTTTATGCATGTAATTTGATTAATCCAGCTTCAGCCTCATGCCCAAAGGGGACCATTTCCACCAAAGGGAGAAATCAACACAGGCCTGCGGAACAATTACCAGTTATATTTGGGAGTTTGAGAGTGTCCCTCTGTCAGTGCCTACTGTTCTGCCCGTACTGGATAACATTTCACTTGCTGAAGAATCAGTTGCAGCAGTGATGCCTGGAAATAAATTGCAAAGATATTTTAAACAGATAAGCTCTAATGGTAAGGCGCGCATCATCTGCCTTGTAATGTTTATTTCCACAAACGCCTCTATTCAGAATGCACGCATGCACATATGCAGTATATTTCTTATCCCCTTTGCTCAAAATGATAGTGCTCAGTTTCAGTCAGTGTTTCTGTCTCACATATATTTTGCTGCTTGAAAGTCCTATATAACTAATGAGGAGGAAAAAGAGGGAGGAGCAGCTGGGGTTGGAATGAATATGTGGTGCTTTATGATCAATTATGCTGAGGAGGGTGGATGACAGGGTTCTCTGCAATGTCCTACTGTAGTCAGAGGATCGTGGAACTGGAAGGAAAAAATGAAGGAGTATTGCTTAAACTGTATTCCGTAACCTGTTTAATATATTGATTTATGTAGTACTAAGGTATTAAATTAGACTGAATGAAATTTACCATCTTAAGCATTACTCTGTTTTGTATTAATTCACCGCAGTGCACTGGTATCTCATCCAGGGTTTACTGCAGCCCTGTGCCCTCTGCTGCCTCGGACATGCTCCAGGGCCCCCTGCAACCCTGACTAGGATGGGCAGTTAGAAGATGGATGAATGTATTAATTCAGGACTATTCTTGCTCACAAAGTTCCACTTGCTGTTTATATGTGATGCATGAATTCCATCAAAGCTAGAAACTTTTCAGACTCCCAGACCATAATTTTATAATACATTTCACTGTTACTGTCCTTGGCATTTTTCATTGTTCTCTCTTTAGAATCACATTGTAATACTATGATGTTTAAATCTATTTGTCTTATTACTCTTGACCTTTAGAAAATATCACACAACATTATACATAAAGAGTTAGCATGTCAGAACAACACTGGCTCTCACTGCTCTCACACGTGAATTCTCGTCTGTCACATGTATTTGTATCGTCTAAGTAAGCATTTGGAATGCCAGTGAATTCACTCACTGCCTAGGAATTATTTCATATTAGTAAAGCACGACAAGGAAGGGATTTCTAAAAGTTATTTTTCGGTCATTTTGTATTTGGTAAACTTTATTGTTATTGCTCCCCCCATTTATGTTTTTTTTTGCGTATTTTAGTAAAGGCCAGCCTTTATTTATGACCCCAGCCATCTTATTTGAACACATGTGAATCAGTGGCACTGCGTGCGGACCTTCTCTCCTGCCTCTGATGATTATCACCCCAGAGAAGATTAAAGAAAAGTAACAATTCCCCATTTCACTGGCAGGCTGCTGCACATTACTTTTTAATTAGCCTAATTTTTGGCAAGAAGATATATCACATTCTGTAATATGTATTATTGTTTGCAAACAAATAGGCGAGGACGACAAAACAGACTATCCCATGAAAGCGGCTTCTGAATCTTTTTTCTTTTGAGTGAGAACAAAATGAGGGAAGTGAAATTCGGTTGTCGCCGACCCGTTGAATTCCTTTGTGTCTTTAGCAGAGTGGATGGGCAGCATTTAAGCTTAATTGCTATTTTCCTGTTATCTCAGTGGGTTACTTTTAAATTAGCAATCGAGTGGGAACAAGAAAAAAAAACAGGATTTAAGCAGAATGACCCCTGGGTTGTTTCAGGATGGGATCGACCTTGTCTTGCTCAGAGCACAGCCTAGCTTTAGGTAAGATTACAGTATAGAAGACTTACAGCTTCTGCCTATTCTATAGCTGACGGCAGTTACCATGTGCCTGATTACATTATTTATGCTGATGATGGTAACTTCTGCCTTTCCTGTAGACAGTCCGTGGCCATTTGATGAAGGACAAATAGCCAGATCTGTTGATCGGTGGCATGGTGAGAGTATATATTTGAAAGATAATATTCTCCTGTATGCGCAGGAATGAGGGTGTGGCTTCATTACGCTGCAAAGGTGCACAGTAAACTTGACACCTGCGCTCCCCTCAGCGGCCTTGTAACTTTTCTCAGGGCTTCCACCTGTACAGAAAGGTGAGCTGCCTGATTGTCCGTGTTTTTTTAAATAATGTTTAAATAATGTCCCTGTTCTCATACAAAATTCTCATGCTGCATTTTATTATTAGCAAATAGACAAACATTATATGAAAGTTCTGATAAGGAAAAAGGTGTCCTTTTATAGAAAAGTTGTATATTGTACGTCCTGTTGTCTCAAAACTTGCAGTGATATCACTTATTAATACTCTGATCTCTCTTATTCGTCACACGTTTCATGCCTGTCTCTCCTTCACACATTGATAGCACTATTTGCCTTTCACTATGAGATACCCTCACGGTGTATTAGACTTTTGCATTTGCCAGTAGTTGAAGCTGTTCGCTCCATTCAGTTTTGCTGAAAGGTATTCTCACTGCCGGGTGGTCTAAGCTCCCCAGGTATAGGCCGCAAGTCTCACAAAAACACAATTGAGGATTCAGGACGATTTGCATTTCTTTAGTTTCCTAGAACCTTACTGCAGTTCCGGTGTTTAACTTTATAGTCAGGACAGGGAGTTGGAAAGTCCTCACAGTTGCTATTTGGAAGAGAAGCGTTAGAATATAACCTTTGTTTTCAGCTCCCAATTCCTCCATCAGTGGCCCTCAACCTTCATTTACATAACGATGCATTAACACCCCCCCCCCACCCCCACATGGGCACTGTTACATTACAATAGCTGGGGCTCACTTGTGCTGGCATTTATACTGGAGTTTGCACTTGATCACTATTCAGCCACTCTTTGTGGTTCCTCAAAGAGCTCCGGATACCTCTTACATATGCATCGTATCCATAGTCTGATTTGGTGGGTAGATCTTAGCAGCAATATAAACCCCACGCCTGTACTGTTCTTGCACTCGCCTGTAGCAGAATCTTTCACAGGAAAAACATGAGAATTCTAGGGGTGCTGCATCCCAGTTGCATGTGGGTATTTGATGTGATGTGTGCACATTTTGTTTCTTTGAGTGTTATTATATCTGCAGTATTGCATTTGTCTGAAATCCTGCATTTGATCTTAACAAGATGTTTTTGTAGATACAAGGATAGATCGATATTGAACTTCAGTACTGCTGGTTTTAGAGAAATTTCACGTTAGCAGTTGCGTATATATAGCACTTGGTAAAATGGTCATACAATTGGAATTAGTTATCCGGTTAAAGTCAACTGTTGTTGTTCATAGTTTTTTTGTTAATCAGTGCTGGAAACCAGTCACATTCTTTAACATCCAAATTCAATGTCAAAATGCAGTAAAGGGAAGAGAGTCATGAAGTAAGTCTTGTGTAGTTACTGCCTTTATTGCTTGGAGGTAAATGTTGATCCATCACACTGTGTTTGGACGGTAACATCCAAGTAGGAATCACATCATGTGCAGTTATACTTCTCTGATATGACAAGAAAAACAGCTTTCGTTTATTGGTTTGAGGGCATCTTTGATGTGCCATGGCAAGATGTAAAAAAAAATATATATATTCATAATAATAATTCATATAGGCTCCGCCCCCCCCCCCCCCCGCGACCCAGAAGGATAAGCGGTTTGGATGGATGGATGGATGGATGGATGGATGAATAATAATTCATAACAGTATTGGTAATATTTATAATAATAAATCATTTGATATAAATTATTATAAATAATTAAATTGTTGCATAATAAAATTATATCGACGTAAAAGATCCTGCTATAAAATTTGATATACTGTCCAGCCCTACTTGTTTTACCTTAAGGCACAGGTGGGCAGCTGCTTGAGACCTCGGCCACCGAAGACCCTTCGGTTCGGACACACCCCAAAAAACATGCTTATTAGTCTTAAATTCTTTAACAAGGGCTTGTGTAAATCCTGACAGTGACAGGATTTATAAATGTCCACTTTTACACAGCTTGTATTTTGAGTAAATATATTGGGGTTTTTTTTTGTACTGTGTAGTGTATGTCATAAATGTGTAAAATATGTATTGGCATAATATATTTTACAGCATATATATGTTACAGCATAAATACGGTGTATCACACGAATCTATCGCATAGAAAGTTATTCTTGAAGAAAAAGGTCTACAAAAGAATTGTGTTTCGGTTTGGTTTACATGTACAGTGGGGGCTTTGAGGCTGGGGATCAGTGCCAGAGAGGAGGCTGATGGTTTGAATACTCTGATCCTACTTCATTGGGCCCTTGAGCAAGACCCTTAATCTGCATCTGCTCTGTCCTGGGTATGATGTTAATCTACATCCAGGCCTGTAAGCAGGTCCTCCAATTTACAGGGAAATTAGGGGGTTGGTGGCAGGATTAGCACTCTAGCCACTGGGAAAAAGAAACTCACATGGCTCCTTTCAGAACAGTGTGGTGCTGAGGTATGACCCACTGCAGGGCTGCACTCAGGCTCCCGTCCCTGAGGTGCTCAGTCGTGTAGTGGGTGTGGCAGCGTGAGCCCCTTACTGTACCTAATGGTTTGCAAGATGACACTAATGATCCCCACATGGCAAATCATTTTGAAATTCTTTTCACATTATCTTTCCATTTTTGATTTCCAGGGTTAGTGATACATATAACATCTACATACAGTGATATGTATCATATATAAAAGTTATATGGTCATACGAGTTATAAAAATTTTTGGTCTGTTGGCGTCCAGTGCTCCTGGAGCAATTGGAATTGGAACCTACGGCCTTCTGAGTCCCCCACCCCCCCCCCCCCCCCCAAAAAAAAAAAGGTATGGGGGAGCGAAGGTTTAGATCTCTGTCTAGATGTCAGGCATGATGGATGATGAAGTACTCATCAATATCGATCAAGGCCATTACCCTCAGCTACTCTAGGGCCTGACCCTGCTCTCTAGTCTGAACTTTGAACAAAAAACAAACAAGCAAATAAATGTTAATTCAGCACAAAATGAATTAACAAATAAATGTTAATTCAGCCACACTTACATTTTGTCAAATATGTTCTTTAACAGTAATGTTCATGTAGGAAACAGTGCAAAGAAATGAAACACATTCAGTGAATAGGCAGTAAAATGTGATATTTCTACCTGTGAGTAAATACAACCCAAAGTGCAAGGTGCCATTAACAAAACCAGTTAATCGAGGCATCACTGACATAAACCTGGCTCAAATAAACGAGTGGCAAAGAAGACGTGTTTATCATCTGTGAGTAATATTTGAGTCTTGGATGACAGCTGGACTGATGGATTTCTCACTATAACAATCCCAGATGTGAGGCAGATGCTAGCGGTTTTCTGCATGTGTTCCCTGGGCACTATTTTGATCCGTGACACCATGGAGGTTTGCTGTATCAGAGTACACCAGCTACGAATGCTTATGGCATCACCAAATAAATAACCCCCCCCCCCCCCCATCCCTCCCCCTGCCCCCCTTTGATTTTAATGAAACGTTTAACCTCTTTTTGCGGTTGGAACAGTGGCTAACAATGTAAGAAATTTATTTATTTATATAGTTTGCAGAAAGAGCTGAAGGAAGGTTAATCATTTCAGGGGAACTGGCTGACCGTTACTCTATTTATTCAGTGCCGCGCAGAGCTAATTAAATTAGCTGTGGCTTAAATACCAGGGACTGGAGCCAAATGTAAGACACTGTGTATATAATGATTCTGATCAATCTCGGCTGTATCGGTTGCATTACACTGGAGGCGTGTTTAGGCATATGATGTGTCTCCTTCACAACAGTGTGACCAGAGTGTGGTCTGTGCTGCCCTACGACTCACTGGCAGAGGAATGGGAAAAGAATGCACACCGGATTACTTTCGCTCTTGTAAAATCTGATTCCCAGAACTGTTTCTTTCAACTTTTGTTGGTCATGTAAGTAACGGAAGGGGCAGAATCCCTAAAGCTAGCTTCCTGAGACGTTTAGTAATATAACCCCATTTCCAAAAAAAAGTTGGGACACTGTAATGAAAATATGTAAATAAAAACAGAATACAATGATATGCAAATCATATAAATATATATTTAACTGCGAATAGAATCAAGACACCATATGTTGAAATGTTATTGCTTTATGACAAATATCTGCTCAATCTGATGCCAGCAGCACATTTTAAAAAACTGGGGCAGGAGCAACAAAAGACTGGAAAAGTTGTGTAATGCTAAAAGAAAACACCTGGATGAATATCTCACAACTAATTAGGTTAATTGGCAACAGGTCAGTAAAATGACTGGGTGTAAAACGAGTCTCTGTGTAGTGAAGATGGGAGATGAAAGACTAAGTGGGCAACTAGTGCAACAATTTATGTTCCTCAACATAATATTGCAAAGAATTTAGGAATTGCATCATTTTAATGTCATTAAAAGATTCAGAGAATCCAGGGAAATCTTAAAACCAAAACTGGATAGCCATGACCTTCGGGTCCTCAGGTGGCACTGCATTAAACACAAACACAATTCTGTAGTGGAAATCACTGCACAGGCTCAGGAACACTTCTGAAAACTGTTGTCTGTGAACATCCACAAATACATGATGAAACTCTACTATTCAAAGAAGAAACCATATGTAAACATGATCCAGAATTGCCACTGGCTTCTCTGGGCCCGAGCTTCTTTACTGAGGCAAGATAGAAAACTCTCCTGTGGTCTGACGAATCAAAATTTCAAATTCTTTTTGAAAATGATGGATGCCGCATCGTCCAGGCTAAAGAACAGAGGGACCATCTAGCTTATCAGAGGACAGTTCAAAAGCCACCATCTGTGATGTAGGGGGGCGCATTAGTGCCCATGGCTTGTATAGCTTGCACATCTGGGAAGGCACCATTAATGCTAAATGATATATACATGCTTTAGAGCAACATCTGCTGCCATCCAGACAACATCATTTTCAAAGAAGGCCTTGTATATTTCAGCATGTATACAATTCCGAATGTATTTTAGCAGCATGGCTCCAAAGTAGAAGAATTTGGGTAGTAAATTGGCCTGCCTGCAGTCCAGACCTGTCACACATTGAAAACATCTAGTGCATCATGAAATAAGAAATATTATAAATGAAACCTGGAACAACATTGCACTTTAAGCAACTAAGACCAGGTTCAAGTTAATCATCCATCCATCTTCCAAACCGCTTATCCTACTGGGTCGCAGGGGGTCCGGAGCCTGTTCCCGGAAGCAATGGGCACGAGGCAGGGAACAACCCTGGATGGGGGGGGGGGGACAGCCCATCGCAGGGCACACTCACACACCATTCACTCACACATGCACACCTACGGGCAATTTAGCAACTCCAATTAGCCTCAGCATGTTTTAGGACTGTGGGGGGAAACCAGAGTACCTGGAGGAAACCCCACGACGACATGGGGAGAACATGCAAACTCCACACATGTGACCCAGGCGGAGACTCGAACGCGGGTCCCAGAGGTGTGAGGCAACAGTGCTAACCACTGCACCACCATGCCGCCCCTCAAGTTAATCTTTTAATATTCACATACTTAAATGTTCACTGAAACATTTCCTATACATTCCTTTTTTGAATTAAGGGAAATTATTTTTTTTTTGTTGGGTAGTTCATCCTCTTCTAGGGTTTCACACACACACACGCCATAAATTCCATCATGGAGATATGTTACAGGTCAGACATGCCGTAGAAGCGCTGAGGTGAAACTCCTCTTATACCCAGAGCCTTAATCTCCCCCATCATTTTCTTCGCAACAAGGCCCTGCCTCTTAATCTCTCATTGTGAGGGATCTCTGTTAGAACAAAAGTACATTCATTTGATAAATGTTGAATGCTTTTTATTCTCTTTAAAATGAGATTCATAAAAAAACATGTGATGCTCTGACCTTGACCAAAATATGCAATTAGAAGATGGATGGATGTTTTATGGATATATTTTGACCCACTGGTGGCATAGTTAAGGGAATAAGTTAAAGTGTATCCAAGCCAGGGTCTGCGACCCGGCTTCTGTACCAGATTGAGTCCTGGTATTATCATGTCATATGTCAGAGAAGTTCTGAAAATTTCCAGCGGTCAGAGAGATTCTCCAAAATTTGACATTCATATAAATATACTTAAATTCAGCATAATCAGAAATATGAGGATTCTTGCGAGGTTTGTTCCCCAACTTTATGCTGTTTCTCTCTGTGACGACAAGACTAGTATGAGATGTGATGGAAGAAGCCATCCAACCTTTTGATTTGATGAATGGATTTTCCCCAGTGAGTAAACTGTCTGGCGTAGCAGACATGTCTGAGTCATGGCAGCTAAGCTCCACCTATAATTGTTGTAAACCCCAATGACGCCTGGTGATGACATATGGGTATCATTTAATAAAAGACTCCTTTCATTACAAAAAAAATGCAGAATAACTATTGCCGTCATTCCAGCTTCTTGTACATATGAAGTGTAATTCCCTAACCTTGTCCTGAGCCAAAATTTAATCTGTATGTCAATGTATGTCACAAACTACAGAGTCAGGATGGTGGAATCCTTAATTATAATAAAGCACATCGCAGTTCTAATACCAAGGCCAGTGTTCCATGCTCAAGAGTCTATTCTGTACACCACTAGTTGTGTTTGTGCCAAATGGGAAAATGTAACCACAAACAAATTTCTGATAGATTGGTCTCCAGAAGACTTCAGATTTCACAAAAGCCGCTTGAAATCAAATTCAACCGTTTTCCCACGTCACTGCAATGGATGTGCGTGAGCAGCAAAGAATTATGGTTTTATTAATTGCACTAGGTAGGTAAATGAGGAGGAACTATTGGCCAGGAAACAGGCAAGGATCAATTCTGCATTTCATTTCCTGATTGTGAGGAAGGTTTGTGGGGGAGGGGGGGTGTTGAGGGTAAAGAGCAGGATATTCAACTAGGTGACTCGAATCACTGTCTCGGGTACGACTATTCCTCAGACGTTCTAAGCTTCCTGGCAGTTGCTCATTTACTTACTGTACTGTATGTCGTTGGATGCCAGCTGAAGTTGAGAAAATGTGATCCAGACTGATGGTCAGACATGACACATCGTATTGTAATTATAATGGCGGAAGTAGATGAAGTTACAAATTTCATACATACATTAAAACAAAAATACATAATGATTTATGAATAATGATTGATGAAAAATAAGCTCAAATATACTTTCATGTAATGAGCTGTTAATTGGCTTAACTTTAGTAAGAGTGCATCATTAATTCATCAGTGAATCTTGTTGGTGACTAACATAACCTGCCCAACATAGGATACATTGGATATAAAAACTCTACATACACATATCCGGTGGCAGGAGTTTGAACCCACAACCCCTGGAAGTTTGAGGCACCGGTGCTCAGCATTGTCACTGGCCCACCCCCTTGCGACAATAAGCACGCATCCTTCTCATTACTGCTACTTCATTTCAGTGTTGTGGTAACCCTGCAGCCTGCCTTCCAGGGGGTATCCAGGTTTGGTATGCAGGCCATCACAGGGCACATAATCACGCACACAACCACACACTTAGACATGTGTCGGGCCACAATTTAGAGATTTCTATTTACCGAATTGCATATCTTTGAATTGAGACAGGAAACCAGAGGACTGCAAGGAATCCTGTGCCACAGGGAAAATGTGAACGGCACTGAGCCGCTATGCTAACTCTTTGTTAGAATACCAAGAATACAATAACAATTATTGCATTTCCTTATTTAAAATGGATAAACTGGTTATATTTTAGACCAGATTATTTGTGTAGACTTTTAATCTTCACAATATGAAGTTCTTAAAAATGTTATAAACTTTATAAAAATACTTTACTGTATAACAACCCTTTGGGGTTTCCGTATTTGGTACTACATTTCACATCACTCAGTGAAAAAATACTAAATCACAAAACAGCAAATACCCGAGACTGACCTTATTTTATGTGTATTATAGTAGATCTTGTGTAGATGTATGATTTACAAAATTACATTTGTTTTCTATTTCGGGTGTTGAAATGTTTCTAACCAATTTTCTCATAGCACAATTTGACCATAATGTCTTGCGTCTTCATCCAGGCAACGCAACCTGTAGCCCACAAATAAGTTGTTATAAGTTGTTATAAGTCTGGGAAATTCTGAAATGTATATAACAAAACAGGAGCATATGGAGCAGCGTAAGGAGGCAGCTGGAAGCTGAATGTGTGTAGAGGAGCATAAGGAGGCAGCTGGAAGATGAATATGTGTAGAGGAGCGTAAAGAGGCAGCTGGAAGCAGGATGTATGTAGAGGAGTGTAAGGAGGCAGCTGGATGCTGAATGTGTGTAGAGGAGCGTAAGGAGGCAGCTGGAAGCAGATGTATGTAGAGGAGCGTAAGGAGGCAGCTGGAAGCAGGATGTATGTAGAGGAGCGTAAGGAGGCAGCTGGAAGCTGGATGTATGTAGAGGAGCGTAAGGAGGCAGCTGGAAGCAGGATGTATGTAGAGGAGCGTAAGGAGGCAGCTGGAAGCAGGATGTATGTAGAGGAGCGTAAGGAGGCAGCTGGACACTGAATGTGTGTAGAGGAGTGTAAAGAGGCAGCTGGAAGCTGGATGTATGTAGAGGAGCGTAAGGAGGCAGCTGGAAGCTGGATGTGTGTAGAGGAGCGTAAGGAGGCAGCTGGAGGATGAATGTGTGTAGAGGAGCGTAAGGAGGCAGCTGGAAGTTGAATATGTGTAGAGGAGCGTAAGGAGGCAGCTGGATGCTGAATGTGTGTAGAGGAGTGTAAAGAGGCAGCTGGAAGCAGGATGTATGTAGAGGAGTGTAAGGAGGCAGCTGGATGCTGAATGTGTGTACAGGAGCGTAAGGAGGCAGCTGGATGCTGAATGTGTAGAGGAGTGTAAGGAGGCAGCTGGAAGCAGGATGTATGTAGAGGAGTGTAAAGAGGCAGCTGGAAGCTGGATGTATGTAGAGGAGCGTAAAGAGGCAGCTGGAAGCTGGATGTATGTAGAAGAACATAACAAGGCAGCTGGAAGCTGGATGTATGTAGAGGAGCGTAAGGAGGCAGCTGGATGCTGAATGTATGTAGAGGAGCGTAAGGAGGCAGCTGTAAGGAGGCAGCTGGAAGCAGGATGTATGTAGAGGAGCGTAAGGAGGCAGCTGGATGCTGAATGTATGTAGAGGAGTGTAAGGAGGCAGCTGGATGCTGAATGTGTGTAGAGGAGTGTAAGGAGGCAGCTGGATGCTGAATGTGTAGAGGAGTGTAAGGAGGCAGCTGGATGCTGAATGTGTGTAGAGGAGTGTAAGGAGGCAGCTGGAAGCTGGATGTATGTAGAGGAGCGTAAGGAGGCAGCTGGAAGCTGGATGTATGTAGAGGAGCGTAAGGAGGCAGCTGGAAGCTGGATGTATGTAGAGGAGCGTAAGGAGGCAGCTGGAAGCTGGATGTATGTAGAGGAGCGTAAGGAGGCAGCTGGAAGCTGGATGTATGTAGAGGAGCGTAAGGAGGCAGCTGGACGCTAAATGTATGTAGAGGAGCGTAAGGAGGCAGCTGGAAGCTGGATGTATGTAGAGGAGCGTAAGGAGGCAGCTGGAAGCTGGATGTATGTAGAGGAGCGTAAGGAGGCAGCTGGAAGCTGGATGTATGTAGAGGAGCGTAAGGAGGCAGCTGGACGCTAAATGTATGTAGAGGAGCGTAAGGAGGCAGCTGGAAGCAGGATGTATGTAGAGGAGCGTAAGGAGGCAGCTGGAAGCTGGATGTATGTAGAGGAACATAACGAGGCAGCTGGACGGTGTCCATTAAAGTTTGCTCTCAGTGATCTGCAAAGTTTAATTTCTCTAATGCTCTTCCTGCTTTGGCACTTTGCTGCAGACTTTGCATTGGAATTGCTGAATAGCTTTAGTGAGTCATGCTGTGGGCAAGAGATGAAGGAAATCGGCGCTCAATATTGCCCTTTTGCAATATTAAAGTTTGCATGGGATGCAGTTTATCTTCCAGATGAATTTGCTCTTTTTATTCTTCTCCAAAAAAAAAACACAATATCTGGAAATTGCACTTACATCATTGTAGTCATTAGTATGAGCTGTCTTACATATTTTTTAATTGGTAAGAATTATGTACAGCATTGCGGTTGTGCATATGTTTGTATTGCGTAAACTTTGATCAAAAAGTTTGAGAACTCCTGTTATAGACAAATAAAATCTCCCTGTTTAATTAAAAAACCACTATTAGCTCACCATGAAATTAGCTAATTTCATGAGCATATAACTTCTTGCTAAATAAGCATTAAAGTTAGGATGGAATGTCTCCTTCTGGGTCATGTCAGCGGAGTCCAGGTTAGACTAAAACCTAGAAAGCAAACGTGATTAATCAGTATGGACAAAAGCAGAAGCTGAAAGAAATGAAGGAAATCAAGCGCAGCTGCTGGAAGCAGTGACATAGCCAGTGCACTGGTAACCAGTGCTCCCACTGTACCGAACACATGTATGGCAGGAATTTGTCATTTCATTCAAATCATTTGACAAGGGATAAGTTAAAAAAAAAATCACTGGAATTGTTTTATATTGATAGAATGCAAATAAGCAAGAACTCTCCTATCTTCAATGCTGGAATGACTGCTTAAGTTTTAAATTAGAGAATGATAATTAGATTTTCTGTTATTAATTAATTAATTCATTAATTAATTTATTTATCCGTCTTCTATATTCCCTCCACTTGAAGGGAACTCGAAATTGAAATGTTTATTCATTAGGATTGGGAATCAATTGGAAAATGAACTAATCACACAATTTTCTGTGACTAATCAGTGCGATTAATCACACCAAATATTAAAACCTATAATCATAAAAATGTCAAAATGTCAAATCTCCAAATTAATGTACAGTTAACAGAGATGGAAGTTCATGGGTCATCGTTCCAAACTTATTGCCATAACATATTAATTTTCTCTAATTTTTAAGACTAGTTTGAACATGCGCAAATGTGCGCCTTCATTGTCTGAACTGTCAGTTTTGCCTCTAGGGTAATTTATGTTTGTTACTATTTATTTCTGTAATAAAAGCATTTATTCTTATCCAGGGCAAAAGTTACTGAGATAAGAAAAAAATGACAAAAGTAAATTAAGGAAAAAAAATGTACATCTTATCATACAAATTGATTGTTTATTGAGGGTTACATGAAATAAAGCTGAAATATTTAAAAACGGTTTATATATTTGTGCTCCTGGTTTTTCGCTATTTGTTTGGGGAAATCACCAGAGCAGAGCAATAAATAACAATTTTATTATAGTTAGCACTGTATTTATATTTCTTTGGTGGTTTAGTTTAAATTTTTAATGTTAAGATTATTCATTTCCAACAAAAGTACTACTTGCAAGTAAGTAAAAGCTGAATTTCAATACTTATGTCATATAATAATCTTTTCAACAATGAATACTGTTCTATGTCTTTAATGTGATGACACATCACATCATATATATATATATATATATATATATATATATATATATATATATATATATATTAACTACCTAATAACTACCTAATTCCTAATTAACTGCCTAAAAACTACCTAATTCCCATTGGTCATTATGGTAATGGGGAGGATTGTATATTTAGGGTCATGTAAATTCTCCTTTCTTTAAAATTATTTTGGTTAATGTAGCAATAAAATAACAGATCTATTATTAGGCAGTTTGGATACCTACAATTCAATGTAATCCCAGAAGACTTCATATATATTATTCAAGAAAAGAAATGAAATATAAAACAACATATTCTAACAAGCTATCACCAATATAACCTACCATCACATACTGTAAATGAAGAAACCAAGAAATTTCATTTGCAAATCACAACATCAACATGGCTATCAGCAAAATGACAATGCGCAGTTCATCCTATATGCAATTCGGCAAGAATGTTGCCTCATAAGGATAGAACACGCTTTTGTTTTGTGTGATTAATACATGTGACATTTTTTGACTGGTAATGCCTGTAATTTATAATCAGTGAGAAATGCATGATGAAAAAGAAGAGCAGTGGTGATAACTTCATCATGGAACCGGCGGAATCGAAATACTCCACATGTTTTATGCTTTTGTATGTGTTTTCCGATAATCTGTTCTGCATTCCTTAGCATGTCACCCAGTGATCATATCTGGTATCATCTGAACTGGAAACAACTTATTTTTCATGAATAAATGGAACATTGTCCTAAAACCAGATCCGGTACAGCTGTCCTGGGTGTCTTGTATTCTCCAATAACTGACCATGCATCAGAAACAGTGTATGAAGATGATCAAATAAATCAGTTTCTCCATTTCATTTAACTGGAAGTGATTTCCTAAGACAAATCTTTCTTCAGAATATTTTTAAGTTCTATTTACAGGAAATGTTCTTGGTAAACGAGTTGCGGCTACAGATAGTGATCTCCAGGTGTTTGGAATGATCTTGTTGAATTTAATATTGAATTCAGAATGGTTGTAACTGACTTGCCTTAGTGACTTTATTGAAACATTTAGAGTCTTAAACTTTAATACTTCTAGTACTGTTTTCAATATTTTCAATGCCTGATATTCATATTGAAGTGATTATTACAGTAGGATAATAAGTACTGACCGCACATGTAAACTAGGATAAAAAAATGAAATAAAATAATTTCCGGAAAAAAGAAAGCTTGTCAATTTTTTGGAACAAACCAGGTGTGACAACTTATCAATTAATGTTTATTCCATATTACTTTAACACATGATTATGTGAAAATTACAATATGGTATATAATTTATGTTTGAACCATGGAATCAGCTAGGCCTAATTAAAGCAAGAATAAAAAAATAGGGATCCACATGGAAGCCCTCTGAAAGCAGACAGCGGAGAACACGGCTCACTCCTAAGTTAGCTCTAGGACAGATTGTCCTTAGAAATAATTAAAGTTTATTCTTTCACATTTCTTGTTACTAGCAATTACTCCGAAAACATGAAAATGACTCTTGATGTGCTGGAATGTATACTGACAGATGTGATTTTGTAACATCCAGGATACTGACATTTTTTAACGAAAAAAAATCTTAATCTATTATTATATTATAGTCATTCTACAACAAAATAAACTATTTTCACATTCCACTGAGACTATTATTGAGAGGGAATATACTGAGGCTGACAGTCCCACTCTATATAATCATACTGTTTTGTCTAATGGATTTGTCAGAAAATTTTATGCCAGTTTGAATCTTGATGGATAGTCTTGTTAAACCACAATTCAGTGCCAAAGTCTGGGTACATGCTGTACCTCAGAGAGGTGACCGAAACACAATTTATGGCATTTAAACTGGGAAATTCAATTTATTTTTTCATCCCATATTTTGTGGTTATCTCTTAAGGTCTTGAAAAGGTTGAAAGTAACATTTTCTTCCCAAGGTGATCACTTTAAATCACCAAATTGCAACAGAAACTAATGTAATTGAGAATTAATATTATTTCCTATAAACACAACTGTCATCCTGCTCTACTGCTTTTAATGCATTTTACTTATTTCTTTCACTATAAACTTTATAGTCTGGTGACATTTAAATGTAACGTGCAGTTAGCCTGATAAAGCGTTCTGGATTATTATTTTAATTCTATATCACTATTTATAAACTCAATTTACCATGTATATCCATATTGAAATGAGAAATATAGGATATCTAATTCCATTCTCTAGATGTTTATGTATGGTTTATGCCAATCACATATAGGCCACACTGCATAATGTGACCTGACCTCCTGAGAGGTTAAGGCTGGATATTGGACAGTTTATCTGTAATCTGTTCAGCTTCGACATAAAATTGGCTTATTCCAAGTCGACAAGATGTGCTGTAATTTCATATCATAATGATGTCGATGTTCTGAAATTAATTCTGGAAATGGTGGAATGTTCCTATTTATCTATGCCTGATGAAATTCCTTTCTGTTAAAATGTAAAGTATCTTTTCCAGTATTCCTGCATTGTCATGCATTAAATAAATATGGAACTAAGAGGTACAGAAATCCATTTTAGTTATAATTTTAAAATATATCAGTACATTATATTCGTTTGAAAATTAATCTCATTTGCATTAAGGCACGGCAAAATACATATATAAATATGTAGGCACTGTTAGTATGAATTTATTCTTCCCTTATGTGCCAGTCGGCTTTCCTCTGTAAGGATGACGTCACCTGTTTGCAGGGGGGTCCTTTGCAGCTGTGAGGACAAGAAACTGGGAACAAGAGCACAACCTGTAGGAAGTGATCGCAGCATAACGTGCACATGCCGTGTTTTAACTAAAGCATCAGCTCAGCCTTTACTCCAGACTGTAGTGTGAACTGTTTAGAGTTCAGTCTTTATAAATGAAAAAATGTGCAAAAGAAAAAAAATGAATTCCAATCAGCCTTTCTTTCGTATTCCCACTACCTTCAGAGCATCAGTACGAGACTTTCAGGCAAATGTTCGCAAAATTTTACGTGTGTGTTTTGGGACGATATATTTTGTGACCAGTGAAAACTAAAATACTAATGGGATAAATGCATATTAAGTCATTGCCTGAAATTTTTAAACATGTCAGCGGCGGAAAGCGTCATGGTATCGCCGCACCGCAGCTTTGAAACAACATCAGCCGCGTCGAGCTTTCTACTGTCTGCTCATTTTATTGTAAATGATACCAAAATCATGTCCTAAAACATTATCTGTCTCATTTATAATGAACTTAGCCAAGATGTCATGCGGGTAGTTGTGATCGTATTGGTACAGTAGCAGAGAGCGCTATAAATGCAGCTGCAGAGGTAACAAATCTTACTAGTGGACAGCACTCACGAGATTGAAGCACTGATGCTGACAAGTTAAGGCGTATTTGTCATTTTACTCTTTCACAAACAAGTGAGTACCTAAGAAAACATACCGGCGCATTGTAAAAAGAATATTTCGTAAAACCTGCATCTCCCGAGCCATGGGCTAAAACCCAAAACAAGCAATATATTGGTACGGACTATACACAGTGTGATTAATCGGGTCGTAGGTAGGCTGAATTTGAAAGCTTCTGCTTTTACATTTGTTGCTTTAATTCAAGTCATGCTGTGAGCTTCAGTTTTGCTCTATGTTCTGAATGGGAGATTTACTGACCGTGTGTAGTATTGTTCAACTTGTGACCACTAGGGGGACCCGTGGGAGGCATTTCGAAACACCAAAAACACCGTCCCGACACAGAAACGCACAGAGAAAGAAAACAGTCTTCAGGGGTTACCTGTGACTTCCCACTTCAGCTAAGAAAAAAAATAAAAACCGTATGAACTTCAGACTGTCTTGGTACAGTCTGCAAAGACATACAAAAGCGATCTGCTTCACTAGCGGGCGCCTATCTCAAGCTCCCCAAGAGCTTTCAGCTGCAAATCAATGAAGATTCCCGATGCTACTACTGCATTACCTCTCGCTTTAAAACAAGACAGTTTCGTGCATTTAAACTTTGAAAAACCAGAATCAACTCTAGAAAATTCATCCCGGCATTAAATTCGGGTTTGATTTTCTTTAACTAGAATATTATAATCGTCCTTCTATTTTTGCGCGGAGGATAAGCAAACAACACAAAGCTGTGACAAATACAAAAGTGCTCCGGGTGCTGCAAGTAAATTCATCAAGACTTGAAAAAATACTGAGAGGGAAATTATTCTAACCTCCTCAAACAAATTGATTACTTACTTAATCATCCCTCTAGTTTAATGGGATCCTTCAATTGGGAAGGTGGAGCACTTGTATGAATTAACATATTCACTTTCCCTCAATCTCTGTTGAAGTGTCTTACTTTTTGCTTAAGGGGCAAGGAAAGGGGGTCGTGGCTTAACATTATAAAGGAAAAAAATAACAGCATCGCCTTTTTGGTTGGTGTAGAATCTGTATCTTGACAAGTTGTTATAAAATCTGAAGGACGACTGGGAAGACATTAAGAGACATTTAGTGGATATAACACTTTGAAGAGATTTGTTTCACTACATTATATTTCGTTTAAAATTTACTTTCTCTTCTTTTGAAAAATGAAACTTTGGACTTTTCTTCCCTGGCTGCCTTGCCTTTTAATTTTTATCATGTGTTTGGGATCTGAGTGCGGGACTGTCCGGAGAATGGTGAGATCTAAAAGAGACTTGGTGCGCATTAGGGAAGCCAGAAGTTCCTTCCCAGGGGCTTGTGCCACACGTCTGCCTCGGGGCAAACGATCCTTGCCCGGGATGGATCGACGGTCGCCTCGCCAGCATCGTCGCTCCTCCCAGGCGGAGGAGAGCTCTTCAGGTCGGGGAAAAGCTGTTTATTTTACCGGCAGAGGAGATCAGCTACGACTGAAGCCGACTGTGGAGGTACCGAGAGGAAATTTTACCCTGGAAATGTGGATCAAACCAGAAGGAGGGCAACGGTCACCCGCAGTAATAGCAGGTTTGATCCGATTTGTTCTTTATTTTTTTCCAAGAGAATGAATGGGTTTAACCCCCAAAACATTAACAACGTGTCTATTCCTTCAAGTAGTGGAGATTGAAAGAAACAATCTGTCACGTGTGCATATTTAATTGAGATTTTTCAATTAATTGTGTGCTTTGCAAGTGAAATTTGCCTGGAAATCATAAAGTTATAATAAGTTTGACAATATGCGATTAAGTCAAAGTAATGTAGTGACATGTGAAACAGCCTAAGTTGGTAAGAACAGTTTATGGTTCCGGCACTGTCTGAAACTTTTGAATTGCGTGCACAGTCCGAAATGTTTGTGTGCCATAATTTTCGATGTAAAAGGAATCCCATTTTCATCTGGGCAGGTATTTGGAAGGTGCCCCTGAAGCATCCTTCAGTAGACTATTGTGATTCTGCGTGTGGCAATGGAAAGTGTTCTATATCGTTACTATTACTACTACTACTAATAATAATAAACACTTGAGAATTACATTCATGAAACGTAAACGTTTTTATTCAGTAACAGCATGTTGTTGGATGTCTTTACGTGGGTTCTTGTAAACGACGTAACGATTTTGGCGAAAACAGCAAAACTATTTCGGAAAACAAAAATAAACTTTTGCATTTAACAGTTGGCGATAATACGTTTTAGGCCTAGTTTTCATTGTCTTTTCTTTTTTTACCTTAACGAAGTCATGTAAAGCACACGGAGCCCACATACAGTCATCCTCAGGAAACTTTATAAGGTCGTTCATTTTAAGGAAGTCTTGCTTTATACTGACTTTTGGTTTTTATAGTTTATGACTACGTTTTATTACATAGATAGGACAATATATAATGGAAGACACCGGAATATAGGTGGTTCCGCAGTATTGCCATGTAAACTATATATAACCAAAGGCAACCAGCATACATCATAACATTTAAATGAAAGTCTATCTTAAAGACTGATTACCTGCGTTGCACTAGTAGATGACATAGCTGATTTTCTGCTCCCCCATAGCGGTGAGCTCGCTTTTATGAACACAAAGCCGATACAGGTTAATATATCAACACACAATTTTAAATACCTGTATATTTTACGATACCGTTGGCGTATTTGGCCTATATATCATGCATATTAAAATATCTTATTAACAATGATCGATTAATGTTGAATATGGGCCAGCATAATAAAGTAATCTGTCTCATAATTAATCAGGACTGCGTCTTTGACGATCCGAGTTTGAGAGAGAAGTAGTTTAAGTTAAGGCGCTGTGCAGGTACCCAGCGCCGCGCGTATACTGCCGATTCGTCGCCTGCGTTAATGACGCAGGACCGCCCCCCAGGCATGAGCGCTGTGTAGTATATATCTATTCCCTGAAAGGGACCGTAGCGAAATTTCCTTTTCACGGGCGACAGGGATAGCCGTTTCGACGATGTGGATTTCGTACTCAGTGTGTTGAAGACAGAAAACGGTGTGCAAATGCTAGCCATTTATTAGGAATCTGCTTGGAAGAGAGACGTTATGTCTTTTATATGGCTGTTTAACATTAAACTCGATTGTTAAACAGGAAACGATTGCGAAATGATACAACAACATGCTAGATGAAATCATACTTTTGAAATATCCCAACTTACTATTATTCATATAATTCTTGGTTTGCAAATTATTTTAAAGCTCGGATAAAAAAACAAAAACAGACTTTTACTGTCGGTTTAAGTTGACTGTGCATGTTTTCTCAAAGAGAACTGTAGTTAAAAGCATTCGGATTTATATAATCTCAAGTTTTCCTTCTAGCCTTTAGATCCCCTCGTCTGCCAATAGAGAGCGTAATCTTCATTTAGCATACAGAAAAGGCAATGTTCTTTAGGGATCATCGCTCAAGTGGTTGCAGTTCGCCAAGCGGTGATCATAGACGCAAACACCGAGCACTGCGCAAAGGGAAGCGGCAGAGAATTAGAGGGCACGTCAGTTTCGCTGTCGCATAAACCCTGGGGATGTCACTGATGGGCTTTCCCGATGTTAAAATATTCAAGAACTGAGCAAGCACTCTTTGTTTATGATGGTTGGTGATATATAACTCTACACGAGTGAGTAAATAAAGATACGTTAACAATATGTACTTATAGAAATATATATAAGGGAGACGGGCAGCTATCAAATGTATAATTGTTTTATCTGATAAAATTATTTTGATTTATATGGATTTCGTTTTAAGTTCGGATGTTGTTCGGATGTTATTTCGCGTTATCGATTCTATGATTCGAGCGCATTGTACACGGCACGCAAGATGCAGCGTTCATATACATCATGCTGCACTGGCAGATGTTTAACCTCGACGTCAAATTTGTATTTTTTTCATCTAAGTATTTGTTTTTGTTTAAGTACCTGATTTATCTTTTAATTTCGATACACGTTCACATTAGGCTATCATGCATTACGCCACAATTACAAATGAGCACTTTTAGTTGTTCTAAAATTAGTTGCAATAAGGTGTAGCGAAACAACGAAAAAAAAAGAATGATAATATTTGATATTAACTACATACAGGGATGCAACTTCACATGTTTTTAAATACCTTTCCCCCCTTTTTCGGACAATCATTGTCCTTTAATACTGGATTCAAATGTTTGTCATGTAAATGTGTGACCCCATCAGCTTGTTACTGATCCGTTCGAAATCGAAAGTCGAAATCTTTAATGTAATAAATGCTTATTTTTCATTTAGTGGCTACATTCCCTTATATGGCAGACTGCGATTTACTTTTATTTATGCCGCAATCTGATTTGATAGGAACTGGCATTCTTTCTACTGACAACGGGAGAGCGCGTGGCGTGAAATGAACTCCAGCCTGCCCGCCCGCCTGCCCTTGTCTGCCCCGGCACACGTCATTGTGTTTGGTCATCAGCTTTGTGTCACTGGGTCGTTGGCAGATAGACCCATGCAAGACATTTGTCAGTTCATCGGGATAATAAAATAGCTCTGCAAGAGTTTCAGTTAATGTAGCATATTTTACTCTCTGTAAGAAAGTTTTTAAATAAATATTTAATTTCTTGAGCATAATAATTACATGGAAACCGTTGAACTATTGCTTTTTTAAAAAGATAAATAAAAAACTTCATCATCACCAAAATGAAAAGAAAAGAAACTTGCACAACAAAGAGTATCTGCACCAGTTTCAACGAGGGTCATCGTATTGCTGTCAAGCTGTATTCAGGATGTGAATTTCACACTGATCAATAAATTAAACCATAAGAGCATGTTTGTAATGCAAATAGCTGCAGCAAGTGGAAGTCTGGGGGAATAACAATGACAAAATTCAGCACCATGAACAGCGCATAGTAAATGAAAATTTCTTCAGTGAATCTAACTGAATATAACTTAATTTTAAATAGGTATGTTTTCCCTAATTATTTCCTGGGTGCATAATTAAAGGGCTCACTCCAGTTTCTCTGCTCTCCATGAGGGATATTTTTGCCTTTTAAAACATTTTTCTTGTTTGCTTGATCATAGAAGAACCCCATTAGACTATACAATGCCCTTAACACTCAAAATGTTTAGGGTTCTAACTGAACAAGATACTTTATATTGTCATAGGCTGATTTTTAAATTAATGCTTATATGAATACTAAAAAGACCTGATTAACATGCAAAAACATGATATAGGAACCTGCAAGAAGCCCCAGAGCACTGGGGGAGAATGGGGGCGGGAGGGGGGGGGCATTAATCAGTCAACAGAACTGTGTTGTGGTAAACAACACCGGTAGAAAGAAAATACTATGATATACAAGGAAGAGATGTAGGTAGGAGTGGAGCAAATGCTGGCCTTATGAGTTTTTAAACATAGCAGGATAACTAACTGCTAAGAGTCTTGGTTCACACAACTAAGAGTGCTGGCTAGGTCTGTCCCACCCTGCTGTCTGAGAGACATATTTAGGTAGATAGTGACTATCTGACAGCGAGGTGACAGTAGGACAGCTTCCAGGACCTTAACATTCTGCAGTTTCTCTGACCTGCCCTCCCCTTACTCCCCTCCAGCAATAGCACAGGGTGAATAAATAGATTCCATGTCTACTTTTAAAAAAGGAGACTGTCCCTGGTCCTGACCATAGCCTGATGAATGATTCTATAAATCAACTCTCCTTGCTCTCCTTGTTTTGCCTTTTTCATATTTAAAGGTTCCACGCAGTGAGCAGATTACAAGACATGAGGAAAGTCTGTCAAAGCTGAAGGAGCTACTAGTGCTCCAGTCTTTACCTCTTGACCCATTTCTGACATACATTGTTGTCGCTCTGATTCCTTGTTTAGCCTCCCTTCTTTTCCACATCTGTCAGACTCTATTGAAAGAACCTACCAAGTAGTACTGTGTCTGATTATGGTGTGAAACGGCAAAGTGAACAATGACGGTGTTTTCATTTTACCTGCCCTGTGTAGTGGAAGAGCTGGCCTTTCTCCATACTGAGATGTAGGTAGTGAAGGGTGTTTATATTAGGACTGGCGTGTCCTAACAATGCTGTATTTTAGTAGGGACACGTCATTATTATTTGCAAACTTAGCTTTGCTTAAAAAAAAGGCACTGGGTTGGATTTTGAGGATATGCAGGCCAGTGGGCAGAAAGTGTGATCATGTGAAGATGGATGTAAAAATGAAAGAAAAAGCTGCAGAAGCTTAATTCAAGCGCAGGGTAACCATTCAGGCGTTTTTACGGGAGAATCTGTCAATCTTGCCACACTGCTGAGTTATTTTAAATTTACTGGGTAAAGTCGCTGCTTTTGATGAAAATTAAGTATCTATTAGTTGTGTTACTACGCTCCCTCGCATCTTTCACTCATTCCGCTCCTAGAAACCACCGGCTTCCCAACAGCAATAATGATTGTCGAATAATTGTGTAGCTTTTATTAATGTCGCGCAGTATCTAGAGGTTAATATTACATATTGAATTCATCATATTTAGTTGAATTGCAAAGTTTTCCTGCTGTTTGTGACAGCTACCTTTCCAATAAGCTTTGAAATGCATAGGTACACCCTCAAAGTTCAGAGAATTATATGCAGAAAAATGATTATTAAGCAGTCATAAAAATGTAAGTGATTACAATATTTAAAAAGGAAAGGTGTTCTTTTCAACCTTGTCTTCATGCTTTTTTTCCCCACGTGCAGATATATTGACCTGTGACTCTGAAAATACATCAACTTGTGGCATAAATGGCACGTGCATAAAATAAAGACTCAAGGTAAACCGTAATTTGATTTCCACCACAAACACAGGTGCCCGCCCTCTCTTTGGAAACTTTTTACAGCCTCTCTGCTTGCTGCGGTCAGCATCGAATCCCCCTCATAAACACACCTCTAACTGCTGTGCAAAGACAGATTCCACACATGGACACGGGGGCAGGATGTGTAAACAGCACCGCGCAGTGGGGCTGTAACTCACGCCTTTCTGCCAAAACCCCAGGGAATCCCAGGTTTCCTCTCCTGGTGCTCGCGCCCCCTGTTTGTCCTCGATTCCCGCTAGCCTAGCAGCAGACACCCAGGGGACCTAACCAAACGCACAGGCAGCTTTCAGAGCCCTCTGCTGTATTTAGCAAGCTGATGTCACATGAAACAGAGCTGACTAGTAATGCTCACAGGAAAGTTGCTCTTGTACTGGGGCAAATAAAGGAAAAAAGGGAAATAAATGAGGTGTTTTGTGGATTTATGCAATTCACGCCATCTGCTGCGACTACCTTTTTGTGGTTGCGTGACTATTTTTCACTTGACAAAATACGACAGAATTACCTGTGGACCTCAATAGTACCTTAATTACTCTACGCAGCGGTAGGTGTGTTCAAACCACCAGGGTTGTCCTTGCCTCAGCATATCCCATCGCTTGTTTAGTCTGGAATAATTAAATGTGCTCTGTTGTTTGAGCTCGATAAAATTATGACTGCTGTTTACATTAAGAAGCTTTCAGGCATTTTGGGTATAGCTTCAACTTAAGTGAACTAGCGTGTCTTCAGCTCCAGTGAACAGATGACTGCTTTTCTGCCAGACAGTGGAAAACATTGAAACATAATATTTTGCAAAACCAACGTTTATTTGTGCCCCTGCCATCCCACCTGCCTGAAATACTGGGTATCTAACCGCTGAGGTCTGCGGAGTAGTTTATACCAAGGATGCTGTTGGAACAAGGAAACTGGCAAAATCCTGCATCCTGCTGACGCTGTTGAAAATAACCTTATTTTTAATATTATTTTAATATTTTAATGTAGATCACATATGAAACCCATGAACGTTCTTAGCATGGGAAGGGGTGTTGTGAAGAGTTCTGTATTCTGTACCGACTGAACTTCTTTATTTCAGAGGTATCGTCATTATGGGATATTTTCTCCAACGGTCGAGGCATTCTGCACTCGTACATGCGTGCACGCTGCAGGTGTGCTGACAGTGTGTAACACAGGAGTGTACAAATGTGCGCTTGCTCATACACAGAAGCATACATGAACGCTTTCATACACTCAATTAAAGCTCGCTCTCATTTTTCATGACCCTTCCTACACTTTGCCTCTTTATAACTTGATTATAACCCTAAAAGTTTCCTTCAGATGTAAGAACACGTTACCTTCCGGAACTTAACATATGCCGTCCAAGCGAAACAGGAAAAGGGGCTTCAGAGCCCCTCGCATAATAAGGCTTTTGCAGAAAAGTACCATTTCTGATTTTTAACTTCCCCACGGTGAGGCACATTTCAGGAAAATAGACTGAATGTTCATGTAACCTTTGCTCTGTTGATACAAGACCACACTGTTAGGGTCTGATTGTTAGCAGATGGCTCATTGTAGTCTTGTGGTCTTGGGACAAGAGCAATGTGGAAGACGTGCTATGGGAACCACGTTAGCCTGCATTATTTATGGTGTTACATTTTTTTCAGAATGTTTTGCAGACCCACATTGAGTAAATTTACCTGTGGAACCAATGCTTTTGGATCTGCAGACCCTACACACCTCAAACCACCAACCTAGAGCAGTATGTTTACATAAACTCATCATCACTGAGCCAATTAAATTATTACTTTTTTAATCCTATGTGTGTAGACTATGGTGGAGGAAAACTGCATCTTTTCATCAGTATCGTGACATGACATATTCAGCTAATTAACAGTTTTTGATTGTGAAATTAAATTCTACGTATAAGTAATATTTTTGTATAGTGTTATGCTGCTCTAGGTAGACTGAATTTAAGGCCTTTTATTGCATCCATGTGCAGCATTCCTTGCAACATTTTTCTCAGGTTAATGTAAAGGGTAATATGTAAAATTAATAATATAAATGTATTTTATAAATGCATCAGTGCACACCTCCAGCTTTGCACTATATCTGCTTAAGGGTCATAGGTCTGAAATTTGTGGGTCCATAGTGAATTACTTAATGGTTTTTGATTATCTCCTGCTACCCAAGAAGGCAGACCTTGGCTTCCCTTCACTTGTTGCACTACAATTTGTAATTTGTCCGCAAGCAGCACTATGCAAGCTATTGGGAGATGTGGATGACAGGAAGATTCATCAGAAAGTATAGCAAAGCTATAAGTTTATGCAACCGATAGTGCTACAGTTCGGATCCTTCCATGTCCTTCCATGTTCAGTTCTGCATTTTCTCACTGCCCTGTATTCCCCAAGACGGCCGTCTACGTCTCGCTCCCTCTCACCTTCATTGCAGGAGAAGTGACAGCGTACTGAAATATGTTTCCCTTTGAACAAATGCGTGCATTGCTGCACTGTTAGCAAGGCACTTGAGCGTAGTGCGGAATATTGTGGCAGACATTCCTGCTTACCAAAAATCTTGTCAAAAAACAAAGTCAGGTTTCCAGTCAGGCATGTCAAACAGAAGAAAGCATGCCAAAAAACATAAATTCTTATGTGTGATATGTGCTAGCATGAATGCTTAAAAATGTATAAGCAGGTGGATATTATAAATCTTGTCTAAATGCAGAGCTGACTATGAAAAGTAATTAAACCAGTACTGGTAAGAACAGGTACAGTTTTTCGGCTTTTGCTAATTTTGAGCTGTGGTTTCTCTTTGCTTTAGGACTCTATGATAAGTGTTTCTATGCCTCCAATGACCGGGGCTGGCTGCTGGGAA
Organism: Brienomyrus brachyistius; assembly: GCF_023856365.1. Taxonomy (NCBI): domain Eukaryota; kingdom Metazoa; phylum Chordata; class Actinopteri; order Osteoglossiformes; family Mormyridae; genus Brienomyrus; species Brienomyrus brachyistius. The sequence goes on from NC_064534.1 coordinate 18,020,303, forward strand.
TTAAAGCCGTGAGTGAGCAGGGCAACCGGGATCCTCGCTTCTTCTTCTCCCTCAAGACTGACCGTGCCCACAAGGTCACCTCTATTACCTCCAACACACGCTACCTGCCCCATCAGTGGACCCACCTGGCCGTCACCTATAATGGGCAGCACATGAAGCTGTTTGTGAACGGCGCCCAGGTCGCTGTGAGCCGCGAGCAGTCAGGTGAGGTCTTCAGCCCCCTCACCAGGAAGTGCAAGGTGCTGATGATTGGCGGCAATGCCCTTAACCACAACTACCGTGGTATGGTGGAGCACCTTCACCTATGGCGACGTGCCTGCTCCCAGCCGGAGATCATGAGGGGCATGCAGAGGCGGAACCGAGACGAGCCAGATGACATTAGCCAACTGGTCATCCATGAGAGCTTCATCAACGCCTCTCATAAGTGGCTCACTGTGAAAGATGGCAGCTTCCCGCAGGCAGAGAGGGCAGGTCGCCCTGGAGTGGGAGATGCGGGAAAGTGGCTGGACACGGTGCTGGAGCCTCCGCCCTGTGGTCAGACAGTTTGCGATAACGTGGATGTGGCGATAAACTATAACCACTTCTGGACCTTCCGCAAGCCCAAGATGGTGCGCTACCGGGTAGTGAATGTCTACGATGACTCCCGTCACAAGCCGACCGTCACGGAGCACCAAATCCACCTGCAGCACCAGCACCTGAACGAGGCCTTCCGCATGTACAACATCACCTGGGAGCTGACTGTCCACAACGTGTACAACTCCTCGCTGCGACACCGCCTGGTGCTGGCTAACTGCGACATTAGCAAAGTTGGCGACGAGGAATGCGACCCCGAATGCAACCATACGCTTACCGGTTTTGATGCTGGCTTCTGCAAGAAGCAAAGGACTAACTGTCCCGACAGAAAACAGGGCAACGAAGAGTGTGACCCGGAATGCAACTGGGATAACTTCAGCTACGATCAAGGAGACTGCTGTAACCCCAACATCACTGATGTCACGAAGACGTGCTTTAATCCTGCTTCACCACTACGGTGAGCCCACACTTCCTTCCACATTTAGCGATGAGTATTGACAAAAGCAATTAATGTAAATGTCTTTCTCTTGCTTCAGTTGGGATAAGATGGATTTCCAAAGCAGCCCTAGACAATAGGACATTTACTGCCTCCACCCACCCAAACTAAACAATCGTATGATATTTTCTTTAACCCAATCTCCTGGGACACGAGTTTAGTTGAATCGTCCAGAAGCTCATTGGCCTCCATTGTATACTGCGCTATGCTTCAATAGTAATATTAACTGTTCTTCCACTACATAATTCCAAGTGCACCTTTCCATTAAATTCTGTAAATAATCTGATAACCAGCTCAGGAAACACAAAATCTTGCAATGATCAGCTGGGTAGCTGACCCTTAAAACCTGCTGTGATTGTGTGTGTGTGTATGTATGTGTGTATATATATATATATATATATATATATATATATATATGTATGTATGTATGTATGTATGTATATGTATATATATATATATATATATATGTATGTATATATATATTCTTAAGATTTCAATTAATTTAACATTATAAGTATAATAAATATAAGGCAATGGACATTTTCTTTAAGGATAAATAGTATAGCAATTTACATTACTGACTTAATAATCGTAATGACCAATTCATATAGATCCCAGCATGTAAAACCATGTTCTTCAGTTTATCACATTTACTCATTGCATTTAATGCTTGCATATTTGCGTGTTACACAGTTTAGTTACAATACAGTGAAAACATATTACTGTGAAGTGAATTCCTCAGTTGTGAATTTGGGATGCCTGACAGCTAACAGACACGGGATATTCCACTGTAGGGCGTGACCTGCAGCAGGGTAACTTGGTCTGTATTTATTCCAGTACTTCTCAATTGCATTATTACCTATGACATATTCATAGTAGTCAGTGGTTTGTCTGTACAACGTGGGCCATTCATTCCTCTGCCATGTTTCAGAAATGAGCAGCCGAATCAGCCCTCTCTCTGTGGAACAGCTGGAAAAAGGCTTGCAGGATTTGTTGTTCCAGTACACCATATGCCCCCTTAACATCTTGAGAAGAGCAGTCAAAGCCAGCTTTTACAGCTAGCTTGGACTGTTTTTAATTTAATTTTAGTTGCTCAGCATCACTTTATTAAATCTGTACTTGGGTGAGATCAATTGTTCATCTTAAATTTATGTCACGTTAAAAGAGGACAGACACAAGTTAGTCTCCTGCAGCATCGCTACTTTGTTAATGTTGTGAAACACGTATTGTTATCGTCATGCTTATGTAGCTCATGCAGAAGATTAGCTTGCCGTAACTAAGTTTAATGTCACACTTTCATTGATTCCGTTGGTAGATTGGTTACGTGTGAATTGATTTGAATTATAAATTGAGTAGCAGGGCAAGCTTGTTAATTTCTTGGTCTAGAGGGGAAGCAGGTGATAGAAGACTTCCTGGCACGGCTCATGATCTGAGCTTCGCCTCTGTGCCTCTGAACTCGTGTGGCTCTGCGTTTCGGGCCAGCGGGTTACATCCTACAGGGTAAATGCGTCACTCTGGCCTTTGCTCAAGAGCGATAAGGTTCCCTTGCTCCGGGGCCGAAACAAACTGCTCTCTTGGTAACTGGAAGAGAGGAAAAATAGAGATCTTTTCCTTGGAGATGTCTGAAATATTTTTCCGAATTTTGAGATTTATTTTGTGCTTATAAAAAAGGACTTATAGAGAGTGAGTGCGAATGGAAACCATGTCCCACTGGACAGCCGAGAGGCAATTGCTGCTTGGGACTGGATTTCCAGCCGCATTACAGAGTGGGAGTCCCCTCAGAGAGTGTTTTTCAGAAAGCAGAACATTCCAGAATATTTGGGGGCTGGGAGTGTCCATGTGCACTACGGGAAGATGTAGGAGGGGTGCTCCCGCTCACCATGTTTCTGCGCACTTTGGGTTTCACATTGGCTAATTACGGCAAAACAGCTTAGAAAAAAACACTTTGAGGTGTCAGCCATGTACCTACGAAAGCTTGTCTTCTCATTTAAGCCAATTGTCTTTTCATTAATGATTCAATGGAGTAGTTGTTTGTAAAGTAGTGGAGGAAGTAGAGTAAATTCTGCTCTTTGTAATAGTCTTATGGGAATTTCTAGCTTTAGATTTCTGGCATAATCTTGTTTTCCAGTGTCAATTTTCACTAGTCTGTCGTCGATAATAACAGTAAAATTATAATCCTAATTACAGCAATCTTTGTTACACATTACATTAAGCAAAACATTGTCCCTGCTGTGCAGTCTCAATCAGTTATTTAGTCATTATGCCCTCATGAATATGGAGTGGGACATGTCTTAGCAACTTCTGATTGCATCTCAGGACTAGAGCCTTTGTAGCTGTGCTCGGTAGGGCTGTCTGGGTGAGTTTGTCAGTGTGACGTCGCAGACTTAAACCTGCCTGTTTCCATGTCGTGTTTTTTTATCTATGTTCAAATTTATGTGTAAAAAAAGAGCAATGTGCTCCATCCTGTCCAAACCTTTATATGAAATACATAAATTAAATTAAATGACAATATTTATGTCTTATTTAATTAGGAACTGAACAAAAACAAAAGCCCTTAATATTTATTGATTGAATTACAGCTATTTCTTCTATACTTTTTAATTATCATCTGTAAACGTTTACTTAAAATTAGGGATACACCGATACTATTATCGGCATCGGGTACGATACTGTGCCCATATGCTCGTACTCGTCCCTGTGACAATGTGACGATGCCCATAACTGATACCATGTAATAAAGTATTAGCTACATCATAAATGAGCAAAATAAATATCTCCTGCGCTGCAGTACAAAATTGATCAAATTAATAGCATAGTGGTCTTCAAACTGTGCTCTACAAAAATGTCAAGAGGAGATACTAAGTCAGATTCGTACAACACCACTAATCTAATTAAATATTTAAAACCTAAAGATAAAGAGTATGATGAAATTGCCACCCGCAGCAACACTCTGCAACAACCAAAAGTCCAGCAAATGCTAGAACCAAAAGAGAAAATGTCAAACGATTAACATGGCGCAGTGGAAATAACAGAAGCTCTTACCCAGTATCTCTCGGGCACAACGTCGTAATGGTGGCACACAGACACCGTAATACTCTCTGAGGTGGTACGCAGCATAAAAGTTTTTAAAACGCTGCTTTAGAGGTTTCGGATAATTAACCTACCGATCCATCATTTTCCACAGACTAAAAATAAACTATGATCGGCGCTTATACGTTCAGCCCTCCCCATCACCCCTTGGGTGACAAGGCTTAAACATTCTCATTAAGTGGCCTGTCCCTTTAAGAAATACCTCTAAATATTACCTTTAATTGAATTTGAGGCAGGAAGTTTCATCTGATAATGTGAGCAGACCCCGTTGGGCCACTGAGAGGATTTTTAGTGACGTAGCACTGCCATGGTGTAGGTCTGCTATTGTAAGACAGCCAGAGGTAATGCTTGTGACTCTCTATGCTGGCAGGACCCACTGCACTGTCTGGAACCATCAGGCAACAAAGGTTTCTGGGGGTTCTGGTTGCCATTATGCCATTTCCTAACAGCCTGTAGCAGCATTTTTATGGCCAGTCCACCTAGTTCACGACCCTGAAGATTGAGACGGGAACCCAAGACCCTGCTTGTGTCTGGCTGGCTTTGTTAGCTTTCCGTTTGTCACACCAGATTTGTGTCAGCGTTTGTTTCTCTGCTTGTATCTTTGGTCTTGTAATGCTTTGTTGACATATAAGCCTGGTATGCATCCCTTAGAATTCCTTTCACTGAACCCAGGAAACCACCATTTATGGCTTTCTTAATGATATTTAAATATGTGGCTTTGTTGGGGCATTCTCATGAAGCAGGTGTGTGTTTTTGGGTTGTTGTTGTTGTTTTATATGAGTCGCCTTTACAATGCTGATTTGTTTTATTGAAACGTGTAAGATTCCTTTGAGGGACACAAATATAAACTAAGTGAGGCATTGTAGGCATTTTATCCCAGCTAGACCGAAATCAAAAACAATTTAGAAGAATACTGAATTTCGGAAGGTTATAACCCTTGGTTGCTTTCATAAAGGAGAGCTTGCTGTGTAGTCTTAAAAAATGTAACATTAATGTAATGATTTGACAAAGGAGAGGATTCAAGTTCCTTAATTATTTTCAGAATTGTTGTTAACTGACAGGCAAAGAGTCAACATTTTGGCTGAGGCAAACAATTCTGAATTATAGCCCAAAGATGTAGTCTCAAAACAGACAGATATCAGTAACAGGAATACAGTACTAGTAACCAAATCCAGTACACTAGGCGAGGAATAACAGAACCAGGAGAGCAGGCTTGGGTCATACACATAGAGCAGGTCATGGAACAACTGCTTGGTCTGGTGAAACGCTCAATACAGTATATCAGGCAGTGGTGGCCTGATGATTAGGGGAGTGTGCTTGTGTTCAAAAGGTTGCTGGTTTAAATCCCTGGCCACTGAGGTACCTTGAGCAAGGAACCTCCCCTATGTACTGCTACCTGGGTGCTGAATAATAGCTGTCCCCTGTTATGTCACACATAGATCAAATACAGAGGACACATTTCATTGTTGTGAGCATGACATTTAATTTAGAATCTCCTTCTGCACAATTAAGCCTTAAAAAATGTGGTCAGTAATAAGTAAGGTTCTCTGGTTTGCTGATATAATGGTAGATTAAGGTTAGCTAACTAGCTAACATTTAGTAATGTCACGAAAGACTGGCCATTTTAATTAATGAATAAGTCATAAGTTTAAGTACACAAGATTGTTTTAACACGTTTTTACACACACACACACACACACACACACACACACACACACACACAGGTTTGCAATTATATCATTGTGGGGACTCTCCATTCATTTGGGGGAAAACTCTAATCCAAACATGATGACCTTAACCCCTACCCCAGCCCCTAACCTTAACCATAAGTAACCAAACAAAATATGAGACTTTTGGCATTTTTAGTTTTTTGATTGCAGTCACTGATTTTTATAAAATTGAATTTCCCCATGTGTTAAAATTACAGGTTGTTATTACATTGTGGGGACATTTGGTCCCTACAATGTAATGTATATGTGACACACACACATGTGTGAGTGTGTGTGTATGTATGTGAATAATTCCAAGCCTTTAGTCTGGGTGGCTTGGTTGCTCAGTGGGTAGCACTCTTGCCTCACACTTCCAGGGTTGGTCTATCTCCTCTATCTGCGGCATTTGCATGTTCTCTCCATGTTGTGGAGGTTTCCTCCCACAGTCTTCAAATATGCCGTTGGGTTAATTGCCACCTTTAAATAGCCTCTAACACAGTGTTTCCCAAACCAGTCCTCAGGGAACCCCGGACTGTCCACATTTTTGTTCCCTTCCAGCTCCCAGCCAATCAGGAACACCGAATACCTGGTACTGATGCGCTGGGATCTGAGAGGAAGCAAAAACGTGGACTGTCCGGGGTTCCCCAAGGACTGGGTTGGAAAACACTGCTCTAGCATATGTACCCTATGATGGACTGTCACCCCCATTCTACCCCGGCCTTGTGCCCAGTCTTGGCTGGGATAAGCTTGAGGTCCCACACCATAGCGCTAACCAGGATGATTGAGTGGTTATGAGATCGATGGATGGATGGTTGGAGATCTTTACATTTTGTTATAAGGATTTAAATACAAGATTAATGTTTTAGAGAAGCACAAATTGCCTTTTATGCATGCTACAGGGTAGATGCATCTATATCACATGGTGCAGCATGAGGCTTAGAATGAATTATATATGACAAAGTTATCCTCCAATAAAATGAAATCCAATGAAATGTTTATCCATTGTGTTAAATCATATTGCACTATATGTGGAACAGTCATGTTTTCTGTTGAAAGCTAAGGGTTTTCTGGCTGTCATTCTGTGGCTATAACATTTAGGATTCGTAACTCACCACGGCTTTGCTGATTATGTAAATATGTGATTTATTGGTGCATGGTTAGTGATAAATGGTCAGAATTTGAAAGTGACAGATATAGATGAGCTCGCATTTGTGTATTAACATAGAAGGAAACGAACAAAAAAAAGAAATTGTGTGCATCAGTCAGAAAGATAAGCTTTCCAAGTGCTTACTTATTTTTCTTTGATTATGGAATGTCTAGAGTGCTTTGCCGAGGGCTGCATAACAAACATTTTACATTCCTTGTTGATTGTGGAATTCTGTACGAACAGTGAACATTATGAGCAAGCAATGATGAGCACAGCGACTTAATGTCAACATGACTGTGGAACCGCCGTGGTTATGATTAGTCATGAGAGTAGCAATAGAGGATTATTTTTTTTTATAGATAAGGGACAGTGACTTTGTCAGAATGGGTCAGTGAAAGAGTAACTCTACCCACAGACATCGTTACTGACAGAGTTGGGTAAATCAGTTCCTGAGAGTGTAAGTCCAGAACGGGATTTTGTTTCAATCAACCAGTTGAGTACTCTGTGACTGTGACTCTTTATGCTCAGCTGATTGGTTGATCTGGATTTTTACTCTCTGGACCCGAATTACTCAACTATGGTTACTGATAAACATAACGAAACCTTGATTATTCATATGCATTTAAATGAAGAGCCACAGCAAAAGCTTGTAATCAAAAGATATTCTGAATTTGTATTCAAAGGTCATAATTTATGCATCCATGTTTAGGTTACGTCATTTTCAACATATTGCCACACCATGCATGCATTACTTGCTGTATTTTGTTAATAATTGTGTTACGTTTGTTAACTCAATGTTGGGGTACTGTTTATGAAAAATGTCGCAGTGCTATTATAATTCCTAAATTCCATTGAACACTGAATTCCAGCGGCGCTATCTTGACATCACAAAACTTCAGGGTCTCACACATTAATATAATTTGGCCCATTGTCTTTTCTTGAAAATTTTGGAGCAGAATTAATTGTTTGGACAGCATTCGGTTAATATCGCACACATACGGGAGTCTCTTAATGTCTCAGCAGGTGATTTGGAACTTCATGTAGACCTTCATGGAGTGCACCTCCACCCATGTGGCATTGGTGTTCCCACATAATTAGCGTTTGAAGCAAATTTATAGGGTTCTGTATCTCTGCTAATTCCTCAGGTAAAAATAGATTCTTAAGAAGGCATAATTGCACAGTAACTCCATGAAATGTGCTGCGATTATTATTCAATTGATTTAACTACAGTTCTCCAAGAGAATAATAAAAACTTATCTGAGAAATCTCAATGTCTGTTATGATTAAAGATAAATTCTAGTTGCAGCACATTATCGCACATTATAATTCTTTTTTTCTCTCGTTTTCTGGCAGCCTTTAGAGTGATTTATTAGTCTACCAGGTGAATTTACAGCTAGACTTAAGCAGTCTACACTTGCATTGCACGCACATGTTGCTATTGAGAGCACATTTTATTCTACTAAGAACAGCGGGAATGGAGAAAATGCTCCGATTGTGATGATGTACATATAGTATTTTGTGAATCGTTTAGAAGCCGTGGCATTTTGGCTATTTATATTTTTATAACAATAAGCAAGAAGCCATCATGGAACCTTCTCCTCCATGTCACAGCCTGTTTTATGCAGTAAATGTTCAAGCTTTCAAGCTCATTTGTCACCACTGGGCTCCTTTCAGTATCGACCTGTCAGCAATCCTCTACTGCACAAATTAACAGAAAGCCTTTTCCTCCTTTTACTGGACTTCCTCAGAGGAGCTTGGTATTTTACAACCTGTAGTCTAAATTTAAGACCTTCTGATAGTAAACCAACAGATGTTAATGGCTTTACCTAACAGATGATTTGGTATAAAGCGTGCTTTTAACACCTTCATTTTAAAGACCTGACTGCCCAGTAAAAAGCTCCTGCGGCCCAGTTACCTATGACGGCATATATCTCTGGTGTCCTGACAACATGGGTTTAAGGTTGAAGCTGCCAGTGTGTTTCCGGGAATTTTCACTTCTAAACAACCTCAATTACAAAGTCTTGTATGTCAAAACTGGTGGGAGAGCATTTGTTTTTCTGATCAGCCTGGCAAAGGCTTTTATCCAGGCATTTGTAGAGGACTGCCGTGCTCTGTCCGCACACCTAGAGCTGCTGTCTTTCACTGTTTGGTCACACTACCCATTCACGCGTTTGTTCGAGCCAGTAAATCGCCTGTGCTTTCTTTCCCTTTAGATAAAAATTGAGTCGAGTCAGGATTATGCTCTCCTGCGTGGTTCCTGAATATGTGTGATGGCAGATTCCTCCACACCGTAGTTCTGGACTCTCATAATCCCCTAGCCTTCAGCATTCGCCATCAGGGAACAAGCAGCTGGATGAGCCAGAGGCTGGGGCCCACGTTTCTATTACTCCCGCCGACAGAACTGACAGTTTGAATACAGGACAAGTGAATTTCTGTTGCATTTATCCAATGCATACTGGGGTAACAGCCAGGGGATAACGGAATAGCTAGAAAAAGATGCACGACGTGCCCTATTAATGACTCCAGAGCAAGTAAATGCTGAGCGCACAGAACTGCAGCACTTTTATTCCAGGAGGAAATGACATCATCTGATACATTTAGTGTCTGTTTTAGTTGCTTCCCTTTTGAGTGATTGTACTGGGCTGCGGGGCTGCATGATATCTGTAGCTGTCTTAGCATCTCCTTCAGAAATGTACCTAGGGCTTGTGGCCAGAGTGGTAATGAGTGACTGCTTTGATGGCTGTTTTGTTCATGGGGTTGGTGACAAGGCTTCTGAGGGGCTGCCAATTTATGGCTCTCTGGGCTGTCTGGCAAGCAGCGCCCAGCCGGTGTGCCACAGGTTCCGTGCACACAGCGGGCAAGACGTCGCATGCGAGGTGATTTTATGAGATTATATGAATAATATTTGGCTGTAAATGGATGAGGCAATAATCATTCATTTAGCTGGTATTTAACATAAATGCATCAACATGCATTCCTACATGCTGCGGCTATTCATGCAGCAGTGATTTCCGGTGACATCTGCATTTAGTGGAGTTCTTTTCTCCCCCTTTTTGTCTTTTACGATGATTTAAATCTCTTTTTTGACTTAAGTGTGCAGAAGTGAAAGGAATGGAAAATTTTCTCACTCTCCCCAGGGACTCATCCCATGTGAAAATGTAGGCCGAGCCCCGGACCCTGATCTGTGCTCTGTCTATAACGGGGAATCAGCAAGATGTCCTGGGGGAGAGCCGCTGCGATAAGGGGGTCATGCTGTACTTCCGACACAAGGCCAAACACGACTGGCAGAGCACACCCTTTTAGAGAGGCCATTGAAACCTGTTTCCTCCACAGAATGCCGCATAGCCAGGCACCCAGATAAATAGCAGAAATTTTGCATGCACTGTACACCTATGCAGAGACATGCGTATCACTTTCTGTTAACTACATAGCTGTCTTACTCTTCTCCCCATTAAACCCTATGACCTTTTTTTCCTTTTCTGCATAGCCAAAAAGCCAGCCAAATATTTTCATAGGAAATAATTAAATTCCTGAAATTATTAGGAGAGAAACCTTATATCATGTGTTCTCCATAGGCCTGTCCCCGGAGCGAGCTTCCTGGTTTCCATAAACTGACCTTAGCTGTCCTTTGATAATGCCCCCCCCCCCCCCCCCCCGTGTAACAACTTCTCACTTAAAACGCTTCTTATGAGAAAGAGAGAACTCCATCATCTTTTTTTTTTTTAATCCTGCACAAAGATCCTAAGCTCTGGGAGTTTGTAGCTTTTTTCTTCTTCATAAGAACTTAATGTGACCCCATCTGACACAAGTCAAACAGGGTACTCTTTGGAACGTTCTTCAGTCCCGCCTACTACTCAGGAGGGGTGTGGGAATCCCTAATATGTGGTGACAGTGTCTTTCAAAGATAATTAATAGCAGTACTGAATAGAATTGTAACAGTAATTACATATAGGTAATATTTCTATTACTGTTTATGCATGGGTAAGAGTTATGTGAAGCCGTTTCCTAGAACCTGTAGAAGAGATGTTTTTCTAACTGTTTTTGGGCAGTATAAGTTGGAGTGGGTGATAATTGTGATGGGATATTCTTAGGGATATAGATGGTAGGAAATGTGCAAACATACAATATCCTATACATAGCTCAGGTAGGTGAAAGTGCTATCGCCACACATAAGCCCAGATTATCTGCTCCGCTGTGTCACACAAACCTCACAGTGATTACTCAACACACAACAATTTTCAGACTATTATGTGTGGTTATGTGAGTATATAAAACATATGAATTAAAGAAAGATGCTTTCCAGCTTTCAGCTCACGATCCACGACAGTTACTTAATCTCCAATTTTTATTCAACAAAAAAAGATTTTACGTGATTGTGAAAAAAACGTTTAATATTGTGTGCTTGTAACAGCAAAATTTCCGTAAGCCATAATGTAACAGCAGTGGTAGAGTGTTATTGTAAGGCTGTGTGTTTTTTTATCATTCCCGTGGTGAGATACTTTTTGACTTCCTGTTGAACTGGATCAAAAGTTAACATTTACCTTCAGATTTCAAGATCACGCACATGTGAACATTCAGGAAGGCAGAAAACTGTGCTATGCCCTCAGACTAGGCCAGCACCTCAGCTCCATTCATCCACGACTCAGTAGAGTGAGCTGGCAAACAGATGTACCTTCAAAGAGTCAAGTTGGGAGTGTTTGCGGCTGGTGTAGGGGTTATGGATGTTTTTCAGGGTGTCTGTCCTGGGGGTTGGGGCATGTCTTTTATTTTTCTTGCTCCAGCATTGTAAAGGGAGGGGGGAAGGTAAAACTATTTGTCTAAGTCTTCCCCTGTCAGTGCAATCCAAAGATAAAATCAAAAACTTCAAAAGTCACTTTCAATTAAGACAGTCTGATTGGAGCGTATCTCCCTCCCGAATTAACAAGGAAGGAAGCATATAAATTATTACTGATCAATGAACTGTGAAAGTGTGAAAACTCAGAGTGTTACTGGAAAACTGCTTCAGAATCTTATTGTGATGACTGAGTGTGAAGTTGTTTAAATCCTGACCTGTTCACACTTTTCTTTCCTATGTATGAGTTTACCCACCAGCTTTGTGTATCTGTGAATGGCATAACAGAGGCTATTAACAGCTACATATAATTAAGAGTTATCCTGTTTAAATGATTGAGAAAAGGGTGCACACTCACAACAGTTGTTGATTGGGAAGAACTTACAATAAGGCAGGCCGGCAGGCATACAGATTGATGTATCCTGCTGTTGTTTTACCATAACATTGTAGATCAGCTGGGCTTCCCTTTGCCCTGTAACAGCATCCTCTCTGTTTCAGATTCACACATCTGGCACTTAGCACGCTCCGGACACTAAGGAAACATGGAGACCAACTTTGAAAAAGAGTAATTAGTATGTTAGAGGGTAGATGGTTGCAGCAGACCAGATGACATGTTACATTCCTAACTAGACAGGGCCAGTGACCCTTGACCCCGAAGACTTGGCCTCCCAGTGTGGCTCGGATTTCACTCGTAATAAGTCTTTCCTCATGTGATAGGCAGCTCATCTGGGCCATGCATTTACAGGATGGCACTTTCCCCAAGAAGTAGCAAGACACTGCCTGCAAGTCAGGGGCCCATTGTTCATTTTCTATCTTATTCAATAACGCAGGTCAGTGTGGTAACCTGCACAGCACTTGAATCTAGTCTAAAATCTAAAACGTTTAGTACTATTGTTATACCATTTTTGTTTGTCTGACTGTCTGTTTCTTTTTGCAATTACCAAAGATGGACTATAAACCCTCTCTGTAACCATTGTGTTCATGTCATATAAATCTCTGTGCTCTATGCCATGTTCAATGGGGTCTAGTCTAAGAGGAAAACAGACAAACTGACAGGCACACAAACAGAAAAACAGTCCTAGGAGGCTAAAGCAGATAATGATGCATTCAGTTGGGTGGCATTTATGGTCATACCATCTATATAAGAGTATACAGTGGCATGAGATAATGTCCCCCAGGACCATGGTGTGATGAACAGTAAGTGACAAAAGGGGGAGATTCACAAGAATTTTTAATGTGCAAAACACAGGACAGTGCAAGTCAAGTTGGCAAGTCAAGTCAGTAACGGCTGAATGTATAGAAACAATGGTAATAGTAGTATAGCCGCATAAATAGAATGACTACAGTGTAATAGACTAAAAATAAATAGATAAACAGGAAAACAATATATTATTAAGAATAATAAGGATTGTGTTTAACTTGTCTTGACCGATATTGCCCTGCAGGGTTTTTCATGGTGTAATTTGTGCTCAATTCTGTCTCTCCACTAGAGCGTTTCTGGATGTCAAAGAGCTAAAAGAGATATTGAATCTGGATGGCTCCACACATCTCAACATCTTCTTTGCCAACTCCACGGATGAAGACCTGGCTGGGGTTGCAACCTGGCCCTGGGATAAAGAAGCATTAACACATTTAGGTATGTTCTAACGTGCAGCATATAATTGAAGTTATTATTGTTATGAATTGAGATGATCTGCTGAAGTCATCAAGAGTCTTGAATACATTTTTATGGACAAAAAGGAACGAGTCATTGTTCTTACATTGAAGTGTGTTTCCTGTTGTTTGTAGGAGGGATTGTGCTGAATCCTTCCTTTTATGGCACGTTTGGTCACACTCACACCATGATCCACGAGATCGGTCACAGTCTGGGCCTCTACCACGTCTTCAGAGGGATCTCTGAGGTCGAGTCGTGTAACGACGCCTGCTGGGAGACAGAGCCCTCTCTGGAGACAGGTGACCTGTGTGCTGATACCAACCCCACGCCCAAGTACAAACACTGCAGGGACCCTGAGCCTGGAAATGACACCTGTGGGCGGCGTCATTTCACGCACACGCCCTATAATAACTATATGAGTTACGCAGGTGGGTAAACGGATTTGTGTGTGACCTGGGATGGATGTAAGATTGTGTTGTGTTTGCTGAACACTGTTTACCTGAAGGAGAGATGTTGGGATCAGCTTCTTGATTTTTTTATTGAAAAGCTCTTCTGTGAAACTGGCAGCGCAGCCTGATCCCCGCTATTCCAACCACTAACCGATACCATGTGTAACTGATGAATGACTGTGAGTGCGGCAGCCTCACTCTGCATCGCAGAAATAAGTGGACATTGAAAGGTCTTACAGAATTTTTTTTCCTATTATTATACTGCACCCAAGCTAACATAGCGGAGCAAGTTCAGTCTGGCCTTGGTCTTTGAAGTGTATCTCTGTTATTAACTTCACGTATGAAATAAAAAGCAGCTTTAAAAAGGCCTTCTGTACGACATATCAATGCTCATATTTAGATCACTTCTTTTTCGTTTGTGTCTCACTCAGTTGGAACATTTATGCCAAGATCAAACCCTTTTAAAAGAAAGACTGCTGAAACAGCTGAAAAATTGCATTGTGTATAATTTATATTCTGTGTTGCAATGGGCTGGCATCCCGTCCAGAGTGTTCCCCTGCCGCATGCCCTTTGCTGCCTGGGATGGGCTGCCTGTGACCCTGTGTTGGATGAGCGATTGGAAGATGGATAGATGGATGGTTAGATTGTTGGATAATTTATATTGTGACTGAACTGAATGTGAAAAGGTCACTTTGTGTTTTTTTCTGTTGTGGCAGGTTTTTCTGTCTCTCACACTATCAGATCAGATCAGACCATTATAGGTCTCATGCCTGTTCCTCATTCCTATTCCTCTTAGGCATCTTCACGGTTCTCTCTCCCTCTCTCTCTCTCCTGTAGACGATGACTGCACTGACTCATTCACACTTAACCAAGTGGCTAGAATGCACTGCTACCTGGACCTCATCTACCAGTCCTGGCAGCCAAGCAGCAAGCCACCCCCTCTGCCCATGGCACCCCAAGTGGTGGAGCAGGAAGACGATGCGCTCCTGCTGGAGTGGTTCCCGCCCATCACAGGGAACTTCTACGACAGGTGAAAATAAGACGCACGAGAAGAGGCCGTGCAGCAGTGCCGGCCATCGCTGCCTGGGCCGCCATCATCTGTAGGAGCACGGTAACATCAGGGGACCTAAAGGCAGGCAGCAAGTTATCAGCTACGGGCGGTGTATCTGAAACCTGCCCATTGATCATTTCACATTGAGCATTAATCATCTTACTAAATATCAAGGGAATTTTATGATAGAACAATGGCAAAAGAGTGTTTATGAGTGTGGAATTGGAATCAATTTAGAGCACATCTGTAATTGAATTCAAGGCTACCTTTTCTTCTACCTTCATCCTGCTAGAATTGTGGCCACATATTAAAAACCAGGCAATGCAAACATATGGAGGTGTCATGCCTAGTTAACCTGAAAGGAGCATGTGTTTGTATGATACATTGGGGAGAAATTGACCTTTAAATTAGTCACAAGAAGCGTCAGCACTTTTTTTCACATGCCAGTTGTGTCCAAGCATATTAAAAATATATTTAAATGTAATGCTACATCAGACTTGGTGCTGGCTATTCTGAATAATAAAATTATATTAAAGTAGAAGAAGAAGTGTCAAGAGGGTTTAACTGTTTGTTAAATCCTTTGTGACATTAATTGTTGTGCATTGTGTGATGCAATAATATCAGATTAATCCTCAGGTATTTAATATAGTTTATAAGATCACATTTAAATGGTGTAAAGAATTCCATGTTTAGCTTGCATATGTAATTCAGAAAATATTTTAAATGTTTTATTTCTTAATTGCATCGGGCATTTATTCTTATATGTTTGTCTTAAATGTAAAAATATAGATAAGGATCTAATGAAGTGCAGGGTCATCGTTTGACATCAGAACAGCAACAGTCCCTTCTTGGACCTGTTCTGTAAGATGACCTCGTATTCCTTTGCTGTTATATGACCATGCAAGGAAGCCATCAAGCGTAATGTCTTCCATGAGATGACGGCCCTTACCAACAGGCATTATGGGCTGCAGGCTCATCTCCAAATGTAAACCTGTCCAGAAGCAGGAAAAAGTGTGAAAGATAATTCATCAGACATTATTACTTTTTTCCATCTCTTAGGTGTCCAGGTTTTGTCTTCCTTACCCCAGGTTATGTGTTTTTTTTGTACATTGGCTTTACATGCAAGCATTTTCCAAACTGACTGTAAATTCTTATTCTTTTAAATTACATTCTTATTTTTTGAAGCTCACAATGTGCAGCTTTCGTTGAGACTGGGTCACAGAGATGCTGATTCAGGTCTGTGGTCATTTATAGGCTGTGTTTCTGTTGTATTAACTAATTGTCTGTCTGTTTTTTTCAGTGAGCTTTAACATACAACCAGTGTTCTTCTCCAATGCAGTTGTCTGATTGGCATTGGTTGTTGTAATTTTTGCTCATGGCACATTATTATTATTATTATTTAAGATAATTTAGTAGTTTTTTTTTGTAATTAATGCAATTTGGCACTGACTATTTGGTCTCATGTTGCTTTGAAAACTCACATGTGAAAATGCTGATTGTCAGACCTTTTTAATAGCTGATAATGGAGCGCTGCCTGAGATTTTGGGCACTATGAAAGCATATGATGAAAAATAAGACAACCAAAGAAATAAAGGACCATGTTTTAATGTGATCAAATTTGCATTGAAATATTTTCTGTAAGTTATAAGTCTAGAAGCTGCACTAACTTTGTTTTGTTTTGTATCTAAGTTGGTACCTATGGCTGTCTATTGGTTTCCTAGAGAAGTGGGATCAGTATGTGATAAATGCACAGAAGGGAGGGTCCTTATGCAATACGCCTCCAACTCCTCATCTCCCCGCCCCTGCGCTCCCTCAGGACACTGGAGCCCTCGGGAGGCTGAAGGTATGGAAAGGTTTTATTAAGTCTCAGTCCTTCTGTTCCAGGACATATACTGTCACTGTGAATATCATGCATTGATAATCTAATGGTAAGTGCATGAAAATGATGTTAACAAAACACTAGGATTAGTGGAATTGGGTTGTTTGCTTAACAAATGTATGGGTAGAAATTTTAACTTGTGATGTATATTTCTGTTTATAAATAATGAGGTGCACGCACCTGTCAGGCAGCTACACGCACTGCTGCTGTGGTCTGTTCTCCAGCACCACAACGTATGATTGGTGACTGACTTCAAAGAAAGAGTGGGGCCTTCAAGACATCTGTACTGACAGAGGTGTAGTCTGCTGCCAGTGTAGGAATTCAGTTTAAATGTAATGATCTTTTAAGTAAAACTTGGTCTGACCTCCCGAGGAATGGAAGCAGACAGGTTAATGTCCAAGCACAGAGTCTCATGGCCCAGTATACCCCAGCTGGGGTCTTATACTGGTGCCCATAAAATGCCCTTAAAGTTTCCAACTGTGTTAATGGGCAACATTTTAACAGCTTTGGATAAAATTATCTACTAATAATTAAATATAACTTATATTCCATGGAATAAAAATGGAAATGGTTGAAAAAACATTTATATGTATTGTGCTACTCCTCGTAGTATTGTAGAGTGAACTTACTAATTACTTAATAATTATTAACATAAATTATCTTGAAATGTGTTTATCATTTTAATAATGAATGCACAATTATTTAGCATAAATGTGCATAGTTATTCATATGTGTGCCAACTAGCTTGGGTTCGTTTTTTTTGTACAAAACAATGGTGGCAATTTGTTTGATGATTTAAAAAAAGCAGGCATATACATAGCAGCCCTCTAGGGGATCTATAGGACCCACCACCATCTTAGTTTTTATTAATGCAGGTATAAGCAAATGGAAATCAGAGGCATTATTTATGCAAATTTCGCCTTGCACTCTAATTTACAGCTTCTGGAATTAGCCGCAGGGTTAAACATACTGCAAAGCTCCTGGGAAAAGCTGAAGACATCAGCTGGTAAATCCAGGAAATGTGGACATTTGGCACAAACATGTTTAATGTACTGCTACAGTTTCTTAACTGAACTTTCAAATTAAACTTGTTAAACACTTTGCAGTCCTTCCTCGCTGAATTATGCATGCTGTTACTAGGAAGGCAGGTTTAAGAAAGTAAAACAGTTTGTAGATTATTCTGGGTGCTTTAAGTAGTAATAATTTATAGATAGTGCTGAGGGAGAAGATATCCAGGAGTGGAATATTGCCACGTTTTGGAAAGTGGAGAACTTTAGTCATACAATCTCCGTAAACTTTTATTCTCTCATGTATTTATTTTAAGAGAGACCGTAAATATAGAATGAAATGAAGTCCATGGAGCTTTGTACACATATACTGGGAAAAAAGGACATGTAGTTATTTGCTCATTTTGGGTTGACTCATGTTTTCCCCTCAGAATCTTCTGGAATGTTCTATTTTTTTTTTTTACTTTGGCCTCCAGCAGTCAGAGAATTTAAATCTTATCATCCCATAGTTTTATACGTCTTCACTATCAGGTGATCGATTGCTTTCTTTCAGCTTCTGTCCTCATAAAATTTGCACATAGAAGGATGGTTTGAATGTGATGCTGCGATGATTCACAAGAGCTTGTGTGTGACTCGTTTTTATATCCGTATCAGTGTAGTGGCCGTCCTTCTTCATTAACTTGTCTTTATGTCAGCTTATTAATAGCATCCTGAGGGACGTGTGCAGCGGATCGGACAGACAGCACATCAGCAGGCTGAGGGCTTAGCATCTGTAGCTTTGCTGCCTCAGCGGTGCGGCTAACAGTCAGGAGCAAAGGCATGTCCAGGCTTGTAAACCGACTCTACTTCCCCCTTAGAAGATGTTCCTGTCAAAAGCAGCTTTGCTCCCCTTTCAGCTGTTTACATCATCTGATACAAACCTGCCAGAGATACCTCACGGCTGCTGTAATTTCTGCTATTTTTAGCTCCACTTCTGCCCGTCTATTTATTATAATTTTTTTTTAACGACAATTGCGTGCCCCCTAAAACACACACACTTCCTCGGAGGGATTCCTGTAGACTCTGGGCACTCGCGCTGCGTGCCTTTGCTACATGCGACTACTCCGGCATCTCAAATCTCCCTAGGGTTTCGCGGTTTGTTTCCTCACACAATGGGTCTGTCAGAAATATCAGTGGCATCAAATATAGCTTTCAGTAACCCTGTAGTGTTTCACAGAGAGCCCCAGACGACTGGAACAGGCCGACCAAAAAAAACGAAAAACGCGTGCGTGGACTGAGCCTGCTATGCAAATTGCCCTGTGGTTACTGACATTCATGTGAAACATCCCACAGTTGATTGAAATCAGGAGACGAAAAGGAGAATGGACGTGAGAGGGGAAACCAGGAATGTGTGGAATGAGCATCCTTTTAGGACACCGAGTCGCCCTTACCTCATTGGTTTACTTCACTGGTCCAGCTCTGCAGGCAATGCTGCGGTTGGCCCGTCTGCCCAGCGCCCTGTGCCTGGAGCCGGGCCACGCTATTCTGGTTTATACGAGCATCTCAGTCCCAGCGCAAGAGGCACAGCTGTTCTGAGTTCAGCCGACATCCCATCGCATTAACTGTACACTGATTTCTATCACACCCATACTGACGTAATGGCACCATCTCCTAATGTCCCCCGGTTTGCCACTAAAGCTGTCGCGCAATGATAAAGATGTTTGCACAATGGCTGCCTATTGATACCTGCCTGAAGACAGCGTGGGGCAGCCGACGTTTAAGACGACGGTACGTCCCCTTGACGTCAATTAGCCACGCGTGTAAGACATGCCAGTGACATGCTGTCAGTGTTGACCCTGCCGGTTGTAAACGGTGCACTGTCATGTGTTATTTACAGTTAAAGGTTTGCCATCTTAATTTTGGCAGCCTTCTGTAATTTCCACTATTTAATGCCGAACAGACACCAAGGCTCACTTATATGCACCACGTCTGTTCATCATCAATGTCATATCTCACATGGGCCATAAATACATTACACTGCATTATTATAAACATTTTTTGCAAAGCTATTCAGCTCTCAACAAAACTGAAGCCAGACTGGGTCCTTGTATGTATATTAAATTAGGCTCGGAATGAAAAGTTCAATTTGGACATAAGAACCATACAAGAAATCAAATGTTAGAAATGTGAGTGACAGTGATTTAAGTAGGAGATTAACAGTAGTGAGCCTTAAAGAGGTATGTTCTAGATTCCAAGATCCCCTATATTCATCATGCCTGCACCCTCAGCAGGTGGCAAAGGAATTTCTTTAAGAGATTTTTCATATTGACATGTTCACTGACCAGATGTGTGAAGCTGCATGCTTTTCAACACGAGGTGAGCAATCAGTACCATGTACTCCTCACCTTGGCCAATCTCATCATGGCACCGAAAGTGGCCCTGACTTGCATAGTCACTTTGAGTTTTTTTGGCTGCATGTGAATTGGAGAGGGCTCTGCTACTGGCCGAGAGACCAGAGTACCATTCTGAGCCAAACAAAAGAGAGCTTCGGTTCTGCAATTGTGGGATATCTGGGGTTCGTCAGCTATCACAAAGATGCACCTGTAGTCACAACTCAAGTATTCCAACAGAGATGAATCTGGGATGCTCCACAGATGCCAAGTGAATGCATTACACATAACCGATGTTAGAGAGAGCTCTGGAATTGTAATATACTGAAATAAAACAAGGTGTGAAATGTACATGGAAACAAGAACGGCCAACATTTATTTAGATATTCAGGGTCTTGTTGGGGTGGTACTGTATCCTCTCATTTTTGGCAAATTATATTGTACATTCCATTCACATAGTGGGCACTAGGATTTTATATTGTAGTCATGAGAGTAAGTAGATTATGGCTCTGGGCCTGAAATAGTGAATTAGGGTGCAAACTAAACTCTGCTAGTGGAGCGCAGGGAAGAGGCCCCTAACCATACGGGCTTTACATTTTTAGAGCTCAGTTTCCTTGCCACAAACATGTTGGTTTAAATGCGAGGATACAGCTATATTTGCATTTTCTTAAGTTTTACTGTTTTTATAGTACTGGACATTGCTGACAGTATTTGGGAACTGGGAGTTTTGGTCATTCCAGTGACTCATCAGGTTCAGGTCAAACCTGCCTGGGGAATTCATAAATCGGGGGAAAAGTGGCCACTACTTGTGGATTTATTTCCACATTAGGAAAAAAAAGGGAAGTATAATAAAATGCAAGAAATGTTATGTAGGTGACAAAACACTCATCCCTTAGGTTTACAGCCACTGTGAGTCAACTGCTTTTAGGCTAGATTTACTACATTGGCTAAAGATTTTGAGAGGAGAATAGTGATTCAAAGGCATATTTGATAATCATTTATTAACACATTAATCAGGATGGTTTTTCTGCACATGTATTTAATATTTCAAACATAAAGTTTTGCTTTTGGCCATTGTTTGTGAAAATGTAAAGATTTTTTGCTACTACAGACCCACATACATTTAAAGCTTTCCACCAATTTGGAAAGCATAGAATATGTTTATTATATTATCTGATAGTTCTGATGCAGAGAAGATTAAAATTTTAATTACTCAGCACTAATTAATTCCAGTACTTGCCTATTATCTTAAAAATTCCATGTAATGCAGTGTTCTGTAAATAACTTCCAAAATTATAACTTTATTTGTGAAGAAAAAATATTGCCAATCAAGTAGTTAGTACCTTTACCTGCCGCTGGCGAATAAAAAAACCTGTTTCACTGTGTTTTCCGTTTATGTCGTTTTTTTGTAAATTTACAGAAAATAGGTAATCTTTAGGTTAATCATGTCCTAAATGCGGTGTAAGTATCCTGGGACATCTTGTAAAGCCTTAAAGTTGTGCATATGGACTTATGGAGTCATTTTTAGAGGTTATTAGGCAATTGTAAAGCTTTTAAATCCCTCAAACCTTTCAATCTTTTTGTTGACTTATCATGTGTTCAGTTATCCATCCATCCATTTTCCAAACCGCTTATCCTGCTGGGTCGCGGGGGGTCCGGAGCCTATCCCGGAAGCAATGGGCACGAGGCAGGGAACAACCCAGGATGGGGGGCCAGCCCATCGCAGGTGTTCAGTTATATGAACTTATATTAAATAATTTATTTCCCATAGTCTAACTGTGGGTTCTCATTTTCTGATTACACTGACATATTTATATATTTATACGCTTTGTTTAGTTATTCCCTTTAACTGTTACTACAACATGTACAACAATACCTAGGGGAGATATGTGTGCATTGTTGTTGTTCTTAAGAAGAGAAAATGAGAGCTGCACTGTTTTGATGCATCACTGCATCACTGGTGTTATGAGACTACTGCTGGTAGTCTCACTGCTTCGGAAAAACCCGAACACCAAAATTGTGTCCTATACCGTTACGAGAGTACTTTTCATTATGCTAAAGCACACACAAGCCTCTCTGTCAGAGTAAGGCGTATAGTTTAGGAAAATCGGTATGAAAATGAAGTCCCACTGCAGAAAGGAGGAATGGAATATCTGACAGTGAGGCATGTCGAAAAGCCCATGCGAGTGAGATCTCACACACATCGACAGGAATGGAGTAACACAGACACTGTCAAGTCACACTGTTCCTTGGAGAGCTTCTTGAAGACCATTGCTGCTTTCTGAGAACATGCTCTTCTGGGACAAACAGTCAGCGACACCTCCCCACCCGTAAATTTTTCTTATTTCGCAATCAGTTGCAACCATAATATCTTATACATGTATGTATAAGGGTCCTGCTTTCATTTCAATATCCCTGATATTCAATTAGAAAAGTAATACATTTTTTGTGTGTGTGTGTGTGCGTGTGTGTTTTTAAATACTGAATTAAGGAGCAGACTAGAGGTTACCAGCAATCTGATGGTGACGTCTTCCAGCTAGTCCACACAGACAGCTAGCTAATTGATGACCATGTATGACACGATAACAGAAAGCATGGCCCAAACTCTCAGTGGCGGATGACTCTTGAATCTGGTGACAACCTGCTTTGTTGCACCATACTGGACCACGACAGAGCACAGACACAGAGCAGAGACACAGAGCACAGGCACAGACACAGAGCACAGACACAGAGCATAGACACAGAGCACAGGCACAGAGCACAGACACAGAACACTCCGGATATACCATGTGTTTTGGTCTGTTGGCTGTGGGTGAAATAAGTGCTTGTGCCTAGTCATATAGGTGCTATTGATATTTGAATGGAAAGTTATCAGCTAGCATTTACATTCTGGTAGCAGGGCTTAAATTGTAGCGGTCTGTACCACAGCCAGCAGGGTGTAATTGTTTATTGAGTCTGTTGTTACGTCTTATGTCACTGCTGAGCTCATTGAATGAGCAGTTACTGCATGTCTGGGCATATCCTGCGTCCGCCTTCTCTTTCCTTGGCACCGGTACCTGTAAGGACCTGGTTCCTTGGGTTCACCGCTGTTTGTGTCCTGATTTCCATCCTGGGGTTTTCCAGTGGACTTGCAGATAATGTTCATTTTTCAACTGGCAGCAATTAAGTTGGATTTCGTCCAGAAGCTTCTCTATACTTTTCTTAGAAAAACGTTTCCTAGACATGCTGAAACTCCAGTGGGGTTTAGCTAATTGACTGGAAAAACAAGGTTTGGATTTGCTTTAGCAAGTTAAATTGTCCTGCTTCTTTGAAACTCCTGCTGTCTAATAAGTTGTGAGAAAGTCAGAGAAGACTTGCAAATATTTTGCTTTAATTAGTTATTTTAATGCATTTGTTTGAAGTAAATTTGAAGTGAAATGAAGATGAATCTGCAGATCCAGGTACCGCGGTGATGGACATGAACATAGTTTTGATTCAGTAGGGCGGTTAGATAGTTCCTGACAACTGACATTTACAAAGAAATATGCATTCTTAATTTCTTTCAGCAAATTGAAATTCTACGCAGTGAAAGACATTTCTGAATAATTATTTTTACAGTTGAATGGTACAGAGCTGATTGTAATCAGTTTTGCAACAATGGTCCATCCTAGTATGGGATATTACAAAGTGAATAACTTGATTTAATGAAGAACATATTTGTTGCAAGCAAAAAAATAAAATAGAGTTAAAGATCATCTGATCATGAAATGAGAACCTGGCAAGAGGAAACTGCATAAGAAAGGCTTTGTAGCCATGACACCACCTTAAAGTGATGACGGTCGGTCAGCATCCTCATTCCATGGACATCACCGCACCTCGGATTGTACAAGTACGGAATACATATTTTAAGAGCATGTTGAATATGACTCCTAAGGAATGGGGTGACAAACCCTTCGAGTTGCTCAAAGAATCACTTTAATGGTTACCTCTGGTCTGGCCCGCACACTAACTGGAATAAATGTGTTGAGATTATGTAGCCCGGAGCGTGAATTTGGAGTTCTGTTGATTGAACATCAAATTCTTCTGTGCGAACCAGCAATGAGGTTAGCAAATGTGATTGCGGTTGCCAGTTTGGAGTTATACAAGAAAAAAAGGAGGATACGTGGAATCGACTAAGCTCTGGCCCCTCAAACCACTTGATGAATGTTAAGTGCGTCACACTGAATAATACGAGTTGCTGCCCACTCCAAGTATGGCAGCACTGCATGTTTAGGGTCTAATTGCACCTCTGAAGTGAAAGCATTGTGACGGGCCCTTGGACGGTCTAATACATGCGCAAATATGCTCCAGATTTTGCTGTGCATGCATGTACCAGGCCGATCTGCTGACGATACACAACTGAAGTCTGTTGGGTGCTGCAGACGGTACAGTAGAGGCTGGGTGTGTAGGTAGTGGGACATGGACGGGAAGCTCTTCACATGGAACAACAATGACATTTTTTAAACATAGCTAAAAAGCTGAATGATCTCCTGGTAGCCTGGGGTCTTTCTACAGGGTCGGCCCCTCTTTGGCTGCCTGGCTTGCTCCCCTGCTTGTACTCCTTTCTCCCACTTCCTTCATTGACCTCAGCTTCAAAAGGAATAACTAGGACCAATAACTAAATTAAGACAATGACCAAATGACCAGATTTATAAGAACGTTAGTTACTACGCATTGCAATTGAAATACTGCAGCTTGCCTGCCTGCCTCGGGGGCACAGGATGAGTGTTTGTAAACACTGACATTATGCTGGGCTTCAGGGTCGAGCTCTGCTGTGTCCCGCCTCAGTTTATGGGTCGTGTGCTGTGTTGTGTCTCTGCTAAGGCCCACCAGACGTGGAGCAAGCATGCGAGGCGAGCGTGCGCACCTGGAGCCCGAATTCCGGCATGGATTCCAGCAGCGTGGGCTCCCCCCCGTGCCCCCTGCAGGGCTGCATGCTGCAGCTGGAGTTCCTTCACCCTCTGGTGCCCGACTCCCTCACAGTATGGGTGACCTTCTTCTCACCTGAGGAGACCCAGCTGCCAGCCATTCATAACATCGTGCTCCTGACCGTCGGCGGTAACAACATCTCCCTGGGTCCTTGGGACGTCTTCTGTGACACCCCGCTCACTATCGAGCTGTCGGTGCAGGAGGAGGTGTACGGCGTGCAGTTCTTTACCATGGAGCAGCACCTGGAGATCGACGCCACGCTGCTGTCCTCCAGACCCGACTGCCCGCTGTGCCACGGCTGCCAGCCACTGCGATACCGTCTGCTGCGCCAGCCGCCCTTCTCTCATGCTCCCCTGGGCGTTCTGGTGTCAGACCCCAGCCGCAGATATGTCGACAGGTAAGCTTTTTTTTCCTGATGGTGCATCACTGCATTACATCATCTAAAATCCTTCACGCTTCCTCTGACAAAGTTCTCTTCCTTATTATCTTATTGGTGCCATTTAATGACATCGTGTCCTTATGTACGGCTTCAGACCACATGCAGGATTCTTGATTGCTTTACTCTTCTCAATGATCTTATCTTGCAAGTTTGATGATTTGGGAGACTGGTGCAGATAGACAGACGATGCTTTTTAGTTCAGCCATCAATAAGTGCGTAGAACTGTTGCCTCATGTCTTCAGGGCTGGAGGTATTTGTTTGATCCAGCTCTGCCGTGTGTGTGTGTGTTTGCGTGTATTTGTGGGGGTCATGTCACCCAAATGTCCTCACAATGTGATAAAAACCTGTTTTTTTAAGTCCCCACGAAGGGGAAAGTTTAAAAATCTGTGACTGCAATCAAAAAATGTCTTGTATTTTGTTGGGTTACTTTTGGTTAAGGTTACAACTGGGCAGGGGTTAAGGTTATCATTGCTGGGATTAGGGTTTTTCTCATAGAAATGAATGGACAGTCCCCACAAATATATGGATACAAACATGTGTGAGTATGAGTGTGTATGTGTGTGTGTTTGTGCGGAATTTGCACGTTTTCCCTGTTACCAGATTTTCTGACGTGACACTGACGAGTGCGATAGTGCTTCGCCATGAATATAAACACAGCATTTTATCTTGAAAAACAAGAAAGATGAGCATTTGCTTGTGTTTTCATAATTCATTGCCTTTTTCATAACTTTGGCTATGGTTAATTAATCTGGATCACTGCTAGTTATATTTACAATTGGACAGGGTTGTGAAAGGGCCCAGCTTTTGACACTAATTGGCATTAGTTTGCCAGTGTACACTATCATTTTTAAAGGCTGTCATTTTGCTGTACAGTCATTTTGTTTTCTTTGGCGCTGTATTGTGTGTAGTGTAGTGTGTGTAGTGTAGTGTGTGTAGTGTAGTGTGTGTCTCCCCAAGCCAGCCGGAAGCAGAACAACGGAGTATGGAAATACGACCTTATGTATTCTGTGGCACACAGACTGGATTTACCACAGTAAAAAGTAATGTTTCAGCACCTGAATGAAGCATGTAACGGGTGTAAGAATTATATCAAACGGCATGAAAAACAATGTGCAGGAATTGCCATATGGTCTATTTCAACTGTCTATTATCATTCAGCACTTTGTGAAAAGCTTCACACTCCAAATCCAATCTGAAGTTTTACATACACTTTTGATGTTGTCTATAGGAAGGTACCAATTCATACTCCTGTGATCAAACAATATTATGTTAAGCTGAAGTGTCTATATTTTATAAGGTAGTGCTCTGGCACATGTTAGATCTTTGGAATATATTTCACTGAGAACGATTTTATCAAACTGATATACCTGTCTAATGTGGGGGTGGGGGGTATCTGCCCTGTTATTTTCCCTGGAATGAGGCTGGGATAAGAGCTCTGCATATGTATCTTCAATATTTGTAAGCTGAATTTTCTATCACACATTGTAGAACCTCTGCCTTTTATGGAATATTTTTGTGTTCTGCCAGGCCACTTCATGCCATTTTGATTATGTAAAGCCACCAAGTTTTAGTGCCTTTTAACCTACACTGACATGAAGAACTGTTCATGTTAGTATTGGTAAATTTGCGTTATTTTAATGAATGTTTCAAACAAAACTATCATTTAGCAAAAATTGCATTTTGTTACTCCTGAAATTTGCTGGAGAGCTCAATTAAAATTTATTATTGAAGTAAGATTTGACCTTAGGGGTTGGGATTGAAATTAGCCTCTAAGTTTAGCTTAAGGTTTGAAATAAATTCTCAGTCTGCCTTACCAAAAGTGTAATGCAATCTATGTTTTGTAAAGAACATGCTTGTGCAGAAATTACCTCTTAAAAAAGCAAGAATGTGAAAATACTGTAAGTTGAGGCATAGCTGAAAATTTGCATCACAAAATGCATATGAGAGCACTTACATCCAGTACACGAGTAAGATGCAACTTTTCTTGAAAGATCACCCTTTAAAAAGAAAGCAGAGCAACTGGTGATTCATGCATATTTGTGTATTCCCGGTTCAGCAGAGGGGCTGTTTTTGGGGGGCAGGAAGGAGGTGATTCAGGAATTGGGATATGTATTTCAGGAGGTGCGGGACAGGGTGCATGATAAGTGGAGCAAGAGATGCTGACCGTACTGCAGGAGGTCAGAAGACAGGTTTGCCTGCTTCTGGGTAATCAGGTCCACCATCTCACTGCTTTTCCCATCTTCTCTCGTTTCAAGACCATAATTCAGTGGGAGGATACAAACTCCTTAAGGTCTCTGACAGCAGCATTTTTTACCTGCCTGTTAGAATTTGTTTTGTTTTATTATTTTTGAAAGACAAGTCAGTGGTTGGACTTTGGAAAGGAGAGAAGAGATGCGTGATAAACTTCCCAGGCAAGTGTGAAAAATGTGCTCATTTTAAGTTGCTGAAGTTTGTGTTGGAACAGTAATTGTTTTAGACCCCTACAAAGCAGTCTGGACGATTGCCATGTTGTAATCCTTCATTGGACTGTAACAGCCAAAGGGCAGGAGGAGCGGAGGTCCAACTTAAAAAGCTATATTGTGGTAAGGCATCGATCATTTTCCACTGGCAGACCCACGTCATCTCAGTAGTGCGTAACTGAAGGCTTTAAGAAAGGTGGTGAGGCCTTGTTTTCGCTGCCCTCCTTAGGGCTGTTCATCATACTGCTGCCTTTAAGTGCAGGGTAGCCCATTTCCGTCAGCCGGCCCATTTCCGTCAGCCGGACCGTTTCCGTCAGCCGGACCGTTTCCGTCTGCCGGACCGTTTCCGTCTGCCGGACTGTTTCCGTCTGCCGGACTGTTTCCGTTAGCTGGACCGTTTCCGTCAGCCGGCCCGTTTCCGTCAGCCGGACCATTTCCGTCAGCCAGCCCGTTTCCGTCAGCCGGCCCATTTCTGTCAGCCGGCTCATTTCCGTCAGTCAGCCCGTTTCCCTCAGTCAGCCCATTTCTCTCAGTCAGCCCGTTTCCCCCAGTCAGGCCATTTCCCCCAGTCGGCCTGTTTTCTTTAGTCAGCCCATTTCCGTCAGCAGGCCTGTTTTGCTCAGTCAGCCTGTTTCCCTCAGTCAGCCCATTTCCGTCAGCAGGCCTATTTTCCTCAGTCAGCCCATTTCCCCCAGTCGGCCTGTTTTCCTTAGTCAGCCCATTTCCGTCAGCAGGCCTGTTTCCCTCAGTCAGCCCATTTCCGTCAGCAGGCCTGTTTTCCTCAGTCAGCCCATTTCCCTCAGTCAGCCCATTTCTCTCAGTCAGCCCGTTTCCCCCAGTCAGGCCATTTCCCCCAGTCGGCCTGTTTTCTTTAGTCAGCCCATTTCCGTCAGCAGGCCTGTTTTCCTCAGTCGGCCTGTTTTCCTTAGTCAGCCCATTTCCGTCAGCAGGCCTGTTTTCCTCAGTCGGCCTGTTTTCCTTAGTCAGCCCATTTCCGTCAGCAGGCCTGTTTCCCTCAGTCAGCCCATTTCCATCAGCAGGCCTGTTTTCCTCAGTCAGCCCGTTTCCCCCAGTCAGCCCATTCCCCCCAGTCAGCCTGTTTCCCTCAGTCAGCCCATTTCTGTCAGCAGGCCTGTTACCCTCAGTCAGCCCGTTTCCCTCAATCGGCCCATTTCCCTCAGCAGGCTTGTTTTCCTTAGTCAGCCCATTTCCATCAGCAGGCCTGTTTTCCTCAATAGGCCCGTTTCCCCCAGTCGGCCTGTTTTCCTTAGTCAGCCCATTTCCGTCAGTCAGTCCATTTCCCTCAGTCAGCCCATTTCCCTCAGTCGGCCTGTTTCCCTCAGTCAGCCCATTTCTGTCAGTCAGCCCATTTCCCTCAGTCAGCCCATTTCCCTCAGTCGGCCTGTTTCCCTCAGTCAGCCCATTTCCGTCAGCAGGCCTGTTTTCCCCAGTCAGCCCGTTTCCCCCAGTCAGCCCATTTCCCCCAGTTGGCCTGTTTTCCCTAGTCAGCCCATTTCTGTCAGCAGGCCTGTTTCCCTCAGTCAGCCCGTTTCCCTCAGTCAGCCCGTTTCCCCCATTCAGCCCGTTTCCCCCAGTCAGCCCATTTCCCCCAGTTGGCCTGTTTTCCCTAGTCAACCCATTTCTGTCAGCAGGCCTGTTTTCCTCAGTCAGCCCGTTTTCCTCAGTCAGCCCGTTTCCCCTAGTCAGCCCATTTCTGTCAGCAGGCCTGTTTCCCTCAGTCAGCCTGTTTCCCTCAGTCAGCCCATTTCTGTCAGCAGGCCTGTTTCCCTCAGTCAGCCCGTTTCCCTCAGTCAGCCCATTTCCCTCAGCAGGCTTGTTTTCCTTAGTCAGCCCATTTCCGTCAGCAGGCCTGTTTTCCTCAATAGGGCCGTTTCCCTCAGTCGGCCTGTTTTCCTTAGTCAGCCCATTTCCGTCAGTCAGTCCATTTCCCTCAGTCAGCCTGTTTCCCTCAGTCAGCCCATTTCTGTCAGCAGGCCTGTTTCCCTCAGTCAGCCCGTTTCCCTCAGTCAGCCCATTTCCCTCAGCAGGCCTGTTTTCCTTAGTCAGCCCATTTCCGTCAGCAGGCCTGTTTTCCTCAATAGGCCCGTTTCCCTCAGTCGGCCTCTTTTCCTTAGTCAGCCCATTTCCCTCAGTCAGTCCGTTTCCCTAAGTCAGCCCATTTCCCTCAGTCGGCCCGTTTCCCTCAGTCGGCCCATTTCTGTCAGTCAGCCCATTTCCCTCAGTCGGCCTGTTTCCCTCAGTCAGCCCATTTCCGTCAGCAGGCCTGTTTTCCCCAGTCAGCCCGTTTCCCCCAGTCAGCCCATTTCCCCCAGTTGGCCTGTTTTCCCTAGTCAGCCCATTTCTGTCAGCAGGCCTGTTTCCCTCAGTCAGCCCGTTTCCCTCAGTCAGCCCGTTTCCCCCATTCAGCCCATTTCCCTCAGCAGGCCTGTTTTCCTTAGTCAGCCCATTTCCCCCAGTTGGCCTGTTTTCCCTAGTCAACCCATTTCTGTCAGCAGTCCTGTTTTCCTCAGTCAGCCCGTTTTCCTCAGTCAGCCCGTTTCCCCTAGTCAGCCCATTTCTGTCAGCAGGCCTGTTTCCCTCAGTCAGCCTGTTTCCCTCAGTCAGCCTGTTTCCCTCAGTCAGCCCATTTCTGTCAGCAGGCCTGTTTCCCTCAGTCAGCCCGTTTCCCTCAGTCAGCCCATTTCCCTCAGCAGGCTTGTTTTCCTTAGTCAGCCCATTTCCGTCAGCAGGCCTGTTTTCCTCAATAGGGCCGTTTCCCTCAGTCGGCCTGTTTTCCTTAGTCAGCCCATTTCCGTCAGTCAGTCCATTTCCCTCAGTCAGCCTGTTTCCCTCAGTCAGCCCATTTCTGTCAGCAGGCCTGTTTCCCTCAGTCAGCCCGTTTCCCTCAGTCAGCCCGTTTCCCTCAGTCAGCCCATTTCCCTCAGCAGGCCTGTTTTCCTTAGTCAGCCCATTTCCGTCAGCAGGCCTGTTTTCCTCAATAGGCCCGTTTCCCTCAGTCGGCCTCTTTTCCTTAGTCAGCCCATTTCCCTCAGTCAGTCCGTTTCCCTAAGTCAGCCCATTTCCCTCAGTCGGCCCATTTCTGTCAGTCAGCCCATTTCTGTCAGTCAGCCCATTTCCCTCAGTCGGCCCGTTTCCCTCAGTCGGCCCGTTTCCCTCAGTCGGCCCATTTCCCCCAGTCAGCCCATTTCTGTCAGTCAGCCCATTTCTGTCAGTCAGCCCGATTCCCCCAGTCAGCCCATTTCCCCCAGTTGGCCTGTTTTCCCTAGTCAGCCCATTTCTGTCAGCAGGCCTGTTTCCCTCAGTCAGCCCGTTTCCCTCAGTCAGCCCATTTCTGTCAGCAGGCCTGTTTCCCTCAGTCAGCCCGTTTCCCCCAGTTGGCCTGTTTTCCCTAGTCAGCCCATTTCTGTCAGCCGGCCTGTTTCCCTCAGTCAGCCTGTTTCCCTCAGTCAGCCCATTTCTGTCAGCAGGCCTGTTTCCCTCAGTCAGCCTGTTTCCCTCAGTCAGCCCATTTCCCTCAGCAGGCTTGTTTTCCTTAGTCAGCCCATTTCCGTCAGCAGGCCTGTTTTCCTCAATAGGGCCGTTTCCCTCAGTCGGCCTGTTTTCCTTAGTCAGCCCATTTCCGTCAGTCAGTCCATTTCCCTCAGTCAGCCTGTTTCCCTCAGTCAGCCCATTTCTGTCAGCAGGCCTGTTTCCCTCAGTCAGCCCGTTTCCCTCAGTCAGCCCGTTTCCCTCAGTCAGCCCATTTCCCTCAGCAGGCCTGTTTTCCTTAGTCAGCCCATTTCCGTCAGCAGGCCTGTTTTCCTCAATAGGCCCGTTTCCCTCAGTCGGCCTCTTTTCCTTATTCAGCCCATTTCCCTCAGTCAG